>NC_058511.1:925000-1525000 GCF_020382885.2 Scatophagus argus | reverse complement strand
CTCCCTCAGGCGACTATTGATCCGAGACACAGGCACTCAAGTCACGTACGTCTGTTTGGGATTCTCCTTGTTCGGAGGAAGTGAGTGAAGGCTTGTATCACATCCGAGGCTCCGCGCTGGTGCAAAGCCTCCACCTGCTCAGGTGACCTCTGACCCCTCTGCAGAGACGAGCAAAGTTTGTCTCACATGGACAAGCAGTAAAGAAAATTCATGCTGCAGTCACATGGGAATGTCCAAGTGTCCACATCTCCTGAATCATGTTTTCATACACTATATAGACAAAAGTATCCAGACACAAATTGTGCAACAAATCCGAAAAAGACACGTTGTAAAATATACGTTGACTGACCAATTAGTTGATTATGTCATTTTCAGGCAAACGCACCAAATACTCTCTGGTTTTGGTTTTTCAACTTTATCATCACATCAGAGTCGTTGTTTTAGCTCTGTTTTGGTCTCCTCCAGCTCTTCGGCTGCTAAATGTTCCACTGTGTTCACCAGGTCATGTGCTGTGTGGTTATCAGAGCTCGTTTGCTGAAAAACAGTCGCCTGCAGCTGCTGGAAGTGAAAGTGACGCAGAAAGACTTGATGATGGTTGACCGGGATCCACATTTCAAAATTCAGTCATTTCATTCGATATTAACACAAAGTGACGATGAAACGCACGGCTGGATGATGTGGTTCTTCTCTAAAACGTAGGACTGTGAGGCCAGACTCTTCAAATGGATTTCTCCTGCCACGCCCCAACAATGACAGGCATCAGTAATTGAAACATTACGGCACCCCAGTGCTGTAGCTCGAGGGCCTGAGCTCTTTGGAGACAGCTGGGTGTGTGTGTGTGTGTGTGTGTCGGTGGGGAGTTGAAGAGGGCACAGCGCAGACCTGAATCAATAAGGGTCAGGCAGAAAGGGTCGTCTGAAGTCCCCATAAACTGACAGAGGTTTCAAAAGGTTGGTGGACGGTGGCAGCTGAGGCCTTTTCCAGAGGAGCTGCTGGCGGATTAACCCCCTCCAAGCACACAGCCTGACAACTTGTGTCATTGCCTAATGGAGCTGCAGGCAAGGGGATTACTGCAATGGCAGACCATGACCAGAAGTCTCTCACCTCAAAGACGGCCTGAGGACTCTGACAGGTCTTTGACCAGGGCCTGAGACCATCATTAGATGGAGGCAGCTTCTGATACCTTCAACCTTGAATTATCCTGCACTTCTTCCAGTGTACTTTTGACTGTAAACATGAGTGAAATGAAGTGAACCCCACCAAGGACATTTTGAAGTGTTTGTGTCACGGGTCAAGCGCGCTCGAGGACACTGTTTCCGCTTTGAGGAGCAGACGCGTCCTTGAGTTGAAGAAACAAGACATTCCTCTGATAGGTAAAGTACTGGGTGACTCACACTCGGCTGCCTCTCGAGCGACAGTTGCTTAATTAGCCCCTGTCGATGACGCTGACCTTCATTTAACACGCTGGAGAGGCCGGCGGTCACAGAGGGATAATTGGCCTGTAAATATGAAGCCATTCACAGGCGGTGCAGAGGCTCGCAGCCCCTCACAGGCGGAGCTCACGTCCCTTCCTGTCTGAGTCGAAGCATCTGGATGTGATCGCTCTCACAGATAAACATAGACTGTAAGATGGAATTAAGAGCTGTTAGTGTGAAGGAGGGACAGCATGCGACAGTCCGTCTGGCTTTCTGATGTCACTGTCATTTACATCTGAAGCTGGAGTCTGTAGATGTTAGCTGATAGCTTAGCCTGGCTCTGTCCAAGCTGACTTATTTCCAGACACGACTGTTTAAGAATGTCAGCTATTTATACACAAACTGCTCAAATCACAGCTCATGATACACTAACACTAACGACACAGTTCTCAGGCAGCATTCGGAGACGCTAGGCTAGTGATGACAGCCTGGCTAACCACGCCGACGTTTCACAGTGAGCTACGTTAGCAGACATGTTAGCCACCGTTAGCATCACTCTCAGTTTGCCGGGACGGACAGGAATTCTTCAGAGCTTCTCTTGTTGTATTCAAAGCCTAAATTATGGAGTGACTGGCTGGTATTTTGCCATCTCCTGACTGTAAAGACTCTGCCGAGCTGTTACAAGCATCAGTCTTGTCCCAGATGGCTCGGAGCTGAGATACAGCATAATCTAATTTCCATCTCCATTATCCAAATAAGTGAGCAGATTAAATTTTCATCTGCATCTAGGGTTTAGGAAATTAAGATGGTGCTGTAACAGAGATGAGGCTTGATTGCTGCTAAATGTGATTGTCAGTGGCGCGTTTCTCTGGTTGATATTCAGTGATGGTGAAAATTAGGATTATTTTTTGTCATCCATAAAGTGTTTCATTACGTGTTGTGGGGGGAAAACTGAGTAGAGTTAAAAAATCAAACTATCTTTGAATGTTGTGAATGAGACAGTAAGATTGAAGTCATGCAGAGTGCGGCCTTTCCCGGTCTTGTATTGGTTGTATTATTGATTTATTTTTATTTATACATTATGCAGCACTTTGTGGTTGGAGTTGATTGTCACATATCTTACACCACTGATGTGATGGGATGATTCTGGTCTTGGCCTCTGATATGTACAGATTCTGTACTTCTTTATGACTTCCTGATTTTTTGCCTTCTGCCGTATTCACGCAGCATCAGCACAATGGAAAGAATCCAAAAACCTCCTGTTATTTTCATTCTGGGACGTTGACACGTTATTTCATGATGGTACAACATGGTGTCACAGCAGTTAAATAATTCATGACTTTCAGCAGCTTTATCTTTTGTACCCGGGAGGCTTTCTGGGTGCAAGTCAGGAGCACAAAGTCCAGGACTGTCACACCAGAATCCTGGCTTTGATTCTCCTCTGTGGTTAGAATCAGGCAACAAAAGCACTTTGGTTTGTTTCAGGTTGAGGAAAAGATATTTTCAGTTTGTGAGACAGTCACAACATCTAATGTGTAGGGTTCATATTGGTTCAGATTGGAGAAACGTTGTGATTTTGGTTCTATGTTAAAAATATTTTCACATTGTGGTCGAGACTCACCCTGAGAGCTGCTGAGAGGAGCCCTTCGTGATTCCAACTCCTCCTGGACGTGGCTCACTGTGAAGGTATTCCAGGCACATCCAACCGCTCGGAGACCCCAGACCACACCAGAGGGATTACAAATCCCATCTGGCCTGAGAACGCCTCAGGATTCCCCCAATAAGAGCCGGAGGACGTGGCTAGAAGAAAGACATCTGGGCTCCCGTACTGCAGCAGGATCAGACAGGTTGTAAACCAACGAAGAAGGTCAAAATGAAGGCAAACAGAATCCATCAGAACTGCCAGACTGTCTTCTGGTTTGACGTCCACCTGCTGTACTTACTGTAATTGTGTGTAACAGTGAGGCATTGTTCCAGACAGTTCAGCTGTGCTCACTTTCAGTTTGAAGTAAAATGATGGGGATCATCTGGGTAAAACGTTGGCTTGTTTACAACCTCCCAAACGTCTTTTTAGTGATCCCAGATGCCACCTGTTAAAGGAAACGAAGGCCACACCTGAACCTGTGACACCTGTGACAGACCTGAGGGCTAAATTGATCATGTTTAGGTCTCTTCCTGTCTGCCTTTGTCCATTTTGGCGTCCCGGCGTCTGACCGTCCCTTCCCTCCATCCCCGACCCCTCCCTCTGCCCGGTGGCTCAGGTGTTGCTCTGCACGGCCTCGCTGAGGTTTCTTTCAGCGATTCGTCATGCCTCAGACGGGCTGCTGCGTCGGCGCGTGCCAGCTCACCGAGGAGGACCCGGTCTGCCCGCCAGACGGCCACTCGGCCTGACAGCCTGCTGCTGTCGGCCAGGGGCCCGAGAGTCAACGTCGGCCCTGGCAACCGGTCCCCATGCCCGCCCCCATCCAGGGACAAGAATAGGCAGCAACCTCCCCCACCACAACCACCTCCCCCACCTCCTTCTTCTCTGCAGGCTTTTCATTAGCTGCAGTCATCAGGAGGTTAGGACTGAATGAGTGGAGGGCTTTGAACACACACACACACACACACACACACACACTCTCTCGGCTGTGTCAGAGTGAGTGTTTAACTGTATTGACGAGTGATTAAGGTTGTGTTGTGAAGGTCGACAGCAGGTCCACAAACACGTGCAGTGTGACTTCAGACTGGATTTTTATTTCACACTTTTGCCTCCATCATCGTTAATCAGCCTGCTTCAGTATCCACAGACATTAGCTGTTATTCACTGTGCACATTTTAGCTGCTCATTTGCATTCACAGTTTTTATCAGTTTATATGAACTATTTCATGTTTAATTCTGTTGTATTTAAACTTTAATTCTTATCAGTCAGTGCGGCTTTTTTAATTCAGATTTACTCTGACCTAACTGTTTCATGTTGCAGTAATCAGGCTTGAAATAAATAAAAGTACCATTTATCCGTATAGTGAAACACTGTGTGTGTGTGTGTGTGTGTGTGTGTGTGTGTGTGTGTGTCCAAAAGACTGGCAGTTTCAGGGATGGTCCAGGCTCATTTACATAATTATGCCCCTGCTTCCTGCAGTGCTGTGGAGGAGAGCTGCTGTGACCTCTGATGACCTTTCATCAGCTGCTATGGGACTCAAACGCTGTCACAGCCAAAACCTCAACCAGAACCCCAACAGCGTCCCCAAACACGGTAACAGCGGATTACATGCTGCTTCGCTTCCTGTGGATCTCTCTCCTGTGACGGACCCCGCCAACGACCCCGAAGCTACAGCGAATCACGGCTGAGATCACAGATGAGATGTGATTTCATGAAACTTTGAAGCTAAAACTGATTTCTGTTTAGTATGAGTACTTTCAGTTATCTCTCCATGCAGCAGTTTTCATTGTTAGTGGCTGCTCCTGATTGGCTGAGACAGCTGTATGGGCGGGAGCTCGATACCGTGGCTCCACCTCCCGACTACTGCACAGACTCTGGCTCCAAATGGGAGCGCTCGTATCGGGGACATTTTGGCTTTGCTTTCATACGGCGGGAGGACGTGGAGATGCGTCGGCCATCTTTATGTGCGTCAGTGCTTTTATTTAGTCCAATCCTGTGCTGCTATTCCATCAGTTTCTTCATTTCAGTGCAGTTACCAGGCTCCCCCAGCTGCTCGCTGGCCTGCTGTTTCTGCTGCTGTGGGAAAACTTCCTGCGGCGGCTCGAGGCGTGATGGCCTTCTTTCTGTAAGGTTGTTTGGCACCAGCTGCTACTCAACAAGTGCTTCCTGATGTACTGCAACACACTTGCTGTTACTGCAGGAATCAAAGGTTCTGACAAAAGCCAAAGATTATAAATTTTGATGTTTAAAATCTTGGGCCGTAGCTTCAACCCCTTCAGTGCATACTGACAGAGAAACAGAAATCTTACGTGGTCACAGAAATTTCTCGTTGTGTGAGAGAAAATGTAAAGTGTTTAAAACCTTTAAACGTGTGCGTTCGTAGCTCAGGTTCGTCTGTAGGCAGGTTGTCCGTCCGGCTGCTTCCTGCTGCTTCCTGCTGTGGCTGACTGTGGAGCAGGATTTCTGCAGAACCAGAATCAGGCTTCCAGAGGAGAGACGGGCTTCAGTTTGCTCATTAGAAATTCATTCTGAACAGCTTGTTATTATCTCTGGCCCCTGGATGTGTGAATAGATTTACAAGCATTAGGGCCGGGGCTTTGTGTGAGGCATGTGTGGAGGAGGTCCTGGCCCCTTTGTGTTCGCCAGGGCCCTCAAATCAGCTGCCCCCACCACCCCACCACACACACACACACACACACACACACACACACACCTGCCCCACCCATTACCTCAACCCTCTGAACAAAAGCTTACAGAAGACACTGATGTTTCGCAGGATTTTAGGAATTACAGAACAGACGTGTGCTTTCAGCCACAGCAGATGCAAAAAGCCGCTCACCCACTTTGCAGCACCAGCTCGTGTGCTGTAAACGAGCGCACACATCCGCAGTGTCTGAAACTGCTGCCAGTACACACCGAGCACAACCACAACAATAAGTGACTCATAACCGAAGATGAGAATATTCAGTGCAGAGCTGAGGGAGTCTTCACACTGAGTACCCAGAGTGCTGCTGTCTGAGTATGAAGCTCATAAAGTACTGTTTAAATACTGCACAAACCAGCTACAAAGATCCAAATATTAAAAACCATCAAGTTCGGACAGTCGGGAGCGATTTCGGTCAAGGTCTGCTCTTAGTCTTCCTTTGGATCACACATGTTGTGATTTAAAGCAAATTCATGTTCACATCTAAATTTGTTACGGTTTTAGAAAACGGCTGCTTTTGTCAAGACGACATCATTCATGAAAGTTTTCACTCACACGAGCAAAACAATCATCCCACAGGCTTTTCTCATTCGCTTTGGCTCGCTTCTTGAGTGAGAATTTCATCATCTCTGAACATTTTGTCCAGTGTTGCTCACACACACGACCAAGCGACTTTTCTTCAGCCAATCGACCGACTGAAACGCTGGTGAAAACTGCTCAAATGGTGCACAAAAGCCACAGTGCTGGCAACATGCGTCCCAGTTAAATAAAAAGTAGCCCGGCTGGCTGTGGGACAGGCAGCACTGGCTGGAGCTAACATGTTCATGCTAAGCCTCTGACTGAAAACCACCTGAAACCACACAGCGCGTATTTCAGCGTCTCTCTGTCTCTGAGCTGCTGGGTGGACTTAATTAGCCTTCCCACTCTGAGAGCCTGTCAGGTCAACAAGGCGATTAAGGTTTTACTCGAGCCCTGCTAATCAGAGGGGAGATGGGTATCACAGCCAGCTGCATCCTGCTCTGTAAAGCTGATCATCTGCAGACCCTGACCTTGGAAGTGATCTGGTCCGAGCAGGCTCCGTTCACAACACATATTCCTCCATGTCCTCGAGCTTTGCGTCAGACTGAACGAGCTTTGATACACCACAGAGGGAAAGTGAGGACACGCAGTCACAAACACCGACAGCCGCGACATGAGCACCGCTGACAGCTGAGGAGAGTAACATCAGGCATCTGTCAGTGCAGCGTTCTACAGGGGAACATCTGGATGTTCTTTGACACACACCATCCACCTGAACACTGCAGACCAAGGAGTGCTGGTAATGATCGCGCTGGCTGACAGACAGACAGGCAGGCAGACAGACAGCTACCATTTGCCCGTCCTGCCTTGCCAGCCTCTGAGACACTGTGATGGAGTTACAGGCTGGAAGAAGCACAATTAGCAAAGTGAAAAGCACCCAAACAAAACCAATGAGAGTTAAACTGCATCCCTCCTGCTCAGCTGTGACTGACAGCAGGCCTGCTGGTCGTGCGGTGCACAAACACTCGAGTGTGTTTAACAAAAGACAAACACGAGGATTTACCACCGCGGCACCCACACACTGAGTGTACAAAGTCAGAGCAGGCAGCCGACACTCTGCAAGTAACAACAGCTAAAGCCCGACGTGCACTTAAAACACTCTGTTCCCGTGTTTGTGTCCGCCTCTCACTTGTTGACTCAGCGCCACGCTCGCCTGCCTCTGACACCAGCACCTGCCGGTCCAGAAAATGGCCCCGAGGTTTGTTTGACTTAGCTCGGCCTACGCGGAGACGCGGCGAGGCCGTGTTTGCTCTGTGTGCGCCCGCCTTTTGCTTTCAGTTTTTTTGTCTCTTTGTTTGAGCGTGTTGGAGATAAGAGGAGGCGCGTGCAGGCAGGAGGAGGAGGAGGAGGAGGAGGAGGAGGAGGAGGTGAAGAGATGCAGGTTAATGGGAAATCTGAGGGAGCTGGTGTGAAGAAACTCCACACCTGCTCGTCAGGAATTTATGTTCTCCAAACAAAAACTGACAAAGAGTTTAGACTTAAAAATGGGAAACAGCGTCTGCTCTGATGTAGCGAACGCTTTTAATTTTGTCTTTAAGGCAATTTTATAAAGTTTACACTGGCCATCATTTTTTACTTCTGGTTTGAAGCAGGGACCCTGATAGGACAGATTTGTCTCCATTTTGCTCCTGACGGATGTGATGAAGAAATCTGGGCCTGACGGATGGATGAAGGGTGGATCTGGGTGGCATTTGGATGATGAAAAGATGGTTGGATCGGTCAGTGACAAGCGGATGAATCGGTGGGAGAGGCAGGCGGACGGACGGATAGATGATGGATATTCGTGAGGTGTGATGATGAGGGATGAGGGAATGATGGGCAATTGATTGATTCGTGACAGGAGCAAGAGGTGAAGGGACTGATGGGAAATGTAGTCTTAATACGGAGAAACATGAACACAAATGCTACGTTTTCATCAGAGTAACAATAAAATACAGAATTCAAAGCTGCAAAGGCAATAAATGATCTTTCCTATCCTTTACATATCTGCTGACACACACACACACACACACACACACACACACACACACACACACACACTCTCCCTGTCCTGGACTAACTGCATTAGAGAGCAGTGGCTGCCTGATTAAACCAGACAAATCAAATCACGTTGTGTCACTTTCATGTCTGATAACAAGTCGTTTGACGTGGAGACAACAGCAGCAAAAAGAGACAAAGACACCAACACCAGACAGACCTGACCGACCGACCGACCGACTGACCGACTGACCGACCGACCGACCGACTGACCGACTGACCGACCGACTGACCGACCGACCGACCGACCGACCGACCGACCGACCGACCAACCGACCGCAGAGCATCCACAATGACACTGAATACATGTGGGCTGAGGAACGATGTGCTGCAGTTTTGCATGAATAAATGTTGTTATTCTGTCTGGATGGACGGACAGACCGCAGTCTTAGCTTAGCATGTTAGGATGCTAACATTTGCTAATCAGCACTAAACACAAAGCACAGCCGAGGCTGATGGGAGCGTTGTTAACTCTGCAGTTCATGAACCAAGTGACTGGACAATAAAACTGACCCGATGGTGGCGCTACAGGAACAACTAAATAGATTAACATTAATTAATGCAATTAATTAAATTCCTTCTGAGCAGATCACCAAAGTGATTCCTCCTCTGGGGAACGTGAACGTCTGGACTAAAGTCCATGACAATCCATGGAAGAGACTCTTCAGTCTGACAGCTGAAAAACTGCTTTGTTAAATAAAAACTTTTACTGTCGTAGCTGTGAAACGTGTTCACATGTCCAGTCTGAGTCCTGCAGCTCTGCCAGCTGCTGCTTTCTGCTCTTTATTTCTGTGTCCATTATGGAGACGGTGTGTGTGTGTGTGTGTGTGTGTTATCTGCAGCTCTTATCTGCAGTCTGCTCCCCAGCTGGCTTACACCTGTCAGAGCCACACAAGGAGGGAGGCTCTGTGTGTGTGTGTGTGTGTGTGTGGTGAAAGCTACAGACTGGGAGAAAGTGTGTGTGTGTGGTGAAAGTGGAGGTGAGACAAAAGGTCTCCATCCAGATGTTGTGGTCGGTTTCAGGTGTTCAGGAATAAAATGTGAGTCAGTTTGTGTTTATCACTGAATGTTCTGGTTAAATGACTTCCTCAGGTGCTGCTCGGTAATTCGTTAAACTGCAGACTGAAAGTTCACGTCTGACGCTGATGAATCTGAACGGACTGCGATGTGAGAATATTTTGTCAGCTGACGTGGCCGAGAGCTCAGACAAACCCGGACGTGCGATCTGACGATTTCTCTTCTTCTTGATGTTTTCTATAGAAAAACAATCCTACAGTGGAACGGAAAGATGACAAACGTTCTGATTGGTTGACAGCTTAACTGGCTGTCCAGTTTAATTCAGGCCAGTTTTCTTTTACTGGAAAAAAGCCTCCAGGAGGAGGCTGAGAGAGAAGAAAGCAGTGCAGGAATGTCTTTGACATGCAGAGATGCTTTGTGTGTGTGTGTGTGTGTGTGTGTGTGTGTTGGGCTGCAGGTGACCTCTGACCTCTGACCTCGGCTCACCGCCCTGCTCGCTCTCACAGCCTGCAGTAACTCCTGTCACGGTAATCGAAACAGAGGAAGATGAAGACCGAACGAGCTGACCGTGGCGTTGCCCAGCGGCTCCTGTGCGGCGCACCTGTACTTCCTGTTTTCAGGTCAGCTGTTGTCATCCTGCACGCAGAGTGTCGAAGGTGTTGACGTCGTGCGTTTCTGCAAACCAGCTACAAAACTCACGTTTCTTTTTATGTTTTCATTTCCAGTTTCACTGAATTATCACAGAATTTCATCACTTTTCATCGTTGTACTTGAGTACAGGAGTTGAGTAAATGTACTTCATTACGTCGCCCGCCGGGAATACGTAGTACACATGTTGGTTTTATCACAATTATTCTGGTGTTTTCTTCAAACTCTGACTGCTTTCACTTTTACTTTACAAACTGAAAGAGTTTTGTGATGTACTTCAGTGTGTCTCCCGGCTGCAGCGTTAAACCACCTGTGCAGGTACATTATTACATGAACAACCCCAAGGCGACACATGAGGCGGAATAAAAACTGTTTCTCAGTTTGGTTTTTATTATTTTTGGACATTTAGCAAAATACTGCAGAAACATCCAAAGCAGTGTAAGAGCTAACGGTTACAAAGAAACAAAACAAAAAATAAAATAAAATAAAATAAATTACAAAATGAAATAAAACATGATTGCATTCAGTTATTATTCAAGAGCAGGTTGATAAAACTCATCGATTGCTATAAAGTCACTTGAACAAACCGTCCTCACGCCACACGTCGTTTCCACACACGTTAAACAAATTTGGCTACATCATGAGAAAACACAGATCACAGAGAGCACACGGCAATAAATTACACAAATAATTCAATAAATACATAAATAAATAGAAAACAGATATACTGTATAGTGGTAATACAGAAGACTTTGTAAAAAAAAGAATATCATACCCAGCCAGTGATAAATAAGTGATCAAAAAACAATCAGTTCAGTTTAAGGCAGTTTTACAGCAGGAGTTTCTAATCCAAAGGCATTACCGGCTACACTAGTTTTTACTCTATTTTTGTTTGTTTTCAGCTACTGATCCACGGATCCACAAGCTAATTAAAGCTAACCAGAGTGATGAGTTAAGGTCTTCTCCTCAGGCCTGTGGCCTCTGGTGTCTGTCCCTCTCTTAGGTCTAGAAGCTAATAGCACTTGTGCAGAGATGCTAGAAAAATAAATGAACAGTCTAACGGTTTCAGTGTGTGGGACATGACGTCAGAGGTCCTTTAAGGGTCGGACTTTTCTATGCTGGGGTTCAAACACACACCCAGAACCTGCTGAAGTGCCCTGGAGCAAAGCACTGAGTCCCTGCTGACCTCTGAGTGTCTGCTGGAGGAGTTACACCACAAAAACATCCTTTCATTTTCTCTTTTACCTCGAAATGTGGACGTCAGGAGAAAATCCCGCTTTAATTCTTGAATTATCATCAAACTGCTCTGTTCAGTGTGTTAAGGTTCTTAAAATAGGAAAATTTGGTGATTATTTCCCAAATGAGTGAAACAGCAGTGAAAATAAACCACTGCCTGAAGTTGCAGCTTCTCACTAAAGTGCCTTGTTTTTCTATTGATTTAAAAAAACAGATTTTAGGAGGCCAAACTTTCCTTTTCCACTGTTTTGTAAAAGAAAAAAATCTACGTAAGACGGATATTTTTGCGGCTTAACCCTTAGATCCTCCCAGAAGACCCCGGATCAGTCCCGGATCAGCAGGCGGGGCGGAGCGGCATCTGCAGCAGGATCACCTGCCGGTTCTCGGACGGGTGGCATTTGTTGATGTGTCTGGTGAGTCCCGGGGAGCTGTAAAAGATGGCCGGGCAGTATTTGCACGGGTAGACCTGTGAGGAGTGCAGCAGGCGGATGTGCCGCTCCTGGCTGCCTCTGTTGGAAAAGTTCTCCCCGCAGACCGGACACAGGTGGCAGCTGGAGGAGCTCAGGTTCAGCGGCGCCGCGCTCTGGTCGCAGGCCGGCGCGTCCTCGTCCTCCGCCGCTTTGGGGGAGCCGTGCTGAGACGCCAGGTGCTTCCGCAGGTACGCTTGGCGCTTAAACTTTTTTCCACAGTGATTACAATCATACAGCCCTTCCTCTGAGCCGGACTCGGACGGCCCGGGGCTGGGTGTGTCCCTGTCACTTGAATCCTTTGCTTCATCCGGCGCTGTCTTGCCGGACGCGACCGACTTGTCGCTCTCCAAGTTTTGCCCACCGGAGGTTCCGCTCTGAGGCTTCGGTTTGTGCCACCGGCGGTGCGAGGCGAGGTTAGCCGGGCAGCTGAACACCTTGTCACACTCAGGACACCTGTACTCGACCCGGACTATCCTGGAGCACTTATGCTGCGCCAGAGCGAACGGGTCTGCGTACGCCTCCCGGCACAGCTGGCACACGAATTCGCCCAGCGGGTTGTTGTCACCGCCGGACGGCTGCGGTCTGGGAGGCTTCTGGTCCACAGGCGCCTCTTTAATCTTGAGCCCCAGAACCGGTGATGTGGTGACATCATCCTCAAAGTGCAGTTTCCGGATTGCTTTGGTTTTCTTGGACGGCGGTTTGCTTTTGCGCTCGGAGTCGCTGGACGGCCGTTTGGTCCCGGCGGTGGGGAGCGTCGCGGTGGACGCGGCGCTCGTGTCGGTGCGGCTGCTGTTGCTGGAGCCAATTTTCAGGTCCACGGGGGCGAAGAGATGGTCCAAGGCGGTGAGAGCTGCTGGCGTGGGGAAAGACTCCGCGGAAACCGGTGACCCGAGGTTGAAGCGTCTCTCGAAGTAGGAGCGGTCGTGGTCTTGGCTGACGGGGCGGGTGGGACTGTAGAGCGCCTGGTACACCGCCTCCGGGTTTCCGAATTGCACCGGTTTGGCATCATGCTCCGGAGCCGTGGCCGCCGCCCCGTAGGTGGGCGTCGGCGTCTGTGCGCGCACCGGGACGGAGGCGAGAGGCGCAGAGGAGGACGGTGGCTGCGGCGGCGCATCAGCCGCTGTTTGTCCCTCTTCCTCCTCCTCGGAGCGGAGCCGGTAGGACACCGGGTTGGTCCTCTTGTTCCTTTTCACCAAAAATCCTCTCGGCATGTTGGCGCTGGACGGAGAGCTGAAGGCACTTTGGACGCTGCCGCAGGGAGAAGAAATCCACTTTCAGCCGCTCGCGGACAAAAACATCTGACGCGTCTTTTTGTTGTTGTTTCCTCCTGCTACTGATCCGCTGTTCTCCACCCGAGGTGCTTTCACCACAACATAGCTGCACTCTTTTTAAGGCGACATGATGACATTGTCCCCGTCCCCCCTTGTTGCCTCATCCCCGACCAATCAGAAGGAGCCCAGGTCCCCCGTGGATTTGGAGAGAGTGGGTGTGGGAGGATGGAGAGGCTGATGGAGGGGAGGAGGGGGTGATGGAGGGAGGATTTGCAGATTGCAAAGCAGATGTACCTGAGGGTTTTATTGTATTTCACCCCCCTACACACACACACACACACACACTCTCCTCCTCCTCCTCCTCCTCCTCCTCCTCTCGACCCGGGCACACGCCAGGAGCCTCCTGCTTTTACGGTCTGATGAGTTTGTATAGAAATCTACACGTGCCTCGGCTTTATGTGTCTCCTTTGGGTGGCGGGCGCTCTGATTTGTCCAAAAAGGAGGCATCCACCCACGGAAGAAGAAATGATTGAGAAAAGAATTACGAAGTGGAGATCCAGTGAGGAAACGTAAGAGCAGCTCATGAAAGTGAAAATTAAGACAGACAGACAGACAGACAGAGCAAAAACAGCTCCAGTCATGAGTTATGATACTTGACTGTTCTGTTTTCAGGACGGCTCGGAATCCCGGGTTCATATTTGAGAACGTAAGACTTTCATAGACTTTCCAGGACGACTGACGATCCCAGAGACAGACCTGAAACGCGCCTTTACGCACTGAAGGACCGCGTTACAATCGGCAGCTAAATTAACCAAACAGCGAAGAGACAAACGCCTCAGACCTCCGTGGCCCTGCAGCATGTGCGCTGGCGTGACAGTTAACTCCGGACATATGAATCCGTCATTTTACGCATACATAATTAATAGCGAGAGGAGGTTTTCCTGCTTTGCATCACAATGGCTGCGCTTGTGCAAGCTGTAGACCCGCCGTGATTGAAAAGGAAATTGCACAGTTGAAAAAAACTGGAGAAGAAGAAGTGGGGGCCCCCAAAAGCAATCTGGCCCCCAGATACCGTCGGCGCGTGCTGTGCGTAATCAGTGCGCTTTTTCTCTGTCTCCAAATGGGGCAAACCGAGATTATCTGCGAGTTAAAACACCGCAAAGCCCGATTCCTGCAGGTCAAATGTGACCCGGTCAGCCGGATATGAGTCTGTCCTGCAACCGTGAGGGATGACGGGATGTCACCAGGGTCAGTGCTGAGCTCTGAGACGGTTTGACAGAAGTCAGCGAGCGGGTGTTAAAGATGTGTGGAAGGCAGCAGCTGATGTCTCGGGATCGGTTTTTGGATTTCCAAAATGAAACCCAGATGCTGCTATGAACCACTCACTTGTTGTACTACACTTTTGATGTGTTTTTAAAGCTGGGCTCATCTGAACTTAAATCAGTTTTATAGGAAACATCAGGCCGCCTGTCTGAGCAGCCTGCCTCCTCCTGGCTTCCCTCAGAAGAGACTCTCAGCTGATGTGGAAACAGCCTGATTTCATGTCACCACAGCGGATCACTTTGTTTACTTGTTTAAAGAATGTTAGGACCAACACGGCTTTACACATTTTTTTCTCGTAGTGATTGAGTTTTATTTTTATATGCCATGCAGTTTGTGAAAACTGTATAATAAAACATGTGATGCTCGATGTGAGATAAAGGCACGAAACCCACGTGGTGTGCAGCTTTAACAAGTAAAAAACACCAAAGAAAAGCATGAACGAAAACGAACTGTGACTAATGACTCAGAACTGAGCAGCACAAAGAAACGCTATAAATGGTCCATTTAATTTAAGAATTCTAGCGAAGTTGTTGAAGGTAAAAACATCGCTAAGCGCAGTAAAGTCTCTAACAGCTCAGGTTTTCATTTTATTCTAAAAGTCTCTTTATGAGCACAGCTCAGCGGAATGTGCTGGTTAGACGCCATGTTTGCTTCCTACACTACAGAACCGACTTGATATGCGGACACCAGCGGCGCGTTCAGCCTGCGGGCTGTTTGGAGGTGCGGACATATGTTGTTGTGTGTGCGGTTATTTTCCCGACAGGCTTCAGCTCGGCCTCATTAGCATACAGCTGTAGAGTGACACCCTCCTCCTCCTCCTCCTCCCGCACAAAGCTTTTATCTCCAGCCGCTATAGGAGCCCTGTGATTGGTCACGCTGCTGCGGAGTCACCGGGGGCAGAGTTCAGTTACAGTTGGACCAGAACACATACGTCAAAAACTCTAACTTTACTCACATTAAACTGTTCACTGTCCGTCACATTTCAGTTAGAGTAAGTTAGGAGTGTCCACACGCTAATAAACATCAAGTCAGAGACACAAAAAGTCAGTGAATCTGATGCTGACATGAGATAAATGTCTCAGGGCCTGCAAAAGTTTCTGCATCTAATCAAATTAAGAGACAATTAATAACTGGACGCCCCTTAAGATGAAGCTACTGCATGAAGGGTTTCCACCCGGAAGGGAATACAACATCACACTATTTTAATTTGTGTCTGCTGCGTCTTCTGAACTCGCTCACATGAACATATTTTCAGATTTCTAAAAGCGTAAGAGATGAAAGGTAACCGGGTCACAACATGTTATCTAGGAATCATGACGGTTAACTCATGCAGGAACTATTTTCTTTCCGTATCATCATGCAGAAAGAAGTGTGTGTTTACTCATGGACGAGAGGCCTAACCAAGCTAATCAAGCTAACTAAGCTAATCAAGTTAACTAATGTGAAAGAAATTTTGTATGCTTTGTAGTAACAATGACATAATGTTTACTTTTACTTCATACTTAACGTAGTTAATCTGTAGCTTTAGTTGTGAGGTTTTACAGTGGCCAAGTAATGGCCTGGTGAACTGACTGTTACAGCCCGGTTATAAATAACATCCTGGATAAAGCAGAGGGCAGGAAGAGATCTTCATCTCACAAGAGATAAACCTGAACTGGGGTGCTAACAGGTACTGCATCCTGTCTGTTTCTCCTTCAACCTGTGAAAGAATGTGTTTGAAGCTCCAAACACAGAACCACAGACACATCAGAAAGTATAAAATGAGATGAAGTCTTCAGTCAGGGGGGCTCAGCCCTGAACTGCTTGCTGCCGTGTGGTTCTGAGTGTTGCCTCCTCCCTATAGAGATTTAAACATTTTGGTGCAGGCTATTTCCTGGATTTGTTGTGTTTTCCTTTGCTTAACTCACTACAGGCAGAAATGAAATTGCCGTAACAGAACTATTTTCTTTCCGTAAAATCATGCAGAAGGAAGTGTGTGTTTACTCATGGACGAGAGGCCTAAACAAGCTAACCAAGCTAATCAAGTTAACTAACCAAATATTTTATGAGGAAAGAAGTGCAGTCAAGGTTCTGGTGAGAAACTGTGAATGTAGGCATGTCTGCTTACAAGAGAACTTCACAGCACATTTTTACAGATTTTAAAATGGTTTAAACACACTTAACAGGACTAACAGGCTGATGTCACTGACGTCAACATGGTGATGACACCTATGATGTCACAGCTGTCCCGGGTAGGCGAACATGGGAAGCAGGTTACGGTTGTAGGTCAGATATTTCACAGCGCTGCTCCTCAGAGCCTCTTTGAATCTGTCCTGAGGGAGGACGCTCGAGTCGTCCTCCATCGCCTGCTGCCTCGGCTCATCGTCCTGCAGGGACAGAAACCATGCTGCCCTGAGCTGTTCGGGTATTACTGCAACATGTTGTTCTTTGAGGGCTGAAAATAATTTTTCTTTATAGCTGTTTCCACCTGCTCAGATTGTCAAGGCAGTCCGGACCTTTTCAGTTTGCTGCTTATTGTTTTTACAGACATTTTTACAATTTTAGTCAGCCATTTATCATCGAGTAAAGGAAAGAGAACGAACAAAGAAAGACAGAGTCAAGCTCATACTTGATTTTGGGATAAAAAATAAGGGCACGAACTGTAGTGGAGGCGATCTGCTGAAGCTCCTGCTCGAAGTCGGAGAACCTGTCGTGATAAACGGCCAAACACCAGCTCTGTCTGAAGAAACTGCAGGAGACACACATTCGTAAGTCCTTGTTCACAGAAATCCAGTTTTTACCTGCTGAGTCTCATCACACTTCAGGTCAGTGGTTCTGTTCGGCTGTCTGTAGCCAGCACCACAGCTGTGGACTGTGAAATGACTGACTGACTTTTGCTTCTGAACGAGCTAACGAATGAATGTCATCAGGTGACACGAACACGACTGCTCTGCAACAGCGAAAGAAACTAAGCACATCCACTCTACTTTCTACTCCACTGCATGGAGGCAAATGCCAAAGCTTTTCACTCCACTACATTTATTGTAGAGTTACTAGTGACTTTTCAGATTTACGAATTTGCGTTTGTGATTCTAAATCCCTCAGGCTTGTGGCCCTTTGTATAAATACCACCCAGAGAACAAACTAGAGTCACTGCCTGCACGAGTTTCACTTTCCGTCCACGTCTGCAGTGGCTGACAGAGAGCTTCCTCACACGGTGCATCAGCAGCCGTCTGAAGCTCAGGATCAACCACACCAGCGAGCTGATGGTGGACTACTGCGAGTTCTGCTGCCGAATGACGCACAGGAGACACCATGACGTCACAGTGAGGCTGACCTTTGACCTTTGGGACAGAAAATGTCATCACTTCTTCATTTCATCGTGTCAGACATTTGAGTGACATCATGTCATGATAAGTTCATGAAGTTTGAGTTATGGCTGATAACATGTTTTGTGAGGTCTCAGTGACATTTGACTTCCAAATTCTCATCAGTTCTTCTCAATCTAAACATCCAATTTCTCCCTGAGATACTACGATCACGAGAATGACACAGACAGACAGCCCGGAAAAAAATGTCTGAGAACAGATTTGTGTTTGTTTTTTAGTCCTGTGACGACCCTTCAGATTTATATTGTGGCCATTCGAAGGGTCCCAACCCCTAAGTTGGGAATGTTTGTCTTTTTCTTTTGATACTTCAAGCACATTTACATTTACTGTTTACCGAAGTTGTATTTTTTCATAATATGGTACTTCTACTTAAAGATCTGAGTACTGAGTGCTTCCACTGCAGGCTGTCCTTCTTTGTAATTTGGGTGAACTGACCCTTTAAATAAAAGATCCCTTGAAAGAACCAACCACACACAGCTGAAGCTATGCTGTGTGTGTTGACTGAATAACCTCCAGCCGCCACGCAGTCAATCAATTATTTTAACGGCTCGCGAAGCTCCGTCAGCCTCCACAATGACTTTACGAGTCAGCTGAGTGAGCGGCGTGACGAGGAGCGAGCCTCTGCGGCAGGGAGGCTCCGGCTTTGTCTGGTCCTGGACCGGCCACAAAGACAGATTGGTGAGCTGCATAAACAGATTAGGAGGCGGGGGACAATAGACGTCCATATCTGGGGGTCATTTGTATTGGAACCTCAGAAGCAGGTCACCCGCTGTTTGACAAACACACACACACACACAGCAAAGTCACACCAGCAAACACACAGACAGCATGAGGACAAAAGACACCGAAGGCCTAAATCTCTCGCGCCTGTTCAGACCACTCGTGAGGTCATCAGTCAGCAGATGAATGATGGGACGTTTATCTGCAGCTTTCTGTAAACACTTCCTCTCTCAGGCTCACAGTGTCTTCTTTTGACAGAAAATTTGGTTTTATTTTACATTCTGGCAACCAAAATCGGCATCTGAGAAACAGCAACGTGTATTCTTGCACAATAACTGGGAATCATGCGACAACATAAACGCTGTACAAGACACAAAAACAGCCAGGAAAATATCAGTCTGGTGAAGCTGTCTGTTTGGTGGACAACAAAGTGAAAGCAGACATCATCTAATTCGCCAAACTGATCATTTCTGCTAGAAGTCATCTGTTTGGCTGACTGGAGCTGATGAAAGACTTCAGTAAAGGAGGATATTAAAGAAAAAAGTCTCGTCTTACACTACACACTGTGTAATGCAGAAGACATTTTTTTTCTGGTGAGAAACTCTAATTTATATCTATGACTTGAGTTTGCTTCAGATGGAGATTTATTATGTTTCCTTGAATGCATTTCAACAACCAAAGTATAAAGGATCATTCTGGTTTACTGGAGTTTTTTGTCATAGTTTGTTCCATTATTCCTGCTGGTAACAAACTCACGGATTAGCACAAGAAAAAACAAAGACGAACAGTAAAACTGAGACAAACTGTCTTTCTGATGCAAACATGGTGTTTGTTTAAAACCCAAGTTTTCACTTTTCTGTTTCCAGGTCCCCAGCGGCTTCAGGCAGGCATCTAAATTTATATGTTGCACAAAGCTGCTTTGTGCTGAGCTACCTTAAAACATGGCTTACAGAGGGTCAAACCATTCAGCTCATTCACTCCGGCATCTGTCTGGAGGAATTCAGCAGCTGCAAGGACATTTTATAGAAGAAATTCAAAACGATGAAAAAGCAGCAGTATAAAGAAGTACTTGTCATTCAGAATAGTTTCTTTGGTCCTCCTGCTGTTTATTTTGCTGTGTTTACCGGAGTCTCTAAAAACACTTTTCCTTTCTCACGTCACAAACAGTAAGCCATGTTTTCTTCCTTTTGTCTGATTTGATTGATTGTCACCATAAGAACACGTGTCTCATCTCTGAGCTGGCCAGGGTGCCAAATAATTAGACTTTATTTCTGTTAAACTGTCTAACTTGTAATTAGAATAATCACCGAAAGTGAAGCAAGTGTTTATCCACACAAAACAGCCAGAATACTTTACTATAGCGAGCAACGGGAGGCGAGGCAGTGTGTGTTCGAAGTCAGTTCAGCCTCTGACTCAGTCCAGTACTCACCAAAGACTCAGATTCTTTCCCTCCTTTTGCCCGTCCTCTTTATACGTTCATGAGGTAAAGTCAACATATAAAGCCAACACTGAATAACTTGAGCACTATGTTATTAAAATCGATTATTTATTATATAAATGTATAAATAAAAATTATACATTATGAGCAAAAGACCCATGTTTTAACAGATGGGTGGATTTTGGCAAAATTAAAATGTTGGCTGAAACCTTTATATTCTACAAATACTGAAATGCTAATGTTGGCTTTCCTCAAAACATCTGCACACATATGAAAATGAACAGTAACTTGTTCCTCCCACCTGTACAGGTCATGGATCAGGCCCTGGTGGTAGCGGGTCAACAGCTGGCCCAGCAGCTCCTGGTGTTTCCCGTACAGACTCAGGTAATTGGAGACGGGGAGGGGCTTCAGGGAGAAACAGGTGAGGGCCTTCACCAGCTCATAGCAGTCGAGATGTAAACAGAAGTAGTTCCCTGTCTCCACTCGTCCGGTCACGATACCACTGTCCTCTAACTGTACACGGAAGAACACACAAGTTAGATTACGACTAAAGGACTATGGACTTCAGGATAAGGTGCCTCGGGCGAGTCTTCAGTTTTTCCCGGGGCCTCTGTGTCCCCTGCTGCTCCTCTGTCCCTCTTTATTTGTGTTGGTGTGGTGTCCCTCCTTCCCAGCCAATTAGCTCCTCATTCTCCTCACCTGAGCTTCTCTCCTCCTGCATCTCATCCCCTTGTCAGCTTAATTTGGACTTTAGTCCACTTTTGAGTTCGGTCTTTGTTGATTCATCATCTGCTCAGTTTGTCTGTGGTCTGTGGTTCAATTTTATTATTGTCAACAAAAAGTCGACAACAAAAAATCAGTTCATTAATTAACTGCTATGCCCGTCACTCCTCAAGCACAGCAGTTCTCACTAAAAATCAGCAAAATGTGACAGAAATTTAAAATTTCATGAACGTATTTGTCAGATTTATCATTATTATCATTATTATTAGTAGTAGTATTATGTTTATATATAACACCCAGTATTTTTTTAAGGTGAAGGATAAATTAATTGTTGGTTCTGGTGCATTGATGAGATTTGTTGATGGTAACAACAATACAGAATATCACCATGTTTCCACTGCAGGTAAAGGTGAATCTGATTTATAATATTTGGATGAATGTGCAGTTGTGTGTGATATCCTGTGTATGTTGAACTCACTTTGTAGTACAGGCCTCTCAGCAAGAAACCAATGTGTGTTACCCGGAGACCACTCACAGGTATGTTGGACAGTAAAATCTTACATGCTTAACAGGAGGGCCTGTCCGGTTGGCTGCAGACGGTTTGGCAACGTGCAGGTAGTTGTAGCCTCCAGGCAGCTTCCCACCTGAGGAGAGCAAACATGTGATGACGGTTAAGGTGTGCTTTGTACCATAAAGTGTAGCCACTAAAAATCTTAAATTCAGAAGATATCAGTCACAGCATCAATGAGAAAAAAGAGAAGGTATTCTGATCAGAAGAAAATATTCATGGAAAATTCAGCGCTGAAACATGAACTGGCACCAAAACTGGGACAACATCAGTTCACAACTGTTAGCATCCACCCAGAGAGGAAAAGAGATTTGAGGCAAATAAACTCAGATAGCAGGCGGCGATATGAACATTGAAATCCCTCTGAAAAGTTCACGTGTGTTTCATCTCTGTGAGAAGGGCGAAGCAGAGTGGCTGTTGTGTTTATGTAACCCGTGGAGTGGCCTTGGTTACTCCATGAATACACAGCAGCACAATGCGCCTTTGTTACGCCCTGCTATGGTTTGAGTGTCCGCCACAATAACATCAGCAGTGGGTGGATGGGTGAAAGATCGGAAAATGTTCCACAAAAACATAATGAAAAAAATATTGGCAGTGCAAATTCTCTCAGATAAAAACAGACGAAAACAAGGACAGACAGGAAGAGGGACACAGAGGAGGGTATGGACAGAAACTGACATGAAAACATATGGAAACCTGACATCTGCTGAGGAACGTGAAGGAATTTTGTGTTTGAGATAAATGTACTAAATGTACAAAAATGAGTATGAACATGCCCGCTGACAGCGACTGAATTGGATAAGTGGGATGGGTTTATCTGGCCGTTTGGGGCTCAAGAAGTCCCATTCATTCTTAGGGTTGAATCACCACAAGAAACACAAAAGATGTTGGCACCATGTAGTCTCATGCACTTAATTCCTCAACCATGAGAACACTTGATATTTAGACCTTGAATCTTGGCTTGTTTGTACAGCGGTACAAGATGATGCGTCTCAGGTGGAGGATCGTGTGCAGGCTGCTGCGTCGGGTCGAAGAGGGCCAGCAACATGGCCGCCAGGTCCTGGCCCACTTCTTTGGAGTTAAAGTTGGCGTGCGACCACTCGTCTGAGTGGTACATGCGGGAGAATTTGGTGAGAGGTCCAGCACCAGAAACGGCTGCATCGCTGGTTTGAAAAGTGGCATTTATGACAAGTCTGCTATCAAAGACCAGGAAGGAGTTGTTGATGCTCGTGAAGGCGTCATAGTCGACTCCTTTATTGGAAAGGTTAATGAACACCTGAAAGGACAAAATGAAAAAAAGTAAACATGCTTTTTGTTTTCTTGTGACTTCAGGATTCAGTATAAACATTTTAAACATTCAGAACTTATTGTCCTAAAATGTGCTGGACAGTTTCTCAGCAGACTTCCTGGAGTCCTAACTGTGAGGATAAGACTCCAAGAGGGCTGCGAAATACAGCTGCATTGCAAGTCTGAAGTGGATAGCTTAGAGTTGGTCTAAATGCGTCCCAGACAGAACATCTGCTGGGGAAACTGTGGATGCTGAGGATGTTTGTATGGAAAGCAGCAGCTGCAGCAGCTGGTTTAACTGATTTTTAACTTGTTTAATCTAAAAGGAAACTCACAGGGCACACAGACTTTGATTAAGCACATCAACTGTATGGAAATGAAGATGGCAACTACAAAGTTGTTGCAGTATGTTTCACAATACAACAGTACATCAAGTAAAAGTGATGAAAAGGTACTACTTGAATTACAGCTTCACTGCACATTTCTGAGTGCAACAGAATGGAGCAGTAGTCCGGACACTGATGTAAAAAACTGGATATGGGCCCACCACTCAGCCTTGCTGCTGATTTGTCCCAGTGGCCATTGGGAAAATATATCCTGTGCCCTGAAAAGCAGTTTCTCACCAGAACACATCATGTGAAGCCTTGAAGCCAAGCAAATGCTCTAAACATATCCTTCCTCAAAAAATATTTGCCAAGCCACATTTTGAAAATTTTGGAACATGCATGGTTTGACAGTACATTCAGTACTTAAATACACAATACGAGCACAACGAGGGCTCGTCTATTTTAGACTAACGGGGGAAACAGACAGTGAATGCTGTCTTACTGTTTGGAACAATGAAAATGGGAAACACACCAAAATCATTTTGTGTCTGACAAACAGTCTGCCTCCAGGAGGAAAATTATCGTCCAACCAACAGCCATGAGCTTGTGAATTCAGCCTGTGAGCTTTTCAGCTCTACCAGACATGCTGGCCACTCACCCACCATTGTTTAGAGAACATTTTCTTTTGTAAAAACTAATAGCTGGCCGAGTAAACAACAAAATCATTAAGTGGATTATGAAAGTTTAACTCACCCCACACTGCAGATGGAGAGGCTCTGCGTCAGTGGTGAACGACACACATGTGAGAGGATCAGGCTGTTCATCTCCATTGTTCATCTGGGCCAGCAGGCAGTTATGGTGGAGCTGGACCTCGGCTTTCTCCATGGCCATCGCCACAGCCTTCTCGACTACAGGGCTGCTGAAGCAGGAGACGCTGGGATCGGGAGGTGGGAGGACGAGATGGATACGATGTCCCCTAACACCAAGGCTGAGTAAAGTCTCCACGGTGGTGAAGACATCGATGCTGTTTCCATAGACGACAGCATCATCTGGAAAGACATAAGGAAGGAACAGTTAGGACAGTATTTTCATCGTCTTTCCAAAATGAGAATCCAGTCAGTAAACCAGCGTCAAGGAGTCTGGAGCAAATGGTTATACAGTTCCACCAAATGTGTGATCTGCCTCGCCCTGCCCGACTGTGCTGTGATTGGCTAGTACTCAACAGCCAGCTGGGACATGAGTGAGGTGGATCAGAAGCAGGACCCTCAAATGGGAGGCTCATGTCCTGCTTGAAGCTAAAAGTAGGACTTGATTTATCATTACCAGACTTACACTTCTCATTTCCAGGCTTTGGCTTTGACGACCACGACAGGCCTACTTTGTTAGGTCACCACGGGAGAGGATCATTCAGCCTTACTTTCACTAAAAAGCCACTCAAGTTTTCAAAAAAATGTACAACTGATAAATGATGATCATCAACAGTGGAAATCCTAAAACAATGAAGTTTTTAAATGGCGCTTTCTTCTACAACAGATGGAAAAACTACCCACTACACTATACACATATTTCTCTCCTAAACATAATGCATAAGAAGCCTGATAAATGAAATGAACTGAATGTTGACCATGAAGCTCTAAAAGAAGCTCATTGTTTACTCTTGTCATTATAAAATTATTTCCCTTTTTCTATTCAAGATTTTCTACCAACCCACAATAATTTGTGCTCAAGCCTTAGAGGAGGACACTCCTGTAACACAGGAGGCCGTCTGATTACTGAACCACGGACGGGAGAGAAAGAAGAAATCAAACAATGCAAAAAGAACATCTGAATGGATGTTTCTCCTCTGCTCTTCAGAGAAGCCTCCTGATATTCTACAGAACATACAGGCTCCTGCATAATGAGTGTGCTCCTCATCACTCCCTCATTATATTACATTTAAAGCACAATGCAGCAGCGTCGTTACGCCAATAGTCTGTGACGCAAAGACAACACTGAGGCCTAATACGTGCATGAATTTATACTTGTGTACTTGTACATGTTTTTGTTAGTGCTGGAGTTCACACAGTCTTGGTTATACAAGACATTGTGCATAAACAAGTCTAGAGCTTTAACTGGCTCTGTCCATGGTGCTGATGTCCAGGAGCCACTGAACCATCAAGGCCAGCAGAACACAAAGCTTCTCATCAATAAATCGATACAACACTGCTCACTTCATCTGTTTACCACTACAACTACTGCTACATCAACCAGCCAAGGTTACATGTTTTTATTTCAGCTGAAAAGGAGGATGAATGGGGAAGGCAGACTGGTATGCGGCCAATACAAACTTTTTAACCATGTAATACTGTAATACTTTGTACCTTCACTAAGGAGTGTGGCTTCAGTTGCTTTGGGAATTCATTCCCTGTTTTGCGGGTGCCTACTAATTTCCGGCCTGTGCATCAGGAGCACTTTGTGTCACATTCGTGAGGCTGCCTTCATCTGCTTTTTATCAAATGTTTATTTTAATTATTTTTCTTTACATTACAAACATATTAAAGTGTAAGTCTGAAGATATTCTATATTTCCTAAAAGAGTTCAGTATTTCTTCCTCTGTGCCATAGAGCTTCACTGTTACAAACACATCAGTGGATGGTTTTCATCAGATTAATTTACTTAGCTGCCTCACATCCTCTCACCCCCTCCGCCATCATGGAGGATCCAGACACCTCGAGGAGACAAGGATAGAGGAGACCTCTAGAGGAGCTTGGAGGCAGGTAACACAGGTGTATCCATTGCTGGGGTTTTTTACTGGATGACAGCCCCACTTTAAAACTGTATGTTTGACCTTTGTTGTGAAAGATTTATGAGCTGAGAAGGAAACAGTGGGCTTAAAGCTGAAGCAGACAGGAAGTCAGAAAGTACACATTGTTAGATTTGATATTTTATAGGATTTGCTGTGAATAAGATCCTTTGAAGCTTTTGCTGCTGAAACAGGTGTGACTGTACTCTGCATTAGTCTAATGCTAAAATTTACATTCACTCTGTTTCCTTTAGCCGTTATTATTAAAATATGGAAATAAACATCCGTATCTGCTGGAGTCGATTTGCATTTAGTAATGGTTTTCCTTTATGACTGAGATCAACTAATTAGTATGTAGAAAAGCCTCACTCTAGATCACTGCACAATTCCTTCAGAGAGCAGATTAATTTTGCTTAATGACACTGTGTATTTTTTCCTGCTCTGAACAGCCTGGCTCTCACAGAGTGATATGATAATGGAAAATGGATGGAAGAGGCCGACCTGATTCACAGAGATGAAAGATTTCTCTGCAGCTAATTAGCTGCTAATTATACCAGGCCACTTCAGCGCTGACTGGCTGAGTAATGACATACTACTACAGATTAATTTTAGGCTGTGCGTGTGTGTGTGTGTGTGCATGTTCACTCACCCTCCAGCTCCACAAAGTTGGCATGCAGCCAGTGGCGGGCGGCCATGCAGTCATCGAGGTCGTTGAGGGTGAAGAGGTTGGACGGGACGGGCCCGGCGTATCTGCGGTGAGCAGACTGAGCCTGCAGCTGGCTGTTTGTGACCGGCTGGCTCACATCCACACCAGTGGGACAGGGAACCTACAGCATCACATGACACACAAGTCTGATTTATAGTTAATGCATTTCAGACTACAGTCGCACCCAAAGTGTGTGTGTGACGTACAGCTAAAACAATTCAGGGGCCTCATTACAGAAACTTCTGAAGTGTAGCCCTTATGAGCCTGTTGGTTACTAGTGATTGGGATTTTTACGATCAGAGCCCTAATCTGCCTTGTCTGGTTTTACTTCTTTTTGTGCAGCACTTTGTAACATTGTTAAGAAAGGTGTCATTTCGGTAAGTTTATTGGTATTGTTGTGACGTTGTCAGTGCTGATTGTCTCACCCGATACTGCAGGCCCGTGCACAGGATGAGGTGATCGTAAGGCACCTTCCCCCCACCAGACACAAGGACGTATTTGGACTTCCTGTTGATGCCCACCATCTTCCCAGTCACCACGGCGACGCAGGAACGCAGAGGCAGTCGGGCCAAGTCTCTGCTGCTGTATGCATGACTGCAGGAAGTGACGAAGACTGAGTGGACTGAAAGACCTGGAATTCATCACTGCTGACCCTGTAGTTTTTAGTATTCTTTTTCATTAGCATTTGTAATGAGCAGATGACTACAGACTCTCGTTCTGTAATATAAACAACTGTCAATTTTCATGAAGATTAAAACCGAAATCCTCCTTTTCTGTACACATTCAGTCCATCAGATTGTATGTATCTTGGTGCACTTGTGAATTGAAAACAATGATTGGGCAACTTCTTCAACTGTGGAGTAATTTAATGTAGGTGTGAATTAAATTACACACATCACACATAATCACACAGGTGAAATGTTTTGAAAACCTTCTTATGGTGTGTTTGATGTTACATTTACTCACCTTGTGGACAGAAATCCAACGTCCTCGTGGCTGCAGTCGCTGGGGAAACCGTGTGTAGAGACGAGAGTCAGGTTGTTGAACCTCAGGTGAGGGCTGCGAGGGAACAAACAACACTGAAAAGCATGAGTGATCCTCCACAGTGAATACATGCAGGACACAGTGTGACATGAAGGTTTTCCGCGGAAGGATGGCTTTAAATTCAGCGTCAGCTACCTTCCTCATCCAGTGGTGAGTGACAGCATTTACAAAGTAATGTCAGCCATTTCAAGAGGAAAATAAAGAATTTGAATTAAAACTCTTGTAACTTGAATCGTCTCCCTCGTGTATCTACTTCTAAATCTCTCGTGACAGCAGTAGCTTTGATTTGTTTGAAAATTTGTTCTTAGTTAGTCAGAGTTGTTTTGGGTTGAACCCAAAGGAACGTGTTGTTCTCAGGTGGAACTTCTCCAGCCTGCTGATGCATTTGTGGTTCCTGAGCGGTGTGTTTACTGCCCACAGTATACAACATCTCTTGTGATGCAAATGACCTCCTTTGTGGTGGCCTACAGGACATTACACAGCTGATAACAGCAGCTCCAGCTCATTCGTCCAGTGAAAAGCAGAGTGCACACCTCACAGTGTTCAGCCTTATCACGCTGACGCCTCTGATCGCCTCCTGCGCTGTTCTTATCGCGGCTTCCTGCTAAATTAATGCCCGACGGCGCGGATCTACAGCAGCAGGCACCGACATGCTGCTAACCTGACTGGATGGAGGTTGTGTGACTGTTGTTCCTCACTCGCAGTGCGACTGGACAATAAGGGGACATAAACTGTGAGGGAGAGGATGGAAATTTGTCAACCAGCAGAGATTTAGGAAAGGGAAAATCATAAATACATATTTTTCCTTGTGCAGCATAGAATTATGAACATCAGTTGTATTTTTCTCGTCATTTCTCTCTGTAGAGAATGCAAAACAATCATGGAAATTTTTTTTTCATTATTGATTGATTAATCTGATGATTACATTTTCTGACCAATCATCGTTTAGTCTACAGAATGTAAGAAAACAGTGAAAAACGCAAACTATTAAATTTACTATTAAATTTACAGTGACATCAAAACAGAGAGGATCAATACATTTTCAAGTCTGAAAAACGTGAAAACAGACATTTTTGCATGATAAATACATTTAAATTAATTTTCTGTTGATAAACTAATAGACTGACTCTCCAAGTGAGTAGTATACGTTCTAATAACCTAAATGGTTATTAGAACGTATACTACGTAACGTATACTACTCACTTGGAGAGTATAAAAATGAAAATTTGATTTTCATCCATGTGCCCTTGAGCAAGGCACTTAACCCCCCAATATGCTCCCCGGGCGCCTGATGCTGCCCACTGCTCCTGTGTGTGTTTCACTGCTTGTAATTTGCTGGGTGTTGCATGTGTGTGTTCAACTAAGGATGGGATAAATGCAGAAGACGAATTCAGTGCGTGTATGTAAAAATATATATACTGTCAATAAAGCTGATTCTTCTTCTTCTTCTAAAATTGGATTTAGTGATCTGTTCACAAAGTATCAGGTAAAGCGTCCTCTGCTGTCAAAGCTTTGTGTCATCATTGGACTGATCGTTGATTTTGAAGCAAACATGCAAACAATAATAATGATTAGCCATCAAACAATGACTGCAGTTACATTTTGCTTGTTAATCTGTGCCAGAAGGTGGATTTACGCTGTAGCACTGAGGCATTAAGGCCCATTATTGGTGTCTGGATGTGACTGAATCAGAAGCTGTGGATTTGCTCTGTTATCAGCCGGTGACAGACGGCCGTGGTGACCCTGCAGCCTGACCGCGGCGGGCAGAGGGTCGCGCTGCCGCAGAGCTCTTTATCTGTCTGACCTCGTCCTAGCCAGTAATGGAGATGGGGGGGTGGTACTGGTGCTGCTGGGCTGGTTTCAATGAGCACATGGAAAGCTGTGTCGGGGTGGGGGGATTGCAGGGGGATGGACGTTTGGGCAGGGCTGATAAGGGGGGCCCCAGCAGGCTGAAACTGACCCATCATTCACCCTCTCAATGCGTCGCTGCCTCACCATTAGTTCAGCGGACACTAACTGCCTCATTAGTCAACTCATTAGTGACAGCAAACACAGATCGCTGCAGCAGATCCCTGACGGGGGAAACAGCAGAGTGGCTAATTAAAGGGGGCCAGCGCTGGCCCTGCTGAATGCCAGGCCTCAGACAGCTGCGTGCGCCCGCCCCGGCATCGCCGCCCTGCCAGCCTCGCCAGCCCTGAGAGCTCAGAGATCTCATTCGCACAAAACAACGACCCTGGTTGCCTGGCAGCTATCGCTTGGCGTTCTGAATCAGCAGCAGCCCTGCACTTCTTATTATCTGGCGGAGCAGTTAATCTCACAAAGGCAGGACGAAGGCAAACATGTAAGACGTTCCGACCCAGAGTCAAGTGACATTTCCAGAGATTGGATTCCTAGAATAAAAGACGATAAAGAAATAAAGAAAGGAGACGTTTCATTGTGGGACTTGCTCTCTTTGGATACAGGGTTTCTGGGGAACAGAAACATCAAAATCTGTGATTACTTGATCATGAATACTTTTCATTGCAACAGCAGCCAGCTGTCTATTATACCTATACACTACATGTCTGTGTTTACTGCCACTTGGAGATAAAAGTGATCATCCTTCTGTTACCTGCCAGCAGCTGCTGTACAGACACCAGCTGACAGATTCAGAGTTTTCTTATGATTACAGAAGTTCTGCTTGGCTAAGTTTTGGTTTATACCGTTGGTTGAAGTACACAAAATTATAGTCATTTAGTCTGATGAAAGCACATCTTTTCTAGTTGTTCACAGCATACAGATAAACTGAAGTTTCAATATTTTTTCATTTTCCTCTGTTGTGTTGCTTTGAATACCAGGGCCTCATACAATACAATATCAGCTATTACTCAAAGGAACAGTTCACCCAAAAATGAAAATTGAGTCTTCATCCACTCACCCCCCGGTGAAGGAAAGTCACGTTAAGTTTCTTAGTCCACAAAACAAGATTTTAAAAGATGTTGTTTCCACCATTTTTAAGCTGAATTTTTCACTGTATCCTCTAAGCTAAAAGCGTTAGCATGCACTCCATCTTCGTATGGGCATCAATCAGTGATCCTGATAACTGCTGGCATCCACGTCCTCCCCCTCGTGGCTGGGCAGCAGAAAGTGTTCCCTCCCCACAATGTATGTGAGGTTAGAAGGGGCCCCAGAGCAAATTTGTGCCCAAGGACCCCTTAAGAGGTTAATCAGGCTGCGATCAGAGTAGACGAATTGTGACCTTACTTGTCACAGTTAAAACAAATTTGAGAAAGGCAAGCAAGTTTACAGCACATCTTGAGGAATTATACCAAGAAGCTTGTTCTATGGCAGACTCACCACAAACAAAGCACCTCAAGGAGAGACAAAGCTGTGTCTGACGCCCCCACCACCACAATCCTGGCGTTAACGGCCACCTTTGGCTCCATGGTCAACTTCCTGCTGATGAGGCTGAGAGCAAACGGCGCCTGAGAGAAACAGAGGGAGAAGTCAGTATGACTGGTGCCATTTTCTGGAAATTAAACAATTCATCAAATGCATCCAGCCTTAATTATTGTTAAGAAGACAACTGATGTGTCCAATCTTTCCTATTTGAATATGACACGATGAAGTAGGAACGAGCTTTCATTAAAGCACTTAACTTGCCTGCTGAAGAGACAGTGGAGCTTTCAGGCTAAAAAAATTTAACAGGTTGTGGGTTTTAACATTTGTGCCGACCCTTACAATTGAAATGAAATGTGTGCCGAGTGAAACGCTGTGTTTTTACAAGTGGTTGGCAAATTCAATTTTCCCAAACACTTCCAGACATTAGTACCTTGAGAAATCTGAGAATAAGTGCAGCTTCAGATTCAGGTGAGAAGGAAACACAGTTAAAGAACACTTCTGAAGGGTCCCACAGGAATGAACAGAACACTGCGTTCTAATTTCCCAGTTCCTCCACCACCACGCGTCTCTGGTCCGCCCCTTGTGATGTGAGGCAGCTAATGGCTCCTTCATCATCTGTAATTAGGCAGATTGGCCCCACGATGCACCTTGTTGGATGAAAACAGAATCGAGCAAAAAAAGGGGGAAACCCGAGGGTGAAATTAACCTTTGTGTAATATTCAAATAATGTCCACGAGGCCTGTGCGCCCGACATCTGTCAGATACTGAGAGACGTAGCAGGAAAATAAAAGAGCATATGGTTGCTTTATATGATAAATGTGTGTGCCAGCACCAGGAAAACAAGGGATCTTATAAATATTTTAATTGTAGCAATTAAACAAAAGCTGCTACTTCAATGCCTACTTTGACTTCTCAACATATTTCTCATTTTACATTTTGTCTTTTGAAAATTAAATCAGGTTTTTTTTTTCCACTGTCATTTGGTCAAAGTGACCTGCAAAAGCAAGTCAGTAATAGAGTTTCAGGAAATACTGTGGAAATGTTAGTATGATGAGACCAGGCAGCTTCGTCAGAGTTCTGATGCTGGAGATGTTTGGGGCAGAAGTCCTGCTCTTTTAGTGGAAATCAAACTCTTTTGACTGATTCATCAGCACTCACCAAAAAAAAAACAATATCGAAATCTGTTTCCCCACAATCGCAAACTACAATTTAAAATGAGATCTCCTCTCTCAAGTGAACTGCCCTGAAGACTACAGCCAAATGTGAAATAACTTTTTGTCTTTTTTTCCATTTTCATCAGTAAAACACAATGTTGCACTAAAGATGGCTGTCTTTTAGCTAGCTACAACTCACAGTGTATTATTTATAATACGTCACACAAGGAAGAGCCACATGGAGTATTTAGTCCAATCAGCATGGACATCAAGTTGAGCACATCAGGCTTGTGTGTGTGTTCACGTAGCATGAGCCTGCTAGTCAGTGAGGTTATGCAAAGCTCGGAAACACATGGGGCTGAATAAAGTTTGGCATTGAAAACAGAACCTGAACTGAACAACAAAATACTGGCATTAAATTTGTTTGTGAAAATCTTGCAATGAAATGAAACAAATATTTGGTATTAAAAAAATGTACCACTGAAAAATAAAATACAGAAATAAAAGATATTGAATTTTATTTGGGTATTTTTTGGTATTTGTACTGAAGCATCACTGCAGGATAAATTGCAAATATTCAGCAGGTCACTTTAAGATTGTGGGTCAGTTTTAGATGAATTCATCAACTGCGTCTCATTTGCTTGTGGGGTGGAAGAGCTGGACTGGACCACCACTGGCTAGCAGCAGTATGAGAGGCAGGACAGGAAAATGGTGATGGTTCTTATGTAGATGTCAACCACTACCCACACGGTATTACATACCAGATAAATGAAGACACCTAAGCTGTGTGCCATGCAGATGCTGCATTTTGACTTTTATTGTAAATGAGTAGCACTTTATGTGTTAAAACCCTGTGTTTGTTATTGCATGTAGGCAGATAAAATGCCTACATGCTTCCATGTTAATACTGCAGGAATTAACCAGATGAGGTATTCAGGTGAACAAAGCTGCTGTCTCATCTGCATGTGTGGTGGAGCAGGTGCAGCAGCTCTTATCACGCTGGAGACGCATCACCTTCCCTAAACACAATGACCGAGGCTCTGTGTAATATGATCCTGTATTGACAGAGAGGGAACAGGTGCTTTAAATTTGATTAACCATCCCGAGGCCGACGTCGGGAGGCAGAGGCAGAGCTCGGAGGCGAAGCTCTTATCTGCACTGAAGCCTGGAAATCACGACTGCTGTGTTACCAAGGAGAAGGGGGGCGGCGGACCGGGTTTGATGGAGTGAAATGAACATGTGAGTGTACGCTTGGGTCTAAAGAGGGCCGCTGTACATGTGGTAAATATTTGAAGAGCAGGATGTTAAAATAAATCACGGCCACATTAAGATCTGCCAGACTCAGCAGATTTAGGGCCAGAACACACGACTGATGGTTGACTTTCAACAAAAGGAGAAGAAACCATTCAGAGATGAGATTATTCAGCTGTCACTTTCATTCGTTACCAGCTTCTTTAAAAACTACGCTGCTCTCAGCTGAGGGAGAGACACGCTAGGCTCAAAGGCAGGTAAAAAAGCCTGCTGTTTCAGAGAGGAGAGAGATGCAATATTCCATAATCAACTTAATCTCCACTCCCTTGTACACGTGAAAAGAGACAGCAGACGAATAAGAGAACAGAAAGACTTGCGCTCTCACCTCCACACACCTGCCGCGGCTGCTGAAGGTTAGCAGACCTGTCGGTTTGTTGGATTCTGATGTTTCAAAGGTGTGTGGCTTTCACACACTGTTTGACCATCTGAAAATGACTTTGGGTGAAGGATACTGAAGTGCTCCTACACGTCTCCAAGAATCACATACCAGAAGACGGAACAACTCAATCCAGAGTCACCACACAGTCATTCATTTCATTCTGCCTTCCCTTCTTTTTGTTCTTATATTTTAGCTATTTTTAGGAGCATGTTTTAAAGTTTATATAACTCAAAACTTTCAAATGTGACCTCGTCTGTGAACATTTTCATTTCTGTTGGCTCAAATAGCTTTTCATCTGCTACAGCGGCTGTTTAACAATGAAGACAACAGCTCCCATGATCCCACGCTGCTTCACTACATCACCAAACTAGTTGTTTGTTTGCGGTGTTTTAGTTCAAATGTTTAATGTGTCCATTCATGTGACACAAGTGTGAAAAGGCTGTTTGTGGATTCATTTTTTGACACAATCAGATGTCAGTGTTCATTCCATCATACTGTGTTTACTGTGCTGGCGCTTGCCCTCCATACCTTGCAGTGAAGCACATTCTGTGTCACTCTGAGTTGTTCCCTTTTGAAACAGCACCGTCTAGTGGTCAGATTAACTTCCTGCTGTGTTCCCTCTGTCAGCAGCCTTCAGCTAATCTACATTCCCTGGAAGGCCCTTCCCTGTCAGCCAGCTGCTGCTGTGCCCACCTGGTCCTCCATGATCTGCCTGGAGGGAGCGTTGATGCCAAGCTCCTCCAGCGGGTAGATGATCTGGCGCCGTGGGCGGACGGGGACAGCGCAGTTGAGGACAAAATCCAGATGGTAGACGCAGGAATTCTGGGTTCAGAAGAAGACGGCATGATGTCAGTGAGCTCAGAAAGAGAAAAATCTCCGCGGAGGTTAAACAACATCAGTGTGGAGGCTCAGGAGGCAACTGGAAGGCAACAGAGTGATAATGAGCTCTGGTTAAGAGCTTAGATGATGCAAGATTTACACCACTGATGTGAGCTGCCTGGAAAACATCACTTGATGCTTCATCCACTGCCTGATCAGAGCTAATTCTCTGGTTATCTTCTGCCATTATTCTATTTGCACATCATCATCTCCCAATCTGGCGCTTGTTTGTGGAAGGTAATTAGCAGAGGAAGTGGAGGCCTCTACATGTTGAGGAAATGTCTTATTATGGTGTGGAGAGGTGGAGCTGGCAGCACTGTTAGCACCTGCTGCCCCGACCCCGGGGACAGCAGCCTGCTGAGGGCCACACTCTGCAAAACATTACCTGCTTAAAGCTACAACATTTTCACATGAACAAAGCCATCTGTCTGATCAGCCTAGACAGCTACAGAAGACACTTTTCATTGTTTACAATAATCTGAGATGCTGTAGATTTCATCTCTTTGTCCCCAGGAAAAGGAACATGAAAAAAATGAACTTGGTTTAGAAAGCTTGATTGATAACACTTGCTAAAGACTGTAAAAACAGAACAAAACTATAGCAGAGTTTCTGAAAGTAAACCTACTGGTTAAACTCTCTAGTCATCGGTGGGTAAATGTGAAATGCTTGTAACTCTTACAAGTGAAGCTGCCACTTCTGTCAACAAGTGAAATCCACTCCTCACTGTTTGAATGGATATTTTTTGCAGTGTAGGATCATTACACTAATGACAATGTGTATCTTAGCAGACATGCACAGAGGCTGGAAGGGGCCCAGTGACGATGGGCCAGTAAGGGCCTGAAAGTCCCTGTGGACCCACCTCCTGGCTGTGGTGGGGCGGGTAGACCCTGTGGTACAGGCAGGATTTGTGAGCCAGTCGGAGGACCTCCTTAAACAAGTGTTTGGTGAAGTGCTGGAAGGAGGGCTTGAGGACAAAGTGGCGTATCTGAGCGTGCTCCTCATAGCGGTGATGGCTGAAGTAGATGAAGTTCTCAATGTTGTAGTGGGCACGAATGTATTCCATGTCCTGACAGAGACAGATTAAATAATGAAGTCAGTCAGGAACGAACCATGACAGAGGAACTCCACCTCAATAAAGCCCTGGAGAAGACCTGGTATAGAGGAAGCTCCTGAAACTTTGGGTCATACAATCCCCATAATGCAACTCATACTAATGACATCTTTATCTGTGAAACAAGAAGCGTTTTGGTGTCATTATTATTTGAAATTAAAGGAAATGCGCCTACCTTCTCATCTCTCAGGATCAGTATCCCCACAACCTGACTGTGCACGTGGGCCACGAAGGCCTGCAGCGGCCAGCCGTCCTGACGTACAGCAGAACAAAATGAAATGCATGTAAATCTACATGCGTGCACTGAACTGAATATCGAGAACCTTCTTGCATTAGTCTAGTGCCATGAATACTCATGAAGCGGCTGCATTCTCATTTGAGAAGTAATTATCGGTTTTGGAGCTGCGGCAGTGACAGCTGGGGTGTCAGTCAGAGAGGAAAATCCGTTCAACTGAGTTCTCACCAATCTGTTCCCTGGCATACGTGTGATATTCCTCGTTATTCCAAGACAATCAGCAGCAGCAGCTCCAGACACACTTGATCGTCCAAAACAATCATCATTGAGGCCCAGTTAGAATTTCAATCTCGATATATTCTCTATTTACTGCTCATGCTAATTAAAATGATTTCCAAACACTGATCATATTACAGGCCAGTTTTAGCTGCGGTGGGACGTTGCAATAAGTAAATAAAGAGCAAGTGAAGCAAACGAGTAAAAAAAAAAAAAAAAAAAAAGAGATAAAAACGTAGATACACTGATGTATTCAAAGAGAACGAATCGTGTTGGAACAAGACTTTATATGAATCACTCATCATAGTGAAAATGGTTATCGTGAAAAACATGTTAATAATTATTCTTGTATTAAGGACTAAATACACTAATCCTATTTCAATATTTTAAGGTCATTTCTGGAAATATGAACTCAAATAACACAATACCTAGATATCAAGAACGGGCACTACTGTAGGGATGACCACTGGTAATGTGATTTTTGATGTGGCTGTAACGTGGCTTGAGTAGCTAAAGGCAAATATTACAACTTCACTTGCATCATTTTACTTTAATGCAGCCTTTAAAACCAAGAAGAGAAAACAGTTGCATCACAATAAAAATAACACATCTTCTCTCATATCACAACATCAGCCTGATACGTTACAATAATGTTGTATTATCTCAGAGGGGTTCTGTCCTATTTGAATTGATGCTTAACTTTGTGTTGTGTCTTTCATATGATATGCAAATAAACATGTTAGGTAAACTTTCATTACCTGAAAAAAATGCAGGGGGTGTAAAAGTTATTTTTAGCCCTGAGTTGTGTCTGCAGGATTCCACTCAGACAACAAGGCAAGCATCTCTACAGGAAAAACTGTGATACACTGGGATACATTGTTTATTCAAAGTCCTCGAGCTGCACCATAATGTGATCTGTGCCCAGACAGACAAAATTCAGGGCAAAAACACACCACAAAGCACTGGCTGCTGTTGGTAAAACTTCTTGCTGTGAGCTCAGAGTGACACCTGAAGGCAAATCAGCAGACTGTAGCAACAACATTCGGATAAACTGTCTCATCGGCAGAGTCAGAGCACACCGCTTAGAGTTTTTACAAAGAAGATCGAATGTGTGTGTGTGTGTGTGTGTGCTGACAGACCAGGTCTCTGCCTGCATCATAGAAGTGGTCCAGGTCCTGCAGCAGGGACTCGTTCAGTCTCAGACCCCTCACCAGATTAGAGACAGCCAGCCGGTCTGCAGCCACAGCCGGCCTCACTTCCACCCCCCTGCTGGAACAAGCACACCATGACCACAAACTGCGAGGGATGCTGGTCTGTCTCAGGTGAAGTCACAGGTGTGAACAGACCTCCTGAGGCCGGAGCGGTGGAGGATGTAGAGTTCACGAGGCAGCGAGCTGGTGACGCGGTGCGGCACCCTGATGAAGCTCTGCAGCAACTGGAGCTCGGAGGACAGCGTTGGTACATTAATGACGCAGACGTCCTGCTTCTGACAGACAGACAGACAGACAGACACAGGACACATACACTTCACTGAGCAGACAGGCTCAAAATATGATAACAAAGGTCATTTTCAGGCAAGAATTAGAAAGAATTTTACACTTTATAAACTTTCCAAAACCTGGACATCAACATCATGTCTTTAAAATAACTTTAAAATCCCTCCTGATGTGTAAAGGAATCCAGCTTTTGCTAGGACTTCTTGACATTCTTTACGTACTGGAGTATTTATTTTATCTCTTGATCCTTGATTTATTTACTGTTGTCCTGCAGCTCATAAATACTTCTTGAGCCAAATGTCTTAAATGTAGCATGTAAAGATGATACTCACAGGGAAAAGTTTGAATACATATGGAATAAAGTCCGCTGATCTGCAAGAGATGAAGAGGAAGAACAAGAAGAAGTTGAGAGAAAACATGTGCGCCAACTGCACAGCCTGCCAGAGCTGCTGATCACTGTGGTGGAACAACTGGCCGACCAATCTGCCTTCTAGCTCAACTTCGCGCCTTCGACTCTGCCTCGCTGTCACTTTAAGCGCAGCTCTCATTAATAAGATGCTCACTCTCGGCAGGAAGCGACTCGATTTCATATTCAGTAACAGCTGGGAGGTAAGGCGGTGGAGAGAGGAGCTCAGCAGGAGCCAACTAACAGTCACTCTCCCTGCTTTAACACAGCATATGACTGATGTAACTCTGGACAGTTGCCATCCGCACCCCTCAGAAATCTACTTCTAAGTGAGAAAACATTTAAAGCGACAGTCCATGCAAAAATGAAAATTCAGTCATTACCCACTCACCCCCCATGCTGATGGAATGTCGGGTAAAGTTTCTTCGTAAATCAGATTTGCAGTATTCTGCTAAACAACTGAAGATGAAACATAAAAAAATGCTTGAATGAAACTGCTAAATAAATATGTGCTTCCAAAGAATGAATGACTTAATTTTCATTTTTGGGTGAACTGTCCCTTTAAGTTAAAAATATGGAATATATATATATATACACACTTGTGGTATCTGACTTTTAATCTTCTGTGAACTTTGCTGTGAAAACTCAATTTGCAGCAGATGCCACTAATCACCTCCTTCCACTGTTTGCTATCTATCTCGTATGTGACGTCATGCTAAGCATGATTACATGTGAATAAATGACGACAGTGTGCTGCATGTGACGTTTTTGCGGGTTCACCCTGGAATCTCAAACTGACCGTGAACGGCCAGAAAATTGGAACCGAGCGATAAATCAGAACTGAGCACTAAACCTTGCAGCATGAACGTAGCCTGACTGCTCTTTTCTCTTCTTACCTCATTTCATAATTCTTGTCAATGACAAAGAACTGAATACAGAAAACGTTGGATTTCTCTGAAAAATGTCCTCTTCTGGCTGGCTGTGTCTCCTCCTGCTGAGATGAAAGTGACAATAACAAAAACCGTACCACCAAGTAGAAGAAAAGCACCAAAGGCTCAAGTGCATGTTGTTGTTGTTTGTACTGTAATCATGACTTTAGCTGTATTAATGTCAGCAGGGAGGCAGCACTTGTGACATTTATCCATCTGTAATCCTAGCGAGTGTCGTTATAGACGTGCAGCTGAGTTACCTGCTGTGAACCTGACATTTGGATTTTTCTCCCTTCGTCTTCTGAGTCGGCCTGAGCAGCAGGCTCGTAGTCTTTTATTTGTTTGTACAAAACATCAAACTCAGTCAACTCAAAGCCACACAGTTGTTTCAAGTCGACATCAGAAGTGACGCTGATGAAGCCAACGGCGACTCCGTCACTCTGTGGAGAGCGAGAACACACAGACTCCAGTGCACACAGTCAAACTCATGTTTCTTCAACCGGTTAATGGAGGTTGTAACATTTCCTGTTTGAAACCTTCGGTGTGACCCATTGTATCAGATGAAAATACTTAAAATCACTACAGGTAAGAGGAAAAGTATGCAGTTTTGATTTGGGTGAACTTTCCCTTTAAACTGAGGAAAAAAATCTTGAGAATTATTTTCAGTTTCATTATCTGAAACCAAGCTTCCAAATTAAGCCAAAAGCATCTACACTTTCAACCAATACAATATCTGCATTTGATAGTCTCAAAAGTACCAAAGCTATTAAAAAAATATATTAAGATTGTTATAAATGTGTTTTTTATGTGTCCGGTGACTCTTTCTGTACGACATGTCGTGTCATCAAAATCAAAAAGAAGCAAAATTTTAAACTTCCACATGATACTAATAAAAAAATTAGTATCATGTGGAAGTTTAAAATTTTGCTTCTAACCAACAGCTACAAATTCTCATGTTGGTTTGAGTCTGGACTGAAACACATGAAAGAACATAAACTCAAAAATATTTAAATGACATATTCAGCCGCTTCACAAAAAGTTTACGGCACTCGACAGCAGAGAGAACAGCCCAACCCTCTGGGGCAATGTCTGACTGTTTGTTCAGTGAGTGCTGAACATATTCAGACAAAAAGCCCAAAATGCTTCAGATGTCTGGACACAATATGTTCAGTGAGAGCATGTCTTGGCCAAGTATCAGCTCGTATCTGCCATATGCCGCCGTGAACACATGTCAGCCCGACTGGCGGGGAGGAGAGGGAAGATCTGTCGCCTCCATGCAGCCCATGAGGGAACAGACCTCAGCAGGGTCTCTGACAGTCAGTCAGAGCATCAACGAGGAGCTGCTTTTACAATATTTACAGACTGGAGCTACAGACAGGAGGAGGGACGAGCTACAGTAAACAGTAAACACTGTCTCAATTTAAAGGCTTCTTTTCAAAGCTTTTCAGCTGCAACTCAAAAATTTACCTGAAAGCAGGTTAACTTAAGAAAAAGCTAAAAGTTGGAACAAACCTCACAAACAGCAGAGTGATTTTCCTCATTCTGTGCCTCAATCAGCTCTGAAAGGAAGTACAGCTGGTCCGCTAGTTCTGTAGTTTCCAGCAGTTTTGTGTGCTCTGCAAATATGCGCATGATGTCGTCATGATCTTCAACCCTGTAACGTACAAGAGGAGCAGTCGACACCTTCAAGCTCTGGCTCACAGCATAATAGAACAACACGATTTTTGACTGTTTAAGACATTCTGCTCAGCTCATGGCTTGTCAGTGCTGAAGGAAAGTGTACACAAGTTATGTCCACCACCTTCATCTCCTCCATCTGAATATACACTATATGGGCTATCCACAAGTTTTATTGGTTTCTGGGTGGATATGATGCTAGTGGGGAGGACTCAACAGGAGTCACCTGGCTGGGCGGATGTGAATCCTTGGGCAGAGCTCTTGTCTGTGGCAGATGAAGGCTAAGCACTGGGGCCCGGGCTCAGTCAGGTGCTGCAGGGGTTCAAACACCTCCTCCAGTGCAGGCTCTGGACAAACAGCAATCACAAGACTCATGTGTCTCTTTAAAGATACTTTTTGAACAACTTAACAATGAATTTGAAGCAGTTTTTCACCTAAATCACCAGCGTTTGGGCAGACCAGGCAAGTGTATTCAAGCTCCGTGACTGCATTAAAGACAGCTCTGCAGAAAGAAGCACAACGAGAGAATTCATTTGCATGAACCTTGATGAATCTAAATTCTGTGGAGTCCAGCTGTCTATAAGTGCTACCCTGCACAACACATCAAATGTGTTACAGATAAGAAAGCTGCATAACCCTAACAAATTGCACCAGTTTTACTGAACTTTTTAAGAGGGGCATATGCCCTTATTTTTTCATACCTCATTATCTCCTTTACACTTGCTATGGCGAAATCCGGCAGTGCCACAAAAAGGTGTAGGAAGAGTGTGTTGATGGGCTGCAGAGGGAAGAAAATATAGCTTTCTTCAGTGCAAGTTTCAGTTCACTTTTATTCTATCAGTAAGTAACTTTTATTCAACTTCAAACGGTGAAAAGCTCTTAGTATGAGAATATAACCAAATTAGCTCTGGTTTGGGGTCAAAGATTGACGTGGTCCCGGTTCATTAATCCTAAAAGTAAGATTAAATCAGTAGCTCTTAGCAGTATTGTCTGAATGGCTGATACAGACTGTGCATTTGTCAGCTCTGAAGTGTTTCTGCAGAAAAGGTTCCCAGTGAGTCTGATCAACCACGTCTCCGGCAGGGTAATCAAAGAAGGAAGCGTGGGCCAGAACCTCGTCCTTTTCATTGGCTAGAGTCACGGCCAGATTGGCTTTTTCTCTGAAAGGTGAAGGAGAGCCGAGAGGAAACAAGAACCACAGATCAAGGTCTGGATGACTTTACAACACTGGCTTAGTCACTACAAAAAGATACTGGAAGAACACCAGAACAATATCATATTTAGTGCTATCATTACTCACAGTGTAAGATTTAACTATGGGAAAATATGATTAAATAAACTGCTTTCATCAGTGTTCAACTAAAGTCCAGATGGAGAGTGGAGGAATGATTCTAGAAAAATATGTCAGTCTTCATTCAATTTTTCTAGTAAGAAATTTGTTTTTGGAATAGAGCAAATGAAAAACATTTTTCCTTTCCTTAACACCATCCTTATCAGATTCATTCATTCATTAGATTAGATTAGAGGAGATTAGATTAGATTCATCTTAATAGAAGTAGTACCAGTGTAACCAGAAAGTACAAACAGTGGAAAAGTGCCTACTGTAGATGTATAAAGATTAATGAATAATACTGGGGAACATACACAAAACTTCAATATGTACAAAATAAACGATAAACAAGTACAACAAATGTAAGATAGTAAAAATAATGAACTATTATGTCTGTATAAACGAGCCGAGTCAATGCTTGTTGATTGCTGTCTGTAATCTATCAAAAGAAATGTTTTGTCTTACAGAAGGTGAATTACGTTGACCCTTCCAAAGACCGCCAGAGCCGAGGGGCTGACGAGGCGGTCAATGCCCTGAGCATCCGCTGATTCACTTCGTCTGACGGTCACAGTTTCTTCTTGGCCGCTGGGTGAAGTCACAACCCTCATCTTCACCCGAGCTGACGTTAACAGAAAATTATCGTTTCAGCCAAAACCAATTACAGCACCAGCAAAAACAATATCATGTAAACCACGTAAGCTAGTTAAAAACATAAGAAACACTCAAACAAGGTAACCAGCACACAACAACTGTTACCTGTCAGTTTTCCCGCTACTAAACCAGAATGGGTGGCTTGTTGGCTAAGTTTCTATTGCTTGTGGGTGAAAACAGAAAATAACTTATAGGTAGCGTTAGCTCAGCAAAAAACAAAAAAGCAAGTTTTCCTCGCAGTCTTAGCTAAGTAGCTCATACTAACTCTGTAACCATGGTAACGGAACGGCGGGTGCACCAGGGGTTAATGGGAACTTGCAAGGCATTCTGGGTACTGTCATGGTGACTCGCGGCGGATGGGAACGAAGCGTTTCACTACCTGTTACAGTTTTGTTGTGGTCGCAGCATTTTGAGAAGGTTTGGTAACTTTTGGATAACCTCGCCAGAAACATGGCATCCACCGCGGCAGGTAAACAGCGGATACCGAAAGTGGCGAAGGTAAGAAGACGAAAGTCAACACAAGAGCCACGAGCTGACTTCGGCTAAGCTAATGCTAACAGTTAGCGCTAAAGTAGGCAAACTTCTCGAGCTAGCGCCACATTGCGCTTATGTTTGCTTTCAGACGCGTTCGGATCTTAAATATTTGTACGCTCGGTTACAATTTCAGTTGTTATATTAGGATGATAACATTAGCCTAGAAGAAAGCCACATGAGGCCGAATAACAGCTAAACTGACTTTCCCCAAGCTTAGCGTTGTGTTAACGTTATTCTCCACCATGCTGCGCTTTGTTTGGGTTGAGTATGTTTTATGTTTGCACTACATCGCGTCAAAAAGACCGACAGGCTTTTACCTCTCTGGAAAGTCCTGTGAAACATGTTGGAAACACACAAGTCATGAACAGCCACCTTTACTGCGTGTTCTAAACGTGTCTGAATTGGTAAGCTGAGTTGTCCACATATTGCACATAGCATGTAGGTGAAGAAGGAGTGATATTTGTATACTAACGTTATGCACACACAAGCCCACACAGATTCATAAAGCACGTTATATACAGTGGCAGGTCACACAGTATTATGTGTTGACAAAGATACCACCTTAGATTAAATTTGTAGTCACCCAAACAGAGAAAAGAGACCTACTTCTTTAAACTGAAGTCCAGTTGCCCCAACTTAAACGCGTCTTCACAGGATGACCCAGACGACTGAGGATCTGCTCAGACATATGACCTTCTTGTTTCTGTGCATAAGGGCATCAAAGATGAATATAGCTGTCTTTGACTTAAAATTCTGCTTCACGTCAAATTCCTCACACTCCTAAATAAACATTCATATACACACAACCAGTTGTACACTGTTACATTAAATGCACATAAAAACACATATGACTAGATTTGCACAAAGTTATATTTAAAATATTCAGAGTTCACTTAGTGGGGAATTTTCTGTTAATTTCTGTTTCATTCAAGTTTGTGTTGCCTCAAAATGACCACTCAACAAGCAAGATAATTATGTCAAGGGATAAGGAGCTTAAACTCAGCATTTTCACGGGTTAAGCATATTTAACATCAAGTCATTATGCTCACAACTAAAGCAACATCATGTTAAGTGACCTGTCCTTGCACTTCAGGTGAAGAATAAAGCTCCCGCAGAGGTCCAGATCACTGCTGAGCAGCTTCTGCGGGAAGCCAAAGAGAGGGAGCTCGAACTTCTTCCGCCGCCACCAAAACAGAAGATCACTGATGAAGAGGAGCTGAACGACTACAAACTGAAGAAGAGGAAGGTTTGTGCTTTACTCATTTTCTCCAATGATGGCATGTTTCCATTTAAACGTGCAGTATTTCAGTTTGCATAGGTGTGAAATCTGACCAAAACAGTTCAGATTCTCCAGTTAACCCTTGACTTTGAAGGAAAGGTTCAGTATATAACTATGGAATACGGTTGAGGCCGTGAGCTTGTGTGAGTATACTTGTATTATAAGAGTCGTGTTCACTCAAATACGCGTTGTGGCTTTAATCATTGCTTAACAGGAGCAAAAGCAGCTTCAGAAGGCCGCTTTGTTTTTTGCTTTTGTGAAATTGTTGTCTGCCTTGTCTTTTAGGGCTTTGAGGACAACATTAGGAAGAATCGCACGGTTATCAGTAACTGGATAAAATACGCACAATGGGAGGAAAGTCTGAAGGAGATCCAGAGGTACTGTGCCTGTACCCAGTTAATCATTTACCTGCAGAAACTAGCAGCAAACGAGACTTACTTTCACTGTCAGTGCTGTTGTACATTCTGAGGATGTCAGTATTTTGTATGTCGTCTTTTCATACTGACATCACTGACCTGTGAACAGAATCTTTAACAGTTCCACGCGCCTCTGCTCATCACTGCTTGCTCTGATTTCAGGGCTCGCTCCATCTACGAGCGAGCACTGGACGTCGATCACCGCAACATCACTTTGTGGCTCAAGTATGCCGAGATGGAGATGAAGAGCCGCCAAGTGAACCACGCCCGCAACATCTGGGACAGAGCCATCACCATCCTGCCACGTGTCAACCAGTTCTGGTACGAATTACGTCAATATGCTGCCAAGGTGGGGTTTAGGTGGGGAACATATTGCACGAAGGAGCAGCACAAAACACCAAAAGTAGTACTAACAGCTGTTTTGAAGCTGATCGTTTGGTGAGTCGGTGTACATCAGGGTGGATTCGTCTTAAAGGCAGCAGGAGGCTTCCAATATGAGCTAAACAGAAATGACGAAATACACTTGAAGGCTTCCTTTTTTGTGAAATTAATTATTAAAGCCTCGTATGCCTAAATAAAAGCACAGATGGACATCAGAGAAACTTGTAGCACGGTAAATTTATCTTTGTTTCACTATTTGGGGAAAAAAAAATCCCAAAACAGTTCAGTTATCTTTCTGCTGTTTCTCTGATGTGCTAACTTTGTACTGTAAAAACACTCCACTAAGTTGTTCAGTTCCGCAGCCATATTTAAGAATCTTGAACCTTCTTGCTAATAATCGATTGTCAAGCCTTCTGCTGATTATTTTTCTGTCAAATGCCTTGTTGATGAATCGACCAATCATTTGTTTCATTGTCTGAGGTTGGACATACTGTAATATACAAACCTATTAATTACAGGTTTGTAGCTAATAGTTTGCTTCATTTCACATTTACAGATGAGGAAGAGGAACTCAGTTCTAAATTGTAGTGTAGATTATTTTTTAAATTGGATTCTGTTGCTAAGAAACAGGTGATCTGTTTACTTTAAAAAAAGAGATAGTGGGTGCTGTCTGCCATTGTCTCTTATGTTGTCATCACTGCTACGTTGTATTGTGGGATATTTCTGCTGCTAATGTCCACCAACTACATGATGTAATAGTTCACATACTGTTGGTTTCACACAACGGTTTGGGGTAAGATGTTTTAGCATGTTAGGAGACGGCGTTGGATCTGTTTACAATGTGTTTTAAACCTTGCAAAGCTTGATAATATGTGACTGAAAGTGTAGACACATGACTAATCAGATATGTACTTCTACTTTACTTCTGCTCCTGTAACAGGTACAAGTACACCTACATGGAGGAGATGCTGGGGAACGTGGCGGGCTGCCGGCAGGTGTTTGAGCGCTGGATGGAGTGGGAGCCTGATGAGCAGGCCTGGCACTCCTACATTAACTTCGAGCTGCGCTACAAGGAAGTGGACAAAGCCCGCACCATTTATGAACGATATATCCTTTTATTAGTGTTTTTATGCGCTGCCTTCTCTGCATGAAACTGCTGAGAGGAGCTGGTCTGCTAGGCCAAATTCAAACTCTATGACCTCGTAATTATGAAGGACATAAATTCAGTTTAAAAACGGTCATGTAAAAACTCCTTGACTCTGCTGCACTCGTGATGGTTCACCCTGAAGTGAAGAACTGGATCAAGTATGCTCGTTTTGAAGAGAAGCACGGCTACATCGCTCACAGCAGGAAGGTGTACGAGAGGGCGGTGGAGTTCTTCGGAGAGGACCACATGGAAGAAAACCTCTTTGTGGCCTTTGCAAAGTTTGAGGAGACTCAGAAAGAGGTCAGCACAGCCCAGCCCAGAACGAAGCAAACTCCTAAAGGACTGCATGGATTCAAATTACAGCCTTTAGTTACTTGTTATGCTGGAGAGTTTTTTAAAAATGTTGATGTGTGTAACCAGAGTTTTGTTTTTGGTGTCCCAGATGTGATGGTATGACATGTCTCTTCCCTCACAGTTTGAACGTGTTCGAGTGATCTACAAGTATGCATTGGACAGAATCCCAAAACACAAGGCGCAGGAGCTCTTCAAGTACTACACAATGTTCGAGAAGAAGTTTGGAGACCGGAGGGGAATCGAGGACGTCATCGTCAGCAAGCGAAGGTTCCAGTATGAGGAGGAAGTAAAGGTACTGATTGACTGCTTTTAACGTCCAGGAGTCTTTATATTACATTTTATTTGTTTCTGTTGAGTGGCACAGATGCCTTTAGGTTTCATTTGCATTGCCAGCCATTTATTTTTGAATCCTTAAAGATTATTAAGATTATTTTTTTTAAATAATTTTTTTAAAAAGTGACATTGAAAATGTATTTAATAAGTGAAAATATTCTGGCCATGTTATACAGACTGTTGAGACCCGTTACCCTCAAACTACGCATTAAAAATATTGAAGCTGAGCGTGGACCACTGACGTTTGTCTGTTTCGGTCAGGCAAACCCACACAACTACGACGCCTGGTTTGATTACCTCCGGCTGGTGGAGAACGATGCTGACCCCGACACAGTGAGAGATGTTTATGAGAGAGCCATCGCCAACATCCCCCCCATCCAGGAGAAGAGACACTGGAGACGTTACATCTACCTGTGGATCAACTACGCTCTGTACGAAGAGCTGGAGGTCAAGGTCGGTTCAGGCGCGCTTCGTCATCTCTGAGCTCCTGTTCACCTCAACAGACCAGTGAGAGAGAAACAAGGAATTAAATATCCACACATAAACCAGGAGTGTTTAAAAAAAAAACAAATCAAGCATTATAATACATTTCCATATAAATTTTGACTGTTTGCTTTGTCAGGATTCTGACAGGACAAGGCAGGTGTACCAGGCCTGTCTGGATCTCATCCCACACAAGAAGGTAATTCAGATTTTCATCAGTCCTGACTCCATTTCTCTGTGCTGAAGCAGAATGCTGGTGTCATTGATTCACTTAAACTCTCTGCACTGGTTTTGTGATAATCATGTGTCACGTTTGCATTTCAGTTCACTTTTGCTAAGATTTGGCTGCTCTGCGCTCAGTTTGAGATCCGGCAGAAGAATCTGCAGGCAGCCAGAAAAATCATGGTGAGATTCAACAGAACTGACTGATATGGGTTTTTTTCAATCAGGTCATGAACATTTTGACTTTTTAATACTAAAAGGCAGAAAGAGGAAACCTGACAAGCTGATTAACACACATTGTTGTTTCTCCCCCCAGGGCACAGCCATCGGTAAATGTCCCAAGAACAAACTGCTGAAGGGCTACATTGAGCTGGAGCTGCAGCTCCGCGAGTTCGACCGCTGCAGGAAGCTCTACGAGAAATACCTGGAGTTCACTCCAGAAAACTGCACCACCTGGATCAAGTTTGCAGAGCTGGAGACGATCCTGGGAGACACAGACAGAGCCCGCGGCATCTTCGAGCTCGCCATCGGACAGCCGCGACTGGACATGCCCGAAGTATGTACAGATCTGTTCATCCCTCTGCTTCATCTGGATCTGACATTTATCATTTCATTCCCTCCTTTGTTCCTTTAATGCAACTGATTCATGGACTTTCTTTGGTGGTTATTGGAAGACATTTTGACAAAGTTCTTCTTTCCTTTCACATCTCCCTGTTATGACTAAATCGCAGTTTAGGCTTCCCCATAAAGTTTGTTCTGCAGATAAAAATGAATTTGCCAATCGTTTCAAAGTGTCTGTTATCTTTCCAGGTGCTGTGGAAGTCCTACATCGACTTTGAGATTGAGCAGGAAGAGTATGGAAACACCCGAAACCTTTACAAAAGGCTGCTGCAGCGCACTCAACATGTCAAGGTGAGAACTGCAGCATAGCTCATCTGGAAAAAAATGCTTTCCAAACCCAGAGGTTTTGCAACTGATTCTGAAAATATGTCATAATTTTCAGAATCAGTAAACCAAAATATTACTCTTAGACATGGCTCTGACTTCTCACCGTCCTCTTCCTCTTGTGCAGGTATGGATCAGCTACGCCAAGTTCGAGCTGTCCATCGACGGCCCCGACAGGCTGCAGAGGTGCCGGCAGATCTTCGAGGAGGCCAACAAGAGCTTGAGGAACTGCGAGGAGAAGGAGGAGCGGCTGATGCTGCTCGAGTCCTGGAGGGACTTTGAGAAGGAGTTTGGCACCGACGGCACCAGGGAGAGAGTGAGGAAGCTGCTGCCGGAGAAGGTGAAGAAGAGGAGGAAGCTGACGGCAGATGACGGGGTAAGACACAGAGAGCAGTGTTGGGGGCTCATCCTGAAACTGGACTACTTGGTTCCAGTCTGTCCTGATATGACTAATACTCAGTCAATTAACAATCAATCAACAATAATTAAGTTGTTCATCAGAATTGTCTGGTTCAGAGTGCTTAAATATATGAAGATCTTAGAGTATTTTTGGCAATACTAATCATGAGCAGTTAAAAACTGAAAAGTCCCTGCAGGAGATGTAAAGTCTCCCCATTTAATTACTTTTTAAGTTATTTGTCAAAGAAGGATAAACTGCTGGTTCTGGTTGCAACTTCTCAAATGAGATCATTTGCTACTTGTCTGCATTTTTGTATTCATGTAAACTGAATATCTCTGGCTTTGAGCTATGTTACTGTTTTTACGTTTTAATCACGTTTACGTTACATTTTGACTTTTTTTTTGATTAATTTTTTTTAAAAAGTCACAGCTAAGTCAGTAATCAAAACTATTCATTTCCTTTCCTTGTTCTTTCAGTCGGACGCAGGTTGGGAGGAGTACTACGACTACATCTTCCCCGAGGACGCCGCGAACCAGCCCAACCTCAAACTGCTGGCCATGGCCAAGATGTGGAAGAGGCAGCAGTTGCAGGAAAATGACAGCGAGGTTCCAGAAAAAGATCCAGCTGCTGAAGAGACGCCGCCGCCGACGTCCTCTGATGCACCCGCGGGTCCTCCTGAAGACGCAGCCACCGATACAGAACAGGAGAAGGCGTACGACGATCGGGACGACAGCGACAGCAGCAGCAGCAGCAGCGAGAGTGACAGTGATGACCAAGATGACAAGGAGAAGGAGGCGAAACAGAGCAGGAGCGGAGACGAAGATAAAGATTAGACTTTTGTCCTGGACTGATTTTTCTACTGACACAAGCAACAGAGCCAGCTCACGAGCACGAGCTCACGTCTTTATTCTATGTTCTTTTCCACTGTGCCGTCACACACACAGACTCCTACTCGCCTGCTGTATGATCTCTCAATTAATCTTTGATTTAGAATTTACAGGAAATTAGGTGATTCGTTTGTTTGGGGGAAATTAAAATTTGTACAAATCAGTGGCTCTCTGAGTCCAGCCTCTGTGACAGGTTAACTATGTACAGCGTAACTGATAAAGTTCACATGATGAAGCAGAGAGCCACAATCTGCTGTTATTCGATGTCCTCCGGTCTGACAGGATGTGGCAGCGGGATGATCGACTTCTTCTCTGTGTCTCTGGACAGAGCTTTCCTCATGTCTGAAAGAAGAAACAGAAATCGTCAGTCTCGGCTTCCGCAGCTGTCTGTTACAGAGGACCAGCGCCCTCTTCTGCTTTGTGTTAGAAGGACAAATAAGAGTTTGTTCACAACACATTACAGTTAGTGTGGCAACTGAAAGTCATTAAAAGGAACAGTTCACCCAAAAGTGAAAATGCATTCAGTATCTACTGAGCTTGACTTTCAAGCCAAAATTATCCCTGTAGCCACTAGGCTAACAACGCTGGGGCACAAGTCTGAAGTGGGTGGATGAGCTCCATCATGTATACATGTGGTGTCAATAACATCTTCAAATCAAACAAAGTCCAGAACAAACTCCAGAAACGTTTTGTCCATGACGAAACTTTACCCCACTTTTCATCAGCAGGGGGGTGAGGAGATAATAACTGAAGTTTCATTTTGGGTGGACTGTTCCTTTAATAAAGGGGGCAGTTAACCAGAAAATATTCACGTACGTCCAGTGGTATCTAACCATGCAGATAGTCAGGTTTTTTAAAACTTGTGCTGAACCTCAGTGTAGGTGGAAGCAAATTAAATTCATGTGTGCTGCTCGAAGTTTTGAGACCTTACATTGAGCTGAAATGACCACTCAAAGTTCATTAACTGAGAGTTAATCTAAGCTCAGTGTTTGGAGCACATCATGCAAGTTGATGGTTGTAGTGTACTGAAGTTAAGCTAAAAAAAACAAAAACAAAAAAACAACAAAAACAAACGTTCAAATCACTGAAAAAAACAAAAACAAAAAGCACCTGCATTGCCCCTTTATGTTTTTCTTAAAAGGACAAAGCACCTCCACACTTTAAACATCTTCTTCCCCAACTCATCTCACCGTAGGCGTCTTCGTCAGGTTCTCCGTTGCTGGCTGAGTAATATTCGATGACTGTCCTGTAGACGCTGTAGCCCAGACGTTTGTACATGTTCACTGCCACCTGGTTGGAAACTCGCACGAAGAGATCCACGAAGAAGCCACCCTTCCTACAAGATGACACATCTGATATCACACACAATGTCACACCTCCATGATGAGCAAACTTACGGCAGATCCCAAACCTCCACAACATCTGATGCTTAAGAGAAGGTCATGTACAGAATAAAACAAAAAGGTCACGTGTTGAGGGAGCTTTAACCTTCAAAAATCATTAACGTGTTCTGAACTGAAAGAGGAAAAACTAGTCTGATATCTTTCTGTCATTTAGATTCAAACCTGATGCACAAATGTAGAAACAAAATCCAAGCAGAAAATGACAGTAGAGTTTTAGATTTTTGGGATCCCAAATGCTCTTTGTCTTGATGGAACACACCTCTCTGAGATTTCCTCCAGCATCTCCATGAGTTTGGCGGCGAGGCCGAGCCTTCTGAACTCAGGGGCGACGGAGAGAGCGGTGACGTGACCGTGCCACTCCTCCCGAGCCACAGATCCCTCCGCCTTCCCCATGACTGCAAACAAGCAACAAGTCAGCAACAAGTGAAGAAAGACACTATTTTCTCAAGCCCACTTGGAGGACATGTTCCACAGTTCGTTGTTGATGTCAGTGCCTGATCAGTTCTGCTCATGAGCAAAAGAGCACGAAGAATAATTTCTGCTTGTAGCTACAGTTTTGTGAAACCATTTCGTTCTCTAAGAGTACAGTCATGGACGTTTGTTTTCTTTCACAAACACTGAAGAAAACCTGATCAAGCAGCAGGTTCAGTTTGATGGAAACCTTATCTGGAAAACAACTGAAGTCTGCAAAGCCACCTAAACAACAAACATTAAAATGTATATAAAAGCAAAAGAACTTACTGTAGCCCATCAGCTCACCACCAGGAGCCTCAGCAACGATGAAGTACTCCGGCCAGTGAGCAAGGTACTGCAGGTAAAACGGGATCCCATACTGGAGGTCACAGGTCAAAGAAACCTACGGACTTCTGTCACATATGAAACGCCGATATTATAAACAAACTACAGGCTATTAGGTGCACTCATTACACTGGCAACTGAGTGTAAATTAAATGTCATTAACTGAAATACACCAGACCAGGAGAGAGACAGTTGTGAAAATTACAAGATTCGTTTAGGAAAATAAGCTACACGTTAAACGGGTATCTGATTTGTATCTTAAAATGAAGGATACAGTCTCTGTCAAAGGATCCAGGTTGCTGTTGGACAAAAAAAAACAAACAAACATCAGCATTAATAATAAGTCTTCTATGAGAACGATAATTTTATAAGTTTTATATAAAACCAAAGTCAACAGAATAATTTCGCGTGTCCTCATTAAACATTATCTATGAACACTAACCTAAACATGCGACAAAACTGATCGGCAGTGTTCGCTAACGTCCTAGCTAGGTTAGCTACATAACCAAGATACTGAAAAATGCTAGGTTAGCTATCTAGCTAGGCTAAGTAGACAAACAGATTCCATTTTTACCTAAACTAGTTGACTGATTAAATACGTGCCGATTTTTCCAGATGATACTAGCAATTCAAATTGTGCTTCAGTCAAAAATTAATAGGTGTACTGTTGCCGATAACAATGGCTCTAGTCAATTCTCCCATTTCTGAAACGGAGATCGCCACAGCAGTCTTTCCATCCAGCCACTCACACTGGTTAGCATGCTAATGCTGCACACCAAAAACAGGATGTGCAGATACCTTTGACACATAAAAAACAATACAACTGATTCATTGATTGAAAATACACGGTAAAAACAACAATATTTCACTCACATATTGTTAAATTTAAACAAGTCATCGCAAGTAAACGGTCTTAATGTTGTCATGTCGCACTGCCGCTCGTCACCTTTCACCTCACAGAGGATAAAAGACATCGGTTTATTTTTAAAGGAGAAAAGAAGAAGAGTAGCGCCCCCTGCTGAAGTGGAGGTACTACAAAGTTACGGATAATGTATTTGCTTCAAGGTTGTATCTTCATCTGGTTTTGAATAAACTGCATCTAAATGTTCTGATAAACAACTAAAACTACTAATGTTGTCCTGCAAAGACCAGGATGTGTTTACCCAAATGATTAAAAAATATTTTCCGACATTGCGTTTATTTGTCCAGGTTTTGAGAGTTGTATTGATGGTAATGTCATTATGTTTGAATGTATTTGGTCATGAACCAAAAGCATTGGTTGGTGGTGAAGGGACTAAAGAAAAAAGTTAACAGATCAATGAATTTCTCACACACATCCACGGGTAGACATGAACGCTAGTGCTCAAAAGCCACCCAAAGGGGGAAAAGTCAGTAGCATACATTCTCTGAGGACCATCAGCATCTGTATAAAATTTCATGGCAATTCATCCAATAGTTTCTAGCTTAACTGCAAATACAGCAGCAACATGTCTCACCAGATTCAGTCTTCACAGGAGGCCTTTCCTCTTTGTTATTCAGTGAAAGCTCAAACCCACACTGAGACTTTGGACACTTGGATTTTGCAGGCCAAACGCTTTTCATGGGGCTTTTTCACATTCCTTTTTTAGCTCCATGTAGGTGCTGGGAGTTCAAGGGACCGTGAGAGACACATTTTAAATCTTTTTGGGCATACACCACAGATAATATGAATGGCACATTTTTCTCTATGTGACAGGTGTAAATTGCTTCAGAGTGGAAACACCCAGTCTCAGTTCCCAAATGAAGCCTCCCTGGGGGGATTCAGGTAAACTGACACAGGTTCAGCTCATCAGGTGATACTGTATGAGGAGAAGGAGGAGGAGGAGGAGGAGGGGTCAATGTCTGCAGGTATGAAGGCTGCTGCTGACATCACCTGCTTTCAGCACTGAGCGAAGCCCTGTGGAGTGAGGTTCACCCATGCAAATGGAGCGTCTCCAGGTGTGGAGCTTTTTCGGAGTCATCGTTCTTGCTGCAACCACACACAGGTAAACACACAGGTGAACACACTCACAGGCGCAGATGAACACAAATAGGTGAACTCACACGCACAGACAGAGCAAGGGAAGTCATCAGGACAGTTTAAAGATATAACATGTTTCATTTCACATTAAGTACCACTGGCACTCTGTAATGTGTTTTGTTGAGTTGCGTACTTACATTTCAATACTAAAATTAATAATAGTCATAGCGTGATGGTGAAATAGCTAGCCGACAAGTGGATTAGTTCATTTTTACCAGTACTAAGAGGAAATCTGACTATTTTGACTCACCTTGTGAGTTTGAGGAGCCATTTATTTGGTCACACCCCAGCGAGCTAATGTGTGAAGAAAGCCAGTTGAAAATGCAGAAAATAGCCAAACTTATCTACATTAGCCTAATCATATGTGTGAAATGACAACAGGGAATAGAAATCATATAAAATTCGGAGGCAACGCCACCATTTTTGGAGGACAGCGTATTAGCTGTCATTATCTGTCACTGGCCATTTGTCATTTGTCATCCATCGCTTGTTCATCATCACAAATATATAAACAAGATGTGAGAGACAGATTCTCAGACAGAGAGAGATTGTCAACAGAGAAAAGCAGTCATATCATTAGGTTAGCACTGAATGCTAATGTAACACCAGCTAATCATAATCTACCAACGTCTGTGTGCTTGCTCATTTGGCTATGCTTAGTTACAGTTGCTAAGCCGCTATTGGACGGTCAATGTTCCGGGGGCGGGGTTTACTGAATGGTCGGTTTGACATGATTTGGCTTTAATGTGATTGGGATGTGACGATGTCATCAAAGGATCAAAGGATCAAAGCCATTCTGTTCCTTATAAATGGAACGCAAATTCTGCTGGGTTCAGTTCCGAGTTTTCAGAACACGTTCACGCCATCGCACGAGAAACGAGAAACAGTGAATACGCAACTACAAAAAATCAACAGGATGACTTCAACTAACGAAGAAAAGAAGATGGATCAGGCCCTTCCATCGACCACAAAGGAGACTCTTTGCCCACTTGTCCAGGTGTTCCTGGGCAAGCTGACGGCAGCGCAGTGGGCCAAACTGGAATCGGGCTCTGCTGACAGTAAGATTAAAAACATCATCACTGACATGTGCGTGGATATAATTGATAACGTATCCAGAAGCATTCTTAAAGCTGTGAAACAGATCATGTCAGAGGGGAACGACTTGATGCAAAGTCCTCCCAAATCACGCAAAAGCTCTGGCGGATCCCAGAGGGACGTCACCGTAACTGAAGAGCAGGTCCTCGAGTCTCTGGGTGACGCTATTTCACAGACTCTGAGTGAGGCGATGGGTGTCCCAGAGGACATCTGTTGCCAGAGCTCAGAGGAAGTGACACAGCTGGTAGCCAAAGAAGTAGCGGAGCGAGTGAACTCCCAGCTTTCCAGCAGCAGCGACGGAAGTAAGACGTCCTCCAAGGCTTCCACCCGCAGAATTCAGACGATAGTCAAACACCTGCTGAAAGTCATGAAGAACTTTGCAGCTAAGATGACCTGCACGGGCAACAACGGTCAACAAGTGAAGACGCCCGAGGAAACGCCGATGGAGCAGGTTGGTGGGCTGTCGTTTGAGACCCCCGTAAATTCTCTGGAAGAGGAAGAAGCTGAAAGAACTTCCTCTCGGGGAAGCCTCGTCTCTGCGTCCATCGACATAATCAAGACCATCCTGGACGAAGAGCAGAGTGTCCTCCCTCTCAACACTGAGGACATTCCGATGGAGGAGCTTAAACAGTTTGAGTCCAACGCCGCCTACGATACAGACGAGGCAGCGTCTGGGATTTTGGACATCCTGATGGAGAGCGAGTCTGAATCAAATGTCAAAACATCCTGCTGGACAAAGGTGGGAAATAAGATTAAGACCCTTTTCATGCTCAGGTTTGCCAAGGAGTCAGCCATTAAACTTCTGGCCAATCTGAGGATAAAATGTCGCTGCTATTCATCTGAAAAGACATCACTGGTGAGGCTACTCGACGGGGTGGAGTGGGTGGTGGAGGGCATGATCCCACCGGAGAATGAGGAGAACAGAAAGGACACACCTCAGGAGTGCCTCTACAAAAAAGTGTCCAGTGATATTTCCAGCAGAGGCTTAGTTATCCAGAAACGGATAAGTAATTTAATGTACCACAACCTGCAGCCCAAAGGACAACGGCGGGAAATTATGGACTTGATCAACGGCGAAGTGGACTATTTCATGAAGCTGATGTGGAACTGGGTCAACCAGCAGGCACAAGAACTGGAGAGAAAGAGGGGCCCCATGAGTAAGGCTCTGAGGAAGATCAAGAGAGAGGCGGTCAATCTGCCAGCCCTCACAGAGGGTCGTTCACAGAAGGAAAGAGACAATTTGAGCCCTGAGCTCAAAGAAGTTTTTACAGCAGATGAAACAGCTGAGTGTGACGAAGCGCCAGCTCCTACAGCCGGTGAGGCAGCTGAGTGCGACGAAGCGCCAGCTCCTACAACCGATGGGGCAGCTGAGTGCGATGAAGCTACGGGTGGAACCATAGTTGACCAAGTACAAAAGCAGGAAAAACTGTGCCATCTTATTGTGACGGGTCTGGTTAGCCAGATTCTCAAAGATCAGTGGGTTCATGTGTCTCTAGATGTCATCAAAACCATTATCACGGCACTGAAGAAGACGCTTCTCACAGAGATGGCAGGCTCTGACTTTACGGTCAAGACAAGTCCACAGCACATTAAGAAGATTATCAAGGCGGTGTACAAGGACTTGCGTGAGGACATGGGAAGCGTAAGGCTGGTCCAACTAAACCTGCTGTTACAGGAAGAGTTCATTTACACACACATAAGTAAGGCTCTGAAGAGACATCTGACACCACCAAAGAAGACCGGCATCAGAAGATTCTTCCGGTGTGTGTTTAAGGCCTTAACAAACCACTGATCACAAACACCGTCCCCCGCTAAGAGTGATCACTTGTGGTCTCGGGGTGAGTGAGTGGAAAGACCTTTTCACAGCAGACATTTTGACAGCTTAGATGAGTCATTTGCAGGGTGCTGGTATTGTCCATGCTGGCTCCTGCTATGACAAGTCAAAATGTCTGCTGTGACAAACGTCTACTGAGAACCGAGGACCCGCCTCACGTCCAGCTGAACACCCTGTGCTGCCAGCCTCAGTCGGGCTGGTAGCACAGACTGTTCAGCCTGGATGTGACGCGGGACTTCAGGTTTCAGAGCGGTACAGGTGCCTCAGTGTTAAACACTGTGGCCTCGCAGCGACAAGGTGACGATTCAGTTCCAGACCTTCACCTTCTGGCTGTGAGAAGTACACATGTGCTCACTGTGCTGCTCTGTGGGGTTTTCTCCGAGTGCTTCGGTTTTTCCCATTTCCCATATGGAGAAAAAAAAAACTTGAATATATATCTCCATATACACCATATACAATATCTATCTATCTATATATCTATCTATATATACTGTATATATATATATGTGTGTGTGGTTTTAAACTATAAAACAATAATTAATAAATAATAAATAAAACAATAATTAAACAAAAAATGAGAGAAAATAAAAACACAATTAAAAGTTGTCAATGGCAATTCCCTTTCAAAATCTGTTTTCTTCTGCTGTGCTGTACAGATGTAGATGTCAGTCAGGATACAGTTGTGGTGGTAACTCCATAACTCTATTTTATCGTGACTGGGATCATTATAAACGGTTGTCATGAATAAACAAAACAGATGATTATCAGTGCTGTACAATCTGTTGTTGAAAGACAACATAAAATGAAGCTTCGATTGTCAGTGCTGTACAGTCTGTCTTTCAAAGACAACACAAACACAAATGAAGTGCTCACAGTTGCATGATGAGGACACAGAGGGGCTGACACACTGTCTGACGGACTACCTGAAGTCCTGCGCAGGCGTGGTCTCCCCTGTCAAGACTGTCCGCTGTTACCCTAATAACAAGCCATGGGTAACACGGGAAGTCAAAGCTGTCCTCAGCAAGAAGAAGGCTGCCTTCAGGAGCAGAGACAGGGAGGCCCCTCTTCTCTACACCCTGTACACCATGGACTTCTGTCACAACTCGGAGCTGTGTCACATACAGAAGGACGCCGACGATATAGCCATCGTTGGATGCATCAGGGATGACAGAGAGGAGGGACCTGGTGAGGGACCTTTCTGCCTGGTGTTACACTAACCACCTACAGCTCAACACCTCTAAGACTAAGGAGCTGGGCATTGACTTTGGGAGGTCCAGACCAAGACCGCGACCAGTTCTGCTAGAGGGAGCTGAGGTGGATGCAGTGGAATCATACAAATACCTTGGGCTGTGGCTGGATAATAAACTGGACTGGACAACACACACCAGCCACCTGTATGGGAAGACACAAAGCAGGTTGTACTTCCTAAGGACACTGCGGTCTTTCAACATCTACAGCAAACTGCTGTGGATGTTCTACCGGTCTGTGGTTGCCAGTGTCCTCTGTTACACTGTGGTGTGCTGGGGGGGTAAATAAACGGTTGTCATGAATAAACAAAACAGATGATTATCAGTGCTGTACAATCTGTTGTTGAAAGACAACATAAAATGAAGCTTTGATTGTCAGTGCTGTACAGTCTGTCTTTCAAAGTCAACACAAACACAAATGAAGTGCTCACAGTATTTCTGGCAGTATCAGCAGCAGTAAACTCATACTGTTGGCTCCATCTGTCCTGAATCTATTCAGCCATTTATGCCGCCGCTGTCCAAGGTCCTGATTTTTGGTTTCAGACATTGTTATGGGGAATTGTTTTCTTGTTTCCTATTGTTATAAATTAAATAAATCTCAGTTTTAGCCTGTTGGTTCCAAAAACAAGCTCATGTGCCAGTAGTTGGCAGCAGAGACTTCCTTCCATTGACGAGAGTTGTTAGATTTCACCAATGGTCAGTTAAATGAGTACAATAAATCAGAATCAGAATCAGAATTCACATGGAATTCACATGCGTACGTGTGTACATGTGTAGAAACCGTAAATACACTGCATATATAAAAGTGAGTGTGCAGAGTTTGATGGCGACAGGCAGGAATGATTTCCTGTGTTGCTCTGTGGTGCATCGTGGCAGTCAGAGTCTGTTGCTGCCAGCTTTTACGGGGAGTGGAAATAAAATCTTTTGCCCAACTCCAAATTTATATGTCAAACTATTTTCATTGTGGTAAGAGAAAATCAATTGTAAACTAAAAAAAACACTCACTTATCCAGAATATAACAGCCAACATGGTGGAAAATACCCTGTGAACGACAAGCAGGAGTTAGACTATAATCTTAACCAGTCTGCTACATTTCATCTTGATGTGCGGATCTTAATGTGTGGTGTTCTGTGTTCGTTCAGCTGTTCTTGTTCATATCTACAGTAAATAGCCAGCAGAGGGAGCTGTTATCCCTGTACATAAAGTTAACATATGGACTCTCACTGTGTGACATATAAGATGTTATAGTCTACATAACTAGTGAAATGTCTCATTTAAAGGTTCAATGTGTAGGACTGTGGAGGATTTCAGGGCAAAGATAGGAAAAATATTCATGTTCATATATTCATAAAAATTTTCCCAATGATATTTTCATTTGTGAAAACATAACAAAACTGTGTTTTAATTACCTCCGAATGAGCCTTTTATATCTACCAAGAGAGCAGGTCCTCTTGCACCACCATGTTTCTACAGTAGCCCAGAACAGACAAGCCAAACAGAATTAATGAATAAATGGCTCTTGAACAATCCGAAAATGGCCAATTTGTGACTTATGATGTAACATCCCCATTCTTTATAACAAAAGATTAAAATAAAAATAAAAGCAATCTGCAATGCTGGTATGGACAACAAAACAAAACTGTCACATCATATTTCTTACTAAGTTTCCAGAGTTCTGCTGCCCCGCCAAACAACAGCTAATCCAGCAGAGTTTGTGTATTATACCTGGTTCATCTCTTTTCGTTTGGTGTTGCAGCGCCGACCTTCAGCCCTCCTACCTGCTGCTGACTCCAAAATCCCTCCGTCCTGGAGTCCAGACGTCTTTATCGGTCACCATCCTGACCACCTCGCCAGTCACTGTGTCTGCTCACATTGTTCATGGAGACCAGACCGTGGCCTCCAACACTGCTGCAGTTGAAGGAGGTGAAACATTTTGTCAACAACATGTCTTCTGATTTCAATTATTTGAAGTATAAGTAAGTATTTCTGTCAAATGCAATTTCATAGGTTCAACCAAGCTGCTGACTTTGCCACCTGTAAGTATGACTTTCATAATTTTTAAGATTTAAGCTTGTTAGTTTTTAATGATGGGCTCTATAGGGTTGGCAACGTTGATTGGACCATTTCCATGGTCCAGAGTAAAATGTGGATCAGAAATTCATGTTCCACTCAGGATGATTTGTAATTTTTACTTCAACACTTCAGTTCCTAATGTACCTAAAACCTAAAATGACCTAAAATTGTAATGACTTGCCCATCAGCCTCAGCTGTACTTTGTGTTTAGTGCTAATGAATAAAATCATTGCAATTGCCTCTAAGTCTGTGGACACTCTTAAATTGTTAAATTGCCTCTTATCATTGGTGGGGAGGTTTCTTTTGCCAAATGAAACCAGAACAAACAAAATTTCTTTGGCTTTTCCTTCGATTGTAAAGAGACACCTCTGAACAGAACCAGATCCCATCAGGTGAAATTCAGACAGCTGTTGAGGAGATCTAATGTTCTGTTGAACAGAACATTAAATGTCGAAGCTTCAAAAACAGATTTCTACGAGGGTCACGCAGGTTAAACAGAACAATTGTCCTTTGGTCCATTAGTCTCAGGAACTTTAGGATTCCAAACATTTCTCAGTTAAACCTCTGAACGGAGCTAAATGCTGTACCTCTGTAGATCCACGAGAGCGAGTCCAGCTACTGGCGTCCTTACAGCCTGGAGGTCAAAGGTCACATGGGTAGCACTGAGGTTTTCTCCAACTCAACACAGCTGCACTTCGACCCCACATGCCTCTCCACCTTCATTCAGACAGACAAACTGAACTATCTGCCCGGGCAGGTGGTGAAGGTTAGGGTGGTGTCCATTCACCCTGATGGCAAACCCTTCGCAAGCCCAGTGGACATCATCATCAGAGTGAGTATTTTTCATAGAATACATGTGTGAAAAAATGACTCAACCCTCCAAATACACCATTTAGTTACTGAAGTGTCAATACTCAAACATGTTTGTTATGCGTGAATCCAAGGCGGGTTACAGCAGTCTGACTGCCAAAGCGTAGTGAATTTAAAGGAACAGTTCTCTGAAAAATGAAACTGTTATCTCTTCACAAGGTCCTCAGTATTTTCAGTTCACAACATGTCCGCATTAAGGACACTCAAACACAACAAACAAACACAAAAGATAAGAACAGACAATAAGACAATAATCAACAGTTCCTAATATGGATTTCAATTGACCCGCCAAAAGAAAAAAAAGATGAAAAAAATCCAACAAATCAACGTGAACTTGTCTCGTGTCTTTTGTTTTCACTTTAGTAATAAAAACATGTTTTGGATTTTGCGTTGGCTCCTTTACCACAGCTCTTCTCATTTCTCTCTGTCCATGTCCTTCCTGATCCAGGATCCCAGGGGAAACCTGCTGAGACAGTGGCTGGCGGTAGACAGTGTCCTCGGGGTTGTGTCCAAAGAGTTTCAGCTGTCTGAAAACCCACCTCTGGGTGAATGGACCATCGTCACTACAGTCAGTGTAAGAACAGACTAGGAAACAAGGAGGCTCCATACTAAAATTAGATTAAGTAAAGTTATCAAAGAGAGAGAATTAGAAATAAAAGCCTGTCTATAATATTAACCTGTAGATGAGGTAAATAAAGACCCTGGCCCTAGTTTGAGGAAACACCGGACTCAAATGCCCCCTTGAAACTTTAATTCTCACTACACGTTGGAAAGCAGAAAGGTCATGTTGTTGGCTAAATCAAAAGGGTTCATCCTCTTTTTGTTTTACAGAGTGTGTCAAGTGGGAAGTATTTCAACGTGGCCAACTATGGTATGTTTCCTCTAACGTTTATACGTTTGTACTAACGTTTATAATAAATGAAAGCACAAATAGTTCACTTCACTTTAAATCTTTTGGTGGGAAGTAAGTGAACCTTCACTCATGCACTGTATTCTATACATCTGAACACAGACATCTGACAGCTGAGAGCACAATACATTTAACAGATACATTTTCTGGTTAGTTTTCAGATAAAGATTTCACCACCTCATGAAATACAACACATTGTTAAAGATTACATCACCAGCCTCTTGGCTTGTGACCACTTACAAAAGAGTGTGGAGTCGTGTCTGTCAGTGAGAGACATTTCACATCGAATCTTCTCAGATGGTTTCATTTAAATTCTGTTTGAAGCCCAAAGTGGTAAAATGATCCAGTATTTCACAAATCAAAGCAAAAAGTCCAAGTCCATCAAATGTCCAAAAACTGAAAACAGATTTGTGTTTCAGAATTTTGTTTTATCTCTTTCCTCTCCCATTAATCATCTCAGGACCTCTCAGATTTATCTGCTGACCCTTTGGAGGGGCCTGACCCCCGGTTTGGGAGCCACTTGACTAAACTGTACTACTGCTCACTTCAGTAAACTTTTCAGCAGAGAACTTTCACTTGTAATGGAGTATTTTGAGATTGTTGTATTGTTACTTATAAGTACGTGAGCTGCATACTTCCTCCTCCACAGCTGTCATCCAGTCCATTCGTGTGTGTGTGTGTGATTGCAGTTCTGCCAAAGTTTGAAGTTGTGATAAAAGCTCCAGAAGTCATTCATCAGGAGGAAATTCTGTGGGGCTCCATCACAGCAAAGTGAGAACCTTCCTGTTCCTGTGGCACATGTTCGTTTCATTGTCGTTTGTGAATGAAACCTGAGGATTATGTTTTTTCATGCTCAGGTACGTACATGGCAAGCCTGTCCAGGGCCACATGAACATGACATTCCTCTATTCCTTTCATGGTATCAGAGAAGCTTTTGATGAAGATAGAGAGGTGTGTAAAAACTGTACTATATTTGTTGAGGATGTACTTGTTTCAGACATTTCCATAAATCACATACTTCTCATCCTCAGTGGTAAGTTTGACTGTTCAACTGATTTAGATTGACGGCACTGCAGACTTCATGTTCGACGTTCCGGACTATCGCCTGATGAGAAAAAGAGCTCCAGACAAGTTCTTCTACGATGGCTACATGGATGATAAGTTCCTCATGATTGTGGTTCATGTGACTGAACACCTCACAGGTAATCTGTTTTCGCCTCACACCATCACCTCCAGGCTGCACTCATTTGTTGAAGTCTCACTTCAGTGCATCACTTGTTTCACCATCAAAGACGAATAGATGATGATTGGGAGTCATAATCCACTGAAACTCAAACTACGAGTCAGAGAGGACGACACTGAGTTCGTGTCCTCAGAGGGTTTTTTTCTGGGAATTTAGGGAAATAAAATAATTCTGTAATGTGAATATTTTGCAGGTTGATTTTTCACTGCAAAAGTCAGCTGTCAAAAACCAGAAAAACAGCAATAAAATTGGATACATACTCTTTACAAAAAGCAAAATCATGTGCCAACACAACAAGAAAACAAGAAAAAGTATCTTGTCTCAAATAAGATATTTTAGAACCAGACTAAAAACAGGTACATTCATGTGGATACAAATAAAACAACAAACTGGGTGGGATGCACCTTTAGACTTTACGTTCTGCTTGGTTCTGCCAGATTCCAGTCCGGTTCAGCTCTTTGAATCAGAGTTTGTACCTTTGCTGCAGTGGACTGATGTTGTATCTCTCGACTTCTCTCAGGTCTCACATACAACAGCACAGCAAAGGTGTCTTTGGCAAAGTTCAGATATAAAGTTTCTTTTGATGGCTATCCACAAATACTGAGGCCCTTTCTGAACTTCACTGCCAGGGTAAGGGAGGAGTCTGAATTGAATTTGTTTATTTCAGCTAGCATTCAAGCCAAAGGCCTCTTGTTGCACCATACACAACAGAGTGTACTCTCGGCTCTGTATTTCCAAACACATTGCAGCTGAAGATATCCACATACAACAATCAGCCGCTGTCACGGGAGGACCAGAGAAAGACTGTTCAGGTGTCAGTGATGCAGCACAAGCAAAGCCCGTGGAGTTGGAAAATGGATGAGATGGACCACATGGTGCTCCGTCAATCAAACATGTCAGGTCTTTCGAGGGACGGGCATCTCCGTCCAGAAGAGATGCTGCCTGAAGAAATGGAGTTTCCTGTCCCTCCAGATGGAGTAATACCCCTCCACATCCAGGTCATGAATGAAACTGAAACACTCACCATTGATGTAAGATGATCTTTTTATCTCCTTTATTGCTATACAAAACAGCATAAAATATTATTATATATTATATATATTCCAGGACTCTCTAATGGCCACTGTTACTGTGTCAGAGCATTAGGGCAAGTTGGTTTTATTACAGGAACCTGACCGAAGTGAAGAAAATGTTCTGACTACAGATAAACCGTGACTTTTAAGTCAGCTGCAGATACCAAAAACAAAACAATATCTGCAAGATTATTTAGCACCAGGAAAAAAAACTACTCTTTCATATATTTTCGTTTGTTTGTAGGCTTCTTTTGAGAACAGCCACAACACTCTGCAACTGTACAGAAGCTACACTTCGCCCAGTCACTCCTACCTGCAGATTCTGAACCCCTCCAGACCTCCAGAGGTCAGTATGAGGGACTGAGTACAGTTTACATCTGAGGAAATACTCCCAAACGCTTCCAAGAGCAAACGCACACAAAACCACTTGTGCTTCTAAAGTCATTTTGTCCCAACGTTCTCCTCCCTCAGGTTGGTTCTCCCCTCCTGCTGCACATTGAGAGGAATTTTCCAGTGACTGAGTTTCACTACATGGTGAGCACCACATGATGCCGCTCAAAGAAGATGCTTTATTAAATTTATTGCATTTAATCATTTCCACTTTCCATCTTCTCGCGTTTTTCTTTCATTCTGTTATTTTGCAGTGCTATTTGGTTTTGTCTGCCCCCTGGTGGCCAAAAAATGATGAATTTAGCTTTAAGTTTAAAATTTCGAATCAAAGAAAAAGGCCTCACGTCTGTTCTGTGTGTGAAGGTTAAGTCCAGAGGTCAGGTGGTTTCTGCTGGGAAAAGCTCTGATGTTGTAGCTCTGATCCCAGAGGTCACCTGGGCTCCTCTGGCCTGCATCATCGTCTATTGCGTGCATCCCAGTGGTGAGGTTATCAACGACGTGATACGGATACCCATCACCCAGGCTTTACAAAACCAGGTGATTTATTGTCTCACTTGTTTTCAGCATAACATTTGTGCTGCCCTGAAAGATGGTGTTGGATCCTACCTGCCTCTAAACCAAATTAGTGACCATCAGAGGCAGAAAAAAAAGATATTTAAGACTTAAACATCATCCAGTAGTCACTAAATTTGTCACCAAAGATGTCAAACTATCTTGTGTATCAGCTGAGCGCAGTTGATGACAGTGGTTATGCAGTCAGAAGGGGTGTGGACTCCTTGAAGACTCACTTTAAAGTGGTTATGAGATCCAGTTCAGGTGGACTCCTCTTTTGAAGCTTTCCCATAAGTTTGGTTCTATGTGCCTATGTGGTTTTTACTGTTATTCTACACTCATTTGTCTTGAGGCCAAAACAAAATAATGATCTGACGTCTGGTGTGTGACTATGTAATGATGATGTCTTACTGTCCTGCCTGTGGACATCTTGCAGGTGTCTCTGAGCTGGAGCGACTCTGTGAGGAGGCCAGCCGATCAGGTCTCTCTGAGGGTCACAGTGGCGGAGCCCGACTCTCTGGTCGGGATCCTGGTGGTTGACAAGTCCACACAGTGGGCGGGATCACACAATGACATCACCAAGGACACGGTGAGAAGTCGGCGTCAAGTCACGTTCCCTTTACTCTGTTCTGACTCCAAAGTACATCAACATGCATGCCTAACTGAGATGCTGAATACAGCGAACCTGTGACTGAGAAGGCAGTGCTTCATCAGTCTGTGCCTTCAGTCTGTCAGTCTCACGAGTCACGTGTTTTGTACACACAGTAGGCTGACAGGTGACTTTGTTTGTGATTTACAACAGTTCACCTTGTGATCTGTGAATACCAGAGGCTTCCACGACTCCTCAGGCTCCTCTCTGGTTTCTTCTCCTCTCAGTAACAATTTTCCAGCTTTATGTCCACCACCCATGTTTTTCCTGGTGTAACATCCCCTGCGGGTTTCAGTGAAATCCAATCTGCTGCCCCCACCCCAGTATCGGTTTAGTCTGAGCTGAGGCACCATGAACTGTGTTACCCCAGCTGGGTCAGACAGGTTTTTTAACAATACGCATTCTCTTTGTGTCACAGTCTGTTTTGTGGCTCTTTCTGTGGGCTGCAACAGTATGCAGCTCTGAGGATGTTTGTGTCGCTTTCCCAGGTGCTGAAGGAGATGGGAAAGTACGGCCTTTCCATGGCTGACGCCCACTCCGACATGTTTAGAATGGGAGATCCATACTCCGTCTTTAAGGTGGGCCTCCCCAGAGACACACCGCATCTGTTGTATCACTGCAGTATTGTGTTAACTCCCTCTTCACCCAGGAGGATCTGGCTCCAATGCTGGATCATGCCTCTGTTCCTAGATCTTCTCTTTAAGCATTTAAACACAGCCGGTGGCCATTAACACACTAATCCAGTAACATTTGTGTGTGTTCTGTGTCTCTGTGCAGACATGTGATCTTGTGGCGTTGACCGATGCCAGTTTACATACGGAACGTGAGCTGATTCCCGTATTTCGTAAGTTTGAAGAATGAACGTTTATCCAAATGAAAAGTTATTTTATTTTAGCCTGATTGTGTCTCTATGATGCTAACATAACTGACACTCATCTTCCAAACAGCAGGGGAGGGAATACACACACTCTCCCAGACAGACAGTTCACATATGGAGCAACAACAGGAGCCACGAGAGCGCTGGGACTTTCCAGAGACCTGGATATGGATGGACACCAACACAGGGTGAAGTCTGGCAAACATTCAGCTGGAGACATAACTCAAGCGTTATGTTGCAGAGTGAAAAGTTGCCTCTTTCTTAACAATATTTGGTGGCTGTTCAGTCGGATAAGCGGTATAGAAAATGGATGGCTGGCTTTTCAGCTTTGTCTGCAGCTTTGGGAGTGTAAGGAGAAGCTAAATAAATTAAGCAGCAGGGAAGCTCATAACACACACAAACAAAGCTGTCTGCGTTGTGGACATTTTTACACTTTGATTTCCTTCAGAGTACACTGCAGAGCTAACCCATGTTTCCTTATCTCTACAGGTAAACACTGTAGTTTTTATGTTGAAAATCATCTTTGTCTTCTCGTTTTTCCACAGTAATTCAGCATCAGCAGAGATCACTCTGACTGTACCAGACAGCATCACCACCTGGACAGCCACCGCCTTCGTTATGTCCGAGAGCCTCGGCCTGGGCCTCGTCGAGGGTCCCGCAGAGGTATTTACGGTGCTTCAGCGACTTCCTGCGGAAGACATAAACAGCCTCCCTTCTTTACATTTTCTGATATCCGTTCAGTGTTGTTTCAGTTTATTTTAGTCTTCTCTCATTTTCCTTCTCCAGCAGTTTTTAACCCCTTTGACTCAGCAGCTGTTAGTACCAGCATTGTGTTGTCCTGTTTCACCTGATGAGACAGTACATAGTGTGTGTGTGTGTGTGTGTGGTCTTCCTGCAGCTCACGGTGTTCCAGGACTTCTTCCTGTCCTTGAATCTGCCGGCCTACGTTATCCGAGGAGAGGAGCTGCTGCTGGAGGTCGTTCTGTTCAACTACCTCCCACAGGACCTGGAGGTGAGTCCGGTCCTCCTCACACACACGAGCCTGGATGGAAAGTGTCCCACTGTAAATGTAAAATGTCAAAGATGATTTCCTATGAACGATGCAGGTGGCTGTTGTTGGTTACTTTGGTGTGGAGGGTGGATTTAAATACTCTGACACCCATAAGCCTCAGCTGCTGCTGTGGAGACAAAATGGAACTGAAATGGAAGATGTGTATGAGCCCTGCTGTTGACCTACTCGGGCTACAAGATGTTTTCTGCTTTAAATCAGTGTGACAGTGAGATATATGTCACTGTGGACCAACAGCAGGTGTTTCATTACAGGTGACTGTTTGTGGATTACAAGTGGTTCACAGGGTTAGTGAGGTTGTTGCAGGCATCGGGTTGCGATAATCTAATGTGGCATCAGGTGACTTTAATATCTTCTGTGACTCTCTGAAGCCATGATAAAGAGCAGACCCAGGTTCTCTTTAAGCTTTGGATCCTTCCACACATTAATGAGAAAGAGCTCATTAAACACTTGTGATGTTCTCAGTGTCCATGTTTTAACTTGATACTTGGTTACAACAGCAGGCTTCTTTTGTTCCTTCCCACAGTCTCTCCGTTTAACCCGATCTGGGCGGATTCTCCCCGTCTTTGTTGGCAGGTCATGGTGATTGTCGCACAGAGCGACACATTTGAGTTCGTCTTCCCAGACAATGAGGATCTCCCCGTGCCCAGTGTTCGTCAGCTGTCTGTGGGGAGTCAGAGCGGAGCGTCCGTCCTCATTCCCATCAGGCCGCTGGTCCTCGGAGAGATGCCCGTCTCTGTGAAGGCCATGTCGTCTGCGGCGTCCGACTTTGTCCGCACGACGGTGCTCGTCAAGGTGCTGTGAGACAATCACAGGCTGGATGTCAGAACCAGGGAGGTTCACATGATGTGGTTGCAGTGGAAATGGTTTGGCTCACTAGTGATGTTTTGAAACTCAACAAAGTTGGTAACTGAAGTTCCAACGATCTGGGAAAACATTTTGGGATTGAAATACCTTCAAAATGGGCGCAGATTATTAGTAGATTATCACTGTCTTCAAACAGCTAATCTCATTGAGATCAAGTCAAACAAACATTAATTACTTTGGTTTTACTCGCGTTACTTGGATTGCTGTAACAACATGCACAGAGGAGTTGCAGCCAATCATTACTGCTCTTTTTCTTTTCATTACTGCACGATAGACCAATCGCTTCCTGTGCGAGTCTCATTTCAATACAGACGTTATGTTCCACTGAAACCGAGACAAAAGTTTGAGGAAACTTTTTTTCAATTCATGAAAACTTTCGGAGGTTTCACAGAAGATTTGCCAAAATGAGCACTCCTACGGCATCCGTACAGTATGATGAATGTTTGACGCGAGTCATACAGCGTGCCTGTGACCTATACATGTGAAAGATGAAAGTGACAGGGAACTCACTCCAACGAAATTCGTGCTCTGCATTTAACCCACCCAAGTGACGTGCAAACACACAGCAAACCCGGGGCAGTGGGTACCTTGCTCAAGGGTACCTCAGCCATGGACACCGGTACGGGGAATCGAACCAGCGATCCACCGGTTACGGGTCCGACACCCTAACCGCTGATCCACGACTGCCCCTGAGACTCCTTAGCACTGCTAAAGAGTGCTAAGGAGGCCAAATTCTCACAAAGATTTCACAAAGATTTTCAAAAAAGTTCTAAAATTTTGTTTGTGGCCTGTGAATGTTTCCTGTTTTTGGACTGTTGGCCATGGAGTGGAGGGCTGGTCCTGAGCTGAGGCTTTTAACTGAAAGTGAAAGAACCATTGAAGTTAGAAACGAGACGTTCAGCATCTTGAGCCTGTCAGATTGTGTTTATCAGAGCATCAGTCAGCCTTCTGCAGCTCCAAAGCAAACACAAAGTGTTTCACACAGGAAACTCCTGTAATGTAACTGACCTTCATCTGCTGCCCCACTGTAACCAAAGAGGTCTTGATCTTGTTATACAGCCCTGCTTTTCCCAGAAATGTTACTCACCAGGCTTGTTTGCGTGTTGTGTTTCCACATTTCTCGGCTCTTGATTCCGCAGGCTGAAGGGCTGGAGCAGACCTTCTCCGCCTCGCTGCTGTTTGAGGTTTCTCCCCTGCAGTCAAGCCTTTCCAGAGATGTAGTGTTCACCTTCCCAGCAGATGTTGTTGAGGGCAGTGAAAGGGTTTCAGTGACGGCTGTTGGTATGTAAACACAGTAAACAAGAAAAACCTTGAGTCACAAACTGCCGGGAAACAAACACAGATTCAGTCCTGGATCACCTGAGGTCTCAGAACAGAAAACTGTGTGCACAGTAAACACATAATCCACGTTCAGCTTCCCTTCCACAGCTTAAAAGGGGTGTAAATTCCTCCTTTTCAAAACCACACTGGACGAGCTGTACTGGACATTTCTGCTAACACTTTATTTGAAGGGTCAAGTTACTTTTAATGCCAAGTTTTTGTCCTTTTAAATATTTCATTATTTTAGAAAGAAACAATTTTACAAATGAATTAACTTCTAAAATAATGTCAAATGAATGTATACTCCTTCTGTGTCGCTGTAGTTAATTCTAAGGTTTGATTAAAACAGATAAACACAAAGCACACGAGCAGATCACAACAAAGACAAAAGCAAAGTGAAACCATTTGCAAAGATTCAGATTTAGTTTCCTCCAAAGCAGGAACAAACAACATCAACCTGCAGTTTCTCCCACATATGGACTCCAGCACTGACTCACGTGTGCTCAGCAACATGGATTATAACAACCAGAGGTCGTTTCATTCATGTTCTGTGGTCTGTGGAGCACACAAGTTCAAACAGCAAGCGCCGCACACGAGGAGCAGACGTTCAACGCCAAACATACGTGTGCAGCACGCCGAGCTCGTACTTTCCTGAACGCTCCAGGTGTTGAAGGCAGAAGCCAGAGGAACAGCGAGAATCAGCGCTGTGGTGGTGTTACAGGTTGATGCCGTGTCAGCAGAGAGGAGGAAGCTTGTGATGAAGCGGCTGGGTGCAGTTCGTCATGTGATCGTTGGAAACATGACCTCACAGTCTGACTTTTCCCATCGAGCTAAACTTGACCTCGTGCTACAAAGTTTGCATGTCAAATGTGATGACTGCAGAGACCGGATGAACATACTGATGAAAAAAACGAGGAGGAAGAGCGACTTGAGGAAGCTTACAAAACTACTGACACTGAAGCTTCTCCAGATGTGTTGAAATCTTTAGATTTTACACTCATTTATACTAACATTTTGATAAGATGACAAACACACTCGCACATTTAGCCTCACTGTTGTCAATATCCATATAAAGAGGTCAACCAGTTTGAACTCAGTTTCACTCAGATTTAGTGTCATCAGAAAATGGTGGTTTATAATAATATCAATAGTTAAAAAAAACATTCATTTGCCAAATAAAAGCAAATGGAACAGAAACAGCTTGATGAGACTGTGAGAAGGCATCTTTGTATTTACAGCTCGACGTGATGTGATGTTTAGGTTGGCTCAGTAAACGCGACTCTTCTCACTGGTGTTACTCATCATGTTTGATGTGTCTGGTTTCCATGGTTACCAAGGCGACATCCTCGGTCCTTCCATCAGCGGCCTGGACTCTCTGATTCAGATGCCTCATGGCTGTGGGGAACAGAACATGATCAACTTTGCACCAAACATCTACGTTCTCCAGTATCTGAGCGCCACGGGACAGGCTAACCGGGACATCGCAGACAAGGCCACGGCGTACATGATGAAAGGTACGCCGACGACGGGCAGGTCGTCACAGTAACATACATGCTGTATGTATTTGTACAGAAATATGTGTATTTCTACTTGTGCTATCATTTCAAAAATGGGGCAGCAAGAGCAGACAAGCATCACTAACCCGGTTCTTGATTTTACAAAATATTTGTAACAACTTAAATTAACTGTATTTGTATTTGTAACATGATTTTAGGAGCTCCGAGCCCAGAAGATGACCCGAGTGCTTTCTAATCTCTGGTGTCTTTCTCACCAGGTTATGAGCGAGAGCTGTCCTATCAGAGAGTAGATGGCTCCTTCAGCGCCTTCGGAGACCAGGACCCATCCGGGAGCACCTGGTATGTCATACGTGTAGCTTAAAAATGGACTGAAATGTTCCTCAGAGACACTAACTAAACTCCGCCTCTACAGGCTCTCTGCCTTTGTGTTGAGGTGTTTCCTTCAGGCGCGGCCCTTCATCAGCATCGACGACCACATGCTGCACAGAACGGCGGCCTGGTTAGGAGCCCAGCAGGGGAATGACGGGAGATTCGAAGAGCATGGCCGGGTCATCCACACCGAGCTCCAAGGAGGCCTGGATGGCCCCGTCTCCCTCACAGCCTATGTCCTCATCGCCCTGCTGGAAGACAGTGACGTGAGGGTGAGAGCCAGTAAACTAATCTAGCTCATTTGTAGACTGCAGCATCTTTCATACAGGTGAGTGCACCTGAGAGTGCTTCACAGATGACTGTCAATTGGAAATAAAAATGATCACCCAGAATGCACTGCAGCTACAGGACTGATTAGGTCTTGCATACTTTCTGTACAGAAGACAAATCAGTTCTCTCGAACCACATGTAGGAAAAGGTTCTGTTGTTTGACTTTTGGCACTTAATTTAATCTGTCTTCCCCACAGGGATCAATAAAGTTTGATTTTAATGAGAGGTCTGTAAAAACATGAGGAGTGAAAGCTAAACAAACATAATGTGGCCACAGATGGGATCAAACAGAAAACATTCCAACATTTTCAGGTCCAAAGATGTTGCCTCATCACGCTGCGTCTTTATGATCCGACCTCATTAAATGCCATTGAGCTGAAGTGACTTCACACAGAACTGCTGCCCTTTTCCCTGTCTGTCAGGCACAGCATTACAGCCAGGTGTCTGCAGCCCTGATGTTCCTGGAGACCCGTCTCGCTCTCGGTGTCTCCAGTAACTACAGCCTCAGCCTGCTCACCTACGCTCTGGCTCTGGCTGGCAGCTCCAGTGCTAAAACAGCACTCAGCAGCCTGATTGGACGAGCTGAGATGAAGGGTATGATGACAGCTCATTTTTCTCCTTGAATGTCATGATGAAGATAGCAGGCAGAGGTGCTTTTTGAAACAACGACTCCTTGATTTCAGACAGAGGTAGACAAAAGCAGGCTTCTTATTTCCTGCCAGCGACAAGTGGTTTTGCACATTTTATTAACTAATGCCAGCTAGCCAATTAAGCTGACGTGAGTCGACAAGAAATTCTGTAAAAAGGGCTAAAAGACTCCATACACAATGCGTTCAGGTCGCAGTCTCCCCTGGAGGCGTGGGTTCGAATCCCACTTCTTACAAATACATTTTTGGTCGGGAATACTGCATGTGCAATGTCTGTAAAAACAAGAATTTCCCTCCAGGGATTAATAAAGAAATTCTGATTCTGATTCTGAAAATGCTACATGCTAAAAGGCTAAAGCTAACATGTCCCACAATAAGACTAGTTAAAATCAGGTTGTTATTTTGTTCTAGCGCTGTTTGGATGCTTAGCTTTTATGCTTTATGAGGAGAAAGGCTTTTTGGATGAATTTGGCTAACACAACGCTATCTGTAAAGTTAGCAGGGATTATTGGAGTGGAAATCCCAAATTCAATAAAGACATAGCTGCTAAAGCTATTCTCGCCAAACACTACACAGTCAGTATGCTAGTTGCCTTTTGTTTTTTTACATAACCTGTAACATAGTTAGCTGGTGATGTACTTTTTGGGGCGGTATGTAGTAAGCTAGCTAGCTGGAAGTGCTAACTTAGCATGAGGGCAACACCGGTCTGTGAGTCTGGCATTCAGCTTCCTGTCTGTATCTCTTAAATTCACTGAAGACATGGTCACCTCTTGTTTTTAAGATGTAAGAGCCACAATACAACAGTCCCCTCGGGTTTTTAATCACACCATCAGTAAATCATATTTTCTAACGATGCTTGACTCTGAATAGAGGGTGTGCCCACGTGGTCTTCCCCGGACGGCGGCCTGTCATCGTCATGGCAGCCGCGCTCTGCAGACATTGAGATGGCGTCCTACCTGCTGCTCTCTCAACACACGCTGGATCTCGTCACAGAGGGCCTCGGCCTCATGAAGTGGCTCAGCCAACAGCGGAACCACAACGGAGGGTTTGGGAGCACTCAGGTGAGATACTTAAATGTATGAGAACAGACAGAAATCAGTAGAGTCAGCAATATTTAACATTCTGTAGAAGGATTTTGTGGCAACAGCATGGACCTAAAGCAACAATCTCTCTTCTGTATGTTTATGCAATAAAGTTAGCAGTTTAATAAAGTTCAGCCTGTGCATAAATATTCACATCACCCCTGACTTTAATGTTTACATGCACATCTTTGTTAGCATGGAGTTGGAGCTTGATACAAAAAATGGTGGCTGAACTTTAAACAATTTAAGGCTTTTGTTTACTGGTGAAACTGGATTTATGTAATAGGAGAAATTCCCATCTGTGCCAGTTCAGCAGGAAACTGTGGTCGTCTGTGCATGTGATGACTAAAGTGGATTTAACCCTTTAGCCCACACGGACAAACATGCGTGACTGGAAACAAACAAGAGCTAAACACTGTGACAGTGGCTCATAATGCAGTGTGTTGAATAAATGTCAGCAAGGTTTTCCTCAGGCTGTCAGCCAAAATGACTCTTAGTTGTCTACAAAAAACAGATGCACAGACATGCAAAGAGGCAGATGTGCACACATGAACACACTCCTGAACAGCAGTCAACAGGAAACTGACAGTGACTGTCAAAGTAAAAGTCATTCAGAGGCTGAACTGTAACATTTTGGACCGGACTGACAGGTGCACGCAGCGTGAGACTCTGAGTCTTCTCTCCTCTCTCAGGACACGGTCGTGGCTCTGCAGGCCTTGTCCACGTTCGCAGCTCTCGCCGGGTCTCGTTACTTTGACCTCACGATCACAGTGAACTCTGACGCTTCAACCAGCGTCGCCTCCTTCCACATCCACCAGGACAACTACCTGCTCCACCAGAGCCAGCAGGTACACCGACACCACACACACGTCACGTTCTGCAGAAACTGACCTGACCGTGTGTCCGACAGCCAGCGTGTGCTGACGTGTTAATGAGACTGAATATTTTTAGTCCTGATACTGAAGAATGAACTTCCTGCTCCACAAATCCAATCATCAGCTGTTAAGTCGTCCAGATTCAGGTTGCTAACAGAAACGTAGTGCAAGAGGAAGTTCCTATGAAAGCTGCTCAGTGGCGCATGCAGTCGAAAAAGTTCTGTTTCTCCTCTATAAATCTAAGTGGACAGAGACTTTACAGGTGGTTAAAAACAGGGAGACTAAAGTTTGTCTCATTTCATTTCAGATTGAAGCAGAGGAGGAGCTGAACCTCCAGGTGACGGCAGAAGGTCACGGACTCGCCCTGTTTCAGGTACGACACAAAGTCAGACATTGCAGCCACCATCAAAGCTGTCGTAACCAAACACTGCAGGCGCTTGTAGTCAAAGTACTTTGGGAACCGGAGGAGCAGACTCATATGTACACAAACTGCCACCAAACGATGGAGAGAGACACAGAGCAGGAGGGCCAGCAGATCTGAGGTCAGCAGGTAGAGCTGAGGTGACATTACAGTTTAAACGTCAAGTTCAGGTTTATCACAACACAAACATCCACTCATCTCCCGCCTGTCTGAGGACATGTTCGATTACTTTTCTCTAGTGTTTTCAATTTATGTTTTATTATTCTTTACTCTGCAGTGACCTCTCATATGACTTTCTCCTGATATCATGTCCGCCTGGTCTGAGATCAGCGTTCTGCTCTGATCTTCCGTCTCTTCTTCCGCCTCAGCTGAACGTGTTTTACAACGTCAGGAGCGGCGAGCTGACGAGGAGGAGACGACACGCAGACGGAGGCGAGGCCTTTCACCTGTACGTCGAGCTGATCGACACGCAAATAAACTCAGCACATCTGCACATCTGCAGCAGGTGAGCAGGTCGGCTCTGCGACGGTTCACACAGCGTCAGCATGACACAACCGTACCGGCTACATAACAATCAACAGCTTGTGTATGAAGTGTGTCAAACCTTCACTACGTCTGTTTACACACAATACAACACAATCAGTAAGGAAGGTAAACAACAGAGTAAACAAATCGGTGTGTAAATATCCATTACTTTATTTTACAACTTTGTAATCTTTATTTGTAATTTTTAAATGATTAGATTTTGTATTTATATTTTACATTTACAATTACAATTAGTAAAGATAAGTGACAATTTAAAACAAATAAACAAAAAACAAACAAAAAAACCAAATAAATATAATAATGTTTTTATACAAATAAAGTGTGAATGCTACTCATAACTTTGTCAAATTATCAGTGAAAGAAATTGTTACACGCAAATACATTTTTTTGTTTGTTTGTTTTACCTCAAACCTCATCAATAAAATGTTCCAGAGGTACTCAGGTCTTGTATTTAAGTAAAAGTAGTAATACCACAATTTAAAAACATGTAAAAGGTATACATTCATATTTCTGTACTTGACATTCTGGTGTCGCCCCCTGCAGTCTGTCGGAGGGTTTGGGTCTGAATGCGACTGGCATGGCCATCATGGAGGTGAGTCTGCTGAGCGGCTTCAGCCTGCCGCCGGACGGCGTCCTGACCGACAGGATCGTAAAGAAAGTGGAGACGCAGCCGGGGAAGGTCATCCTGTACCTGGACTCTGTAAGCCTCATTGCCTCTCAGACACCATGTGCTGCTTCTCACTGCAGCTCCCCTGACATGAAACGTGTTTCCAGGTGACCACAGAGGAGATGTGCCTGCTGATCCCTCTGGTCATGGAGTTCATGGTCGCCAAAGTCCAGGAAGCGAGTGTGCTCATCTATGATTATTATGAACCAAGTAAGAGTGAAATTTATCGTCCTGTTTCTGTTGCTAAGCTAAATGTAGCTCGTCAGCAGCCACCGCCCATCAGTGGACGACATGTTCACATCCTTAAGCAAGAGAAATATGCTAAACATTAAGGAACGGTTCACCCAGACATGAAAAGTGATAAGTGATCATCTCCTCAGCTGGTGGGAAGTTGGGTGGAGTTTCTTGGTCCACAAAGCATTTCTGGAGTTTCACAGTAAAACAGCACTGCAGCATCTGCTCAGCAACTGAAAAGGCTGTAGACTTGTTTTATAACATTACAAATATAAATAATGAAATATAAAATGGGTGCGCACAGCTCATCCAGAGCTTCTCCAGCTGTTTAGCTGACTCTTCCCCCTTCTGCCTGGGGGGTGAGTAGGAAATGACTTCATTTTCATTTTTGGGTGAACTGTTCCTTTAATTGTATGCAGCCTCACGTTGAACCTTTGACCCTCCACCCGCTCTTCCAGGACGGAGGACGGTGAGGATGTATAACTCCGACTGGAGGAGCGGCCTGAGCTCCAGCTCCTTCTGCGGTGCAGACTACAGTCGGTGCACAGGAAACACGTACCACAGCAGCGCCGCGTCACACTGCGGCCAAAACCTCCTGCTGAGCAGCTCGCCACCTGCCCTGCTCCTCCTCATCACCCTCATCGTCATCTTCAACCTCTAAACAAGCCAACTTTTTGGCAGGTATCCTTCATTATGGGGCGGAGTCAGAGTACAATATTTACATGTGCTCTGTCGAGTCCAGAGTTTAAGAGCTGTACAATGTGAAGATTAGCCACATGAGAAATAAACAGGAGGCAATGAGAGTTCACTGACTGATCAAATCAATATGTCAGCTCGAGCGTTTTCCTGCCACATTTCCTCTTCTGCTTTATTTGCAGCACAAGTGTTGATTTGTTCTTCATGACACCAACCTGATCCTTTGGACTGAAGGACCTTTTTGAGTAGACGAGAGTCAAATGAAGCTCCAAGCTCTTCTGCCTGAAGCACAAATCGATGTCAGATGCTCGTTATCTGCGACTGGGCTTTCGGTTTAGTTGGATCTGCTTCGTTGTAACGCCCTTTGATGTGTGTTTTGAAGCGGAGTTTCCCATTGATAATGATGCCAGTGGTTTGTTTTTGCTTGATTCCCGGGTGTTTTAGCCTCCTGTGGTGGTTTCTGCTTGCAGCTCTGAGCTGAAATCTGAGATCTGAGGTTTCTGAGATATCTTGCTCATAAAAAAAGAAAAAAACAAACAACGAAACACATGGACACAACATTCTGAAAACAATTACAGAAAAGAAAGGTCAAATGTGAGACACATATTTCACGCTCATCCTGTGACCCACTCTGTGATCCCTGGCGAGGTCTCGACCCCCAGCTGCAGAACCAGCTGTGGCACAGGACAGTAGCGGTCTAACAGCTTTTCCTGCCCTTGTCAGAATAATGACAGAGTATGAAACATCACTAACCATTCGATATGAAGGATTTACTCCTTGCACATTAACCTCAGAGTCGTTTTAATCAGACTGTGACTGTGACGAGGTGAAACACAAGCAGGAGCCTGAGCGGCACTTGAACGGCTCCCATAAATCTGCATAATAAAGTAGGTATGCAGCCGAATGGTGCAGGAGCACAATAAATCCCTGCCACAATCAAAGTGATGGAGGCATAAACATTAACGACACGACTTCAAAGATCCTGTCGTGATGGACAAGCTTGAACTTTCCAGCTAAGAGAAGCAGCCAGCGGAGCTGAGAGTATTTGACCCACATACGAGACATGAGAAGCAGGTGGGATCGACGCCGCGGGCATTCATCCGTCCTCTGGCTTCTCGTGGCCTCAGGCCTCGTGCAGCTGACCTGCACGACGCCCTGCGGGACGAGTTTTCTCCTGTGAGTCAGCATTTGTTAGCAGTTTGTGAACTGTACCGCAGCCGAGTGTAGCTTTAATCAGGTTGATTTTACAGACAAAACAACAAACTGAAAATATCTGACACACGTTATTAATGGTAGCTGATTATCTCAGTTTGAACACAATGTTTGTTTTAAAGCTTAGATGAGGGCTGGCTCAGGCAGTCAACATTTTACTCTCTGAAGAGGAACCAAATGAGAAAGAGAGGTGGGAGTTTTTTTCCTGTAGATATTTGAAGTACAAATAAAAAAGTACAAATAGAAAACCCACAGAACCTGTAAGAATGAGCTTTTACTAGCCTACACTGGAGACTAGCACTGACACGCTCAGTGGATTATTGATTGGTTTGTTGATTAAAAATGGATCAACATGACAGTGAGCTCTGGGAAGTTTTGACAGACAATGTATGAAGTACTGTTCTTGACTGAAGTGGTGGCTCTCTGTGGACGACCACAAGGCTAAAAATAATCAGTTAGCATGTTGACGCAGCAGCCCACCGAGTCACGTTCCTGCTATGAGCCCACGGTCATTAAAACTGGTTGCCATAAAGTGAAAACTGTGTAGCATGCCAAGTTACCAAACCAAAGTGTTAAAACTCTCACTTTTCTCTGCTTGAAAGAGGAGAGTTTGGATTGCTTTGGACGGAGCAGATCCCGGAGCGAGTCCAGATCGAAGCCCGCTCATCGCTCAGCCCTGACGGGGTATCACAGCCTGTCGGATATAAACACGACCGCAGAGGCAAAACATTTCCTCCACAGAGCTCCTCGCTCAGCACATGCACCACAGACCGGGACCCTCATTCAGGGCAGAGCCAGTGCTACCATGTTTCAAGAGGACCGTCTGGACGAGAGAGATGAGTCAGAAGGTGCAGCTGCAGCCAGCTGGGTTCGGTTAGGGTCGGACCACAAAGGTCTGACAGCACTCCCTCGTCCTCGTCTGAGGACTTTTTGTCCCCAGTCAGAGGTGAACAAGTGACAGAAAAATGGGGAGGTGTGATTTTATTTTTTTACTGATGGCTGAGGAGGGAGTATACAAAGAGTCTTTGGTCAGTAGACCCTCATAATCACTCAAATAATCCTCACACGTAGTTTCCTTCATGTCAGAACCTCTCGATCAGGCAAGGAAACTATGAAGGGAAACAGATTCACTTCCTGTTAGAGTCGGTCAAACCTCCTCAGGGTTTACCTGCACAGGTGTTTTCTCTGTGATCAGACCTGAGTTTGATTGATTAGCACCTCACTGAGCTGTCAGGACAACTTTACCATTCAACAGCTCTGTTACTGTCATGAATACTTTGCATTTGTCACATAATTCCACAGTACAATACAAAGCGGACAACAACAAGTTGACCTCTAATGTGGTCACTACATCGGGAACTAATTATTAAAAGTTATTTAATATAAATTCTCGGGACACCTGTTGGATGTTTCATTTTATTATTCTGAGCATATTCTATGGACATGTGTGCTTCCTCGACAAGTCGTACATTTTGTCAGTGAAACACAGCCTCCTCCACGCTACACAAACAGGAACAAGATGGAAGAATAATCACAAATTTAATTTAGACCAGAATAAAAAAAAAGTACGGATAAACTGCTGATAAAAGTAGCGTGGAAGTAAGGGAAAAGAAAAAACACTTGTCATATCAGTGAAAATGCAAGTCATGGCTCATAAAGGCCTTGAGGTCGTGGGAGTGAGGCTGGTGCTGTTCCCAGCTCTACCAGTAGGTGGCAGGGTTGCTCAGCAAAAGAAAAAAGCATCCACCTCATCCACCTCTGAACTCCTCCAAACGACAACTTTCCATGACACAAAGGTAACAACGGGAAACTTTTTATAGAGGCTTTCACATGGGCTGCGTAAGCTGAGGCTGTGTGAGAGTCGAGCCTCTCTGGCTGCCACCGTTAATGGGAGGCAGATGGACTTGGCCTGCACGCTGCAGCCTAATGAGGGAAATATGGAATCAGTGGAGGTTTCACACAAGCGGGCAGGCTGGATGCTCATTGTATATTTTGCTCTTGTCGCCGTCACATAGAGAGCAGGAGGCGATCCAGCGATCCTGCTCAGAGTGATGCAGGTCGACATTTAGAGGCTGTGAAAGAGGATCCACGTTGAATAAAAACACCCGAATGAGATGGCAAGAAATATTCCACATTAAAAAGCTGACAAGCACAACGTAAGCCTTATTTTAGAACAGATTCCTGAATAAATGTACTTCAGAGAAGAAAAGCCTTCACGCCGTCCGCTGTAATATGGAAACGAGCTGATGCTATCCGTAAACCGGGATGATTTTTCACAGCCTGCGTGGCAGCCGAGCAGCCGTCAGAGGCAGAACTTCATGAAGCTTCCTGCGGAGGATGATGAGGCCAAAGCTCAGAAACTCATCACACAAGCCTGAAAGCATCAATCTGAGTGTCAAACACACACACACACACACACACACACACACACATACCTGTGTTTAACAGCAGTCTGGTCACTTGGACTTGAGTCAGATTCAAGTCACCAGTCTGATGACTTTAGACTCGACTTTAGGACCAGTGACCTGAGGCTTCACTTGGACTTGAGCCTTTACATTTGAAAATACTTGATACTTTCCCTCAAAGATTAAAAAGTATGTTATTTAAAATGTGTTCCATGGATCAGTTATTACCCTTAATTTCCTGAATCAGCTAAGGTCAACTCTGCAGATCCAAAGTTAACATCCAGCAAGCGCCAAAGACTTTCTGTTTGTACCAAAATATTCTCCAAATAAAAACTGAGAGCTGAGAGTCTCTGCTGTCTCTGCTGTCTTTTTCGATCTGTCTTCTGCTGTCTGTCTATCACAGTTAGACAGACGCACAGGGACAGGGACTTCATGACTTGGTGACCTGGTTAGTTGCTGGTTAGTTGAGTGTTGGGTTACTGAAAGCAAAATGAAGTGAACCTGATAGCTGTGGATCAAACACAGGACACACTCTTTTCCACTCATATCCTGAAGATTCAGCCTGACATATTGGACATCTTTGGAGACTCTGGGACATCCACGAGGATTTCAGATGAAGTCCTGTGGGTTTGAACAGCGTGAGAGGTTAATCAGATCACAATCATGAGACCCCAAGTGGAAGATTCAGCAACACAACTGCTAATCCAACTCCAAAAGCACCCTGATCGTTTCTGTGACGGACAGAACAAACCTGTGGGGCCAAGTTATCGCCGACCATCAGCTGAGCTGACAGTTTCGTGTTTGTAAGTGTTGGCTTCACGTTTCGAGGTAAATCTGCAACCCCGGACCCCCCCGAGTGGCTCTTCAGTGTGGTGTTTCAGTGAACTCCTGCAGCCAATAGAAACGTCAGCCCTTCAGCCTGCTGTGATGTCATCTGAGATGGGCGGCCAGCAGCTGGACCGTCTGGTGTCAGCGGTTTGAGCGAGACCTGGATCTGACCGACACTCTGATGGCTCTCAGGATGTGATCGACCCTTCAGTTTGTTTTCTTTGGTCTCAGTGAAGTGGAGAAGTCAGCTCCTCATTGACCAACCCGGAGAGCACCAGGACTGGTAAACCAGAGTTATATTTTATTTACTGGACAGAGTTTGGGTCATACGTCAGCCTGTCTGGTTGGAGTTTTTGGTGGTTTTCTGAAGTCAAGGCAGATCTGATTCCTGTAGTGGAGCTCAGGATGAGGGCCGGACTGTCCCTGGCGGATGCTTTTGGCTTGGTAGGGGTGATGTGTCGAAGGAAATGGATGCCTGATGGGGAATCGTCTGTGTTGGATAAATGAGCTGCCTTTGTATCCGGACCGTGTTTTACAAGTTTACGGTACTAAACATTAAACCGTACTGTCACGTATTTCCACATATTTAACAGATGAGTTGTGGACGGCTCATGATGACGTGGTGGTGATGGAGGGACGGGGTGGATGTCGTGTTCGATAAAGTCCTCCATCCTCATCACGTCTTTTCCTCTTCCTCGTCCCCTCACGTCCTCTCTGGGAGGACATCGGACACGATGAAGAGACCCGAGTGAAGGAAGTGAGGAGCCGCACCTTTAACAGGTACTTTTAACAGATCGGACTCCGAACTTGTTGCAGGTTGTGTTAACTTTTTTCTAAATATTCTAACTCATTCATGAAACTGGAGAGTTAACTCAGGGGTAATCAGTTCAGGACGTGGGAATCAGAGGCCGCAGTGTTTTATGAAGTAAGCTGAACTTCAGATTTCTTTTCTTTCAGTTTTCAGTCAGTCAGTGTGTCACACTGTGAGATAAGCTCCACTCGGCTGACGTCTGAGGCGACACAAACCCACCCCAGAGGCCTCAGCGGCCGCTTTGTGGTCTGCTGTCGCTTCATGCTGCCATACAACATATAGAGCGCTCCTCATCGGCTGACGATGTGTTTCAGTCACGGTGATGGCTCGTATTAAAGAGTGACGAGCCAGGATTCATTTGTCTTGGCTGCTCTCCAGTGAGCAGAGCCAGTTCTCCACGTTTCCTGCATGTAAACCACTTTGTATTAACTGATTCAGACAATCTGCATGCATCGAAACTTGCCGGAGTCAAAGTGAAAACTTGGCTGACCTTGACTCTCATTGCATCAGTGCAGAGCCTGTAGCCACAGCAAAGGATCTGATTACTTTACTGTTTATGTCACGCTGATGTAAAGTAGGCTACAGTTGCTCTTTTCACTGACAGCACATGAAACATTTATGATTCTGGAGTCGGTCCCGAACATGGAAAACTGCACAGACGTTCTTTTCTTTTGTATTTCCTGAGAGCTTTGGACCAAAGAGCACCGTGAACCTGACATGTGGCAGCACGCTGATGTGGAGAAAACGTCAAAACGAGAGCAGAGGTTCAATGTGCTGCAGCTCAGGCCGGACGGACATCGAAAAGCGATTCAGTGGCACCGAAATTCAGAAAAACTGCAGGGTGAGGATTCTGTCTCAAATTCAGACCCTCTGAGTGAAAACCTCATTTTAAAAGATGTATTTTGATGCATATGGTTCTTTCAGGGAGCATATTGCAAACCCCAGCTGACACATGAAACATCTCAAACATCAAATACTTATGTTTAGTTTGGCACATATTGCTAAACCGGTGCACAGTACGACAGGGGATGTGATGTAAATGACTTAAACAGGATTTTTTTAATTTCATCTTGACTTTAATAACTTCCAATTTTAAATACTCCTCTGGAACACATTTTATGTAAGAATGCAGCAAAGAGATTTTAACGTGTGTTTGTCTTTGGACTTTGTAGCTTTTGACTTGTGGCCAAAGACTAAACACATTTTCTTTGACTTCGGGCCACAGTTTCATCACATTAACACTTCTTTCCACTGTTGTGTGAGGAGACGTTGAAGTGATAACATGGACCGAAGTGGCCATAAACCTCACATGGAAAGATCTTTACTTTGGCCGGACACCAGCTGCGAGTCGAGTGGACGCCGCTCGTCTCATCGTGACGAGTCATGGAAGGTCTGCTCGTCCTGCTGCTTATGGGCTGACTCATGGCCACGCAGTGTGGGCTGAATGTTTCCGCTCCACTAAACCACACTGTGCTTCAACCACAGTCTTAAACACTAACATCACAGCAGAAAACATACGAGAAGAATGTGCAACGAAGTGTAACGTTCACTGTCTGTGGAAAGTGTTTCAGCAACAGCACTTTGTGGAATATTCAGGACATAAAGTCTGTAGGTTACGCGTACGTGGACACGACTTTTCCGTGTTTAACTTGCACTGACTGTCACAAAAATATGTGTTTGTGTACACAAACTCTGTAGGTTAAATTGTGTCACTATTTCACTTACTGCTGTGATGCAGCGCTGGTCTGAGGGAAGCTTCAGCTTTCTGTTGTCCATGTACCTTCAATGGAATAACTACAGACAAAATAATAGAAACAGTCAACACGTTAGTGTTAGCAACGTGTCCTTAATAAACCAACTGTTTATCTTAACTTATGGGCATTTTGATGAGCAAGTTCAAGGATTAATTATCCCTAAATTATTGGGTTTAAGTCAGATCAGTTACAGGATCACATGCACAACCACAGGTCCATCAGAAATCTTTAAATTTGAGTTTTGGGTACATGCAGAGCACAAGCTGCTCTTAGCTTTTCAGGCTCCTCACACCTTTGGCCTCCTCACACCTTTGGTTGCTAGTTTTATCGAAAGCTGTCACCGCAGTATTTCATGAGTTCCTCCCTCACCTGTTTAACGCCTCTCACAGCCTGACGGGAACCTGCTGCCGGCCGAGCCGCAGCGACACGCCGACGGCTTCGCGGCTCGCAGCCGTCTGAGGGAGCAGGCTGGTCTCCATCAAACTGCAACGAGCACAGCGGAGAATAAACGCAGGAATGTTCACTGGTGGCGGTTAGCAGTGATGTGAGCAGCAGGCTCAGCACCGATTCATGAATGGAGCCATAAAAGCCACAGAAGAGCCTCAGTAACAGGATCAAACATGCAGCACAGGCAGTGAAAAGAGGAGCTCTGGCAGAGGGGTCAAAGGTCAGGCTGCTCCTCCTGCTGCTCCTCCTCCTCCTCCTCCCCCTGCTCCTCCTCCTGCTCCTCCTTCTCCTCCTGCTCCTCCTCCTGCTCCTCCTCCCCCTGCTCCTCCTGCTCCTCCTCCTCCTGCTCCTCCCCCTGCTCCTCCTCCTGCTCCTCCTGCTCCTCCTCACCCTGCTCCTCCTCCCCCTGCTCCTCCTGCTCCTCCTGCTCCTCCTCCTCCTGCTCCTCCTCCTCCTCCTGCTCCTCCCCCTGCTCCTCCTCCTGCTCCTCCTGCTCCTCCTCCTCCTGCTCCTCCTCACCCTGCTCCTCCTCCCCCTGCTCCTCCTGCTCCTCCTGCTCCTCCTCCTCCTCCTGCTCCTCCCCCTGCTCCTCCTCCTGCTCCTCCTCCTGCTCCTCCTCACCCTGCTCCTCCTCCCCCTGCTCCTCCTGCTCCTCCTCCTCCTCCTGCTCCTCCCCTTGCTCCTCCTCCTGCTCCTCCTGCTCCTCCTCCTCCTCCTGCTCCTCCTGCTCCTCCTCCTCCCCCTGCTCCTCCCCCTGCTCCTCCTGCTCCTCCCCCTGCTCCTCCTCCTGCTCCCCCTGCTCCTCCTCCCCCTGCTCCTGCTCCTCCTCCTCCTCCTCCTCTGTGTTACATGAGGACACTGCATGGTGCGAGTGTGGGGGCTTCGTAGGAGCTGCTCCCAGGTCTGTTTGGGACCAGCTGGGGAGGAAAAGTGCTGCGTCATGACAGCTCAGGGGTCAGAGCCGTGATGCGAGAGTGAAACTCTGAACTATTCTCTTTACGACTTTATCTAACACCCATATTCGCATATTCTTGCAGTTTTACAAACTGAGGTGTTTAAAAAGACAAAGCGCTCAGCTGAAAACGGCTGTGCGATACTGACATGAGTGTTTACATCCACTTTACTCTCCAACACTTCATGCTACTGCTGGCAGGTGCCAAAGTCGGGATTTTTCTAATTCTACGCCGTAGCATGAAAGGATGAAGTCGAATTAGCTTTGTGGCTTCGTCAGCTTTGTGGCGTCTTCTGCGTTTCCTGTAATAAACAGATCACTCAGTTGAAGGTCAACAGAGGACAAGGACATGCAGTCATTAAAAAGGGACCACAGTGAGTTTGGCCACATAGTCGTTATCAGCAGTCGTCCCATGAATCTGGATGAAAAATGAATCAAACAGAAAACATTAGTCAACATTACAGTAAACCGTAGCCGCGTCCTAATCAGCAGTCTTTTTGCTGGAGGGAACTCACACACATGTCAGCTATTGAGGGATTTAATGATTAACACGTGTTTGCAGTTTGCAAATTTACAATTTTACAGTCCAGTGCAACGAAAAAAAAAAAACACAACAACTTTAACCCAAAATGCTGTCAATTCAAATGTACCTGCAGGCGGCGGCGGGCTGCGTACAGTCACACTGTCATGGCGGACGCTGGTGGACCAGGCTCACCGTGTGAGCGGCGAGCGTGCAGGCCGTCTGCAGTAAATCAAAAGCTGCCGCGTCGTGACTGAGCCGTTCTGTTACTAGAGGGATTGAGTGTGTTTATCAGAGTTTACCCAGACATTAGCACGTACCACAGCACAAAGGGCTTCGTTTCATGTGCAAAGATTCAACTCTGTGACAATTAAGTGCTGCTCTTTCCCCTGCAAAAGCACAAACATATTTAAAACCCGTCAGAGGTTATTTTCTTCAACTCGCTTTAAAAGGACGCTGAAATGAGGATCTTAACTGGATGTTACTAATGACCTCATGTGTGCTGTGTGACGGTCTTCTGGGCCCATTTGTGCCTGCTGAGATGTCCCAAACTGACCCTTCGGCCTGGCGTTAAGGCCGATCTGGAAACATTTTAATGGATCAGTATCGGCTAAAACACCTGATCAAACGCCAGTTCTGACTTTCCCGTGTGTTTTGTCCAGTCTGAAAACGTTACAGAGCAGCTCAGCACTCAGGCTGTTGAAGGCTCTGATCGATCTTCTCTCTTTTTAGCTAAGATGAAGGTACAAAATAATCAGGTCACTGCACATTAATGCTGTGAGTAACTTGATCAAAATTAAACTTGTTTGTCTGCATGTAACCAAAGATCTTTTATGAGGAAAGAAGCTCCACCCTGTAACACCACACAGTGTTTTTATATAGTTTAGACAATGATGGATGGAAGGATGTAACTCAGTTTATTTACTCAAGTAGGTCAAATTTTTAGATATTTGTACTTTACTTTTAGTTTTTCCATGTTGTACTTTTTACTCCACTACTTTTATCTGATAATTTGAGTCACTTTGTAGGTCGCTGCATCAGTGCTAAAGTAGCATAATTTTAAATTAATTGATGATGAATCAGAAAAAAAAATGAATACCTGGATCCGATAAATAGTCAGTCGACCCCTGGTATTATATATACACTTGAGTATATTTAATATAAAATACATTCATAAAATACATTTGGCCAATTGTGGTCAAAATTTTGTCAGAATGCAAAATGAAAGAGGAGACGGGAACAAGATGGCGGATACTTTTTTTGCATTCGTGCAACACCTGCAAGAAATCGGAGAACATGTGCCTGGCTGATTGTTCAGTCTGAGACTTTTAATTTGTTAAATACAGGAAATGCAAGAGTAAGTAAGTAAATGCTGTCACATTGTGTCGCCAAAGTTCCCACATGTCTGAGCATTTGTTGATTATTTTTAAAAGCAGAAGAGTCTCCAGATTTCAGCCTTTTGAAAGAGGACAGTTGCATTGGAGCCTGCGTATCTTAAGAGGCAGGACTGTGTTTATGACTTCACTTCAGGACAGATTATCTCTCCTATTCGTCAAAATCTCGCTCTCTGCCAGACAACGGAAACTGCAGGAGAGCCTCTCTTAAAGCCAGATTCCTATTAGCGGAAGAGCTGGCGTTTCTGCTGGCCCAGCGGGGGTCCAACATGTAGGCCGCTGCCACAGACTTACTAAATCACCAATTAGAGTAATGAGAAGCAGGCAGAGATGTTTATTCTCAGTCACGTGTCACCAGCCTGCATGTGAGTGTGAAAGCAAATGGACAAACATGGAAAAAGTGAATCGCACCAAATCTGCTGAATGAAGTTCGTCTCGTGTGGTTCAGTGTCGCCGTAACTTAAAGAGAAAATGTCTGGGGGTTAGGCCTCAGACCTGAAGCAGGGGCCCAGGTGGCACAGCGTCAGCTACCGGTCTCCCAGAACCAGAATTAAAATGTAGAAGCTTCCCTGAGAGTCATTCAAAAGCCCAGAAGCGAGACTGACATGCCTGTTGGTTTCCTGTAGTGAAAAGCACCCCAAAGATGCAGAAAGAAATGAGTTTATGTCAACAAGAGGAGGAAGGCGGCAAACTGCAACGCATCAAATAGTTGCTCCAGAAGGCCTGTCAGACTACAGATTACGTAAGCCTTTTCAAATAAAGTTTAAAAAGTGCTGCAGATACATACAGACAGGAGGTACACAGTGCAACTACAAATTAAAAGCAGCCAGGAAGAAGAAGAAGAAGAAGAAGTACTAAAACAAAGTACCAAAAGTATCAGAGGTAACTTGTTCTTACCCTTGACTGGCAGATTATTGGACATTACATAATGCTGATGTGTCAACCTGAGGGGTCGGGCCCTCCAAAGGGTCACCAGACAAACCTGAGGGGTCGTCACATTTCGAACTTCTCTGTTGTCAGCGAATGAACCTCAGGCGGTGATTGTTGTGAACGCACGGCATCGTGGAAACGAGCTCCTCAGCTGAACAAACATGCTGTAAGAGCAGCGAGCTTTCATTGGGAACGTGTGACCTTTTAAAAGCTGTATTTGAAGCAGTGCCCTCCGCAAATGGCATCAATCAGCAGACACATGTTTTGTTGTTGTTTGTGTTTTTAAGAGGCTGAGGAGGGCGCAGGACGAAGACCAACTCGGAACAAATGAAAGACCCGCAGTGACAAGCATTAACGAAGACCAGGTCAGATGGGAGGCTCGGCATCGCTGCTGAGGAGAATCCACTGAGCGTCTTCTCAGTTCCTCACTGAGACCGAAACACGAGGAGGTCGTCCACGTGCTGAGTGAGCTTCACCTCCGCTGGAGCCTCCACACTGATGTGTAAAACACATGCACGCTGTGTGGGACGATTATTTTCCTCCGCCTTTGACAAATACGCTCTGTGAATATGCATGCTTTTTGTCCGTCAGTAGGGCTTAGCATCCACATGGTGGACCCTCCAGCCAGCTCCAGATGAGGTAAATCTCACACAGATGACGTGCTGACATTAAAGCAAAGCAGACAAAGGTGACGTTTACTCTAAGTGCTGCTGTATCTCACAGAGCAGATCGGACAGGATTCATCAGATCTTTGTTTTGATCAGATATTTCTGGGATATTTGAGGTAATAAAGTCAGTCATGCTCCTCCTCCCGGTTCACACAGCACAAAGTGTACTGAGGTGAAGCAAAGCCGGAGCTGGCAGTGAGAAAGCCTGGAGATATTCTGGATTTTCCTTTCTGTCAACAAATCCCCCAAAAAGACCAAAATCAGCACCGAATGTAAACTGTTAAAACACACCAACGAGCTGCACTTCATCACCACGTAGTTCAGTGTGACCCGTGCCCACACACACCGTCCTGCTGCCACGACTTCTCACCGCAGGCCCAAACGTGGATCAGTCCGCCGCTGAAAATAGTGCCCAACAAATGCACTATTTCCTCCTGTTTGTTGGATAAAAAGTGAGCAGCTGTTTTAGAAAAGTCTGTTTGCACGTGTTAAAGTCTGTGAGGTAAATGACGCGGGGTCGACGATTAGTGGGCTCACCAGGCTCCTGTAGCTCACGACTCGCCTCGGCTCGAGCCTCATACCTAAATGTCCTGAACTGAACTGTTGCTGTCTGAGCTGCATTGTGGATAATGTAGACTTTGTGGGATTTATTGACTAGTAGAAAAATATGAAATATGGTCATCAGAGATAGAAGCAGACGTCCTGAAATAAATCCCACTAACATGAACAAGCTGCTCAGCCTCTCGCACAGCTCAGTCCTGACGTCACACTCAACCGTGTAGAAATCTGAGCAGGAAGAGCATTCGGGCTCACTTTAAATTTAAGAGAGGTTTAGGCTGACTTGTGCTGTCTGGATGGCTACGCTCACATCCATGAGCCGCCCACGCTGACCCGAGGCGAGATTACGGTGAGTCAGAAATCCTCCAAGACAGAAAATTGGACCCTCTTATTTTCCATGCAGTGATGTAAAACATGCAGCAGGATGCCAGATTCTACAAAATGTTGTCTGAGGAATTTCCATTTGATGTCTCACTTCAAGGGCAGCGCAGTGGTTAGCAAGAGGGTTCCAGGTTCGAATCCCAGTCTGGGCCCTTCTATGTGCCTGCGTGGGTTTTCTCCGGGTTCTCCGGCTTCCTCCCACAATACCAAAAACATGCACATTAGGTTAACTGGCTGCTCTACATTGCCCCCTAGGTGTGAGTGTGTGCATGTGTGGTTGTCTGTCTTTGTGTGTCGACCCTGCGATTGACTGGCGACCAGTCCAGGGTGAACCCGTCTCTCGTCCGTAGTCAGCTGGGACTCCCCCGCGACCCTGACGGATAAGCGGTGTAGAAAATGGATGGATGTCTCACTTGAAACGTCTGAGCCTGCAGAGGGAGACCCTGCAAAATCACACCAGGCCACTGAGGGGAGAGAACACACTCACTTTCACATGGCTGCCGTTAGCTCAGTTAGCTGCTTGGCATGCTAACATCAACACAATCCGCACATGTCAACACTGTTGTTTCTTCACATTCTGAGTGTTTTAAACTAAAATTCTATCCATAACACACAAAGTGCACTTTAATACACTCATGAAAGTATATCGTCTTTGCAAACATACTTTAGTTTTCCTTTTCATTTCTTCTCTTAGTGTTACTTTGTTCTATTTTATGGCCCACCTTATTGCTTCATTCCTCATCATTCGAGTACGTGTGCCTCAGGAGTTTTTTTAGTTACTGCAGAAGTCTGAGAGAGTTACAGTGAGATAAACGTCTATTTCCAACCAAGCAACAAAGATGACCTCATGCTGCCTGTTAAAGGTATTAAATGTGCTCATGTCGTCAGGCAGCCATTTGAACCGAGTCTACCTGCTGCACATGTAAATTCAATCATCATTCTGGTGTCATACTTGTCCCTTTAGATCAAACTTCTTACACATCTTGATGTAATGTGACGGTTCATAAACAGCGACTGTTACCAGACTGCTGAGAACGAAACCAGCATGAGCTCATTTATTTCATAAACGGATGTGACTGGCGTAGTCATCCTCAGAGATCTGTTCTCTGGAGGTTCTTCACATAAATTCTCTTCTTTATGGGGCGTCAACATGGAAATACGTGTGAGAGCAGAATGACAAGCTTTTAAGAGAAAAATGCACAGAGCCTCTCCCTCTTCAAACCCTGTTATTTAACCCTGTCAGGCCCCATCGCTCTGCAGCACCAAGCCAAGATGTTCCTACATGGAACCTTTCTGGTGCTTAAGGGCCCTCAGCCAACAGAAAAGGTTCTCTCCAGCACACTTCTCAAATGACCCACCAGAAAACCTGTTAGTGCTGTGAAAAACAGGAAGGTTTTCAAACCTGATGGAGATGCTGCTGAGCTTAAACTTCTTGGTGCTACAAAGAACTCTTATAAAAAGGTTTTCTGTCCTGCTGTGTCTGTGCGGTTCTACACAGAACCTCTGTGATGCTGTAAAGAATCACTTAGGACTGTGTGTCATTAGGAGAAGGTGTCTAACCTTTTAAACAAACAGAGCTGGTCCTCATTCAGATGTGACATCTAAACAGCAGGCGTTTCTTGGTTCTGCATCGTGGGTTCCTGCGGTTCTCTTCCTTCAGATGTGCAGCCTCTGGTTCTGTTCAGTTTATTCTAACATTTCTTAAGTATTCACAAGATATTTTTGTGCGCTTACCCTTACGATACTGAAATAAGCTGATGTTGAACATCTTTATTGCTGTTCGAAATCGTGCCAGATGTTCATTCCTCTGTGATCAGCACATCAACACGCATGTTCGCGCACAGGAGAGAACATTTCCTCACTGCAACAACGTCAAGTCTGATGCCAGCTATTTTTATTAAGACTGGGGTTTTCCAATGGCCTGAGGTGTTGGAATACTTTCCAGTGGAGCCACATAAACTCCGCTCTGTTCTTTTTTCCAAGTCCTTTAAAAGTCCGTGCACGCGTCGGGTTTTCTGTCATCGTTAATCCTCACTTGATAAACCAGTAGGCTTCACACTTTGAGGGGGAAGAGAGAGAAAGAAGGGACAACAAACAGCAAAGAACCCAACAGAAATATGGAGTGAATACTGCTTTTTAACGAGCTCCTCTTAGCGCTCACACTACTGTATGGCTTCATCTGTCCTAAAATCAGTAAATCAACACATTCTTTTTGAATTACCCACACAACCAACAGAGACAATTTCCCAGAATGCATTTCTGCTGTGATCACAGATTTCTGCTGTCGCTGCTTATCTCCTGTTAGCTGTTGTTTTGCTAGCTGTCAGCTCATCACTCGATTTATTTCTTCTGACTGTCATCCTGTTGCTCAACCCCATCAGCTGTGAGAGGATGCTGGGAAAAGCTCTGAGTGTCCACACGTCTTGTAAAAATGTTGATTTCCAAACATTTTCATGAGACACCGTGGAGCGCCACCCTTCGCTCACTGCAAATCGATCCCAAGCATTCACGCATGGGCAGAGGTGTGCCGCAACATCAGTCTGAAACGGCTGTTTAGAGTACATCAGTACCAGCAAAGCTCTCTTTACTGAAAGAAATAACGTGCAGCGTGGAGAGCAAAACGCCAGGCGAGCATGTTTCTGTCTTTTTGTTATAATGTTATCCGTTAGCTCAGCTGCAGTGCTTTGCCCTGCATGTTGCCATTTGCCTTCTGCCTTTACTCACCTGTTCAGCTGCCGCGCTCACTTCACTTCCTGGCGGTGCTGGCAGTAGACTCACACACTTGATGACTCGGAGCAGGAAGTGGACCCTCGTCGTCCAGCCTGTGACGAGCTGCACAGTCGTGCGTCAGCGGCTGAAACGAAAGCGGGAACGTCTGAACCCGCGGGTGGTCTGAGGCCACAGAAAGACTCAAAGCTCTGCTAGCTGGGCTACAGTTGGAGCTTTTTTAATTCTTTCCCTTCAGTTGTCAGTGGCTCTAAATCCCACATGAGTGTGTTCTGAGCTGCAGTAATGACTTTCCAGCCTGCAATTCACACACACAAACACTCAGTCAGGCTCTGGCTTCGTGTACCGACATACAAGACCTGTAGGATCACTTTTAACATCACAAACAAGTCAAGTCATTTGTCCCGAGCTGAAACGGGTTTGATTTGTGCTCTTCAGCAGGACTGTGGGACAGGTGCCACGTGGACAAGCAGCGCAGAGAAAGATATCATTACTTAAGCAAATCTGTCATGTTTTTGCTGATTTTAGGGATTTTTGACTTCGGGGCTTAAAACTTGGCTTCACAGAAGATGCAGCAGTCAGTCTGCAGCTGAGAGGTAACAGAAACAGGACGAAGTGAGTGACGTGACAAACTGTTGATAAGATCTCACATCACCCTGGCTGTCGAATCACACGGAAAAAAATGTCAAAAAGCCTCAGGGGAGCTGAATTTATGGGAAAGTATTCAGACAATATTTTTAAACATAAACTGAAAGCCTGTCTGTTCAGTCCAGATTTATGTAATATTTTACTATTTAGTATTTTACTTTATCTGCTGCACTTCAGATCACTTTGAATTGCCTTTAATTGTTGGAAAGGTGCTGCATGAATAAAGTCTGATTGATTGAAATACAAATGAACACACAGTGAGGCTAATGTTCTCAGTAACTCATTAAACCCCCTCAGCCTGAACGGATCTCCCGGTTCAAGAGGAAGATTTCCTCTGGAAATCAACACCTGCCTACAGAAGAGCTTTGGCTTTATGTTCCCTGTCACAAACTGTGTCCAGGAAACTTCCAGGAAGTTGAAGTGTTTCCATCTTTGAGCGTGTGAACGTATACGAACGGGTTCTTCCTCTTCTTTTCCCAGAGCAGACGTCAGCCCATGCTGCTCCATGATCAGCCTGCCAACAGACACTTTCTGGCTTTACTCATCATAATTACTGCACACAGTACATTTTACTTCGTACATGTACTTTCTGAATAGTGCATATTGGCAGAAGTCGAAGTCTTTCTTCTGCTGTCACTGCGTACATAAAGACGAGGCCAACAACAAATGAAATGCATCCCACGTAATAATTTCCTGTCACTGTCAATAAATGTGCGCGTTGTCGTACGTTCGCCAGTGAGTCAGAGCTACAAGCTGCTCCAACGACGAACGACACTTTACAGTAGAGGAGAGGAGACGACAGCAGCACAGCTTCGGGTTTCATCTTGTACGGTTTGCTAATTACGTGAAAAACACTGCTGATCTCAGCACATTTTTGTGCAGGGCAGAGAGGAGGCTGTGACAGCTCGCACAGGAACGAGCCTCGATGCTTCATGTTCAGATCTGTGTGGTTTGTGAGCTGCGACGCTCAATCCAGCAAAGGCTCCGGGGAGATTCATGCCGGGTCTCCGTTAGCACGACCCCGACTGTTTTTCATGGAGAAAACCACAGCAGTTTGTTTAGACGCTCAGTTCAAACTATGGTTCAGCTGTAAATCTAATGTGTGTTCATTTAATCAGCTTTGTTTTTACTGTACATAAAGACGTGTACCGCACTCAGTGCCGCAGGGTCGACGGGTCGGATGACACCAAACCAGGTTCGGTTTTGATTTGAAGTGGGACTCCAGCAGGAAACCACGTCTCAATAGTTATTTATAAAAGCTTACTTTGAGGTGGAAATGATCTTTAAGCAAAGCTGGATGTGCGTGATTCTCCTGCTGGTCATGTCGAGGTACTGCAGCCTGTGCTGAACTTGTGTGAGGAATGAACTGCCAGACCGTTTCTTTTTAAGATCAGCCACAGTTCTGTCTTTCAGCTCCCTCACTGCGGCGGCGAAACACAAGCAAACCGCTTGTTCGACCAAATAACCGTTCAGCGGTCGCAGTCAGGCGCTCTCGTGTCCTCCATCAGGTCCGACGTCTGTGCATGGAAAATTATTTATTTCAGGAGACGTCTTGACTACAATAAGACTGAGCTAACAGGGCAGTTTAGTGTTTAGTCTTAGTCTTTAGTCTCTGACTGACTGCGAGTTTTCCAGTTGTTAGTCACAGCCCAAGTGTTTCCAGGGAAGATAACAACACGTTATTTTATTCCGAGATGAAACTGCCCCAAAACGTGCATTTATTTTTATTGTACCTGTTATTTTATTTAGTTGTTAATGGTTGTGCATCACAATATTTCACTCGTGGGTGAGCTTTACTGCATCAGTGAAACACGACGGCGCATCAAAAAGCTTTAAAAGAGAGAGAAAAGAGGAGTTTTAGTGTTTTCAGTTGAGGCTGACGGGAACAGTTTGGTTTGTTGTTCCAGTGACAAACTCAGCTGCACACACACACGCATACACACACACATACACACACACACGCACGCATACACACACACACACACACACACACACACACACACACGCATGCATGCACACACACTCACACACACACCCTCACGCATACACACCCTGAAGAATGCCGAGAATGCTGGGAATCAGAGCCTTTGGATGAACTGGTGTCGTCAGCGGAGAGCAGCGGGTTGGAGGGAACTTCACTGTTCGTCAGACCTTCTTCAGCTTCTCCTGCAGTTTCCCCTCAGGTGTGTTTTCCCCTGAGCTGGAAACAAAAACAAGTGACTTGTGTGTTTTTTCCTCCAACAGTCATGCCGTCATGTGGAGAGGCACGAAGCTGAAACTGATTGGAGAATGAGACACAGGTGAGCAGGTAGAGTTTACATTTACATGAGAAATATCATTTTTAGGCTGTTGCCTGCTGTACAACCTGCTCAGACTCATTTGTTCACTGACACCTCAACTTGTGGCCGGGGTCAAAGGTCACAGGTGTATTTTTAAACCCTGGAGGTCACAGAGACTCCTGAAATGTTGACTGCTATGTCCATCAGATAAACAAAAGGTAAAAGATCCCAGTGATCCCAGCTGAGGAGACGCTCCTGGTCTTGTCCTTGGTATGTTTGGGTGCCTTCAATCCAGAGATTTTGGTGCAGTGGGGAAGTCAAAAGTGTTTTAATTTAAGCTCAGGATGAAGGACGAGTCTTCACAGATCCGAGATCGATTTCCTTCGCTCCAGGCAGCCTTTTGTCTTCTACGACCTGCAGGCACTTGAAACCTGCTGCAGAGCAGCCATCCATCGCAGTCAACACTTATTGGACGTCTCACCCACATGGGGGTCAGCGGTAGCACAGATAGTTTTAAAAATTCCTCCTTCTTGCTTTATGTTTTTAACTGGAATCTCGGTCAGACTGAGGTAACAGCACAGCAGTTTTTACTGAGTCAAACGTCCCCCCCATCTTTAGCTCGAGGACGTTAGGTTAGGCAACAGGCTGGAGCGTAGAGCGCCTGCTGAACCAAAAGCTTTGCCTTTCAGGCCTTCTGTTATTTATTTGGTCCCGATGTTATCAGGATGTGATCACTTTTGGACCACTTTAAAGACTGATTCTGCAAACTGTGGGCTACGTCCTGTCTTATCATCGTGGAAAATTACACAAACTGTCAATCATACTGTGACAACTTCACATGCAGACAACAAAAAGCTCTGCCATTAGGGGTCAGCAGAGCTCTCTATGGGGCGTCAGAGGCAGCGGGGGCTGATGGGTAGTGGTCCAAGCTGATATCACTTTCCATCAGCTCCTCTACCTCCACGCCGCTCCGACAGGCAGCAGCAGCAGCAGAACAGATGAGGTGAGGAGGAGGAGGAGGAGGTTTTTCCACTACCACATTTCACCTCCGGGCGACCGAGTCTGGAAAGACAATATCTCCAAGAAAGAGGTCATCAGTCAGAGCGAACAGCATTTAGCCCAGCGACGGAGTGCCAGTGATTCCTGTCTGGAGAACAGAGGTTAAAACATGCACGACGTGTTTGTGTCTGAACGCTCCATTTCAGTCAAACGGCTCCCATGAATCTGCTGCAGATAAACTCCTCTCACCACTTTGTGCCTTGGACCGCCGAGTCATTACATAAGCACAAATTGTTGATCGGTGACGAAATTGTCAGTGACGTCCAAACATCTAAAAAAAAAAACTGCTCTTCATTTCCCTTAAAGGATAACAGTTTCTCCCAGTTGTCAGGGTGAAAATTGAAATGCGTCACTGGTCTGCGAGCGAAGCTGCCAAGCAGACGTCCCAGACGCTCTGAACATCGCTGAGCTGCCACACCACATCTAAACAGCTTTTCAAACCTACAGCCTCACACTCAGACTGTTTCCCGTCATACACACGTGACAGTTTGACTGATGTTAGGCAACAGTTTCAGACATATGTGATTTCGATTTGTAAAGGCCAAGAAGTCGCTCACTCACTGCCTGTAAGGTACAGAAGTTTATAGGAGATATTTTCCTTTATAGCTAAAAACATCATATTAAATTCTGATCCGTAACCCAGACGTAGCCAGCAGTGTAATGTCCCTCCTGGGCTACCGTGAGGCTACCGCAGCACTGACGAGTGCTCAGCGCCCGCATGTCGTCCATTAGCTCCTGACACAGGACGCCTCATCTGGCATTTTCCCCTCGCCGTCTGCTGCTTCTTCCAGCCACCCTCAGTCCCTGTTGTACTGCAGTATTTTTGTATTCTGTTGAGTTTTAGTTTGATCGAACGAACGAAGATCAGTGCTGCTGTCACGCGTTAACTCAGCTCGCCTTGGATTTCCTCAAAGCTTCTCAGCACATTAACACGATGTGTCTCATGTGTTTAATCTGTACACGGTTGTGTTTTTGTCTCCGCTGGTTTTCGACATCCTCACTGACATGATTCATCTCGTTTGCTTACTGATCAGAGGAATTCAAAGGATGTCAACAAACCACACAAAAAGACCAAAACCAGCTACGTGCTGCCTGACTTCCTGTCTATGACGCTAAGCTCCAAGCGTTACTGGTTGTAGTTTCTGGCAAAATGAGCCGAAAAATGACTTAACACACATGCACAAAATCTACACTTCAACGTTACATCATTTAAAATCATCAACACTTAAATATCCGTAGCAGCCATGACAGAAAAACGTCTTATTCAACACATCTGTTGTTTTCTCTGGAATGTGTTTCATTTAATTCATGTTTTCATTTTGCCATGTGATTTATTATTGACTTGTAAAACAGCACAAGTGCTTGTTGTTGTCCAGGCAGAAATGTTGCACAGATGTTGGTTTTCAGCTAAGGCTACAGCAGAGTCTTTGTTGATAATCCATACAGCCTTTTGTGATCATTACGAGACAAAATATCCCGTTATCAAAGCTGCGCTCATATTTTCTCCACTAATGGAGGACAGAAGAAGTTACAACGAGCTGACAAACCCTGAACCACATCGTCAGCAGACACTCAGCAACATCAGCGTCCCATCAGAGTCCTGCTCGTCTCCACCTGATCAATGGAAGTCTAATATTCGCTCGCTTTTAGCTCACACTTTGGTCTCAACCACCTGCCAATGCCGAAATGACCACATTTATTTTAAATGTTGTTTTTAGTCCATTTGATGGCGTAATAATGAATTTACTGAGCCATTTCTTGATGTGCTTTTGACAGCAGACTGGCAGCAGAGAGGGGTCACACGTTTCATATATCTGACAGATTTGAATAATGAAAACTGTAAAAATGAAAGCTTTTCCAGAATAAAACCCAGCTCACACAGTGGAGCTTTCTCACCCGTGAGTCTCCTCCAAAGGGCCTGGGAGGCGGCGTCACGTGGCGTCGGTTTGTGGTCGGAGCGTCTGCTGCGGCGAGACCTCCGCTGTGAATGCACCACTCTGACACAGCTGAGACTTTATATCCTCCACCTTGGTGCACCTAGAAGTGTTCCTGTGGGCTGTTTTCTTCTCTCCTCACCCGGTCTGACTCCTCTCCAAACCTTTCAGCTACATCTTACCATCTCTTCCTGTTTCTCAGCCTTCACAGCTTCGTATGCCCAGAAATTAAGGCTTTTTGTACCAATAAGATCGGGGATTAAACCAACAAAAGCCAACGCTCACAAATGTGACACTCTTCAGGTCCCCTCAGGAGCAGCCGACACGTTCAGGTGCAGAAACACCTGCTGTGAAAGACACCAAACTTTTCCTGAACCCTGATCCACCGCCATGGATCAGCCGATGGTCGGACAATTTGGATGCAGCTCGATAAAATTTAATTAAATCTGAATCCTTTCAAATCTTTGGATTCAAAGTGTTTGTTCTTCCTTTGTGACGTTTCTTTTGTCTTCACAATAAGAAATTCATCCTGTGGTTTTCTCTGAGGTTTGGACTTTTGTCAAAAAAAATCCACATTACAAAATCTAGTTTTTATGTTATTTTTAAACCTCAGCACTGCATTAAATGTTATTTTTCCCCAAACTGAGCACAGATTGCTGTCGCTTTATCACAATGTGCCCAAAAGCAACAAGTGAAACAAAAAACACGACAGCACGACGAAATGATTCAACACGCCTAAATATAACATTTTAAGTCATTTTCCAGCTTTAAGAAGGTTGATAATATTTTTATTGCTGCTTTTATTTCTCACACAAACTAAAATAGACACTCAACCGACATCAAAATAAATACTGCCATAATAAACTTTCACAAGAGAGAAAATCAACAAAATTGCACATGATATCACTTCTTCCCAAACCAGCAAGAGAGATAATTGCATCTCGCCTGGGGTGAGACAAATCTGTAAAATATTCAGTTTGGAACTTTTGTTATTTTTGTGGTAAATGCGTCAGCCACGATGTTCCCAGGCAAACCGGCGAGTTGTGAAACGAGCAGATCTCAGGTCAGGACAGAAATGTTTCGTCACTGAACTGAAGGACTTCGTGCTGATTTGCAGCGTCAGAAACATGCAGACCTTCTCTTCTCTCGTTTAGAGGCCTTGTTATCACGCCTGCTACGCCCCTCATCTACAAACCAACCAATCAGAGTACGACGTAGACTGACGCACAACACACTGGCGCCATTTCGCTTTGCCTGCCTTTCATGTCCTTGTGTGGCCTCCGTGGTTGACAGGAGGTCATCCGTCTCACGTTCTGTCTATGCGAAGACTCCTGTAGCTGCTCAGCGTCCTCCTGGATCTGTACCCTGTTCTTATGTTTTTACAGTCTAGTATCTGTATTTCTGGCGTCGTATTTCGTGTGTCTGGTCATAATTTTGTTGAGCGATTCAGTAGACACGAGCTCTGCTGCGTATCAGATGGATTCACCTTCTGTCGCTCGTCGTTGTTCCCGTTAGGTGATCTGGATCGAGGGTCTGAGGACCTACAGAGCTGAAGCAGCTGGAAGCAGCACAGCTGATGGCTGATTTGATTTGTTATTTTTTAATAGATCTCAATAACATGAGCAAATTTACACCATGTGACACTAATGCATTTCTGCAGCATTATAGATCAAATCTGGAGTAAAAAAATAATCTCTAATAGACAGAGTGCAGAGCTGAACTGTCGTCACATCACACGAACTCCTGATAGCTGATGGGGGGAAAAGTTCACTCAGATTAACCATCCAGTTCAGATTCCTCCCTTCAGACAGGAGCTCTGAGGAGTGAGTTTAGTGTCACCGTAGATTATCATGGCAGGAAAAAACGACAGAGATGAATTGAGGCTTTTCTACGTTGGCTCCAGAGAGAGCCGGGAATCTAAACTTAATGAAGGAAATTATCCTGACGTCCTCATTTCTCCCCAGACAAACTCCACATACTCATGGATATTTGATGAAGTTTCAATGTTTTGCTCCAGAAGTTTCTTTTTGTTTTCTGTGCATTTCTGCTTTATTTTGCTGTGTCAAATTTAGTTGATTTAAATTAGGTTAATGATTGGCATTTAAGTTTCCAACATACTTTGTAATGTTATCTCTCCTTTTTGGCGTGAGGCAGAAAATAAATGGGGACATTAGTTTCCCTCTGTGGATTCGACATTCCTCATCAATCAAACCTTTGCTTTCCTTTAAATGACTCGATTTAGTGCCAAGAGCAGCTGCCTACTTAACTGAAAGCAACAACACTGAGGAGAATTTAGAGAGCAGCTGGTAAAGAAAGAGGAACACCAAGCAGCTAAAGAGCCTGATGTGTTACAGAAAAGGAGATTACTTGATATTCGATAGGTGTAACAACAACAAATGAGCAACGACACTTCGAACGCTTCCCTCACACGCCATCACGTGATGTGCCAGAGTTCACTCATGACTCGGTGTGTCCTGGTGTTGGTCTGTCCAGCACTTTGGACTCTGAACCTGCTGGACACACTTTGCACTGCAGCACAGATGCAAGAACTATCAGGATGCAAAGGTGCCCGGTGCTAAGGAGCAGACGCTCAGATCCAGAGCCTGATTAATCTCCTGCCAGGCCGGCCAGGAAGCTGACAGTGTTACCTGCCACATTTTGGTCGGTTTGTTGACGGGTGTTCATTCGCACCCACACACACATTTAGCCACATGTAGACTGATGGCAGGAGTCCAAAAGCAAGTTCAGGTTTTCCTATGAAACATGTGTTTCACACCTGGACAACATGGTCGCTGCTGACTTCTCATCCATCTAGAAGGTCCAGACTAGTTTAAATCAAAGCCCTCCTTAGCTCGCTAACAAGCTGTGTAGCAACTCCCTCCAGATGTCCGAGTCCCGAGTTTTGTCTTACCCCGAGATCAGCCGCCCTACGAAGGAACCTCATTTCGGTCTCTTGCGTCCGTAGTCTAATTCTCTAAGTCACTACCCAGAATTCATGACCGTTTGTGGTCAATTGGCAAATCAGGAGCTTTGCCTTCCTGGTTCAGCTCTGGTACACCAATCTGCCCATCCACCTCATGCTCCATTTTTCCATCACTCATGAACAGGATCCCAAAATAGTTGATCTGCTTTGCCTGGGACAACAACTCACCCCCAACTCTAAGGAGGCAGTCCACCATTTTCTGATTTGGAGGTGCTGACTCATGTCACAGCCACCTCAGGCTCTGCGTCAAACTGTCTCAGTGCATCCTGATGGTCGCAGACTGATGAAGCTAACATCACCTGCGAAAAGCAGAGATGCAGTTCTGAGGTTCCCAAACTGGACTCAGTCCTCCTCATAGATCCTCCATGAATAGCGGGATCAGAAATGGGATCAGAGACAAGGGGCAACCTTAAGTCCAACACCCAACAGAATCTTTGAGCAGAGAATACAGCACTGCTTGCCAGATGGCTTGTAGGAACAGCTCTGGTGCTCCAGTCTTCTACAGTGTGGTACCGATAAGTGGAGCACACCCTCCGGTCCTGACACTGAAGAGGAGTGTCAGTCGATGTCTAAAGCCTTAAGCATCTCAGGGCGGATCTCTTCGACAGCTGGCTCCTAGCAGCCAAGGAGCTGCTACCTCAGTGACCTCTGGCAGATATAAGGACGAGTCTTCCCCCAAGGCTGTCAGTACTGCTGCAACTCACCAGCTGATGTGAGTAACAAACAAAAGTGTCAGAGAAGTGAAGAGATGAAAACTAACTGTTAACTCTGGACCAGTTGTCAGCTTGTTAGCTTGGCATTGATTCACTGGGCAGATAGCCAACCACACCTTAGAAGAAGAAGAGGAGCCTCTCTGTGTTCCAGGACCTCCTGATTTCAGTTTGAGCACGATTTGACACTCTCCAGGTGGGAGTCTGTCGAGCCCCTTTACGTCCTTTAAAAACATAAAAATTTGTCTTTATTTTTGCTGTGAGGATGGCAGCTTACAGGACAGGGTGAGGGATTTTAAAGGAGTGACGTCACTGTTTTTGACTCTACCTGAGACATATTCAGGTGATGCAGAGGTTGCAGGTGTTTCTCACTGATAAATTATCAGCAACCTCAGTGCAGGAAGTTACAGTAAACGGACATTTCCTGAGCCATGATGCCAATTAACCTATTTGGTGTGACAGAGTGTGATGAGACATGCCTCATTTAGCTCAACATGATGAGGAAGTGATTACACCTGAAGCAATAAAGCAGAAGCCTGAAGACACACATTTGCATCCTGCTCTGATCTCTCCTGGACCTGCAGAAAGTGCACTACCCTGTGAAAGATCGCTTCCTCTGATTACTCAATAAGCCACACGGCTGTTTTCCAAGTCAGGAGTGCAGACTTTTTAAAGTTAGTGGGAATTGTTACCATCTTGAAGCAGCGACTGCTTTCTTTCTGCTTCCCTTCAGCCTCAAAGGAAACCTAACGTCTGTGTTTTCTAACGTCCAAGTGAAGCCGATTTGCACATTTCTGCATGTGTGTTTCTCATTCTTAGCATGTGGTTGAAGTTTTTTTAAAAAGGATTTTCTCATAAAAAGTGACATCAAAATGCACACTCGTGTTTAGTTGTTTGTAACTACATGCCGTGAATCACAGGTTTCTTTTTCAGGAAAGCTGCATATGAACATCAACACCTGGAGGCTGTCCGGCGATGACGAGGGAACAGCCCTCCAGCCAGGCCTCAAAGCCTGGAAACGTGTCTCCAGCCTCCAGGCCGTTGTTATCAATCTCTGCTTCTACAGATCGTTCACTCTGAAACCAGGTCACATCCAGATGGTTGAAGTCAACTAAATATCCAACCTTGACTTTGGAAAGAACCACCAAGCTCTCCAACTCCAACTCGCCCAGACTCACATTTTCACCATCGACTTCCTGCATCAACTCACCTTTCATGAGATTTCTGGTGAGACTAAAAGGATTTTACTCTTTAACAAAAAGTTCTTTCTCTGTAATGTTGTTAGACACTCAAAGTAACAATCTCGGTCTGTTAGCAGCTCAAAAACACTTTTAGTGGACGGAACTCTGACCATCAGAGTTGGCAGCAGCTGAGGTGATCTACTGGATCAATTCCAAACATGAATCATTTACACACCAAAACATGGGAACACGGGGTCCAGGTTCAAATTCAGGTATAACCTAATCGAAAAAGGAAACAGGCTTTGGGAATCCAACCATAATAACAGCAGAAATCAAATCAACCACAGCAGAGCGGTAATCTAAACAAAATCAAATCAAGTGCAAAAACTTCCTCTCATCGGATACTTTGCACCGCATATTTACTGCACTTTTGCTTTACCAGTGGAAATACATCCTGCTCTGTTAATAAAACCAAACCATTTTGCTCTGAAGCACGCAGACCTGAGCAGTAATGTGTCGTCTGGGCTGAGAGGCAAACAGACTGCAGATCCAATCAGCAGAAGCTCCACAGTCGTCATCTAAAGAGGTGAAATTCTGCTCAAACTGAAGGGTGAGATTATCTTAATGTGTGTGTGTGTGTGTGTGCTCATCAAACCCTGTAAATAAACTGTTGAAGCTGCTCTCTTTGCAGACGTGACCAGACCCTGACCCACTCTTGCTCTTTAAGTTCCTCGTGTGCACACTCGCAGGTGTGTGTCATGACGCATTCTGTATCTCTGTGAGTAGAGAAAACATGCTGGCGTGCTGCTCTCAGGACTTAAACTGATGAAATAACCTGTGGTAGTGACAGCCTGGACAGATGACTGACAGCCTATCAGATAAAATGTTTTCAGAGGCTAAGTTTATCATCTGTGTTTATTCAGGTCCGTCTCTTTGACTGACAGCTCATTTATGACTCGAGGCAGTCAGGAAGGTCAAGTTTCCACCTCGGCTGGTTGGCAGAGTCGCCTTCTTCTTTTTCTCGTCTGTCGCGATTATTCTGATTCATATCAATCCTGCACTGAGCCACAACAATATCTTTAATTTGGTTCAGTAAGAGTTGAGAGCTTGTGTTTTCGTTCCTTGCACTGAAGGATTAGTGAGGAGAACGCAGATGACTGATGGTGACGTGCTGAGGGTTCACAAGTTCAGCAACAAAAATTGTCACGATTACAGCTTAATGTTATGAGAAGGTAAAACAAATAAATAACATTACATCTTTGGAAAATGATGTTAATCCAGGGAAGTTACGCGGATAGAAGTTCTGTTTTCACTAACGCACGATGACATTTGACGTGTCAAAATGTTTTCTGGGAAATTACATAACATGTCAGCAGAGAGATAATGGAGACGTATGGAGGCCTTTAATCTGCTGGTACACGCTGCACGGTAAGACAGTCGGTGTGTCAGTCTCACGCCAGGTTATGGTTATTAATTCTCAGTGGAGACAGTGACAGACTGCAACCCTCGTGCCAATAAGTTGTGATGCTGTATGAAAGGGGGCATCCTCAAAGGTCCTACAAGCGAGGACGGGTCGAGGTTCGCCGTTCTGTGAGGTGTGGAGCCTTGGACTGCTGTTCACTTTCCCCTCCAGTAAGTTCCTGTGAAGAGATACACTGTAAGGACAAAAGTATTGGGCCACCTGACCTTCACACCAACAGGGACTTTAATGACGTCTCATTGTAAACACACAGACAGCTTTGCAGCTCTAACAGCTTCCACTCTTCTGTGAAGGCTTTCCACAACATGTTGGAGTGTTTCTGTGGGAATTTGTGCCCATTCATGCAGTAGAGCATTTGTGAGGTCACACACTGATGTTGGACCAAAAGGCCTGGCTCACAATCTCCGTTCCAGTTCATCCCAAAGGTGTTGGATGGGGTTGAGGTCAGGACTCTGTGTGGGCCAGTCAAGTTCTTCCACACCAAACTCATCCAACCATGTCTTTATGGAGCTTTGCTTTGTGCACTGGGGCACAGTCATGCTGGAATAGAAAAGGGCCTTCAACAAACTGTTGCCACAAAGTTGGAAGCATAGCATTGTCCAAAATGTCTTGGTGTGCTGAAGCATTAAGATTTCCCTCCACTGGAAGTCAGGGGCCGAGCCCAAACCCTGAGGAGCAGGCCCATGAAGAGTGTCTGGATACTTTTGTCTATATAGTGTATTTAGCAAACAGGGAAATCAGGAGTACAGATATGTGAAGCAATGTGTTCCATTACTTTACGATGGAGGCTGGACAGCTGCTCCTCCCTCCTGAGTCGTCTGCAGCTGCGCTCCCCACAGGGCATCCCCATCAAAGAGCTTTCCATTTTAGCTATTCGTCCCTCAGTGGGCTAAATGAGGCTGAAGTGAGGAGGGGGTGACCTCTCTGATGCTGCTGCCCAGCGTGCCGTCCCGCTCGCCGTCCTCCATGTGCACAGATGTGCGAAAAGCGAGTTCAGCGGAGGTAAACGAGAGGACACGTTATCAGCTGTCGAGCTCTCACATCAGAGACCGCCTGCGGGATCAGGGAAGGTATTTCTGGTCAACAACACATAATCATAAAGCTGAGAAAAAAGAGGAAGTTTAAATGAGTTTTCACACGACGCACTCCGTCGCAGTGATCAATCTAAAGACCGTCTGTTAACACTCGCCTGCTCAGCAGATAAAGGAGAGCAAATGTGGCAGGTGTTCGCTGACAGACTTTATTCCAAAACACTATAAATCTGTTATGAAAAAGACAAATAAGACTCGGCCCACGAAACTGATCGCTTTAGATTTTAAAGAGGACTCAACAAAGAGGTCTTAAAATCATGGCTATTTCGGTTGCAGATGTCTTAAAGCTTTAACGATAATCACCTTGTTATAGACGTCAGACTTTTCCAATTATGGAGGCCGGAGAATGATTTTAATCATAAAGCTTCAGGGTCAATTTAAGTATGAACTGCCTCACCAGGCTGAGAATTTCAAGATTGCATGTCTCTATCAGTTTTAGGGTCTCGTTGTAATCTTCATGCTGTTTTACAGACTGTTAGTGGTCATAAAAATATCATTTTGTATGAATTAAATGTCAGCGATGTTCTTTTTTTGTACTTTTGATGTGTATCATGTCAGAAAAGCTCATGTACTCTGTGAATAATGTTGGGCTGCTTCAACTTTAAAGTTCCAACGCTGCCTGGAATCTTTGAGTTAAACAGTTGGTTCAAAGTCTTCTTTTAAGTCTTCTGTTTTCTGTTAATCCAATTTCAGCCGAACTTGAGGAAACCTGCTCAGACACTGTGCAACTTAAGTTGACTCAACAACTGTTCGGTCACCCTGACGATCATTACAAACAAACTTTGACATTTTGTCAGCTTGAGGAGTCCGTCCTGCGTTTCACACACGGTACCCGACTTTGAGCTGAGGAGCCGATGATGATTTTTTGGGTGAACTGTTCCTTTAAGATTCTGAATGCTGAACGTTTGCTCATAAAAGTGTATTTTTAAATTGTGTCTTTCTGAGCCCTGACTGGTCTGCCACATGAATAACACAGCGTCCACAGGTCACATGATCAGTGAAGGTGACGTGAGAAAAGTCACCTGACTTTGTCTTTTCCTGGACGTCAAACACTCCTAAAAAGCATCATAAAATGACGCGAGAAAAGCTTAAAATGTGTGAAATGACTTGTGATTTGCATGGCGTCTCAATGAGAGCTCGGGTTTGTCTACGTGGCTGCACCTGATTCATAAAGTTGCTTTTCTGGCAGTAAAAGCAGACGAAACGGCAGAATTAAGTGCACTTCCTGAAACATAAAATCAATGACGATGTGTTTTGTGTTTGTTTGGAGTCCGCGAGATGTTTTTCGGTTTTTCAGGGATGCTGTTGTTCAGACTGTGGATGTGCACATGGCTTTGGTCAGATGTGCATGAAGAGGCTCTCAGTGGGATGTTGGTGGGTATGATCGGCCCGCTGTACTGCCTCGTGGGCTGAAGAGGTAATGGAAACAAGGAGGGCGTCTGATCACCAGGAATCACAACAAAAAGACACGAGGGAACCATTAAACTTTATATGCTGTGTTAAATAAAATAAGGCTTCAGCAGCACCTGGAGACCTCAGATCTGCGTTACTCTGACACAAGCATTTTGCATTGTTTTCTTACTTATCCAGTTTGATCCATGATGTCATCATCAGTTCTGATCAGTGCTGATCAGTGAAACTCTTTGGACTGGGATTAAAAAGGAGGGAAGATGAGTTTGCCGCAGATCTTCACTTCCTGTGACTCGCAGTGCTGCTGCTTGTTAGGCAGCAGAAAGATGCAGTGGTGGTCATTTCATGGTTTCAGACATTTCCAAAGTGATTTAATGCACGATGTCGTGAGGATCTTTTTGTCTCCACCTGTTGTTGGTGATAAGATGGAGGACGAAGCTGTGATTGGTTGTTGGGCTAACGACCCGATGCTCCTCACCTGTGCACATCGAACATCGAACACATTATTTATTATGACCTGTACTTCTATGATCTTCATCCGTGTTTCTTCATGTCTTTGATCCAATCTGTTGTCGATAGTTATCGCGTTCGGTCCGGATTGTTTCCATGTGAGATTAAACATCTTGAATCTGACAAACTGAATTAATTCTTTGCGTCCTATAAAAGAAAGAATTCTCGTTTCAACGGCTCGCAGCAGCTCTTTCATTCGGTGCCAGCAGCCAAACTCAAAACACAACAGACACCTTGATTCACTCATTCCTGGTTAGTGCAGCTTTTGTTTGTTTGTTTATTTGTTTGTTTGCTACCTCATTTACTGTTTTCAGCTAATTACTCTGTTTAATGACCCGAAATGCGTCACATTAAAGATGATGTTTAAACCTCGCATGTTTGGCTGCTCATGAGGTTTGCATAAAGAAGGAAAGTAAAACCACCAGAGCTCACGAACCACAACAGCGTTTGACGAGTCCAAATGTCCTCCGAGTCCAAATGTCCTCCGAGTCCTAAATTTTGAACTTTGAACTCCAGCGTTCAGGACCGAGAGGACATTTGAACTCATTACACCCCCTTTCACTTGGTGTTCAGTGATCTAAGAGCTGCCAACACTGGATGATGAGTGACGTGCGACATTTCTGTGAGGGTAAAGTGTGTAGAGGAGACATTTTGACACGTCGCAGCAGGAAAAGCACAGGACTAAATCATAAAAATTCAGTTTAGCTTCTTCAGTTTCAGGTTCAGTCTTCGATGTTATTAGTTACAGAAACAAAAGTCAAAACGTGCTGTGAAAAAGTTCTGACCAAAGCATTTTCATGATGCATCCCCCTCCATTCAGTCTGCAGACGTCAGTCAGTCAGCTGGGTGTATCTGGGATGTTGTAGAATGAGTTACATGGAAACATACTGTTACACGCAGTAAGAAACTGTGTGGTGAGTACTAATACTAATACCACACTCTAAAAGTACTTACACTTACTTTTTGGTACAGTACATGAGTGAATGTACTTGGATCCAACAATAGTGGTCATTAAAAAGATCTGAGCTGAACTTTTCAGTAAGACCCTAAACACTGAAATACTTCCTCACCTTCCTGAGTCCTCACAGACTTATATGGAAGGCATGCCGACACCAGCACATTACCCAGCATGCATTGCGTGGACAACAAGAACCAACATCAGCTGACAGTTCAGACCACTGACTGCATATAAAGACGGACATGAGAGCTCTCACAAAAGTGAAGCCCACACACCTGGTCGCCCCCTGGTGGCTGGCTGCAGTACAGCTCATAAGCTCCTCCCCCTCCATGTTTGCAGATGGAACATGGGCCAAGAAGTGCACATCAAATAAATTTTCCCAAAGAGGGTTTCTGTCATTTTAGGTCATTCTTATCACACTGATGTCTGTTCAAATGTTTATTGTTCTGATCAGTTTGGTTTTATTTTGTTATTTGATGCCATAAATAAAGGGCTGAAATGTCATGACTGACAGCTGCTCCTGACTGGTTCAAACATGGACAGGAACTTGATTCCATGGCTCCACCACCCGATCAATAACTGGCTCCACTAACCTGATCACAGACTCTGGCTCCAAATGACGTCACCAGAACAAGATGACAACGCTCATATCAGGATATGTTGGCTTCAGTCTTGTACAGTGGGAGGAAGTGGGGATGCGTCGGCCATCTTTCCGTATGTCAGTGCTTGAGACCTGCAGCCACAAACACAGCTGAAGTGATTATGCTACCTACTCCCTCAGACTGTCAGAGCTGATCTCCTCTGATCTCACTGTGAGTCACGAATGAATTTACTTTGGACTTACACAAAACAGTTAATCACTGAGTATTTTCATAAGACTCGGATTCACTGATTAGAAATAACACATGCGCTCTGCTGGTTTTAGAGATATTTTTCATTTGGAAATCTGTAACCAATCACCCATTTCCTATGAAATGATGATGTGGCCACAGATTATATGAGAGTATGATCTCCATATCACATGCTAACCAAGCCTAGCCTAGCTGTGTGACCATATGGATTTATGAGCCCCATAGAGTAAGATAAGGTAAGATAATCCTTTATTTACAATACCATAGCAGCATGTACTTTATGTGTGTGGAGCTTTGTAAGTAAATGCATCACCACTCAAGTGCATTACATTGTTAATGCTGCAGTAATATTAATCCAGAACTATCAGGCATCATATGTACTTTTACTTTAAGTACATTTTGCTGATAATACATATTTTTACTTTGGGAAGGCTTTCAATATCAGCTATGTTCTTATAGTGGAGTAATGAATTTTCCTCAGGATCAATAAAGTATCTATCTATCTATCTAATAACGTACCCTCAAGGTTGAGAGAATGTAGAAAGCATAGACTGACGGACATGCTGGAAAATGAGTGAACCTCCATGTGCCTCAAAGTGATTAAATAGTTAAGAGTTTCCTGAGGGGCGTAGTAGCCATAACACCCGAGTCACATAAAACATAACTTTTTCACTATAAATGCATTATGACTTTTGGCGCTGGTGCCCGACCTCATACAGCTGGTGCCCCTCTTCATGTTTTTCGGCCCCGGCCCTCAGACAACCTGAGTCCTCCACTGAGGTATGGCTGTCACGTTGTAAACGGGATGATGTGTCTGATTTGTTGCGGCAGAGGGAAGTCATCTGGTCAGCCACCATGTCACAGCTGGATTTGATACAGCTGTCAGTCAGCTCGCGTCGTTTGTTGTTTTCTGACTGGGTCCTTAAAAAACGCACAAGCAGACTAACGTGACACGACGCAGATAGCAAGCCGTTTGGCACGAGTTAAGAAGGAAGGAGCATGTTTTCAGTTATCTGTCACCGAACACATTGTGAAAAGATCTAATATGAGAATTCACTGGAGCAGTCAGAGGTTAAACTAATGTTAGGCTTTGCTCTCAGTGGGATCTGTGTTTGCTTCAACCTCGTCCTCCGAATTTAAAGAAAACAAAAGAGACATTTTGATACCAGATGCTGGAATTTACAACCTCATTAGGGTTTCCTTTCAAAGACGAATGTCTTTTCAGATAGTTGGAAATAAAACCTCGTACTGCTGCTTCCCACTGCTGTGTGTGTGTGTGTGGGATGTAGACTGGGACCAGTACAGTAACCTCTGCACCCTCAACAAATCAGCACAGCAGAGACCATTCATTTGCTGTCATAAATGACAAAGAAAAGCAACAAATCCTGAGATTTAGTAAGCTGGAAGAAGCAAATGTTTGACATTTCTGCTTAAAAAATGTCTGAAACCATTAATTAATTACTAAAATAGTTGGTTACCTATTAATCGATTTATTGGCTGAGCTGTAATTAACATAAACAGTAGGTGGCACCGATTCTCCAGTTGAGTGCCATTAAAATACAACAGAAGAAGAGATGGCACCGTGAGAAGAGCTGCAGTCAAAGCTCGATGTGCTGTTGCCTTCACCTGGCTGTTACTTCCTGCACACTGCGTCATGTCAGCTGTAACTCGTTGGAAAAGCAATGATGAAATTTCTTAACTAAGAACAATAAAAACTGAACAAATCTCCCGTAATCCTATTGACCAGAGAGAGTCATTCTGATCGGTATTTCCTCATGTTTTGCGATGGGAAATCCATAAAATTGTATTTATTTTAACAACATGTTTTCAGGCTTTGAGTTAAAAACCATAAAACAACGTATAATTTGCAAGGATCCTACTCTGCGCAGTAAAACTACTGCATGCTGTGAGGGGTGAGACGCAGACTTTCTTCATCACATTCTTTTATTCACTCTGGTTTGCAGCAGCTGGTGCAGACTATGAGGCTGGAGATTCAATTTCTTTATATTTACTTAAAAAAAAAAATAAATAAATAAATCATCAATACATACAGAGCATCCCTAAAGTATTCACACCACTTCGCTTCTTCCACATTTTGTTGCGTCTCATTCCAAAATGGATTCAATTAAATTTCTCCCTCAAACTTCTACACAAAATACCTCATCATGACAAAGTGAAACAAGTTTGCTTGAATTTTTTTGCAAATTTATTAATAAATGAACAAAAATATAACACGTACATAAGTATTCACAGCCTGTGATCAACACTTTGTTGAAGCCCCTTTGGCAGCAGTTACAGCCTGAAGTCTGTTAGAGTCTGATCCTGTAAGTTTGGGCAGTTTCTCCACCTCCAATGCAGAACCTCTCCAGCTCCATCAGGTTGGATGGGGAGCGTCGGTGCAAAGCCGTTTTCAGATCTCTCCAGAGATGCTCAATGGGGTTCAGGTCTGGGCTCTGGCTGGGCCACTCAGGAACATTCACAGAGTTGTCCTGAAGCCAGTCCTTTGTGATGTTGGCTGTATGCTGAGGGTCTTTGTCCTGTTGGAAGATAAACCTTCACCCCAGTCTGAGGTCCAGTCTGAGGTCCAGTGACCTCTGGAGCAGGTTGTCAGCAGGATGTCTCTATACATTTTTCTGCAGTCATCCTTCCCTCGACCCTTGCTGGTCTCCCAGTTCCTGCTGCAGAACATCCCCGCAGCATGAAGCTACCACCACCATGATTCACAGGTGAATTGGTATCGGCCAGGTGATGAGCAGCACCTGGTTTCCTCCAGACATGACGCTTGTCATTCAAGCCATAGAGTTAAATCTTTGTTTCATCAGACCAGAGAATTGTGTTTCTCGTGGTCCGAGAGTCCTTCAGGTGCCTTTTGGCAAACTCCAGGAGGGCTTCCATATGCATTTTACTGAGGAGTGGCTTCTCTTTAATGCAGCAGAAGTCTTTCTGTGCCCTTCCCCAGATCTGTGCCTCCACACAATCCTGTCTCAGAGGTCTACAGACGATCCCTTTAACTTCATGGCTTGGTTTGTGCTCTGACATGCTGCCAACTGTGAGGGCTTATATAGACAGGTGTGTGCCTTTCCAGATCACAGCCAATCAGCTGAATTTACCACAGGTGGACTCAACTCAAGTTGCAGAAACCTCTGAAGGATGATCCATGGAAACAGGACGCACCTGAGCTCAATTTTGAGTGTCATGACAAAGAGTGTGAATACTTATGTACGTGTTACATTTTTTGTTTTTCATTTTTAAAAAATGTTATTTCACTTTGTCATTATGAGGTGTTTTGTGTAGAATTTTGAGGGAGAAATTTAATTGAATCCATTTTGGAATGAGACTGTAACATAACAAAATGTGGAAAAAGCGAAGCGGTGTGAATACTGTCCAGGTGTCCACTGTGTATCTCTTCGAGTCATGTGACTTACACCTGGGTCAGACTCAACTACACCTTTTATTTCCACTGTGTGCCTGGTGGGGATAAAATACACGTTTGCTGGCTGTCGGCTGGATGCTCGGACATTAAAACATTTCTAACCGACTAATTAACTGTTTCAAGTCACTTTTCAGGTCTGAACTCTGCAGCTTTTCACTGGGTTTTGCAGATGAGGTAGAGAAACATGATTTTGAAGAGTAAACACCAAATTTAACCTTCTGAACATGTTTGAACTGATGACAAATGAACATTTCTCATGTTAATTGAATTAATGTTTAAACAGTGAACATAAAGTGTGAGTGAAAACAGGTTTTCATGACCGCCTTCTTGGCAGCCTAACAAAGCCGTCGGCTGCCTCCACCACATGCAGGAGCGCTCAGACGGACGCTGCTGTGCTGGAAAAGCATTTAGTACATAACGTAGAAGTTCATTACACCAGCAAAACAAGCAACATCAACACAACGTGAGGACAAGCAGAGTGAGTCTCAGTCTGCTTTGACCTGGCTTGCTGTATGACTAGCCTCATGTATTAGCATGATAAAACCAAAACACTTTGGTACGAAACCGTTCTAACCTCCCAACCACACGCTGAAATATCACATGGAGAACAGAAATAAACACGGGTGTAAAACCATCTCTCAGAATCGAGCAGTAATCCAGTAAAACGCAGCAGCAGATGAGGTTACTGACTGATGTCTTACTGCTGACAGAAACAATGCCAGGAAGCTTTTTAAAGGTTGATCAGCTCCAGGGCAGGATGTTCCAGGCAGATGTGGATTAGTTTTTGTTCCATGTGGAATATCCGTGTCTGCAGACTGCGATAATTTACGTGTTTATTTGAGCCGAGCTAGCAGCGTGGTGGTCGGTCGGTGCGATGCTATTAGACGGATTCTTATGAAACTTAGCATCAGTATTCATTGACCTTCACAGACTGAGTCCTGCTGACTTTGATCAGCTCCTGGCTTTTCATTAACGCCACCAGCGGGTCACAGCTTCCACAGGCCCAACATGACATCGTAGCTCTGAACAACAGCGCCATGCTAAATGTTAGCCTGTTAGGCTCACATTCTGGCTGTTCACTCACTATTATGTTAGCCTACATATTAAATATTAGCATGTTAGCAGGTGAACTGTGTGCAAGCTGACATGACAAACTGATTGCATTTGTTTTCATCAGAAAACACTTCTGTGATGCGAATAACACGTTTATAAGCTCATCACGTGTTGGGAGCCCAGCTGTCCTGAGCTCACACAAACAGCCTGTTTTCAGCTCTGTGAGCATGTAGCTCATCCCAGAGGCTTTTCAGAGACTTTATTCAGCTGAGGCAGGAGGGGAAGTTTCTCAGCACAAAGGAACACTTCATCCCTCAGTTTATCACAGACACACAAGTATGTGAAAAACTGTCATCTGTAAAGTACCTGAAGAGGTCAGACCAAAGCAGTGGCGTACTAAGTGCAGTATTTGCCTCTGAAGCGTCACAGAATTTGAAGTTTTGACATTGAATGTTTCTCACTGACAGCCTTGTTGACACAGCTGCTCATCTTTTGTACAAAAGGTTCAACCAGGAGAGTTTTTCATCCCTTTAAAGAGATTGATCACGTTGCCATGCGGCGCTTGCTGTCTCCTCGTGCTGACGGACTGACAAGTCAACACATAAGAAGCGAAAACTGAGGCTCGACTTGCTTTCTCCTCCTTCACACACGTGTTGTGTGTAAAAAATGTCTTCTCTCATTTTCTTGATTCAGTTCACATTATCACAGATCACACATCGACGCGAGCAACACGACTTCCTCTTCACGGCCGCAGAGCCCGTGTGCATCACCTGCCTCAGCAGTGCAGTGACAACAGGTTTACCTGTTTACTGTTTACCTTATCTGATTTGGGAAAAAAATCCTTCCAGTTTCTACCGCAGTGACTCGTCGTGTGACGAATACATTCTGCAAATGTGGTCATCGTGTTGTTGTTTAACGTCTTTTCAGCAGGAGAAAAGTTTCAGCTTTCATGTAAGCTTTGAAACATCTAGTGAATCATTTATACACATTCCCACACGTTCAGAAACATTGGACTTCCCAGCAGCAAGATGAGTTTCTGAGGAACTGAGAAGCTGGTAGAACGTGGCTCATATGTGGACATCTGACAATACATAAAACACTGATGTGAAATAATGGACCTTTTATTCAGAAAGTGCAGTTTATCCGAATCATTGATCCCTGAGTTCTGAATCGAATAAAAATAAAATACAATAGAAGTGACAGTGGACTTAAGCAATCCGTAGAAATGCAGTTTGTGTTGATGTACGTGAGTGCGAGAGCAGCCAGACACTGGAGCAGTGAGTTGTGACTGGTTATAAATATCCTTTAATCTGTCTTATGGGGCTGTTTTATGTATTTTCCAGAGGACGACTGCTGACTCTGCATGCGAGCTTTCCATGAACACTTAAAATCACATTTATGCACAGTTCAGTCCAAACTGAGGGAGGAGTGCCTTGCTCAAAGGCTCTGCACAGCTACTTAATTTCCTTGAACCTCCTCCTTCCTTAAAGGTCCAGAGGCAGAACAGGAATATCATATAATAATTGTGTTCCTGTGTTTTGAACCTTTTATATCTACAGATGGAGCAGGTTTTCTGCCAGCTTTAAAACCTTAATTTATCGGGGAAAAACAGACTAAAATGAGGCCTTTTTCCATCCTGAAAGACTCTAAAAGTGATTTGAGGTGTTGCTGCAGCCCACCTTAATATCCTTCACACCTTTGTTACAGCCTCATACTTACATATGTTTTGAAATGTGGTGTAATATTAAAATGCTTTGAAACTGGGTCAGTTATTCTTATTCTGGTTGATCCGATGGCTCCTCTTGAATTGATTTCCAACTTTTTAAATTTGACTCCCAAAGTCTGACTCAAACTGGCAGCTTGACTCGTCCTTTCATTTCAGCTTTGCCTGCAGTTTGCAAGCCGACATGAATGAATTTAACAGCGATGTGAGCAGCTCAGTGGGAGAAAAACCACATTCTGAGGGGACCGTTTGCTCCTCACATCCATCAGCCTGAATTTGGACAAATTTGGTGTGGACGTCCGTCTTTTCTCTGCCTCATCACTGTCACAATCACAGCACAGGACAGTTTCTGAAGGACAAACATGATGTGTGAATCCCTTCCAGCCACCATCTTCACTTCTGCCTAGCACACAAACAGGCTGAATCAGTTTCATTATCCACAAACTGCGTTGCATTTTGCAGCTTGTAAACTGTATTTTTGTTTTCCATTGTGTTACCAACACTTGGTGCAGATGCAGTAAACCCTGTCAGGATCTCTTCTGCCAGATTAATCTCCACCTAATGAAGTCCTGGCCTCTGGGTTTTAATTAGACCTTTTATTGTACTGTAGGTCAAAGTATTTCTCCCAATACTGGCTGATAAAACCCACTGCCAGATCCAAACACAAAATCTCGCACTTTAAATATTGTTCTTTATTGACGTACAAGGAAATTATAACTCTGTCTAATGCTGTTTGGACTGTGTGTGTGTGTGTTTACTGGCTGCTCTAACAACCTCACTTGTTCGCACTGCTGTCAGTATGATTCACTTCCATCATCTGACATCTAATAAATGCAGCTGCCTCATATCAAAATCTGACATATACATTCAAACTTTAACTGTTTGTTAGGGAGTTCAGAGCTGAGTTTAGCCTCGGGGAGCCGTGAACTGCATGTCAGTAAACAGTATTTTAACTATGTTGTGCTGCTAGTTCAGCTACATTCGTATTTGCATCATGACAGCTGAAGGAACAGTACCTGCTGTTCCACCGACCTGCCAGTAGGGGTCCTGTCCTCAGAGTGATCAAGCAGCGCTTTTTAGTGCAGCAGTGATGGACACAAATACTAAAGTGTGATGTACATACTTCCATTTTATGCTGTATATATAGATATATATATATATATCTATATATACACACACGTATATGTTAAAACCAGTAACACAATATAAAAGTGCTTACAAATATAACAATAATCACATAATATAAACATCTTGTTGTGTCTTACATGATTTCATTTGAACGATAATTGCTGACAGAGCTAAAACTCCAATTCTTCACCGAAAAACAAACAAATATCACTGAAAAGTTCCATTAATCAGCTCACAGCCCCTCAGATCTGTCCATTTTTTGAAACAAATATGTTTCAGTTACCTGAAGGTGAACAGGAGCCAGGATTTGTCACGTATCAGACTTGTCTTTAGTTCTTTAATGTCTACCATAAGGAAACTAATCAGATTACTTCATCAGTTTTCCTTTGTTATTTTTCCTGCTGATGTCATATGATTTAATAAAACCAATAAATATGACTTAATACCATTTGCTTTTAGATAACCATGTGGTTTAAATACGTGAGTTATAAAAATAATCACAACCATTTGTTTACAGTATTCTATAACTGTACACATCCAGCAAAAGCACGTCCATATTTATCCATGTTTGTCTAATTATCTCTAATAACCTCATTTGGTTTTCATGCACACTTTCAGCTGAAATGTTATTGGTCCCAAAACAAAAATCTGTCATCATGCTGCTTTGTGATTGGACGGTTTCCGGTGTACGTGGAGAAGCGAGAGTGTCTGTAAAGTTTATGGGTGCAGCTGTGTGAAGCGAGGTGGTGCTGACAGAGGCCACACTCAGCTATCACCCCCACTTTAAAGAAAGGTTTGAAAACAATAGAGAAGTCTGACCTCTGACCCAACAAAGAGCGCTGACCTCCGGCTTCTCAATCACAAAATCCAAAGGGAATTCCTCCTGACAGCCCCGAGGCTGTGAGGGTCGTCCACTTTAACTTTGACTCCACCTAAAACGGAGAATAAGACAAAATGCTCACTCAGAACGCAGAACAGCTGGGATGCTGTGCAGAACAGAAGATTTTCGTGCTGGACTACAGGCATCTTAGACACAAAACAACACGACAAACAAGTCATCTTACCAAATAACAAAACAGTTTAACGGGTACATTTTCACCACTGCTGCACATTAGCTGATCCCTCAGCGACATATCAAATGGAAATCAAACTTCGTTTCAGTAAACCTCAGCAGAGGGGAGGAGGAATCCCCCATTAGAAAGGCCCATTCATTAAGCAAGTAAATGTTTCCACTGACATCATGTCCATTTTGGATGTGTAAAGTGAGATGATCTGCTCCCGCTCTGTGGCATCTCGTTTGATCACGCAGCCGGCTCAATCTGAAGCAGCTGTTGGCGGCAGACGGCTACCTTTGCCGTACTTCCACCTTTAACTTGTCCTCACAGTAACAACATCTTTGTACAGGAGCCAGTGAGGCTCAGATTTAAGCATAATGAGCTCATTGCTCTTGTGGAGGTGCTGTGTGTCTGGAGGTCATAAATCATGGCTGCAGCTGGACTGCGGGATGTACAGGTTGGATAAACAGATAATACGTACACTGAGTCAACTCTACAGTATAACAGGAAGAAGTCAAACTTCAGAGGTCCCAGTGGAAGTGGAAGTGGAAGTGTTTCTTCACACTCTTCTGTTTACTCTTCCAGCAGATAAAGGGCAGCATTGTCTTTCTTCTGTTTGCATTTCCCTTATGAATTTAAGCCCAATACTGAGCCTCTTTTAGCTCAGCTTTGGTCTCCACCTCTGAGTTCACAACCTTAAATTCTCACGTCTCACATCCTGTCCTGGTCTACCAATCCCACGGCTGCTGTTAAAAAGGCACAACGACGATCTGAATGAAGAGCTGCTCCACTGTGGTGTAACAGCTGCTCAGCACCGACAAAAACACATCCGCTCCTGTTCGTGGTTAAAGACTGTTACCTGGCGCTCACCTGCTGGACAAAGCCAACACCTGTTACACAGATTGTTAATGGTGTCTGTTCAAATTGGCCAAACAGTCTGGTTTGCTTCTAATGGCTGAATCTCCTGTTGACTGTGTTGAATTTGTGGTTGTTTGTTGATTATGGACGACTGCAGATTAATAAAATAGCTGTGATTAATTTTCTTAATTGATGATGATTAACCGATTGTTTGTAAGAGTTTATGGTCTATAAAACAGAGAAAAATACCCACCTAGTTTTGTTTGATCAATGATGAAAAACTGAAAAAGATTTAACCAAACAGAAAACCAGCAGATTTTAGCAGCTGAAGCAACTGAATTTCAATTATTCTTTTACTTTAAAGATTACTGAATTGATTGATTGAGTTGCTGCTGATCAACTAAATCATTAACTGATTGACTGCCTCAGGTCAAAGTTAAAACTTTGAAAAGCAACAGTGGACTGTTTGGACTCGGTGTGGGAAACCAGCTGAGGTCTGGTGGATCTGCGGTGGAGACACACGTCAGTTTACGCCTCCACTGCAGTTTGAGCCAGAAGAACGATTCAGCCAATTACAGTGAGGCATTTTAAGGTCAATTTAAGCCACTTTTCTGCAATTGTCACTTCACCTAACCCTGAGTGTTGTGGTGAACTCCACCCGGCTGGGCCTCCCTGCATCCTGAGGCAAATAAAAGAGTCGTTAGCCCTCATAGATCCATACGTGCACATACACTTGGCTGAAGTCCTTGTAGGCTGTAGTTTGGGCCAATAAAAGTCACCAGAGCAGCATGGAGCCAGTAAAACGGCGTGCAGCCTCACAAATGTGACCCTGAGAGCCGCGTCTCCAAAAGGCCTGCAGGATGCTCACACTTTGCCCACTTAAACAGTAATCACCTCTGAAAGATGTAATTCACACAGTCAGTGAAGTGAGCTGAAGTGGAAGGAAAGTTTCAGAGTTTCAGTCTGAAGTCTGCTGCTGCTGCGCTGCTCATCGCCGCTGGACGGTGAAGTACTGGGGGATGCTAACATGTTGGCTAGCAAAACACCTTAAGATTCGAGTTAAGGTTGTCAATAACTAAAATTGGTAATAAAGATACAAAAATAAATCCCCATGAGGAAACTTCATCGCTCAGCTCGTCACTGACGGCCTGCAGAACGAAGTTCCCCATCGGCTCGGCTCGGCTCGGCTCGACTCGGCTCGGCTCGACTCGACTCGGCTCGGCTCGACTCGGCTCGGCTCGACTCGGCTCGGCTCGGCTCGGCTCGGCTCGACTCGGTTCGGCTCGACTCGACTCGACTCGACTCGACTCAACTCGGCTCGACTCGACTCGGCATCTCCGAGCCCTCTGAAGCGCCTCCCTGACAGAGCTGTACACCACATCAGTGGGTCTCTGCGATGGGCTCTTCTGGTAAACTCTAAACCACTGAAGCCAACATATGAGTCAGTGTGCCGCCGCGGGTCTGCTGGGAAATGTAGGAATTAACCAAAGTGAGGATGACAAGCCTGACAGGCTGACTGTGTGTGTTTACACACACACTGCAGTTTGTTCTTCTCTCTCTGACATCTTATTATGTGTGTTTGTATATGTGACTGTGTGTGTTTGTTATCACACAGGTGTTCACAAACGGGTCATGTGAGTTAACGGCTCACAGACAGCGAGTGAACGGGTTTATCTGCCCTGTAAAGCCGTGTGTGTGTGTGTGTGTGTGTGTGTGTGCGTGTGTGTGTGTGCGTGTCTGCGTGTGCGTGTGTGTGATGTGGAGGGAATTTCATTCACACCATCCTAATTTACCATCTAAAAAGCGTTTCCATCAGTTAGCTCACATCCAACACATTGGAAGTTAATATTTTAAACACCACACAGATGGATTCTGATTGGCTGTCAGTGTTTCTATCAATCATCAGATCTCTGAAAGTGATCCCAATGATCCCATCGATCCCGTCCTGCACTATCATTGTTGTAGCTGTCAGGGTTGGGATATTTGAAGTGATAAAGTTGTGGGTGTGGATGATGAAAAGTGTCACAGATGTTGCAGCATAACTTCCTGTTTAATATCTCTGAGCGCATGAGACTGTAGTGTGGCCAACAGGACAACAGCAGGACTCCTTCACGCAAGTCAGCTTTTGTTGTTTTCCTGTTCATTGTTTATTCTTCAGCTGATCAGGAAGCTGAAACGTCCGTGGCCCCAAAGCCTCTCTGATGTCTGACCGTTTCCCTAACGTTGTATGAACTCTTCCTCCCTGACTTCCACTTCCGTGAAGTTTCTTCTGCACTAATGAGTGTGACGTGGGGAAATCAGCTTCCACCACGCTGTGCGGCTCTGCACTTGTTCCTCCAGCCGTGGACGGACTGACCCCAGAGCTGCTGATGTCGGGTGACTTTTTGTCTCACGATGTCCCGAGTGCAGCTCGGGTTTCACGGCGGAACGAGAAGGGGAGGCGTGTGAGTGCGGCCCGCCGTCATGGAGGCACTAATCAGCGCATGTTGGGGAGAGAAGCGCAACATCTGGCGTTCACTGCGACTCCTGAAGCCTCCGGATGACGATCCTGTGCCGCTCTAACAGCGGCTCCCCCCGCCGCCGTGAGACGGCTGTCAGAGCAAAAGTCAGATTTCCTCAGGAGATTTCGTGTGTCTTTAATCAGACCGTGGGCGGGAGGCGAGCTTTCATTCAGTCCTGAGAGCTCGCAGAGAGCACAAACTCGTTCCCAGGTGTGTCGTCCACGAACAGCATGAGAATCAAATGAAGAGGACGAGCAGAAACAAAACCAGACAGGAAAATCTCTGAAAGACCTTGTTGAATTTTTTGAGTCGCTGAAAAATAAATGAGCTTCACCAACGTGGATATTTCAGGCTAATGTCGAGAATACAATGCTCTGCTGCTGAGTAACTCCAGATGTTGCCATAGTTTTGGTCTCTGGACATGAGCGAAGCACCTGCTGGTTGGACATGCAGCTGATGATGTGGTCTCAGTGGAGCGCCGGCTGTCGTCTTCGTACGACTTGCATATCCTGTGCTGATTGCTGGAATTAAGTTATGTCGATAATAACCCTGATAAGTGGCCCAGTGGTTCTCACCTGGCGTTTACATCCGTCTGCCTCTTGAGTTTAGATGCTGATTATGAGAGGCTGAACCGAAACGGACTTTGACTAAAGCATGCAGAGAGACTGGACAGGAAGTAAGTGAAGTGAGAAGGAACATTTACGTGTTTCTGCCTGCTGTTCTCAGCTGCTTTTAATGTCAAATTTAAATGTGTCTGACAGTTTCTGAGACGCTTCTGGACGCTTGTGTTGTGTTGTTACAGACCGTTGAGGTTGTCGCGACTTGAGACTTGAGACGCTTTTGCTTGTTTGCTCAGAAATGTTAAAGAGGATCCAAAACCCAAGCAGTTCTGAGGTGATGCCGCGGGGTCACCAAAGCATCAGCACATGTTATCCTGGTGCTTGTGGACGTCTGCTCAGGTGCTGCCGTGCCGTCTTATAAATGAAGTGAAGCAAAGGGCTCTGATGCAGCTGGACTATGAGGAGGTTACGAGGTGTCGTCCCCCATCGGACCGCTGATCTGGACTCCGTCAGCTCCCTCTCAGCAGTCGGCTCCTCCGCTGAGGTCGGCTGTTTGCCTTTGGCGGCGAGTCCAGGAGAGGAAATGGGGATGACAGGGAGCCACACTGTTGTTGTTTTCTCTCACGCTCTGCATGGCAACTAAACCTCCAGCGAGAACACAACGCAGCTCAGAATCCCAGCAGTGAAACTTTAGCTTGTGTGAGACTGAAGAGCATAACGAGCCAACACGTCCTCGTCCTCACTGGAGCTGACGTCCACCAGCTCACTGGATGGACTTCTGACTTTGTCCCCAGTGAGCGTGAGTGATCACTAATGGCCTGCAAATGGCCGAGAAGAAGCTCATTAACAAGCTAAAAAGCTGCCATGAAGGGACGTAAAGACACACGAGGAGTGAGACGGAAGAGCTGAACAACAAATGGTGAATGAAATCTAAGAACTCAGCACAAGACGAGACGTTAAAAATGTGTCTGTTCCAAATTACTGCCAAAATCCAGACCGATGAAGCTGAAATCCAGCTCTTCTGTGGCTGCAGGGGGAGAAAACGAGTTGGACTGAAACCAAAACCATCCGCTCACACAAACCCACACACTCTCTGAGCCAGACGGGCCTCCGACCACCGACTCCCGTCTCACAGCACCGACACTGGACCGGTACCACACAGAGGTCTGAGACCAGCATCCACCCCAACGCGAGGACTGACGGCAGGCTGAAGCTCCTTTTTCTAGTCATGTGTTTCAATGTTTTTAATGTGAATTCTTTCCACTGCAAGCAGCTGGAAGTGCATCAGCTTAAAGGGCATCAAACAAACAAACAAACACCGAGCTTATGATACATAATTCATGTTTCTGTAAAATAAAAGACCCTCAGGTCCATCTTGGGGCGCAGCCTGTAAACAAAGCTAATTCACTGATTTAGTCTCAAAATACCAAACTATTACTTTGGAATTCTGATTGATAAATGAATAATTACAACTAAAATGACCATCAGTAAAGCTTAAAGAGTCTTAAAGTTAAAGAGGCTGGCAGCATTTGCTCTTATGAAGACATAAAATGTGACTTTTCCACATTCAAATGTCAAAAGTATCTAAGCACCGACACGTTCTCGGTACCACGTGTTCAAAGCAGTACAGGGTCAGTACGTGATGGTATCAACAGTACAAACCAAATCAGATCTTAGGTCAGATTTGGGATAAAGAAAAGCAGCAAATCCTCACATGCAAGAAGCTCAAACCAGCAAACGCTTGATATTTTCACTTCAAACATGACTGAAACGAGGAGATGACCAACAAAGATGGCAGCCGATCGTCTTGTGATCGGCTAATCGTGGCTGAACCCTGAAACCCGTCGCTCCTTTGGTGTCCACGCGGAGTTAGCAGCTCAGCGCTAACTTGCTCTGCTGCTCCCGTTGACTGGAAGTCCTTCAGGCTGAGTGTGTGATCTTCATCTTCTTGTGGGGTTTTCGGTTTTCACTGCATGTTTTACAGACGGGTGAGTCACTGGATCGTGTTTACTGAAGCTGAAGATTAATGTCCCGTCAGGTCAGGCTCATGCTGCTCACACTTTGTGATATCCACATTTTCCAGAGAGGGAGGTGGTTTGTTGTTTTTTCAGAAAACTGATTCACTAATGATCTTTGGACTTTGGAGGGTGTTTTCCACTGCTCATTAATCAGAAGGGAAACTCGGCTGCGGTCAGCGGACTGACAGCACCGACCACTGGGCCACCTTTGGACTGCTCGGTCCGGCCTTCTCGGGATCAGCCATCGCTGGAATTTTGAGATTCGTCTTGGAAAAGATCAAGCGTAACATAATCGTTTTAGCGGTTTCACGTCAGACAAACAGCAAGTGGAACTGAAATCCACCTCACCTGAATCAGCACCGCGAAAACAAACAGACCGCAGCTCAACAGCCAGCTTTCAGCAGGCCCACTTTAAACGCCACGAAGTGCTGTAAATAACATGGCGCTGGTCGTGAAAGTGTATTTGTGTTGACCTTCACGTTTGGCGGGTGAGCTGTGGTTTCCTCTCAGTCATTCTGTCCACACATTCATGTGAACCCGACTTTTTCCGAAGGTGACTTCATTACAGCGAGAGCACTCAATCTGCCAGAAGCTCTTTATGTGGAGAGTCCATGTGAAACTGTTCCCTAAAAATAAATAAAAATCATTAATGTAATCACTTTAACCACATTTTTACCTGCAGTCTGTCACGTCCGTTTACAGCCTCGGCGTTGAGATCAGGCGGGAACGTGAGGCGTCCTGTCAGATTATGACACCAGGCTGTAAATGATAATGGACAAAATACACAGCAATTAAACGCTCCCTGTTTGTTTAATATCAGCATTTACTGAAGCTGTCGTATAATCCTATATGAGCTGTAAACCAAAACCCATAAACGCAACTGCAGGAGGAGAAGCCAGCTGCTTCGCTGGAGGAGCCCGAAACGCCGCAGGGCCGAGTGCTGGAGCTGCAGGACTAATTTACTTTACAAAACTTCATTTAATACCTGATTGGTTTTGTTGTTAAAAAGCTGAGTCGCCTGCTGTAATCAGCACAACTGAGCTCGTGATGCCAGAGGCATCGGCGGTCAGATTTGTAGCACATTCTCGTGCTGTCCTTGAATGCACCTCAGCTCTGTGTGTCGCTCAGTTGCTTCAGCTGTTTATTGATTATTTTACTTCGCTCTTCTCCTCGTGTCTGCCGTCACCTTACAGGAGCCCTGCAGCTGCCTGTCAGGAGGCTCTGCCTTCAAGTCCAAAGTGAGGGAACAAAAGTCTGCTGTGCGCAGTGAAAACCACCGACTGCACGACTTTAAACACGACTGGCTGCAGAATGGATGCGCATCTCTGGCTGTTTTCCCCTGACCAGAGGTGGATGTACACTGTGTGTGTGTGTGTGTGTGTGTGTGTGTGTGTGTGTGTGTGTGTGTGTGTGTGTGTGTGTGTGTGTGTGTGTGTGTGTGTGCGCGCTCGCAGGCGTGCGCACCTCTCAGCTCCAGTCAGGTTGGATTTTCACTGCAGAGGCGCTCTGCAGTCTGTCTGTAAGGCAGCTGGATTCTTCAGGACACAGACATTTTGTTCAAAGAGAAGAGAGGAGTGAACATGTGGTAATCATTAGAGGATCTTTGATCCCCTCACTGGACTCCTGAGGATGGAAAATCCTGTGCGCTGAGCAGTGAAAGTGAAAACCTGGACTGGAGACGTTCAGTAACTGATCAGCACGTTCATGTGGTCCTCCATGATTTCATCACAGTCTGAATTCTTCTTCTCTTGTTGACAGACTTTCACTGTGGACTCTCACACTAAATGTTTTGCAGTTGATGTGTAATAAAGTCGAGATATAATCATCATTTTCATTATTGATCGATCTGCTGATTGTGCTCATAATTAATCCTTTGGACCAAAAAACGTCGAGAAATCGATTCATTTAAAGTTGACTTAACTGAGATCGCGTCTCCGGCCTGCCTGCTGAGTGTGAATCCCGTCAGGCCGAGTCGGTTCCTGCTGTTTGCTGTGGTGCCACATTTCCACGGCCGTGAAGCCAGAGACGTATCAGTTTGGGCTGCTTCACACCTGCTTTCACTTGCAGTCCCGTCGACAGTCCAACCACAACACGACTGAATTCCCAAACTATCTTTCAGCATCGTTACCGTCAGGGACTTGAAATGAGGAGGTGAACACCAGCGTTCGATTCCCCGTCACTGTTCAGTCTGGTTCACCAGCTTTTCATTCATTCATTCATTCATTCATTCGTGGGTGGTTTTCATCTTCGTGCCTCCGAGGCTCAGCTCAGGTGTGCGATCAGCTCACATCAGATCGATTGGCTCAGCACGTTCAGTGCGACTCGTTTTCCCCTCAACGCGGCTCTGATGCTACGAGCTGCTGGGGCTCAGGATGTCCAGGATGTCCAGGATGTCCTCTGGGGTTTAAGGGTTTAAGGGTAACTTAACCCTCCTGATCACCATCAAGTGTCATGAAAAGACCAAAACCAACAGCAGAGCTGCTATCATTGATTGATTGAAAGTTTATAAGCAGAACAGATCTGCTGCTTCCAGCTTCTTAAAGGTCAGGATTTGTGCTTTTCTTTGGTGCTGATGGCAGCAAATGAAGAGTCTTTGGGTTTTGGACGGTTGGTTGGACAAAAGAAACAACTTGAAGACGTGAGAAATCTGCAGATTAATCAACAATGAAAACAAATAATTTGAACCTCGGCCGACACCGCGAGTCCATGTGGTTCCTCCGTCTCGTCCGCGGCCCTCAGCTCCAAAGCCATCAGTTCCTCCTGCTTCCCCGCAGTGTGGGCCTCAGTAGAACCTGTAGGTTTTATCCAACAGAGAAACAAAGGGTGAATTTGTGTCAAATGTGGTCAAGTTAAAGTGTTTAGATACACACCCAGAGATGCGTATCACAATACAAGAGTTATGACTGCCTATCAGAAAGTTAATAACAGTAATATCACCAAACAAAATACTGCTAGACTCATAATTAATGTAGAAGAACCAGAGAAATGAATTAGTATGGAGCCATGAAAACATATGAACCACATGGACATTTGTATTGGGTCAAAGGACACAGCTGACCATCTTTTTCTTCTTTCAAACACAAACTCAGCTCCTCGGCGTAACTGCAACACTCACATGTCGGTTTGATTTGCTGTGTCAAACACAACCATCGCAGCCAAAATGAGAGCAAAAGCCGTGTGGCGCTGATTAAAAAAGATTAAAGTGACATATTTTGTCATTGGAGGGAACTCACTCCAACGAAATTTGTTCTCTGCATTTAACCCACCCAAGTGACGTGCACACACACACAGCAAACCCGGGGCAGTGGGCGACCGCGTGCAGCGCCCGGGGAGCAGTGGGGGTTAGGTTCCTTGCTCAAGGGTACCTCAGCCATGGACACCGGGACGGGGAATCGAACCAGCGATCCACCGGTTACGGGTCCGACACCCTAACCGCTGATCCACGACTGCCCCTGCTGATCCACGACTGCCCCTATGAAGGACGCGTTGTTATCAGATCTGGAGGAGCTTATGGTTTTGCCTGAAAATAAAGTGTTGAGTAAGGAGTACGGAGCTGAACCTTTAAATTTCCTCTGGAGATCGTTTGACTTTTCTTTGGATGCCCCGCAGCTGCTGATTCGGCTCATTTAGAGAAAGTTCGTTAAAGATCATCAGTCGTCAGTCAGAACGCCAGGAGACGTTTCAGTGCTCTGACAGAGCGGCAGAGAAAAGCTTTCGGAAGCCATAACTCCTAAATAAATAACACAGGACGCGTACATGGGTGGAACGTTACCTAATCTGCACTGAGGAGCTCCAGCTGATCATAATGTGGATTTATTAGAAAGATTACACACTGAAATGATCTTTAAATCACCTCCTCCAACTCACAGATTTGAGCCAAAACCTCCATTTGGAGATCTTGCTGTATGTTTCCAGTCGGTGCCTTAAAAGCTTTATTTTTAATAAGTGGTTGACATAAAGTTTAAAGTGTGAAGTGCTTCTTAAAGCTGAACAGATTGTTTCTGCAGCGCGTCATGCTGTCCACACGTCGTTACCAGCAGATGACGTGTGTGTGTGTGTGTGTGTGTTCAGATGACAAGCAGCACATCTGAGAGAACACCGACTGTACATAAAGACGGACGACATGAGAGCGCCCCCCAAGGGAAGCCCAAACATGTGGACGCCCCCTGCTGGCTGGCTGCAGTACAGCTCATAAGCTCCTCCCCCTCAATGTTAGCATATGGGACAGGAGCCAAGCTTAAAGCTCAAAGGTCATTTTAGGCAGATCTTTGGTTTGGTTTTAATTGGTGATTTGATGCCACAAAAAGGAGGCTGAAACGTCCTGACAGTTGAAGGTCTGGATGTCCTGCTAACAGGCGCCGCAGTGAGACTTCCTCTCACGTTTCCATGGACACGCAGCGACGGTTCGGTTTATGGAAACAGCTGATGAGTTTCCACGATGTTCCAGTGACACTGATGACATCTAAATGCAGAGTCAGCATCAGTCTGAGAGCTGAGAGCACATTTTTCACGTACTCATCGATTTTTAAATGGAGTCCTGTAAACACTCAGCTGAAATATTCCCAAAGCTGCCGTCGCTCCGGCCGTCTCAAAGTGACAGAGTTGTTGTTCGCTTTTTGGGGGATGAAAGTTTCAACTCTAAAACAAAGCAAAGTGCTGAGTCACTGCTGCAGTAAATCGCCTGCTGGATAAGTCAGACGTGGCACAGCGACCTTGATGTCAGAGAAGCTTCGGTCGCACAGATCAGAAAAGCTTGGAGCGTCTCGGTTTTCTGAGGACAAAGTCACGTCCACTCTGCACTTTTATCTGCGTGAAGACGAGTCAAACCAGCAGACCGTGACATTCTGGTTTTATGTCATATTTTTAATTACTAAACAGGATCAGGATCAGGATTTCTGTAGATACGAGAGAATTAGTATTAAAATAAAATATCAAAGTTCCTGCTGCGGCACTGCGGGACAGTAAAAGTCCCGACTGGTGTTGTCACGGCTATTTTTCCCTTCATGACGCGTCCTCTGAGCTCAGACATGAAACAAATTATTTATCCAAATATGCACGTGATAAATCTCCACATGAGGCGCTGTTTGGCTCCAGAGTACACACGAATAAATAAAGAAGAAAGTGAAAATAAACTTTTGTTTTAACACGTGTTTGTTTGTCAAACTAAAGGTATCAAAGCGAGTTTTATTGGATCTGCGGCAAAGCGGCTCTCAGCTCTGCTATGCTGAAAATAAACAACTCGTCTATTTTTGATGGAAGCCGCGTCAAGCTGCACTGATCGAGCCTGGCAGGAAATCCGAAGCGGCAGAATCCGGTCAATTTTCAAAATAAAACAGCCGATCGTACATCCCATTCCAACAGCCTGAGTGTGTTTACACGTGGCCTCCACATGCTAACATTTAGCATCTCTGTAGCGCTGCAGTGAAGGCTGTTTGCAGACCTTCATGCGACCTCGTCACAGTTATGCTTAACTCTTCTCTTGAATCTGTGCTGCTCATTGATTGTCTAATGGCTGATCAAAGATCAAAGACAAGCAGGAACATTAAGACATAAACATAAAGATCAGCACCCGTCATCACAAGGCCTCACCGCAGCGCAAACTTCTTCCTCCAACCCTCAGCTTTGTCAGGAACCTCACTTCGTAGATGTGGTAGTTCTGGACCGGAGACTGGTCTGGTCCGGTCCGGTCCGGTCCGGTCCGGTCCGGTCTGCAGGGACACCTCAAACTGAACCAACCTGCTGCCGTGGCCAGACTTCCTGTGAGGTCACCTGTGGCCAAGCCCCTCTGAGTGAACAGGCTGAACAACTGAGCTGGAGGTTGAGTTTTTCCTGCACTTAACAGGCGAACACTCGTGAGCTCTTGAACGCTGCTCCCAGCATTAACCTCCCGCACTCAGGAAGCCGTCATTGAACAGATCTGGACTGACTGGATAGTAATCTCACACATCTCGTGTGCTGGAGAATTTGGGCTCCTTCTGTGCAGCAGAAGACAAACCCAAAGTTTGCGGCAGTGTTTTGTTAAGCAGCCGCGCTCCATCAATCAAAGAGTTCATTGCTGACAAACGAGGCGTCACTCCAAAGGCGGCACGCGAGCTAAAATCTGCAGCTACCAAACACTTCTGTCCCTCAGACGGACAAAACAAACAGTGTGAAGAAGTTTGTCTTCAGCAAGATGTGATGGACTTCTCTCAATTTACTGAAACCTTTTAGAGAAAATAATCAGATGATAAAAAAATAAACCTCAGTGACAGCTGAACTGATGAATCTGTGCAACAATCATGTTGTTGATCATCCAGGCCAAGGAGGAAATGCTCACTAACAATGAGCTAACAAATCTGAAGGTCATTCAGTTCAGCAGTGAAAGCTAAAGTGTTGTGCATACATTTCAACACAGGAAGTCCTTCACGCCACGAAGCAGAAAGCGTTTTGTAGCCCTGAGGGTTTGTGGGAAACGTGTTCTGCTGCTCTTTGATTCAGACTGGTCATACATGAAGGTCACGTGGTCTTTAATCTGATTTCCACTCCGTTTGTTCCTCCTGACCTTCAGTCTGTGGCAGTTGGGGGGAAAAATGTCCCAAATCATTTGGTCATGCTCGGATATGTTTTGAATTTCACCACCATCAAAGGTCGCGTCTCGGTCTCGATCGCAGGACCCTCGGAGGGAAGGAGGCGGTTCGGATCGAAAACACAGCGAGCGACGTCGTCTGCTGCTGCGGTCGCTGCTGTGCTTCTTCTCACTCAACACGTGAGGCGAAAACATGAAAGTTCTTGTTTAGTCTTGAATCAGCCGACCTTCTCGCTATCATCGAGAAGACCATCAGATGAAACATCGCGTTATGAGAGCAGAGCTGCTGCGGTTCTGTTTTTCACAAATCAACTGTTTAGTCTATGAAACATCAAAAAGAAGTTAAAAACTTTTATCTGCCCAACAAAACCAAAAAACATTTCTTACCTTAATATGATACAGACTCTCATACTGGATCAAGCTGAACGAGCACATTTTCTGTCCCAGAGGTCAAAGGTCAGCCTCACTGTGACATCATGATGTTTCCTGTCTGTCATCTGGGACCAGATTCCACATGTGCTCACATACTGAACTGGTGACTGGAATCTCAGGTGTCCACCTTCAGCCTGTGCTGATTGTGTTGATCTGCTGTGCTGCTGGTTGAACGTGTGTGTGAAGCCTCCATGTTTTACAGTCTGTAGCTTCTCTGCAGCAACAACCATAACTGAAGCTTCGTAGTCCACCACATCCTGAGCTTCAGGTGGTGAAGCTTTCAGTCACTTTCTGTCAGTCCCGACAGACTGAAACTGAAACCTTGAAAAACGACTTTAAAGGTTTGCTGACTAAAATAGCTGCAGATTGATATTCTTGCAGTTGACTTAGAGCTGCAGCTGTGTGAAATAATCGCTAAGCATCAGTTATCATGTTTTAACTCTCTGGATGCTTTTTCAGCTGTTAATTGAAGGTACCTGAGCGGAGAAAATCCGTAAGAAGAAGGTGATGCAGAACTGAAAGGAACCTGGGAGCAGATGTGACGCTGTGGCCAGCAGGAGGTTTGGACTCCTTCCTCTGTGATAATCAAAGCGTCTTTAAGGGGTCTGGTAGCTGGGAGCCTCAGATGAGTCACACTCGAGTAGAGATGAACTCATGCGAACAGCCGGACGCCGATGATGAGGTGTTTCCATGGTGGAGATGTGATGTTTACGGTGCGTCTCGCTCGTGTGCTCGGTTATTAAGCTTTATGTTTGTGGCAGTGATTCAGGGGGAAAATATCTGAAAGTAGCTGTGAGCCAATCAGGCCAGAAATGTTGGCTAAAGCTCAGCAGTTCAGGGTCGTAAAAACGTGAGCATTCAAAGAGGATGAGGAGAGCAGCACTTCAGGACACTTTCCCCAATTTCCCCAATTTCCCCACTGCCTTATTTACTGTCCACTGTCTTTGGTCTTTGGTCTGAGGTCTGTCCCGGTCCCCGTGCAGACGAGCCAGTGACGAGAACGGAGCTTTTATTTGACCGGCCTGATGACGAGTCGTCAAAACGGTTCATTTTGGGGTTTTGTCTTTTCTTTTCGGCTTGTATTTCCTGTCACCTCACTGATGTGCAAAGCTCCACCGTAAGCTTGCTGATACTTGCTTCTGCACAGGCTTCATGGCATTTATATCGGCTACTTGTGCAGTAAAAATCTGTGAACATGCAGGCTCTATTAAATTATGTGGAACCAGATGGGCACATACACTCAGGTACTGGCAGATGCCCCATCCAGCGCTGAGGCCAGCATCGGAGGCCTTTCCAGTGCTTAATTTAATCACGAGATCAGAAATGGATGGACGGTGAGCTGGTCGGGTTCTGCTGTATTCATGTGATGTTCTCATGTGCTCCTCCAAGTGAACCTCGAGTCAGACAAAGTGATTTTTCAGCCTAAATCGGTTCAGGTACACCTCCGGCTGGCCTGAGAGCCTTTCTCATTGATCCAAATCGCCCTACAAGTCGGTCCAGTCCGCTCTGATGAGCCTGAACCTTCATAGTCCAACTGCAGATCTGCTAAACTGAAGTGATGCTCTGATTGGCCAGCGCTCCTCTAGTCAGTCCAAGCACGACCCGAGTGCCCCTTAAATCGCTCCTCATGTCCGCCTGGTCAGTCCGCCCTGCTGAGATTGTAGTCGAGGTGCTTTACTCTTGCAGTCAGTAAAAAAGCTGACAAACATTCTCATAAATCACTAATAGCTTCAGTTATTTTTCAAGCACAGACTTAAACGTCTTAAATGTTAAATGCTCTTCTGCTTTACTGCATTTCTGACTGGTTTGGGACGGTTGGTTTCCACAGAAGTGCTCTGGGAATTCGGGATAACATTTAGCACCAATATGATATTTTAAAGACTAATTAATTGATTGTGAAAGTAGTCGTTTGTTGAGGTAAATAAATGAGACACAAGAACCACACAGGTGTAAATTTTCAGTAGTTTTATTGAAAAATGCCTCTTCTGTTTTCAGAAATAAATAAGAAATTACTGTAAGGCTGTGGAATTCACAATCTGCAGTTCAAACATGAAGCAGCAACACTATTTCCATAGTCTTGCACGCAGCTTTCGACCGCATTCGATACTGAGAAAAGTGACAAGAATGACAACAACTATATTCTGGTTAAAACAAAATGAAATGGAACAAAAAACATTACTAAATATACACCACAGACATGCAATTCCACGTTTGTTAAACTTAGCTGTGACGCAGAAAAGGAAAACTGATAAATATTAAATCTAGAGATACAAAATGAAAGCTGTGTTTAACTGCCGTAATGAAACCGAACTTATGTAGAAGACGACACTGAATGGAAGGATTATGTTTAACATACTGGATGAAGTGTGACGGATGTGACGGCTCGACACGGCGGACAACCTTCTTCTCCTTTAGCTTTGATACAACGAGTGCACTGTTCAACACTGCGAGTTAATACAAACCTGATGCAAATATGTTACAAGCAGAAGACACGAGTGGAAAAACAAAGCTCACAGGTTTTTTTAATGGATTCTTAACTTTTCTTCGGTCAAACTCCCTCCGTCCATCCGCACCCTTTGTCTAACACAAACATGAATATTCACATACGTTTTAAGGCATTTTTTAAGGTGTTTTCCAATAAAGTCGAGGTGTCAAACCCCATTTTGTTTGTGTTTAATGTGCATAAATCCAACAACAAACACAGGCTGAAGAGGGAACAAAAGGACAAAGAGGATATGGCTTGTTTTATGAGGCCTTTCTTGATAGCGATCTCTTTCGGCGCTGGTTTTGCGACACATCATCCTCCTCGGGTGCCGGGGCGACTCGGGTGCCGGGTTCGGGCGGGTATTGGCCTGCTCGGAGATAGCGTTTGGGCCAATTGAGCGTAAGTTGACAGTTTGTCTCAACATGCACAAAAAGAACGTTTCTGATTCTGACTGCTAGCTAAAGCACTGACACAGATGGTGTGTTAGCAGCAGGGACGTGTCCACGGGGGGACCGGGGGGGCTGTGGGAGTTTATTCCCATTTTTCACCCTCTAGTTTGTGAACATCTGCTAAAACAGGAAGGGCAGTTTGTGTTTTGGAGATAAGCTAACAGCATTAGCTCGGCTAAGTTAGTTTCATGCTCATGCACTCAGTTAGCGGTGGCTCGTTAATGTTTCTGCATGTTCACTTTTAACCAGCATGCTGCTGCACCAGCAACCAGAGCTCAGCTGATCAAAGGAAAATTCATGTTGATAATAATTATTGTTTTTTTTAATGCAAAAAATGTCATGTGGTTTCACCTTCTCTGCTGTCAGGCTTTGTTGTTTTTCATTTTATGGCTCAAACAGCTCATCAGTGGAGTGTAGATAACACTGAAGATTCACACCTTTTCAAGGTTGTTTTCATGGTGGAACGATGGGAAGCTAATCATCCTTAATAGACATCTTCTCTGTACTTGTGTTTTTCTGTTGTTTAAGGTTGTTTTTCATGAGCACACTCGTGTGTCTTGGGTTCCTGCTAAGTGCACATCAACTTGAACTTCATAGTAATGAACCTTCTGGCTGCTGTGTGGTTAAAGTTCTCCCTGCAAGCTGCTGGCTGTACTCCATACGTGGTGCTGATGAACGAAAGCTCCGTATCAGGACATCGAACATTTCTAAACAGAACCGGGTGTAAAAGTTGTCTTTCACACGCGACAAAGTAGATTTCATCTGAAACCGTGAGTCAGACAACAAATGTCTGAGTGTTTCGAGTTTTAGTTATTCCTGACTTAAGTGACTGTCAAGTAGTGAAAGCTAATTAGAATTTAATTTGGGACTGCAAAGTCACCTGTAAGCTGTTAGTGGTGCAACAGACTGCAGGTTATTATGATGACTGAAGGTACGAGTCAGTGTGGGGGCTTGGGTCACCCAAGGCCCCCTTGAACGCGCCCCTGCTAAACATTTCAGTGCTTTTCCCTTTTTGCTGATGTTAGAAGTTCAGGCGTTAGTCCAATTTTAGTCATCACTGAAGAATTTCTCCACAACTTGCACATTTATAAAATAAACAACAAAACATTTCTACACAAAAAAACCCTTTTCCTAGCGTACACATACAGCACGGCTGGTGTGCGGAGAACAGCTGGATTCTTTGTTCTTGTACATGAAGTGACAAATGTGCACCTGCGGAGGTCACCTGATGTGCAGGAGTGGTTCAGTGTGGCCCTGAGCACTTTAACACAGCTACAAACACACGGGCAGGAAAATAACAAATAAAAAAAATCAAAAAAGAGGCGTTTTTGTTGGCATTCAGCAAGCAGCAGGTTGTTGTTTGCAAGGCACAAGCTTTCAAACTACAGATGTTAAAGACTAAATTTAGTGGACTTGATCAGACATCATTTACAAGGCACAAATTAGTTTATTTACACGTTAACAGAGTTGTTCTGCTGCTGTTGCTGGTGGTGCTGTGGTACTTGTTGCTCTGTCCACCTGCTGTTAGTATTTGTTTGGGTTGTTTGTTGTTGTTGTTGTTTGGTGCATGCTCCTCCTCTGAACACAACGTTTCTTTTGTTTGGTCTTTGGCTTCAAGATGCAAACAGGCCACTAAAGAGGCGGGTGCCATCACCGCTGCTGCCGGTGGGGTTTCTGTTCTACTGGCTGTGAGTCGATGTTAGTTTCCCTCTTTGTTGTTGTGGTGTTTTTCAGCAAAGTTTGTTAATGGTTTCCTTCGGCGGTTATCCTTTTAAACAGCTCTAGAGCGGGTGAGCAAGTGTTTCAGTTACAGGACTTTGAGTTTTGGTTTTTCAGGAAGTCAGTGAAAGCAGCACAGGCGGCATAGAAAGTCTACTATGGTGAACCTGAAACGGGCCAAAGAGGATGGACGGAGTCAGTCAGGTCAAAGCAGGAGACAGCAGATTAACATCATCAGTTTCAACACGTGTTAAAGCTCAGCCTGAACAGTCCAACAGTCTGGAGGTCCTCATCTGCTGCCTGAAGGCCCTTCAGCACCGAGTGACGCGCTTTCTATCAGGCTCATCTGAACACAACGTTAACCACAGCTCTGACGTCGCTCCATAAACCCTCTTTTCCAAAGTGCGCAAACTGCATCGGCTGACCGTCTGGCCGGAATCTACAAAGTAACTAGTGACTTAGGTTATTAATTAAATGTGGATAAATTAGATCTGCCTCCAAAATGTAGTGGAGTGAGAGCATAAGGCAGCAGAAAACACTCACGATAATAAAACTGGATTTAAGTATAGTAAACCGTACTGTTTCGGCAGATGTTTGCAGGTTCCACATATTGATCAGCATCGTATCGGCAGATCCTGTCAGTCGGGTTCCAGCAGATGACGAAAACAAACCTGAGAGCGACGCGGATGTTTGACGTAACCTGATGACGCGTCTGCTTTCTGTCTCGTCTTCCACTGATGCTGTAACCCAGCAGCTAACTGGATGAATCCCGTCTCACTCAGCGGGACGTCGAGCACTGAACCTGTCACCTTTCCTACAGTGTGTGAGGGCCTTTAACCAGCCAGACGAGTCTCAGCTGTGTGTGTCCAGTACAGAGACGAGTCCAGGGTGCTCGTATCGAGTAAGGCAACTTGAGACAGATCGGTGAGCAGCTTCCTTCTGTTCGCTGCTGTTTGCTCGAGCCAGAAGAAAACGTAAATCTTGTTTATTAAAAAGGTGTCGAAACAGAAATATTTTTGCTGAAATGCTCCGTAGCTCAGCTTTCTTACTGATACAGACTGTTTTAAATATTAGATGTTGTCAGATATAAACAGTAGTCTGAACCAAGAAGCCATCCAAAATGTTATCTTTTATAAACAGTCTGAACTGAACTGGCCAAATCAGATTTTATCACACGCCTGCAGTCTGACTGAGAGTCTATGGACACATTTTAGCAGATTCCATAACTGGTGAGTTTCCACACTCGGCCAACATACTTGGGCTGCCGACTCGCCTGCTCTCAGGCTTTCGGTTAGGCTAAACACGTCCTGGACCTTCTGTCTCTGTAACTGGACTCAGACTCAGAAAATAAGGACGTCTCTCAAAATGTTGGAGTGTTCCTTTACTTCCTGTTTGAAAAGCTTCATCCCAAAGTGAACCCCCACCAGCTGATTAGCAGTTCCTCCTGACCCCCTGCAGGTCCTGCTACGTACCTACGTATCCTTGCCCGTTGTAAGGAATACCGACACACTGAGAAGAGTCACAGTATCCGGCAGGTCCAGGGGGCCCGCGCACTCCGGCGTATCCTGGACGTCCGGGGGGACCGCGAGGTCCAGCAGAGCCTGTAGGGCCTGGAGATCCTGTCCTGCTTTCTCCTGGTGGACCTGGTGGTGGTGGGGGGAGGATAATAATGATCATTTAGATCAGTAATCACAAAGACCAAAGTAAAACGAAGATGAAACGATCGAAACGAGTATTTTGTGTTGACATTTTATTGGTTTGTGAAGCTTTAATGGGTCGAGTTTTCTTTGAAACATGACGGCTCTGAGCCTCAAAGTGATTCTCCTCCATGTGTTTGCATGTTTTTATGATCATTCCTTCAACAGAAGAGAGTTCTTGTTACTTCTGATTAACTCAGAGATGAATTCAACTTTTATTGTATTCTTGTAAAACTTCCCAAACTTAAAAATCCCAGGAGGTGTTTTGTGATCTCTGAACCAAACAGATAATTATGGCTCAGTGTCATTGTGCTTAGATTCCAGCTGCAAACATCATAAATTTTTTAAAAAACTGTTGCAGCTCTGCTGACAGTCCGAGCACGAAGTCTGCACAGTGGAAATAAAAGAAAGAAAATCTGCCGCAGGATTGGAGGGTTTCCTCCAGACTCAGAATCAGCCCAGACTCCCACAGCCACTCATCCGATAATCAGCTGTTTTAATCGTTTTTCAAGTAAAAGTATCTCAAAGTGTTCTGAGGTTCCAGCTTCTCAAGCGCGAGGATTTTCTGTTTTCAAAGTCAGTATCTTAATATTGTAAGCTGAACGGCACGTTGAGCTCCGGCGATTCAAAGTAACGAAGTACATTTTGTACGATACTCAAGTACAGTTTTGCTGTACTTGTATGTGCTTATTTCCATTTTAATTTACCTGTGACTTTGCCACTTTTCAGAGGTAAAACTTGTGGTTCTCAGTTTCTAAAGCAACATCTTGTTAAACAAAAACTCCAACATGTACAACATCAAAGGCCTTTTGTCACAGCTTTTACATTTCCAAGACTAAATCGTTGATATAAATCTGCAGTTTAACCCTGCTGGTGCCTTTAGGGACACTCTGGGAGTTTAGAGTGGAAACGAGGAGGGGGACATACCAGCAGGTCCTCTCGGCCCTTTCTGTCCGACTCCTGGGGGTCCTCGGTCGCCCTTCTCTCCTGCGGGACCTGAAGGAGACAATGAGATGAAGATAAAACTGCTGCTTCTGTTTTCGGAAATGTCTGATTTGTTTTGTGCTTCTGTTATGAAGGGACAAACCAAACTGAGACTTTAGAGCAGATGCTTAGATTAAAATCATTTTGCTTGACGAGGTTTACTGATGAAGCCGAGCCCCGTCAGCACCGTGTGATGGTTTTGTGCTTTTTAAATAAACCTGCTGCAGTGTAAACAATCACTGCTCTGCATTTCATGCGTTATTTCGTTCTCTTCCAGTGGGACAGATCGTACCTCTCTCTCCCTGCTGCCCGGGTAAACCTGGACTTCCGGGGAAACCGTTTCTTCCTGCGGGGCCTGGCTCTCCACGGGGTCCCTGGCTGCCGGGAAGGCCGGCAGGCCCCGGAGGGCCCGGGGTGTTGCTGCGGTACATGCCGTTGGGGATCTGGTTCAGTAACGTGTTGACGCGAGTCATTTGTGCTGCACCGACAGAGGAGGGAGAGGAGGACAGTCAGAGGCTGAGTCACTGCGTCGTGAAGGAGAAGAAAGAAGGAAAATCTGCTTACCGTTTACCAGCTGCTCACACACTTGTCTGGCAATAGATCGCATCATGTTCTGAGGAGCAAAGTCGCCCTGCATGCAGAGAGGAAGGACGAAGACAAGTGAAGGATTTTAGGATTTAGGATTGAAGTGTTGTCAGACGCTTGTTCATTTTAAAATGTTGCTGTCGGAGCAGGTTGCTCGTTTTGATTTCCTGCCTGCCTGTTAAACCCTCTTCAGCTTTTGTTGTTTCTGTGAAGCTGCTTCACTGTTTAAACACCAGGAACTGGAACTGGAAACCGCTTTCCCCAGGAGAAGTTCTCAGGTTTCCTCAGAAAAAACTGCAGGCTGAAAACTTTAATTCTAATAATTCTTGTCATGAAAATTCTGGTCATTTAGTCCCAAAGTCGTCCCAAAGATAAACTTGTTTCTGCTGTGGGAACAAGTTTTCTCGCTACACCGGTCTTTGTAAGGTTTAGGCCTGACAGGCAGCCCACATGAATAGTTAGGAGTGTTTTCTGCTTATCACAGACACGTTCAGGTGACTCACTCTCTCTCCCTTGTCTCCTTTTGGACCAACAGCACCCTGAAAAACAAAGAGGAAATCAGTTCAGTCGTCAGAAAACTGTTTCCTGGTTCACCTACTCCATGACGGTTAGGACACTTACAGGAGTACCAGAGTCTCCGGGATTTCCTGGTTTTCCTGCAGCACCTGGTATTCCAGGAGATCCTGGAGGTCCCTGCAAGGAAACAGAGAAGCCAGTCAAACGCCAGAATGAAGGACCACCGGGTTAGAAGATCATCACGCTTACGTACACTAAAAAACACTCATAAAATCCTCTTTGGTGATCAGGGAAGTGCCGTCGGCAGGTTAAATCAGGGTGAAGGAAATCACTGAGTCATGTTTTCTTCGCGCTCAGTTTGTCCTTGAGCGGGACACTTAAATGCTTAATTGCTTCACCCGGGTGTACCTGCAGAGCTCACGGCCAACAGCAGCTCCCAGGTGAACATGTGTCAAAGCGCTAAAACTCTTACCATGGGCCCCGCGGGGCCTCTGGGTCCAGACGGTCCTTGCTTTCCTTGAGGGCCCTGGAAATACAAGAGCAAACCTGACGAGCTGAACCGATACTGTTCATGTTGAAGGAATTCGCAGAGGATGGTTACCATTAAAGGCAGCCCGTCTGAACTCACCCTCACTCCAGCTGGTCCGATGGGGCCAACGGCTCCGGGAGGACCAGGTGAACCCTGCAAACACACGAGAAAACAACTCAAAGCTCTCTTCACCTTCTTTTCCCACAAGCACTAAAAAGTCCCCCCTTTGCTCCGACCGATCATTCAAACCGGTGGGTTTCAGTGCCGGACTTCTTCGTGTCCACAGTAAACCTGCTCTCTGCGCTCATTTGCTCTGAAACTTTGCTCCCTGTTTTTACTGCCAGTCGTCTTTGATGCCTCAGCATAACATTTACAGGGCACATAATATGTTCCAGATCTGTTTTATTGGCCATTATAAACCAGGACCCGCGTGGTCTGCAAGTCATTAAATGCATGTTGCTATAGCATCTGCTCCAACACGGTCACCTGCAGCCCGTCCGCTCCATCAACGTCCTGCGTCCGCGAGGTAAAGAGCTGAGTCATCTGTAGGTTTGACGCCACTGATGCTGCTGAAAATGATTATCAGATCTGATCTGGTGTCAGATCTGTGCTCGGGTGCAGGAATCACTTCTGATCTTGAGAAGCCCCTCTGCATGGGCAGGTGGGTGACGCTGGTCCAGTCTATTGTTCTCTGAGTGATGACAGGTTCGACTTCGGGTTCCCTGTGCGACCGTCTCTGAATGGTCTGAACGATAAGACGCTGACATACGAAGATAGTGGACTTGAGTCTCCGACAGCCCATTGAACTCACTCAGAGCTCCAAACACACGCGTGTCAGCCTGCTCAGTCTTTAGAGGACGTGATGCCAGCTGCCACTTCTTTTGTCCCAAACCCCGGAGATCTCAGGTTGGACCGCATCCTCGGATAAAACATCTAGTGGCTGAGCGCAGGCCAGCACTTTGCCAGCGCTGTTCATCAAGGTGACTCGAAACTGACTCGCAAGAAATTTAATTTAAAAGAATTATTAGTAAACTACACGTGTTCTGTCTGGAAAACCATCCAAACAGACGCCAGACTAGTAGTCAAACAGTGAATTATCCCACATTTCCTGTTTAAAATCCCAAAACCTCGTCTTAGTCAGAGCTGCACTTACTTTCTGTCCAGGTAAGCCAGAGTCTCCGGGGTCTCCCTTTGGTCCAGGGCGGCCCTGAAGACAGAACATGACAACAGGAACACCTTAACACTGACACATCAGAAGAACCGTGTTCTAACAGAGCTGCTACGTCACCCAGCACGGGCACATTCACATGAAGTCTGCTTCATTCACTGGACTCTGAAAGGTGCCCTAGTAATAAAGGTTCTCATTATTGTTATTACTGCGCACAAGGCCAAAAACATTGAAACAGGTGTGAAAGCTCCATCAGAATGTGGATTACAGCTGGTCAGTCCAGGTCAAATATGTTGGGCCGGAGAGTCTAAAAATGAGATTCAGTTATTTTCTCTATAATTTCATCCATAAATAACCCAATGACAGAATGTGTGACTATTCTGGTCAAGCGTTTCAAACACCTTCTGTAATCAGACGAGGTCTTTATGCTGTCACGCTAACCTCAAAGCTGACAGGCAGGCAGGTTAGAAATGTGCTTCATGGAGTGTTTGATGTTATTGCTTTTGTTTGGTTTCAAATTCTCGTTATTATTCCAAAAGGCTTCCCATAAATGATCTGCCGTCTCCTCTCCTGAATCGCAGTCTGCAAGGCAACGACTGCAGCTGTGAGTACATGCAGTGCAGTACACAGTAGAAAGCAGAGGACAGTACTGGACTTGTGTACTTTCTCCTGCTGTCTGTGCCGTGGCAAAACGTTTCTGCTCCAATCCAAACTGATTTATTAGCAGGTCTCGCATCTCTCTGGTATCACGTCTTCCCCTCAGACACAAAGGAATGTGAATCTCTGCCACAGATACTCCCAGCTTGTAAATTCCCTTCATAATAAACTGCCAAAATAATCCCTCTCCACTGCGCCGAGGCATCCTGGGATTTAAAAGTGTGTGTGTCAGGTGTGTTTATGCACTCACAGCCTCTCCTGGAATCGACAGCCCGCTGGGTCCCTGAGGGCCAGGCAGACCCATGGGCCCCGGTGGTCCAGCTTCTCCCCGCGGGCCGATCGGCCCCTGTAAAATGAAGAAAGAAGGATAAGAAACATTTAAACACCAGAGGCATTTCTTTGTTGATATTTCTTGTCCCTCTTCATGTTTAACACTTTTGCAATCAGTGGAAAAGACCAACAGGAGACGAGGAGCCTCCCCTTCATATCAGGCAGGAAAAGCAAAAACACGCATTCGATAAGTGGAATCAGATGTTCCTCAGAGCTGTTGTGCTTTAAACAATCTTTTGTTTCCACTGAAGCGTCTGAAGCAGCGCTCAGATCTGTCAGAGGCTTTTCTTTCTGTAGCTTTGATTAAGAAGTTTTTCAGATGATGTCAAAAGGTACTCACAGCGGTGCCGGCCTCTCCTCTCTCACCTCGGGGACCTTTGCCGCCAGGAGCGCCCTGAGGAAGAGGAGGAGGAAGAGGAGGGACATTCGTCATGTTAACACAACACAGACAAATCACAGACAAACTGACTGAACCCCCTGAACACAGTGGAATCAACTGCTTCAGATGTTCCCCATAAGCAATGAAGTCCCCAAAATAAAATCTACGAAAAACTCGAGTCAATGCGCTTCATCATGACTGTGTGCTTCGATCAGGTTTCACTGACAGTGACTCAGCGTTTTTGCACCTGCAGTTCATTTGCTCGGCTCTGAATCAGTTGATCAGTACGTAAACTTTTATGGCCTCGTTTGGTTTCTTTTCTCGCTCAGAGAAAAAAAACCATGTGACAGTGTTCAGTGTGCTCATTGGTCAGAAGGGAACAGGAAAGTAAAAACAGGAAGAAGCTTGTGTGTTCACCAAATCTGCTCCACCCAGAAAATTCAAAATCTGAAGACTCATTTCATGGTCTTCTAAAGAAAAAAACAGCACTGAGTCGGGTCACGTTCCCACCACAAACAAACTGATCCAGGGTTTGTTTAGGACCAGACCAAGACCACCTCCTCTCGAAGGGTCTCAGCACAGACCAGCACAAGCACCTGAGTGCGACTGCACACCTGCCCAAAGGAATTACACCAAGATAAAGGAGCAAACCAGAGGTGTGAAAACAGCCTGAAAAAACCCATCAACTTGTTAAATAAGCAGAACTGTTACTCACACTCTGAACCATACTCATGTTATTTACTAAAACTCGAGCCTGAGCGATGACTCTTCTATATGGGGTTTGTTGGCAGTCAGGTCCACATCCCGCCACGAGTGCAGTCGGACTGTCAGGCCGGCCGTCGCCACGCTGCACCCGCGTTTACCTTCTATCCTCTCCTAAAACATTTTACGAGGCTTCGCGAAGACGTTCCTTGTGGTTAATGTGCTGCATGGCGTCGGATTCCGCCTTGTACAACATATAGTGTGTAAATAACCATAAATAACCTGACAGGAGAGAGCTTTTACATACGCAGAAGTAGAGAGACCACAGTGGAAAAAGCATGGAGGGATCACATGGTTCTCCACGGGTTCAGTAAAATGGCTTTAATGGAGTAAAACTCACGGAGCGATTGACCAGAGACCTGACACAGCAGCGTTACACTCGGATGTAAAATCCAACCTGCTCTCCTGGAAATTACATTTAAATACTGCTGATCAACTCCGACAGCAGGCACAAACAAACATAATGCTGCTTGGATTGCACGATGAGGAAAGGTTTTAATGTCCAAAGGCTTAAACAGGAAGTGGAGCTAACCTGAAGTTGCGAATGTAAACCTGCAGTGAATCCTTGCTGTATTTCTTTATTTATTAGAAAAGCTTCAGGTCAACGTTTTCGATCACAGGAGTGAGAGAGCTACCTACAGAGCTGATTTTATAAACCTGAGTGAATAAACTTCAGTCATCTATTCGGTGAGGATCGTCCTCCATCACGACTACAGTTACCGACAAATTGTACTTGGATATTGAAAAGTAGTAGTAAAAAGTACTCAGTGAAGTCTACAAGTAAACATAACCCAAGAAGCCGTTATGTTTCCTCCAGAACGTATGTGACAAAAACCATCTAATTTAGAAATACTGTTCAAGCTGTCAGGTAACTGATTCTTACCACTGGCCCCTGAGGCCCCGGCAGCCCGGTGCCCTCCGACGTGCAGGTGCAGGAGTTGGGAAGAGAAGGACACTTGAGCTCGTCTCTCTGGTGGACAAACAGACAGAGGATTCAACAGTCAGAAACAAGCAAAATGTGAAGAGACAAAACAGTCAACAGACTTCAGCTGCAGGCCGAGGGGTCGAGTTAACGTCCCACAGCGTCTGCGTCACTTCCACTGAGAGCGAGCATCTGAACAAGGTGTTCGAGAACGAGAGGCCCCACAGTGTTTACGGAGACGTTCTGAACTGGTAGAGTGTGCTGGTGTGACGTATTTCGACTCCAGAGGTAAACAGCTTGAAACATTTCTGCTGGTCCAACTCTCGCACAAAACAAACGGCAGAGCCGAGGTGCCTTCATGTGATGGTTTTCTGGAGCCGACAAAACGGCACCAGAACAAAACGTGTGTGTGCGGTGAGAGCAGCTACAGGCTCCTGAATCCATCTGTGAATTCAGAACTTGAGTCTGATCTTACAGTCATTAAATGAGCAAACATCAGTTGCAGTCAGCGTTCACACGTTTGTGCTGCATTCACTTTCGTTTCGTGCTGCGTTCAGACAAAGCTTCGCTTGTTACGGCGTCTCTGGAGATCTCTGCTGGGACTGAAGCGAGAAGGCTTCGCGTTGAGACAGGCCAGAGTCCAGCCGCCAAACAACGGCCTGCACTGTGCTGCATTTTTTAAAAATCTCATACTTTCACTGCTGCTGGTGGCCAAATTCTTAACTGCCTGCAAACAAACGTGGCTCATTGTGGCCTCGCTGAGGTCTTGAGAAACACCAGAAATGCTTTTTCTAACGTGTGAGGGATGACGGACAAGGAGAGAACTTCTCTACAGTGCGGTCAGGCTGCTGCTTGTTTTATGTTCGTCACTGGAGTCTATTCAGTGTTTTGTGTTTTCTCTCCGTTAAAGTTGCAGCACATCAGCAGGTAACGTCTGCGTGAACAGACTGTTTCAGATCTGCACGGCTTGTTGTGAACACAGGTTTAATTCGAGCCTCACTTAACCCACAGCGATGAGCTTTAAAGCTTTTTAAGGGTCAAACACGCTGAAGTAAAGCCTGTTTCAGTCCGAAGAAGGAAGCTTTGTGTTGTTTTAACAAAAGCCTTGCTGATCCAGATCCTGTGTGGCTCATCCCTGCAGAAGGAACAGCAGGTCAGCACACTTTCACACCAAAGGTTAAGTATTTCTTCTCTTTGTAAATGATGAAGATGTTTGGATTGAATTTATGTGACAACCGACTGGGATGAGGCCGAGAACACAGCTGATGTTTTGTGTCGTATCTCAGGCCCTGCGGTCCTTTCATCGCTCCGACACTCCTGCATATCACATACGGCCTGTTTATTTTCCTCTGTGACTCGAGCCAGTTCTGACTGCGGCTGCTTTGATCTGCTGCCGAGTCCCGACTGCAGGAGAACCGAGGACACGCCGAGTGTTTGGACCTGCAGCACAAACACTGTCAGGACGCCGTGATTTTACTTCTGCTCCTAAACGTGTCATTAAACATTTCTGCATTGTTTTCCTGAGTCGCTTTCCTCCAAACATGTTTGAGGAGAACCAGACGGGGACGGGTCTATAAGGTGCTCCACAGATGGAAAAACAAACACACAAACAGGAAACACGAACACACAAGCAGATGTGAGGTTTAGACTTTTCGGGGCTCCTTTTGGATCCAAATAATTTCAGGATTTGGTTTGTATTGAGTTTCACTTTGGTCATTTTCATTTTCTTTTCTTACTTCAAATGTAAAATGAAAATAACGACCACCAACATGTCTAATCAGGCCTTGAAAATCCACAAAATCTTCAAAATGATGAATCAGCCTACAAGCCAAACTGCATTTATAATACAAACAGTTGATTTTCAGCAAAGTGGAAGCTGCAGACGTCACCATCAGCTGGCTGCAGGCTAAAATGAAGTTGCAGTTGGAGTTAAAAGGTTCCCTTACCATCGACGGGAGGTCACAACATCTGTCCCTGCTGGTCCAGCCCAGGCTGCAGACAATATCGAACATCTGGAGCTGGAACTGTGCAGAGGAAACAAAAGAAAACATGGACATGGTGTTGTGGTACATGTGTTTCTGAGCTCCCAGAGGACACACAGAGAGACAGCACAGCCGAGTCCCATCAGGGGAAGACAGGAAACGGCTCGCACTGCAGCATCGCTGACGGCTAATCAGACTTTGACATCCATCTGAATGATTCTGTTGGTCCCATCTAATGGCTGATGTTATCAGCCCGAGCCGCGTTCAGCTTCAGCAGCGAGTTCAGAGTAATTTAAATGAGTAAAATGGTACGTTTTCTCGCTGAAATGACACACTGAGTTCAGGTTTAACATCAGCTAACATTAGCAACACCCCACTGAGGTGGTTTGTTAGCTTCAGAGACTAACAGTTTTATCTCCAGATTAAGACCAGTTTAGTCTGTGGTTACATTTAAACATCTTGTTTGATCAGACTTAAATCTATTGGTTTGTCAGCAGCTCTGTCTTGGCTAAAGTCTAATCCACAACGACATTTGCTGAAGCATTTGTGTTGTATTTAATAACCAAAACTCTTGTAAACAGTTTACTTCAGTGCATTGCTCGGTGTGTTCTGCCCCCTGGCCGTCGGTCAGGTCTCGACACAGTCCACACTGACGACCTGTCCTGTAAACGCTGGCGTTCTGATTCAGACCTCTAGTTAAAGTCAGACTCCATAATGACATCCATAAAGGGAGTCAACAGAATGACAACGTGACAATGACATGCAATCCTCTGTTCTGCAGTTACCACTTCTGGCCACAGAGGTCGCTGTTCAGCCCACAGTCATATAGTTTCATCTGAGAGGGTTTTAATTCCATCTAACTGTTGTTTGGATGTTTGGGATATTTGCGGACTTCAAAAACACGATCCTATTTACTATTTTCACATTAAAGTAAATGCTAACTGTGTACGAAGTTGAACTTGACTTTCTCTGCTGCGGTTCAGAGCTGACTTACTGTTGCCGATTCTCCTCTGGAGCCGATGGACTTGGACATCTTGCCCAGAACCTGGTAGCCGTCGCTGGATGTGTTTCCAGCAGCCTTGATCTCAATTTCAGCCACTTCTTGGCAATCGATGTTGAGTTTGACGCTGGTGGATGACACCAGGATATGGAGCTTCAGGGAGAAAAGGGAGGGGAAGAAGAGGAAAGGAAAACAAAAAGAGAATAGATTTTTATTGGCACATCCTTTGTTCTAAGACCAAGTTTTGTGCCTGGTTTTTATCCCGATGGCCTGCAAATTATTAAGTGCTGGTGGGGGCTGAGCTCAGGGTGGATGTCCTCCATCGTCTCCACTGTAGCTCTGTTTATTTAAAGCACTGCTGGAATGTAACAGAGGAAAACCAGCGTTTCTTTCTGTTCATTCAGAGGAAAAGCTGCTCCACCACAGGAGGCTAAAGTCTGGATCAAATGCTAGAAATTCACCCAAACTGCTTCCTGTTCCTGTGAGAAACCTCACGATAAAACTTCTTCACCTTCCACGTTGTTGTGTGCTCCTCTTTAATAGATAACCTAGAAAGCACTTAAAGACACAGCAGACACTGCCCTAAAGTCAACATCTAAACTCAGGATATCTGCTGAAAATAAGTACTGATCGATGGGCTGTCAGTCACTAATTGATTTTATGTGAGTTAACTTTGTGGGCTGAGTGAATCATTCGTTGGTGAAAATGCTGAGCTTGACTGGGGACAGCGACACTTCGGAGTGTCCAGAATCGAGTTTCGGCTACACTCGGTCTTGTCAAGCTGATGATTCTGAATCAAGATGTGAAGTTTACATATTTTAAATGTGAGGAAAGCGAGCACTAAATTGAAATCAGACTTTTGAGTTGAGGTACTGAAATCAGCATCGAGAGCAAAAATGCTCTTCAAAAACTTTAACTGTCTTCACTTTGAAGTTGCCTTACAGGATGTTGTCGTCTACGCAGTCGTTTTACACCTCAAAATGCATCATATTTTGGAAGCCACATCTCCCAAAATTCCTTCCTCGCATCTCACTAGAAGGCACGTTGTGGCATCTGACACCACTTCAACTTCTGACCGTTAGATAACTGAGGCCACAGTGAATTCACCTCAGCCATACACACACACACGCCACCACAAAACTCTCTCCCTCACTCAGATCTCCTTCGCCACATCTCATGATGTCATTCTGCGGTGAGCCACGAGCGCTGCCTTTACAACAGCTTTCCCCCCGAGAGGCTGGGCAGAACGAGTCCAGCTGCGAGGAGGGAAAACGTTGCTGTACAAAGCCACGGGTTGGCCACTGCCAGCTGTGGCAGCCGCCGCTCGCCGCCTGCGGTCAGTCAGCATTCGTGGGTCTGCAGAGGAATGATTCTCAGACCACGGAAACACTGACATGTCTCCACATACACTTTCAGGCGCAGCTCTCATGAAGTGGGCAGGTACTGGTGAAGCTCCAGCCTGTCTCCAGCCTCAACACTTTAACCCTGAGTCTCCAGTAACAGCACTGAAACGATCAAACTGACAGTGTTTGAACGTGATCGGGTCCGGGCCAACGGTGGAAAAACTCTGTTTTTTCTTCTCAGCAGGCTGAAAAACCCTCTGAGGTTTGGATGAGACTCTGATACATGGTTCTGTAAAACTCAAACTGATGTATCAGCCTCGTGTGGATCTCCCTCTCGTTGATAATATCAGCTATTACTGGCACCAGACCCACCAAAATCTTTTCATTTTTCAAGCTGCTCTCCCAGCCTTGGAAATCTTCGGAGCCTCACTTTGAATTTTGATTTGACATTACAGTTAAATTTTTTCTGTAAATTTTTTTCCAAGAGAATTGGATTAAACCCAGTAGTTCGTGAGAAACTGATGAAACTTAATCTATAGGCTTCGTGTCCGTTTTTTTCATGTCAGCACAAATTAGTTAAAGCCTTATCCTTTTAAAAAAAAAAGCATAAGAGAAGGAATTGCTAGTCGGCTAAATGCAAGAGAAAAATGGCAAACTGGCTGAATAAAGAATGAACGTGATAACGACGTGTGTTTCACAGGGCTTTGGAATGCACCTTTAATCAGTCATACTGATGTCTGGAAGCAGCGTTTGACTTACAGGCTGCTGGAAGGAGATGTTTACATATATATGAACATGAGAATAGTGTTCTACACGCTCACTCTGTGCAGAAAGTTTTCTCTGACTGGGGGTCAGTGGGCCAGTAAGTCAAGTTTCACGCCTTCTTTCTCCTGTCAACTTGAAGCTCTGGCCTCCATTGGTCTGCACAAGTCGACTGTTTATATCTTGTGTCGGGGCAGGGATGCTACAACTTCCCTGAGTGACCCTTTTGTTTTATAAAACGGAAGCAGACATCCTGCCTGTCTTCACTCAGTCTTCCTCACTTCATACCTTTCCTCTAATTCTACCTGCTCATGACACTCACAGTCTTGCCTGTGTTGGGCCTCAAAAGGCCCAACTTGTAAAACATGACCAGAATTCGAAGGAAACACCAAAAAGCGTAACCTCCAGCTGCTGCTCACTGTGCTGCAGCAGTAGCTACGGTTAGTTCAGTTAGCCGTGGAGCCAGCAGCCCTTTAACTCATTACTTTGTGCCTGGACTGTGAGCTCGGATCCAGAGGGGAGTCACTGTGGACAACGAGGCTCAGCTCAGCAGCCTCTCAGTCAGCAGAGCTGGACGCCAGACGAACCAGTCAGGTCTTCAGACTTATAGCATCTTTTTGTTGTGTTGTTTTCTGCTGTCTACAACCCCTGTTGGAAGCTCAGCTGCTGGCAGGACAGTTAATCTACTTCTCTGCAAATCATCCGTCTGATGGTTAACACAGAGCTCGCAGGGAGGATCGGTCCTGTCAAGCCCCACGGGACCACAGAGAGGCTACAAAAACCTTCAGGTATCCACAACAGGTCTGAGTGGCTGCTGTTAAACACATCTGGGGAGGATCTCAGAGTTCTGCTGCTGAGTTAGGTGGTTGGTAATATGCTGCGAGGGGAAGGAGATTAAAGAAGTGGCGGACTCCCGCCATCTTTCGCTGACAACATATCATAGCTCCCTAACAGACCCACACGTCAACTCACAGTCAACTCACGATCATTCTTCTGCAACACACTGACAGCAGGTTCAAAATATCTCAGTCAGCTGTGAAGTTCAGTCCAGGCCATTAATATAAAACCATTCTTCAGGCCAGTTATTTTTATTACTGCCGGAGGCTTCAGCAACACAAAGAGCAAAAAATCCAAATCCAAAAAACCCAAAGGTTCAACGTTGATGACACGTCCTTGACACTGAGCTCCTGGCAGCTTCCAGGTTTATGACCAACTGTGACCTCTGACCTCTCTGAAGGAGGGAGGACACAGCAAAAAGAAGAATTTCACCCTGAGGGATCAGACCTGCATCACCTCCCATCATGTCTGAAGGGCCAAAGATTTTCATCACGACTGAAACACACGCTGGAGGCTTTCTACAGAAAAATTCTTCTGAATAAATCTGAAGCCAACCGATTTTTAATCCCATCTGGATTTTACAAACAGGATCATCAAGTTACTCAAAGTCTCTTTTTACATCCCACAACTGCCTTCATATTTCCTGTGAAAGACATGTTGCATCCACAATAAATGATGGCTACAGGTGCCCAGAGGAGCAGTTATTATCAGGCGTCTACACAGAACAGCAAGCCATCTAAATCACTGCTATTCTCCTCTGCTATGCCAGATTGTCCAGTGCCTGCTGACACTGACGTTTCACCCTGCACCAGACGCCGTGTACAGAGGCATGCTGGGAGGTAAAACCACAGAGCAGCATTAATTCCCCTGCGGTCGGCTACCAGAGGCAACAGAGGCAACAGAGGCAGGACTGAGCGCCTGCCATCCAAAACTCCTCCTGAGCCGAGAGGGGAGATGGATGGAGGCGAAGCGCCGCCTCCCTGCTGGCTCCTCAGCCGCTCTGATGTAATTGTTTAATAGCGGTGACCCAACATTTTCCAGGCGAGCGTCCCAGCAGGCACTGCAGTGCATTTTTAATGGTCTCCCCTCTCTGAAGAGCTTATGGATCCTCATGAAACTATGCTGCCATTTTGGCTCTCGAAAAAGAGTTAAATCTCAAGTGAGCGCCTTGCTAAAGTAAAGAATCGACATTCAAGTCACAGAAGTGGTTTGTTTTTACTGACTGAAACTGAAAACTTTGTGAGAAACAGCTACAGCTCAAACAGTCTCCCTTCAGAGCAACACAAAGACGGCCCTTCAAGTCGGGTGTCCATCACACGCCCTTTGACAGACGTACTGATGTGTTTTTATTTAGCAGCAGAGTTTTGTTTCAGGTCGTGTAATAACAACTCAACCATCAGCACTGACAAAAGAGCAAACCTCACCAGGCAGGAAAGGCCTTGATGTCATTAGTTTGAGCTGCAGTTTGCCGCACAGTAAAGTTTATTCCTTACAGCAGACGAGGACGGAGGCTGAACTGAGATGTCTGGTGCTTTGCTTGACACAACAAACTCACAAATTCCTTACATTATTGTACATGTGAAGGTAAATGTGATGGTAAATGATAAATTATTCTCTGCCCCAAAAACAATGCAGGTACATGTGAGGCAAAGCTTCCAACACTGTGATAAATCCTGGAAAACTTCTTGTCCAAATCCGTCACCACATTTCTCATATTCTGGAGGACGTCCATGACACTTTCAGGGCACAAATACACAAACGGATGAAAAACCTATCTCGCTGTGGACTGGATGAAATATTTTTCATGTCAGCAAGGGGACCTTGAAATGCATTTAAAACCAGGATTAGTGTTGTCAGGTAGGTTTAATCAAGTTTTATTGGAGATAAAGTATCAGTAACTCAGATGCAATCATGAATTCACACAGTAAACCAGCAGACCAATGCGACCGTCTGTTGATCTCTTCATACCATCAGGCCAATGCAGACGGTCACCTCCATCACTCCATCAGACAGTCTGAACTGTTTCTGGGTGAGTTTTACAACCTGCAGAGACCATCTGTTTGTCTGAGCCCTCAAAACGCTTCAGGAACACGTCTGTAGTTGCATGCGAGCTGCTCCGACTGTAATATACAACACATTTGGAATCTCAGGCATCCACAGTATCTGTATGACCTCAGGACATCCAGACAGAACAAAGTCGAGCGATTCAATTGATGTGTCACGGCCGGGACCAACAAAAATCTTATATAATTCAACCACATTCGACTTTCAGCTTCATTCTATCCGACTTAAAATGTGACTGAACTCCGAAAAACGCCCACATGGACTTTAACCACCGCGTGGAAAAACGCTGCCACACTGGAAACGTTTTTAACATCTCTGCGGTGTGTTTAGTCTGCTGTCAGAGCGCCCGCTCAGTGTGATCGACGGCAGCTGTTTCTCACCTCGGCCTCCGTATCATCGTGTGGCATCAATCCAGCCCAGATAAACAGTCTCTTACCTTGTGGAAGCTTCCGTGGAAGATCCCCTTGACTCGATCGGTGTCGAAGGTGACCTTCTGGATCTCACCGCGCTCGTCTTTGTTGTAGAAGGACACGGTCTGTTTGGAGGCTGAGCAGAGAGACGAAAGCAGAGACGTTACACACCGACCTCCTCAAGATTCAGAGAAACCGCCTTGAAAGAACACAAAACATTTTGTGCTGAAAACAAGCTGCTGAAAATAAGACCTGGACTTTACCTGCAACTCTAATATAATCATGCAAAGGTCGAAAACATAACAGGGGAGCAAAGTGCAGCCCCTGATGCAAAGCCGTTTGGGAGCTTTTATGCTTTGGATTTTTTTGTGACTTGTTTCCTTCAGAGATGAGATTCTTTCAAAAGAAAATTTACATTATGTTGCACCAAGTTTTAAAGCTTACCTAAAATTCAAAAAGATTAAATGTAAAGCACCGTTTAATGAATCAAAGCTTTAAAACTGATCCTTTAAGACATAAGCAGCTATTTGTCTTCACTGGTAAACAACCACCATCGCTGTTGGAGTTTTACTCACATGACGTTAACTCAGGACTTCTAGCAACACGAAGCGAAACTCACCATTAGCTGGAATAAAATTTATTGCTGCAAACATTTGGGATCATGTATTATATGTCAAAATATAAAACAAAGATCTAGTTGTTTTAATGTGGAAGTGCCGTGTAGTTTATGTTTAAAACTCATACCGATGTCAGGAAAAATGTTATTCTTTAAAGCTAGTTTCATTAGGAAAATATGCCTCACTTTTTGACATAAAGTTCAATGGAGTCAGTCTCACATATGTACATTAAATATGAAGGTGAAGCCAGAAGATGGTTAGCTTAGCTTAGCTCAGCTCAATGAAAACAAGAGGTCGCAAGTTACCTCAGCCTCTCCGCCAGAAAGCAAATCAGCATTCTTTCCCAAAATGTCAACCTGTCAACTTCTTCAGTAATGCAGAGTTTGGTTCTGCCTTCAGCGTCATCCAAAGGTTGTTATTCAAGAAGCAAAATGTCACTGAGGATTTCGGCTGAAGCCCACCGGAGAGTCCCACTGACAGGCTGAAACCAAGGCTTTACGAGAGCCAGCTGAACTCCCCATGACACGAGAGAGTTGTGGTTATCAAACCGAGACCGGAGCAGCCGGTGGGCACAGCCGGCTCGTTATACCCGACTCAAACACAGCGAGGCCCAGCTGCAGCACATCCCTCCCACGCCACCGCGTCCGGCTCTCACGGCACACACAGCAGAGGACGGGAGGCTGGTACTTACGGTCGAGAGTGACGCCCGTCTCCGGCTTGTGGTCTTTGCTCGACACCTGCCAGATGTCGAAGGCCTCGGTGGGCGAGTCGGGCAACAGCCGGAACATCAGGATGATGGTGTAGGCGTGGGGAAGACCGTCAGGGTGTATCTCCCTGTTCACGAGACAAGAAGAGACAACACATGAAGTAAACATGTTCTGTGGCATTGCTCTTCTTCTCCTGGATCAAACAGTGAGGCTCACAGCTGACTAAGGGATGATGGGAAATAGAAATGGGGTAAAGGGACATCTGAGAGCCGAATCATATGTTCTGGTGTGGTCCATGTTGGTCTACAGGAATTAGGATGATTTTAATGATGTGTTTTATCAGACTAAGCAGCCACTGGCTTTCAGCTCCATGAACCTTTGATTTTCACATGGACACATCTGATTGGACACAATTCTCCCTAAAAGTCTGACCATCTGAAGAGTCAGAACTGTTTGTTTGCTGCCAGGTGATGTCAGTCAGATTGAGTTTGGTTACAGCCTCAGGCGTGACGCAAACTGCAGGTTATGAGGTGAAATAAAGAATGAAATAAACATGAAATCTGTTCTCCCAAAGCCATCGTCCCTTCTCTTACTTTTCACTGAAACGTTTTTCAATGTAATGTTGCTGTCTCTGCACGAGAAAAAAGGTTTTAATCATTTTTCCACCACTGGCTGATTTCATTCTATCAGAGCAGGATGTTTCTCATTTGTCCCTCTGATGTCACTACACATTTTGGAAAGTCACACTTGGTCACCAGTCAGAAGTCAAGCTGTTTTCATGTGGTGCTCTGGATATGGGACTGGGAGGTGGCCAGCGTGAACACGGCTTGAGTTTGCGGTTGGGTTTGCACTCAGTGGCCTGACGGAGGCCTGCTGTGAGTGGACTGAAATGCTGTCTGAAAGGCTGCGCCCCGACCTCACAGAGCATCGTAAATCCACTGACCCACTTAGTGGCGAGAATGAGCTCATACAGTCTGGACACAGCTGGGCGGAGACATGAACAGCTTGGACGTGTTTGAAGATAAACAGTGAAAACAAATCTGCAGCGTCACCGCGAAGCTGCGGGAGTACAAGCTGGTTGATCTCAGCGGTGAATTCTGGAAACAAAGCGTAACTTAGACACCAACGGTTGATTTGTGAGTCAGTATGAGGTCAGGTCAGAGCAGCTTTTCACATTTAAAATCAACCTTAAATCTACAGCAGTTTGAGCACTCCCCAGAGAAACGGTGATGAAGAAGAGCCACAATGAGGCTGCTGAACCTAACTAAAGACAAAACAAAGTGAAGTCTGAGTGGCATGATGTGCGACTCACGTTGTGGGCTGAGTCACAAAGGCGTTTTTGTGGAGTCGGTATGCTGTGTAGCTGTTGAAGGAGCCTGGCTCCATGGAGACGCCCTTCACGTAGCTGTAGGTCTTCTCCGTCAGGTTGAAGGCCTCGAGCATCCTGAAGCCTGAAACACATCAGGACGGCAGGGATTTCAGTTTTCTGCACATAGTGAATGTCAGCATTTCGTGAGTTCAGCTTCCTGAGTCATCGTTTACACTGACCAGGCGAGGTGAATCCGTTCAGGAAAATCAGGGGGCAGGCTGTGGGACAAAGAATGAAGATGATCAGAACCTCAAATGTTTTCCTGGCTCTTCATGTTGCTGTGGATATTTTGCAAACTTACATGAGGTTGCAGTTTCACAAATGAAGGTGATCAGATTTTCTTTGATGGTGCTGAAAGCATCGAAGTCGTCCACAACGAAGACGTGCCTCTCGCTGGGTTTGCTGCCGATCTCCTGCAACTCGACAAAGTCCACATCGGCAACACCGATGGAGAAAACGCTGTAGCCTGACGACAGGAGGAGGAAACACGGTCAGAATACAAACTAACAGACTGGATGGGTAACACAGCAGTTTACTGTCTGCAGTGACACATAACTGTATCAGATCATCTGTGAAATCAGATGAGGATTCAGGTCACACATCCTGCAGTACATTCTGGTGATCACTAACGCTTGTTACCTGCATGCTGCAGCTTGGCAGCATTCTTCTTCACCTCGTCCTGAGAGCGCCCGTCAGTGATGGCGACGACCACCTTCGGGACGTTTCTCCTCATTCCATTGTCAACAGAGAAGGCCTTCTCGTAGGTGTGTTTGAGGGCCACTCCTGCTCAACAGAGGAAAAGTGTGTCAGAAGAACCACTGGACGAATGTCTGTGATCGTCCCTGCGGCAGGTGGCGTGTGACCCAACCTGTCTTGGTGTTTCCTCCTCGGTAGCGGATGTGAGAAAGGGAGGACATGACGACGCCTTTGTCTTTATACGCGTTCAGCTTGAACTCGGTCTTGGCGTCATCGCTGTACTGCACAAACGACACCTGGTGGGAAAGCCACATCGGGAACATCAGAAATCAGCTTCAGCGTACTGAAGCTCCACATCACTACAGAAAGTGATTTTACGAAAAGAAAACGGTCGACTTTACCAGCAGAGGAAGCTTTGGAAAAACACACAAGAACTACAAAGCAACAGAATGTTATTGTATAACGCAAGAAAAATATTTAATATGTATGAATGCATGTATGATTAATAGCTTCAGTCTCCAGAGAATACGAAAAATTTACTGTTTTACATTTTAGTATCAGTACAATTAAATTCAATAAATTCTACTCTCAAGTGTGGAACCTTGTACTTTCTTCGTCTTTCTTTTGTGGACTTTTAGTTCCTGTCTTGTGTTTCTCGTGCCTGCTGCTCTTCCTCCTGTCACTTTTTCCTTGCTGTCGGATGTTTATGGTCACACTTGATTGAATCTTTTATTTGTACTGGAAAGCACATTAATGAGCTGCACACATCCAGCGAGCTTCATTACTGTATGAGATTTTATTTGTGCAAATAAAAAACCTGTAGCATGAAGTCATTTAGATACAAACCTGCATTCCCGAGGGTCCAATGACATCGAAGGCGCCGATCATGCCGGAGACAAAGTCCACGACTTTGCTGAAGCTCTCCTCGCCGATGCTCCACGAGCCGTCGATGAGGAAAACCACATCTGCTTTGGCACCTTTGCAAACTGAGGCAAGAAAACAAGTCAGTGTGGAGCTTTAAAAGTCCACAAGCCAGAGCTCAGGGCAGCGTCACAAACACCAGCAGAGAAAATGGCACCAACACACGGCATCATTATTGTTTGCAAGCTGGAGAGCATTAAAAAGTCAGCTGAAAGGGTGCAACAAAACAAAACGATTGAGAAAAATGACGAGATGAGTATAGTATAGTAATTAAAGGTTTCACCGATAAAAAGAATAAAATAAAAATACTGGCAAAACAAAACAAGCAACATTTGGTCACCAGAAGGATAGCGCTCTCATTAATGGGTTCCTCTCAGACAAAAACGAACTCGGCTTCGAATAATCTTTGCCTTATGTGATGCAGTGCACTCTGTAATCTTCTCTATCCTCTCGGAGATTTATAAACAAGTTTTACACAACACCGGACGACACAAACAGATTCTTTGGACTGGTCTGCTTTCCTTTTTCAACACCTAAGGTGCTGGTTCTTAACGGCCGTGTTCCGACAGGCCCAGCAGTACATGTGGCGCCCATTAACCCACGGAGTCGATCCAGAGAGGCGGCGTTCAAACCTTCACCTCGGCCAAAACACTGCACTGAGGAGTTTCCAATCAGAGCTGAGCCTGAATGAAAAGACTGGATCCATTCAGTCCCATAAGTGCTTTTTGGGCTTTTGGGATGCCGGCCATGCTGGAACTGGTGTTTCTGAATGTGGCGCAGCATTATGTAGTCCTGGGAACATGTTTTAACACGTTCACTTCACTTCTCAGTTCACTCAACTCTGCAAAATCTTTGTCCAGGTGAAATACATGCAAATGAGAAACTGAAATAAGAATTAGTGAAAACTCCTGTGACTTTTAAATGTATTGTTAATATTTTATTAGTGGTGCACAGAAGATGTATCAGAAGAGCTTCTTAAACTTCCAGGATTATTGAGTAAACCACGACAGCAGTTGAGCTAACAGATAAGACGGTCTGCTGCTTCTTTCTGAGAAAATCCATCATATTCCCTCTGTTAGGTATCCTCACAGACAGGGGGCGCCGTCGTGAAAACAAAAACACAAACATCATGAGACACCTACCTGCCCATGCTGGGGGGATGGTGGGTGGAGGCGCTGGGGTTGGTGGGAGTGTTGGAACTGGAGTTGGCTTCACCACTATGAGAAACAAAGACAGCTACAAGTCAGCGTATCCGTAACAAATACAGAGCGGTAAACATGTCGTAGGATGAAGTCACTGTTTTGGCTCCGTCCTGTGACATGACGTAGCTCTGAACCGGGTTTCAGGTCTCAGACACATTCAGACGGGTCACATTTTGACTCAGCGTGTTGTGGGAGCTGCTGGTTTAGACAACACACAGAACATGAACATCTCACTGCAGTTGGCCCTCATTTGATAACTTGTAAGATTCACTGATGTGTCTTTAATATCTCAGGCAAGTCCACTTTGACTTCACTGATAATACTTCTGTACTTTTACTACAGTCATATTTTGCATTTGGAACTTAGATTGTGATATATCTAATTTCACTAAAGTGAAAGATGCGAGTCCTTCAGTTGGGCCACAGTCAGCGAGTGTAATGACAGAACACACACAGCACCTGAAAGCTTCGGACCTGCAGGTACATCATGATCTCATCGTGCTCTCACATCTCAACTTATCCTAACTAAGCTGACACTTGCTGAACATCTCGAGTAAGCCAGCTTGCTCTCGGTCTTGGAGAAACACCTACATGTTCTCTCCTTGGCGCTGACTCCTGGACCTTCCAGATACGGCGTCTGAACGAAGACGGTGGCCGTGTACAGAGCGTCAGGGGAAAGTCCGTCGAAGCAGTACTGAGGCAGCCCGGCGGGGATGGTGATCTCATGTTGGCCTTTGCTGGAGGCTACACAGGAAGGAAACATGGAGGGTTTTTAGACAGCAATCATCAGACTAAAAGTCCAAATAAAAACACACAAACATCTCAGTGAGACTAACTGCTTTACACGCTCTGAGCACACACGACCACTTCAGTTAAGTCAAGCTGTGGGAGGTTGGCCATAATCCCGTCAGTGAGGGTATATTCAGATGAATCCCAGATTAACAGACTGAAGCTGAACGTAGCTTGCTGGTGGTGCAGTGCTCGTATTAAAACTGTAAATGAGGCACTTCAGCAGGCGACTTGCTGTTCATTTAAACATTTTCATGGGAAGTGTGGGCTTGTGTGAGTCACAGTTTGTCCTGGATGGGACTTTGCAGCTCCAGTTCATTATATGTATCTCCAGGGGTATGATAGCACTAATGAGAATTAGCAGTGACTCAAAGATTGCTTCCCCAGGTGCTTACATTTCTGGCTTTTAAAACTAAAAAAACAGCTGGGCTGCTGGCAACTTCAGCCTTTTCTCATGAGTTGCTGCTTTTCTTGTTTTATCTCATCTGATTTGTTACAACACATTTCTCTAACTAATTTTAAAGTTAAACTGAATGATTTTTGTCCAGTATTTCTGAGCCAAATTTGTAGTTCTGTCGCTGCTGCCATATTTTCTGTTGATGTTGCTAACAGAGAAATATTAATAAATCACTGCGGCTTCAACTCTACAAAGCTCTCATCCTTGTGAACGCGATGAACAAACCCAACAACTGACCCTCCTCTGGGATGTCTGGGCAGTGATGGACTTCCTATTTACACTGCATGTTCTGGTCAACACAAACAAGCGTGTTTAGTGCAGGGGCAGCTGCCACAGAGGATGACGGCTGCTCTTCAGCGTCCCGACAGAGCAGATCCTAACGTCATCATTCTCTGTCGAATGAAGGCGATGCAATGCCTTCAGAAAGAGCTCTGCAACATCAACAAGCTCAGGTCGAAGTCACCAAGTATAAATTGTTCTGGGAAAACACACTGGCCTCTTGGTCAGGGCTTCTCCAAAACAGTGGCCCTTGTTTATCGAGACAGAAGACACGGAGAGTGATGCTGACAAAATAAAATCTCTGAGACATTTCAGCTGGACGTCAGCTCATTCGCAGTCAGCCACCAGAGTTTCCATGGCTTTTAAAATGTTGAGGAAATATCAGAGAGACCCGCGGCCTCACACAGTTTTTCCACTCACTCATCTCATCGCAATCTCCCACCGCTGGCTGCGTTTCCATCTGAGGACAAACAGTTGACTGGTTTGTTGGACCGTTTGCTGCCTCTCACTGGGACAGATTTCGGATGGTCATTAACTTGCCGTCGTCTTTGTCACGCTAGCAGAACTCGTTCTGACGCCCTGTCATGGTGGCCTGAATGGCTAATGACTACCATACAGATATTCAGATATGCATGCGCTCTTCCTGGTTTTTCCTTGTCTTTAACCTGCTAACCCGTGTCCATGTATGAATATGAGCCAGATGGGAATCAAAGACCCCGTAGAAATTGAAAAGAATGAATTTCTGCAGGCAGAGACACAATTAAAACTTGGTGGTCGGATGCTTTCAATCCCAGCCAAAACTTGCATCCTGCTGTGAGTAATAATCACAAAGAGGGGAACTAAAGATAAACACACAATCTGCTAAACGTTGTGAAAGATGTAACCACAGAGATGAGCTCATCTGGAGATGCCTTCAAACATCTGCACACATTACTGCATCCATCACCTCCGATCAAAGTCCAGCCGCTACAGTGGACCACACCGCTGTCATCAGGTGCACACATGAGTCTTCGGATTTTATTTTGAAACAACTACCTCATCCTGAGTTCACTGTTAACACAGAGTTATTGTCCAGTGCTGTCATTTTGAAAAACCAGGTCCATCTCTAGCTAACTGTTTTATTTTGAAAAACAAGCCCCATGCTGAGCGCCACGACAAGGTGCAGTTAATCTATGGGGGTTTTATTGTGAAAAAATGTAATTTTTTGTTACAGCTGTTCTCACCTCTGAAGACCTGTTGATGGAGGTGAAGAGTCTGTCCACTGTAAAAACTTTCTAACATGGTCAGAAGCAAACAGTGGGGACTTACGGTCCGCAGGGTTGAGCTTGATGCGGTACGATGTGGCCGCCCGGTGGGGAGTCCACTTGATGCAGAACTTGTCGTGGTCCACGTTGTAGGTCTCAATGTTGGTCACGTTCAGGTACACTGAGGACAGAAATTCACATTCCACCAAACTGAACAAATCAAAAACGCAAATTGTGTGTACAGTTAGTGTACGTACGTGTGGTTCCCTGTCCGGCGAGCGGCGCACTCGTGCCGCCCGTGTACTGAGCCACCACTTTAACATCGTAGGTGGTTCCAGGCTGCAGGCTGTGCACAGTGTAAGAGGTCACGTCGCCCACAAAGATATCTATGGGCTGGGCCGTGGTCACACCTGCACGCAACAACATGAAAACAGAGAGAGAGAATAACTGAGCTCCTTGTCATCGTGTAACCAATCAAAAACATTCGCCACCTGCACAGAGGTCACAACTATCTGGGAAGCACTTTGCAAATGGAGACTTGCTGCAGAGGCCAAGTTTAACACTGAAACACAAATTCTTCACCCAGCGAGTGACAAAACAATCCCAACTCAAGGGCCACTTCTGAGCTCCTTCGTGTGTATCACACAGTCTTTAGGCCTTATGCCAACACATGGCTGAAGTCCTAACAGCTACTGAGCTCACATGTCAAGAGGATCCATCTCCAAAGACCACGTCATGCAGCTCAAAGTTCAGCAAAAAGCCAGTAAGTGGGCCTTGAGTTGGGTCAATTTTAAGGAGTTTTCAGAACGAGATCTGATTTTAAAAAGCACAAGTAGCATTTCTGGAAAACCACAGGGAGCAGCACGACATGAGGGCTGATGTGACGTCTCACCTGCAGGCGAGTAGGTCAGTCTGTATCCCTGGACCGGAGCTGTCACCGGGTCCCAGGCCACTCTGAACCGGGTGTACCACTCATCAGACACACGGAGGTTCCTGGGACTCAGCAGGCCCACTGTGACAGAGAGGAGACACATGCCAGTAGTATCATTTCCTCAAGCTCATCCGTGTCACCAAAATAGAAAAGAGTCCTTATGTGGCAATGAAATGCAGACGAAGGAGCATCATGTGAAAATTGTGCTATCAGGAATTTTTAAAATGGTTCTTGCCATTGCAAAAAGGAGATTTTTTTTTAAATGTCCTTAAGAAACAGCTTCAGTATCATTAGATTTTCACTTGAACATAACGTAGTGAAAGTTTTCTGTTTCCACTCCTAAAACAGGAGACATGTTCTCAATCAAACATGAAACCTGAACCACTTGCTGTATGAATATTTCACACACACACACACACACACAGATTCTTGTGTTTCTACTGTTTCTCCCAGCTGGTCTCGTGTGAGACCTCCGGGGTCCGAACATGTCATGCTAACACGTGTTGGCACTGCTGAGTAATGAGTGTGGACTGTATTTATTTTCACAGTCTGTTGGTGTGTGGGCGAGCAGCATCTTTTTCAGTGTGAACTCTGACTCTTTTTATTGACAGATTACTCTGCAGAGACTCTCTCTTTAAGTTATCAAAGTCTCTGTGTTGCACAATCTCCTCCTCAAAGCTCCAGATCTCCACTGGAAGTTGATCTCCAACAGGCCACAGCAGACTCTTTACAGCTAGCTTGGGGATCCCAGAAGAATGAAATAAAGCTGGTAACAGATGGATCCGACTTTCTGAACCTTGTTCGCTGACCAACAGCAGGACAGAATTGTGACCCTCGCTGTGTTGCTGTGAAAGCTGAAGTATCTAACTTTTCAACACATTATCACCTTCTGTGGCTCAATAAACACCAAAGACTGCAGACATCTAGAATACTGTGAGAAAGCTGCTGTTTATACAACTCAAGTCTATTTTCATCTGTTTTACACACCTAACTACAGTGACATGAGTCAAGATGGTCATCTCACCTGTCCGTCCAACGCCGCTGAGGGACCCTCCAGGGCCCTCGGCGTAGATGGCCTCCACAGTGATGTTGTAGGGGGTGTCGGGGAGCAAATTCTGCAGCATGGCGTTGTTTCTGTTCCCTGGGACCACAGTCTGAGGACCAATACAGCACCGGGTCAGAGGGTTTCACATTCACAGGTTTTCCTGAGGCGTGTGTGGGTGGGTGAGTCGGGTAACTGCTGTTCATTTAGGCTGACTGGGAGCTCCGTCAGTCCCCTGCCAGCCTTCTCACTCCTCATGTGTGGTGTTTTTGGTAGTGAAAGCTTGTCCACAAACATCCACTCACCAACAACACTGATGTTAGTCTATTGCAATTCTTTTTAAATCAGTAGCAGATGGATTTCTGTGGTGGCTTTTGACAAACTGGGGGCTTTGAGATTTTAACCAGGAAAAAAATGGTTTTTGCAACAGTACAACTGATTGATGAGTGTACATGCAAAAAACTAAAAGCCCCCGGACATCCTTTCATCAATAACTTCAAATCCAAACAGTTTTCAGACTAATCTGTCCTAAGTTTTGTTTTGAAATGTTGCTCCACACCGTTTCAACTTCCAGGTCTTTGGCTTTGTTTGCTTCAGCAGAATCGTCTCCAATAAACAGGAAGGAATCAGGTGTTCTGAAGCAGAGAACTGCAGTTCAGTTGGCCTATAGAAGCTCTATTCAAACATTTCCACTGGCCACAGATGCTAAATTGTAATAATTGCATGCATTTGTAGAAAGTTGAAGTCCGGAGAAATCCTTTTCATTACCGTCCCTCCGCTGCAGTTAGCTGACTCATACTGAACAGGTGCTTCTCTAATAAGAAGAGGGGCAGTGCAGCTGGGCCGACTCCGGCCTCCACCACCGGTCCAACTCGTTATTTAGGACCATTAATAATGTTGTTATGGCCCAAATTACACTGTTTGTTTAACAGAGCCTGTAATTAGTCTCACTAATCAGTGATTTATAACCTGAACGAGCTAAGGGAATCCTGACATGTGACCTCACCACATAGTTTACATGGAACATCACGGCGAATGGTGAACATCAAGAGCGTATCAAGAGATTATCTCATCTGGAACACAAAACGTTGTCTGTAGCTGACATTAATCTCTCATTGTTGGTAAAACTAATAAACTACACTTTATCAAACTATCTCCTCTTAACCTTTTATCTTAGAGAGAGATATTTTGGCTACACAGACATTTTTGCAGTGCACTCACAAACTCAGTGATGGGGTCTCCGGCCATGGGGGCATAGGCGATCCTGTACTGCCTCACAGGACCCTCTGCGTGGTCCCAGCCGATGGTGAGGGTGCTGGTGGTGGCATCAAACACACGCATGTTCCTGGGACCAGCACGTGGCACTGCAGCAGTAACACACCAAATTAAAACGAGTTTCTTCACACCACAGTTCACCACAAGTCACTTAATCCTGTACTCTGTTTATAGATTAAATTATAAATTAAAGGTGAACCAGTGGATCAACCGTGAAACTGTCGATGGGACTACTTCAATGTCACTCCGGTTTCATAAGTACATACGTGTTCTGTTACAGCACAGAGCACTTGTGAAACAGAAACGGAAGTTGGTCGAAGCATGCACTCAGCATGTCACATTGTTGTTGAACTTACGTGTTTTGCCCTTGCCCTTGATTGCCGATCCTTCTCCGTCGGCGTAGAGGGCGGAGACGGTGACTGAATAGGGAGTGTCCGGGATCAGGTTGTCCAGAAAGGCATTGTTAATATTTCCTGGAACCAGGACCTTTATAGAGAATAAGCCCAGGGGTCAGAAATATACATCATCATCATCATCATCATCATCATCATCCCAGCACCCACAGTGGAGAAGCTACATTCAAATGAGCCTCTTCATGCATGACATGAAGATCTGGCAGTGATAATGTACATAATGACCTCACTGTTCATCCCATATCCAGTTATCTCCCTGAGCATCCTGCTGCCAAAGTTCTCCAGAAACACTAACAAAGTCCTGGGAGGTCAGACGCCAAACAAATCATTCATTCAGTAAGTGGACTGACGGATAAACAGTTACTGCAGAGAAGTGGCTGGAGAGAGTCTGTCAGCCGCTCAGAGCAGGTTCAGACTCGACGTGTTTTCAACAACAACGAGGACTGCAGACCATCTCTTGTCACTGGGATTATCACGGCATCTATCCTCTGCTGATCTGTGGTCCATAAAAATGTGTTACATCATGGGAAACCTATGCACCGGTTGAGTCTGTCCTCGTCCACAGCTTTTGTTTTGGTTAAGGCAAACAACTCAAAGGATTCAGGACCCAAAGCTTCTGGCACACGGGGCCACGAAACAGGTTCCTCAGTGATGATGTGGTTGAGATCCCACAACTGGAAGCACGTATTCGCCTGCTGGCCTGGGGTCAAATCCTTCCAGTCAACTCAACACTACAGCTAATGGACTGGCTGTTAGCCTTTCAGAACAGCGAATTACATTAAACTGGACAGTCATTTCCTGATGGCAGAGCCGCTCTCAAATTCATTGAGGTTTGGAGTCAAAGAATTTCAGTTCTTCTGGGTAACGAGTGATGTTTTAAGAGGTGTTGTGATTACTGTGTTCAGAGTGGAATTGAGTGATCCATCAATATGCTGTTCACCACTTTGAACAAGCTTTCTAAAAGTTCCAAGTGTGACAGTTGACTGTCATCAGATCAATGGCTAAGGTTGTCTAGTTAGCCTAGCTGAGCCCTCATCAGTGATCGCAGTTCATTGGTTGTATTTTCCTACTGCAGTTTTAATTTCAGCACATTAATCCACCTGGTTAATAAACTTTGCTAATCAATTACACTCAAATCATCAACAGTATTCTTGGTGCGTCTTCGTGTTTTATCTGCGTCTCTATGCCTTTGTCAACCCAAGTTCCTTTCAGACCCAAACACCAAGTTAATTAAAATGAACCACGACAGAAGTGAACACAGACAGAGGAAATGGTGACCACAGGAGATAATAAACCCCTCAGTTTGGTAAGTATGGGAGATAATAAACTGTAAAGCTCTATTAGCTTCACAGCACCATCAAAGCAGATCTAAATCATCAAAGCCTCCAAAAACTTCACCCATAAGAGCTTTGAGTGAGTCATCCACCGAGTTCAAACTCTTTGTGGAGATACAAAGCCCCCTTTTCTCTCCGCGTGACTCAGAAGTTATGATTTCAATATTAAAGAGCTGCTCAAACATCTGTGCAACACCAACACTTAGTGAAACAAACAACCACCAAAAGGGACCACCTGTGGTTTCCATGAAAAAGACCGACCTGTTTGAAAACTGGGACCCCGCATTCATTTCAGTGGTTCAGATGTAACCTGGTGCTATGAATTTAGTAACACTGTTGAGTCCACAGTCAACATGCAGATGAACAGTGTGACAATCCAGAGACAAGAGGCAAGTCTCAAGTCAAGCACTAAAAAGTCTGACGTCAAGACCTGCAAGCCTCATGTCAGGACCAAAAAGTCGCAAATCCATCTCATTCAGCAGATTATTAAACTTGGTTCTGAAACAATTAGTCCAGTGATCAATTAAGGCTCGAGTATCCCCTCCTTTTCTCTGTTTTGCACTAAAAATTGAATATTTTGGCCTTTGGAGTGTTCGTCAGACATCTACAGGTGTCACCTCAGGCTCTGAGACATCTGAATTATCATGTTGGCATTTTCAAGACTAACCAAACAACCAAGAAAAAGGAAAAACCTGAAAAATAACCAATAGATTAGTTGATAAGGAAAATAATCATTATTTGTGGCTCTATCTGTCAAGATAATGTCTTTATCTTAAAACAAGCGGTACAAGAAGTGAGATAATTCCCCTTTAACCCCAATGTAATTTCACTTATCTCCAACAAGAACTGACCTGTGGCCTTTGCAAAAACTTCATTTGCAATCAATCAAGTGATCTCATGAGCAGATTTTTGTAGCTGCTTAAGAGCAAAATAACAGAGCAGAGTTTATTTTTTGTCATCCCTCTGCTGTGAGTGAAGACAACCACCTGAGGGGAAACCACTTCCTCCCGCCCTTCAGGCAAATTCTGCTGCTAATGACAGTCTGCGGTTTAACAGCCTGCAGAGGGTTACTCACCGACTCGGTGGGTCTGACTCCGGTCAGGGAGGAATAAGCCACCCGGTACTGCTGAACCTGGCCTGTGGCGGGCTCCCAGCGCACGTTCAGGCTGTTGGGGGTGGGGTTGTACACCTGGATGTTCTTGGGTGGCGTGCGTGGGACTGCAGGGTCACAAAGGTTAAGAGAAAGTGAGGTGAGGAAGGGGGGAAGTGCTGACTTTCTACACTTAGCAGCAAAACATCTATACAAAGGGCTCAATTCAAGTGTGTCCTGTTTCAGGACACAGAAAACAACGGACTGATGATGGATTTCCAAACGCAAGAGAAGGTAATCCTGGAAATGTGACTGCTCAGTTTAGGATTTGCTTTTTTTTATTAAAAAAAGAAAGTAATTTGACATCAGTGTCGTCGAACAAAACAAATGCATAAATCTGTTACTGTCTGCTGTGTTCTGTTGAAAGCTTAGAGGAGATTATTGCCAGAATAGCTTCCCCAAACTCTGGCTTTTATCAACATTTAACGGAAGACTAATTTGTCTCTGCAGTGTAACATGCTGCTTCACACTCGAGGTGGAAGTGAAATGCTGAGTGCAGCAAAAGTCTCACGCAGAAAAATCATTTTATAGTGTGGAGAACATGTAGAGTGAAGTAGCACAGTTTTGGGTTTATGCAAAAGCCTTTAACTTCCCTTTTAAACCAAACCAGATGTGCATTTCCCTCTGGTATTTGGAGCGTTAGCCAATAAAACCGAACTAGATGCAGTAGGTAGACGCAGCCTCATCCTCAATAAGAAGCAAACCTGAAGAGAAAATCCTCCTCCTCTCAGGTTGTATAACCTCATTAAATCAATAACCATTTAATACCTTTGAACAGTCTGTCAGGATGTTTTACTTCTTTCATCCAAGGACAAATTTAACTTCTATCCTTGAGGGATTATGTTATCCTAATCTAATTTGTGTTATTAATCGTTTCATAGCAGTAAGCGTAATTCTTTTCACATTTTGGACTCAAATGCTGTTTTTGTCCAGACAAAATGTGACAAATTCCGCCTGGAAAACTGGACTGAGTTACTGGTAATAAAAGATCATTAATGTCACACACAGGCTCAAATTCACTGACAGACCGACTCACCAACAGGACCAGTCCGTCACTGCTGTGACGGAGGTCGAATAACCTGCCAACACATCGCTGCTTCGCGTCCCGCTGCAGCCAACCCGTGTGACACTTCATACACTTTACTACAATCCTCACAAAGCCAAGACAGGCGAAAACCTCCTGAAGAAGAGTTTATTCATTTTGATTTCATCGTACCTCAAACTGAGCTCAAACTCGTCCCTAACCTCCACCACTTAGCTTCACTTCAGCAAAAAAACTCTTCAGGTACCGACAGAAGCTTAGAAATTCCACATCGTCTTGTTTTATTTTCTGCCATCAATCACTCTGAGTAAACTCTTCATCTTCTACACCTTTAAACCAAACCACAACCACAGAAACTAAAACTATTTGCAGGCGCAACACAATTTGACACAAGACCACTTTGAGTCATAAGTCCACGAGTTTGACAGTTTCAGAGATGGCAGCCGTGGCCTAGAGGTTGGAGGAGCGCCTTGTGATCGGGGGGTCGCCAGGTTGATTCCTCAACTGGAGGAGTGACTGTGTTGGAGTGATTAACGAGAAAAATGCTGCCCCCCTCCATTAGTCGGCTGATGTGCCCTTGAGCAAGGCACTTAACCTCTAATTTGCTCCGTGGGCACCTGACAGTGGCAGCCCACTGCTCCTGTGTGTGTTTCATTGCATGTAATTTGCTGGGTGTTGCGTGCGTGTGTTCAACTAAGGATGGGACAAATGCAGAAGACGAATTCAATGTCTGTATGTAAAAATATATATACTGTCAATAAAGTGATTCTTAATTCATTCTTAATTCTTAAATGAGGACGAGCGGTGTTGGGGGCATTTTAGGCAACTGAATTCTTCCATTCAGTTGACAGCTATTGAATGAAGTACTCTGTTGATATTCAGAGTATCACTTTAAGGGTACCTGAATTGGTACTAGTATGATTTCCTGTCCTGCAGTTGTTTTATTCAAAGTTATAATGAGAACAATGATGTTAACCTACACTGGTTAGTCAATATGACTCCTTCAAGACCCAACAATGGAAACACTTTGGGTTAAAGCCACAAGGCTTCTAAAAACTGACTTAAAAACTGCAACATTTTGCATCGGGCTGATGAAGCCTCCAAACTATACTGACAAGAAATAAAACACAATAAAACAGGCTGATGTTTGAGAGGTCTGGAGTCACAGCCTCGCTCCCACTCTCGCTCCCAGCCTCCCTAACAAAAAGGCCAGGAAGCATTTCTGCTGACTCAGCATGGCACGCCTCCTGGACCAAACACAACCAACACACAACGGGACGTCAAACCACACAGCAACTCGACGGTTCTCAAAACAGAGAAGGTTTCTCAATCCAGACTCTTCAACGGTAGCTGAAAAATTCCACATTATCTCGGTTTTATCGTCTGCCATCACTCACTCTGAAAGAACTCTTCAGCTTCGCTTTTGTTGCATCCACTCACCCCGCAGGGAGGATTAGGAGCTTTGGCAACTTCTAGTTTTTCCACTGGAGTTTAGGGCTCACCTGGGAGACACTGTTTGAGTGTCTGGTGTCAAAACTTTGCAGAAAGACCCAAAACAAGCTGAAAATGATGAGCGCCTTCAGTCCAGGAGAATCAGCCTCAGGTTCACTTCAGGAAAACGAACCCACTGAACGTTCATCGTGGACGTAATCGTGCCGAGGCATAAAGTTTTGACATTTATCTCAGCAGCAGCCAATCAATAAAACTGTGACCTTCGACCTTTAGTTCAGGAGGAGACTGTTAGCAGTCCACTGTGACGGGACGGCTGCCATTTTAAAAACCAATAAGAGCTAACCTGGTAAAGCATGAGTGATTAGCTGCTCTTGAAAACTTATTTGGACAAGTCACAGAAGTTTGGGATTTATGTTCAGCTTTAATATAAGTCTTTCACATTTCAGTTTTACGACAAAAAAATCTTCAAAGATTATTTCATTCTTGGACTAAAAGGAGGCCAGACAACTTTTCCCCACAGGACTGGTCCGATTAACTGTAGCAGATGTTGGAAAGAAGTGTTTGTTTTATCATCAGAATGGGCTTATTACTCTGAGAAACTGTTAGCCTTAACGATACCAGGAAAACAAGTTTCTTCACGTCAGTCTGAAGTGTGTCTGCGACAGTCAGTTCAGTAAGCTCAGCTTAACCCCAGAAGTTTTATGATGCTTGTGTTGTATTTTTGTGGGCTCAGAGGAAATAAATTTCTGACAGGTGAAAAGCCTGCCCTGACGTCTTTACTGTGGAAATTCTGTTTTGTTTTTTTTGTTTTTTTAAAATAATGGGCCCCAGATCACTTTTGACTGAGTCTTCAATCCCCAGTTATGCTTCTGTCTGAACCGGGACCCTCAGCTGCAGTGTGAAAGTTGTTCAGGTGTGAACTTACGCGTCTTTCCGTTGTCAGACTGGCGCAGACCTTCTCCCTCTGGGTAAACTGGAACCACAGTCACGGTGTAGGGAGTGTCCGACAGCAGGTTCCTCAGTATGGTGTTAGTGGTGCCGCCGGAAACCTGCTCCTGCTCGCCCACAGACACAAACAACAGGATTATTACACAATGAAGAACTACATGAAGCTGTGGCTCAGCAGAAAGGTTCACAGGTATACTGGAGGTAAAAATAATTCAATTCAATAATTTCATTCATTCAAAAGTCCAGTTGTTATTTCAGTCTGGACCAAAACTATATAAAGATGGATGACATGAGAGCTCCCCGTAAGTGAAGCCCAGACATCTGGACACCTCCCGGTAGCTGGCTGCAGTACAGCTCATAAGCCCCTCCCCCTGCAAGTTAGCGGATGGGACATGAGCCGAACTAAGAAGTACACATCAAATAAATTTTGATGGTTTCTGTCATTTTAAGTAGTTCTTATCACGCTGATGTTTGTTCAAGTGTTCATTTTTCTGATCAGTTTGGTTTTAATTAGTTATTTGATGCTATAAAAAGGGGCTGAAGGATCATGACTGAGAGCTGAGAGCTGCTCCTGATTGGCTGAGACGGGTGTATGGCTGGGAACTTGATACCTAACTTATTGCTGAATATTGTTCGACTGGCTCTGTGCGATAGTGAAAACCTGCACAGTTACAGACGCTCTTGTTGACACTCTTCGTTACGTACCCTCTCAAACACAACAAGCCTGTGATGAAGCACAGGAAGTCAGTGGCATGTCTCACCATATCCTCAGCACCTCCGGCTGCGGGGACGTAGAAGATGCGATACTGGCGGACGTTGCCCTCCGCCGGCTCCCAGCGCACCTTGAGGGAGCTGGTGGTGGGATCAGTGACCTGCAGATTCTTCACTCCGCCCAGAGGCTCTGTCAACACAACACAGATCCATCAAGTGATGGTCAGCTTCCTGCGTGAGTTACAGCCACAGTCAGGTCACATGACTCTCTTTGACCCCATCAGGCAACAGATGGGAGAGGTTTACCGCTTCAGAGAGGGGCCTGCTATCAAGTGTCAATCATCAGAAAGAGACATCTGCTGACTTCCAAAATACTTTTCTTTGATAACTGAAACTTCCTTTATCTGTCAGTACACCAAACTGTCTTGTTGGTTGTTTGTTATGGTTCCAAACACACAACATCTGTCATATTTATAAAAACAAATCCGAGGGAAGGAAGTACTTTTCTTTGATAACTTCACCTTTCTAGCACAAGTTTAACATTGCTTGGTACTTCAGGTTGAGACAAAGTGTAGGAACCAGATGTGCTCACAGCTGCTGTGATTCCCCCAAACTCACTTGTCTTTCCGTTCTCCGACATGCGTTTCCCCTCCACGTCAGAGTAAAGGGGCACCAGCGTTACTTTGTACTCGGTGTCCGGCTGCAGGTCTCTCAGCACCGTATTGGTCGACATTCCAGAAACCTGAGTCTGCAAAGGACAAAATAACACTCAAAATAGTCCCCAACAAGTGCACTGTTTCATATCGTCCAAGTAATCGACTGCTTCAGTAGCTCAGAGGAAGAGAAAAACCCTGACACATCCTTTCACTGATTCTCAGAGGTGAAACTGTTGAGACGATTCTGCAGTTTAAGTTCAGTTTATCTGAGATTCCTTGTTCGTCTTTGGCCTTTGTGACAGGAGCTGGCAGAATCTTTTCACCACAGGGTGCATTTACAGTTGTATCACACGATCTTCGTCAGAAATGTAAAAATGTTCCACCTTGCTAAGAACCTCCCGTCCATGCTGGCATATAATCAACTGAATACTGGAATTTTTATCTGCCGGCATGGACGAGAAGATGAAATGAGATACGATTAAAAGCTCGAGAAAGAGACTGTCAACCACTCAATTAAATGGAAAAGAAGACAATTAACAGAGAGCTGACCATGCTGTCGGTTCCTCCGGTGGCCGGGACGTAGATGATCTGGTACTGCCTGACGTCGCCCTCGGCGGGCTCCCAGCGAACCCTGAGGGAGTTGGTGGTGGGATCGATCACTTGCAGATTCTTCACTCCACCCAGAGGCTCTGGAAGAGACGGGACACATCACAGTTTGCTTCACACCCCCATTTGCTGTTGGATTTATGATGCAGGCAGCACCAGACGGGTGGAGTTCGTCAATCACACAGGACTGTCTTTTCCTTTCCTGTGACTGTCTAAACTTTCTGATCTACTATGAGGCAAAAACATCCATTTTTTCAGACTTTACAATTTGTCCAGCATTACTTTTATCCTGCAGGGTGCAACAGATGAGTGGGTTTGCCACATCAGGAGTGTCCAGATGTAAACTTTCTGGCATTCATTATGTTCTGTTGAAGGTTGTGAGGCTCACTGTGCATGAGGTCTGAATTATCTTTCTCAGTGCTGAAGGACAATACTGGTGGTTTTAGCCCATCGACTACAAACTGAGTTTAGTTGTCACTGGCAGGTTTTCAGATGGACTTTCTGTCTTGGAAATGTTTAAAATTACTGACAATGCCGCTCTTATCGTTAAATTGTTCCAACACACAATAAAGACATCACCAGCAAAGCTCGCACTGTGAGAGCGAAGTTTTGCACATTAGTACATTTTATGACAAATTCTTCTCTTTGTCGTATCAGCTAAACTCCGCTCCGACACAAACAATCAGGGGATGGTAGTGTCAGGTTTGACTGTTTGACTCTCTCTGTAACAACACACACACACACACATGCTTGCAGTAATGTGAGTTCTCATTGCGCCTCCACATGGACAAGAGCTGAACTTGTCACGAATCAGGACGGCGAGTCACTCACGTGTCTTTCCCTTCTCAGCCTGGCGTATGCCCTCCACGTCAGGATAGACAGGAACAACAGCCACATTGTAGACGGTGTCGGGATCCAAGTTCCTCAGGATGGTGGTGGTGGTGCCTCCTGACACCTCCTCCTGTTAGGTGACATGTTAAAAACTCTGTTAGCACGACAACGACCTCATCTAATAATGCTGGGAGTCTACAGCTAACAGGTGAAGCTGCACTGAAACGTTTTGAGGCTGTTGACAGCTTATGAGAACCCGACTTGGACCTTCCAAACGACAGTGGCAGGCTGTAACAACAAGTCTGGGTTCATCATAGTCAAATGAGACGTGTCGTACCATTCGCTCTTCTCCTCCTGGTTCAGCGGTGTACAAGACCTTGTAGCTGCGGACGTTGCCCACCGCTGGATCCCAACGAACCGTCAAAGTGTTGATGGTCGGGTCGATCACCTGCAAGTTCTTCACTCCACCCAAAGGATCTGAGAAGGAGGAGCAGCCGCATGAGTGCTGACCGGATCTGTCAGTTAATTTACAGACACGGTGTTGTCTTTCCATATCAGGACGCACTGCTGACTGCTTACCAGAAACAAACAGCTGTGTTAACATTTATTTTTCATAGGCAGCATTTTTTAAAATTTGTTCCTATTTTCCATCTTCAGAAAAACACATCTGCTGTGCACATAAAACTCATTTATCTCATTCTGTTTTAACAGAGCTTTTCCCCCTTGAAATAACTAGAAATCTGTCTCATGTTATCCTCATGAATTATCTCTGTAAACCGTCTGCTGATAACTAATCACTCTCATTTTATTGAATTACTTTGTGTATATATGTAAGTCTGCTAGTGTGTGTTATCTTTTGTCTTTCTCTTTATTTTTCTCTCTCTTTTCCATTCTTTTAATATTGTTCTATCTTTTTTTTCCTTTTTTTAATGGACTGGCGGGGGCTCAGATCAAACCCTCTGAAGGTTTTAATTGATTAGTTGATCGAAAAAACTTGCCAATTATTTTGATAATAAATGATTCATCTGAGTCATTTTTTAAAGTAAAAATGTCAAACATTTACAGGTTTCAGCTTCTTAAATGTCAGGATTTGCTGCTTTTAATTCTCATTTCTGACAGGAAATGAAAGACTTTGGGTTTTGGACTGTTGGTTGGACTTTGGCTCCAAGATCCAGGTCTCATCCTTCAGCTACAAATCAGTAACCGGGCTCATCCAAACTCACTTGTTTTCCCATTTGCGGACTGCGATTTTCCCTCCATCTCATGGTATACGGGCACCACGGTGACGGTGTACTCGGTGTTGGGCTCCAGGTTCTTCAGGACGGTGGAGGTGGTGGTTCCAGACACTTGGTCCTGGTGGAGGAGAAAAGTAACAACTTTGAACCGAGTGAACTCTCAGATTTGGAGAATTCTCAGAAAAGACTTGAAGAAGAAAAGAGAAGTCTGGCAGAGGCAGAAAGACTCTCAGACGTCACAGTCGAATATGTTGTGAGCCCAGTTCTCTTGGATGCAGTGTCAGTCGGTAACTGTCTCTGTGCAGCCCACTCACAGGAACAGCAGACGCTCCGAGATGAAGATGGATCTAAGACTGCACTTCACAAAGTCTGGGCCTGCGAGCAGAACCACCAAACTGGCAGCGAGTGTGTGTACTCCTGCAGACGTCTATCCTAAAATCTGCCAATAAGCTGAGATAACAGATGTCAGCTGTTTCCAAATCAACTTATTTCACCACATTCTTAAACTGCCTTGGAAACGTGTTGATCTACCCCACATCAGTGTCAAATGTTTTCCATTTGTAGAGTCAACAACATGACCCAGCAGTTTTCATCTTTTGACAACTTGGCTGCTGCATGTTTTCCAGGACAAGTAAAGAAAGTTCTTGTCTGAAACGGCCCTGGAAACGGCCCCAGTCATCTCACACCACTGGCTCTTCTTCACCTGAAAACTAGGCCAGAACTAAGGCTGAGCAAGTGGTCCCCAGACTTTCTCTGCACGGTCCCCCTTTTGTAGATCAGAATATTTTCGATCCTCTGCTGTATGTTTAGCTGGGAGGCCTCACGCAAACCTGCTGTCTCACAAACTTGTCCATGTTATGCTAGCAGTGCTCAGACATTCCTCATTCCCATAACCCCCAGTGTGGGGACCACTGGAGTGAGCTGTTGTACCTGCACTCACTGAAAAACTGGACTTGGGCTTTCTTTGTATAACTTTAAGGAGTTTATGTATGTACAGATTCACACACTTGGTAGAAAGAAGTCAGTTCACATGGTGTTCCGATTATGGCACGACGGCTGCCAAGCACAAACATCAACTGAGACCACATCCACCAACTATCCAACCAACCGACCAACCATTTAGCGACTGTTGGGTCTTTCTGTAGCCTGTCTGTGGCATTAAATATGGAGTTTACGACACCTCCAGAGAGTTTCCCACTGTGTTCGTGGTGACAAAACCAGGGATTTCAAGGCAAACGTGATCTTTTCCTTATCGTAACACAGTTGCTTTGTGCCTGATTTCTTCTGGCAAGTGGGTTGACTAACATTACCAACTTCAAATCAACAGGAGAAATAAGATGAAGAAGAAGAAGAAGAAGATTGGGTTTTTGGTGGGTTTATGTAACTCTTATATAACTCTTATCTAACAGATAATATTATTGCACATACTGACGGTACACGCAGTTTTAACCTTTTACTAGTGCATTAACCAGTTTCTAATCAGTGGTGTTGTAACTTGGCTCCATTTTTGTGTTTCACTTTTCCTGTGTTGGCAGCAGGTTTGTTTATAATGCGTATCAGTTATCAGATTGGTGAGTTTATTTCTTCACTTGCTTGTGATTGATTTCTCTGCAGTGTGTTTTCACATTAGTACAAAGAAAATCTGACTGCAATAAAACTCAAATGCAGCTGCAACAAATAAAAAAAAACAAAAGTCAAAAGTAGTCACTCAGAGAGGATTCCAAATCTCACTCAGATTTCTTCTGGTTAACTAAGGGTTAAGATCTCTTCTAAGGGCCACTTAATAATTTTGACTTGAAGGTAGCTAAAAAGTGGTTTGGATAAAACATATCTCATTACACAATTCAGGCAGTCATAAAAACCAAGATACCGATGATGCATGGATGAATCTCTCGGTCATAAATCCAGCATCTGGAACTGGCGAATGTCAACAGTTACGTAAAAAACTGGCAGAGTTCAGTGTTTCTTGGTTTTCAGTACAGATGAGCTTGTGGTGAAGCGGCAGCCTTACCACATCCTGCTCTCCTCCGGCGGCAGGCACCCAGATCACGATGTATTCACGCACGTTTCCCTCTGCCGGATCCCAGCGGACGTTCAAGGTGCTGGTGGTTGGATTGGTGACCTGCAGGTTCCTCACGAAACCCAGCGGCTCTGAGCAGAGACACCAAACAGGAAGTCAAATCAACACTTGGATGTGAGCGTCACACAGCTGCCGTCTAGTCGGAGGTTACTGGTGTCCAGGGTGCAGTTTATTCACATGTTGGACAGCAGGGAAATGGATGTTTTCTGGTTTACTGTTCCTCCATGTCAGAAACTCTGCGCTCACTGAGATTGATGCTATAGTTGTGTTAAAACTGAGGGATGCATCTTTTTCATATTTCTGGGTGAGCAAAGCCGTTTGGACTTGGATCAGGATGGCGCACAAAGAGCTGACTCTACGTCTAGACAGGCTCCATTCATTGGCCAGGAATAAGTCAAACTTTGAGCGTGGTTTCTGATTGGTTCTCTTGTTTAAGTTTCACCACCTCTTGATTGGTCGGTTTGATTGTTTGATCTGATTGATATTTGCGTATGTTCAAGAGGTGATTTAGCTCCGTAGTGTGTCAGCGTCTGTCCAGTAGGATGCATATTATGACTTATGAAATGTTTGAAGTTACTGAAGTATGGAAGTCGATGTTGAGCTGGCAGTTAAAGTACAATTAGCCAAAATGATCTCAGGACAAACTTCATTTTTATCTTTTATCTGTTTTTCTGAATCAGTCCTAAAGAGGCTCTTGTTCACTAACGCTGGGAGTCGATCTGCTGAATGACTTCTTTGTGCTTCTCGACGTTGATGGAAGCACTTGAAGTTTCAGCCACAGGTACTCACTTGTCTTCCCGGAGTCGGACAGGCTGGGTCCATCTCCCTCTGCGTAGACGGGGACCACGGTGACGCTGTAGCGGGTGTCTGGGAGGAGCTTCTCCAGGACGGTGTTGGTGGTGCTCTCCGACACTTGTTCCTGAGAAGACACACACAGTGAACTCAACACCCTGCAGCACTGAACTGATAACATCTTTGTTGTTGTCGTTTATGCTTTATGTTGACTGTCTGAAATTTCCATCTTTAGTGTGAAAACAGTGAGATTTTACAAGTTCAGTTGCACTTAAACATAAACCAAACTCTGAACTCAGACTATTCAGGTTAATGAAGTTTCGTTTAATTGAGGAAACAACACATGAAAACACATAAACAGCATTTGAATTCCTCTGGCAAAGCAGTTTGAAATTCCTCTGTAAAATAAACTTTGATGTACTAATTAGGGTAAAAGTTATGTCACCAGGAGACAAATGAACCTTTTCTAAACAAACAAGAGCAGCCAAATTGTTTGTGCTGTTATTTCACGGCTCTTTACCATCAGCAAATGTTGGCGGCAGCCGTCTGATTAACGGGATTTACACACTCTTATTCTCCAGAAATACAAACCCCACAAACATGCCACACAATGACGACAGATGGTCTCTTGGAAAAGGATTCAGAGGCCATTGTGTGGCAACTGCATGATGGGATTATCCTGTCAGAAAGCATGACATCACTAAATCCCCGCTGAGGGCCTTCATCGTTCTGTTGCTTCTGACAACTCAAACAAAGACCAACAGCCTTTTCTGTTGCAAAACCCGTCACATTACACAACTTAGTAAACGTCCAATCACTGTTTGATTGTTTGTTTTTAAATTTTTTAAACGTGACCAGATTTTTATTTTTATTGCAAGCACTGGTAGGTTTCTCCACGTGCTCATTTCTTACAGCGAGGGGCGACTGAGGACAGCGTGAACCAGAAACGGAGACTAAAGAGGATCTTACCACAATCTCCAGTCCTCCATCTGCAGGAACGTAGATGACCTTGTAGCCCTGAACGTTGCCGTCAGCAGGATTCCAGGTGACAGTGAGCGTGGTGATGGTCGGGTTGGTCACCCTCATGTTGCCCACTCCGCTCAGAGGCACTGGCAGCAGGAAAACCATTCTCGTCTTAACTTTGCTCCAGTCCAACTTTATTTTAAATCCACTGACATGAAAAAATTAACTTACGCGTCCGGCCGTTCTCCGACTGGCGTTTTCCCTCCCTGGCAGGATAGACTGGTAGGACTGACACTGTGTACGGCGTGTCGGGCAACAGGTTCCTGAGGATGATGGAGGTGGTGCCTGCAGGAACTTGTTCCTGTTTGGCGAGATTAAAAACAAAACGTCATTTAGATGGTCGGTCGGTTTCCTGACCGGCTGCTTCTCACACGGGTGTGAAAGAGTCTCACCATCTCCTCGAGGCCCCCAGCGACAGGCACAAAGAAGACCTTGTAGAGGCGAACAGCTCCGTCAGCTGGGTCCCAGTTCACAGTCAGAGAGGTCATGGTGGGGTCTGTCACCTGCAGGTTCTTTACTCCGCCCAGTGGCCCTAAACCAGAGACCAGCTCAGATCAGCCTGCTGTGTTTCTATCAAGGAGGTGTACCACCCACCAGGTATCAGGGCTCCTCAGTCCGGTGGGCATAACGAGACTACTGATTGGTGGAATTAATTAATTTGTGTTTCATTTAATTTATGATTGTTTTTTTAAAACATACATTTTGCAGTTAAGCTACTCTTCTGTTCAGGCTTGACTTCAACACTGGGCTTTTGATAAAAATGGTTATTTTTTAGTGTCAGACAGAGAGGACAGAGTAACCAAGTACATTTACTCAAGTACAATGCTGAGGTACTTTACTTGAGTGTTTCGATTTTCTGCTACTTTATATTTCCACTCGACTACATTCAGGAGGCAAAGGTTGAACTATTCACTTGACTACATTTATCTGATAAATGTAGTTACTTTAGCTGGGATAGGCTCCAGCTCCCCCGCGACCCTGACGGATAAGCGGTATAGAAAATGGATGGATGGATGTAGTTACTTTGCAGATTACATGTTGCATCAGAGCCAAAGTATTCATTTATTTTATCAGCAATCAGAGACAAAAATCTGCTGAATTTCAGATCCAGCCCGCAGTATACAGTATATACCCCACATGCATGTAAATATAATTCACTTTTACCCGTACTTTTGATACTCAACTATGTTTAACATAAGATACTCAAGAACTTTTTGTACACCAAATCAAATTCCTCGTCTGAACCTTCAGCATCTGAAGAGGCTCGTCATGTAAAAACAAACTCAGTTTAGTTTTAGTGTTTGGTCTCACTTGTTTTTCCATTTTCAGACATCGTCTTTCCGTCTCCGCTGGGGTAAACCGGCACCACAGAGACAGTGTAGAGGGTGTCGGGCTGCAGGCCTCGCAGGATCGTGTTGGTCGTGCCAGCGGACACTGTTTCCTGAGTTCAACAACAAATTACACAAATCAGCAAAATCCAGACAGAAGACAGAGAGACAAGCAAGCAGCTACAAAAAAACTATGGAAAGTTGCTGCAGTGGTTACAATGGCAACATTAGCAGCTTAACTGTGAGCAATGGACTGAACTCCCAGTTAACTTTCCAGTCCAGCTGTGCTGACTGGCTGTAGTGGGCTGATCTGAAAGCTGCTGTGAAACACCTCAATCAGTCGTGTTCATCATCAGCTGCTCAACATTCGCGAACTTGCTTAGTCTAAGTGTGAGGTGGAGGGCGTCCTGCCTGTGTTTTCCTTCCCAAACATCCACGGTGGAACACATTTTGGAGTTAAGATGACGATCGTGACAAACACACAGGCAAACGCTGCACAGGAAGCGGACGGCTGTCCTACCAGTCCTACCATGCTCTCAGCTCCTCCAGCGGCAGGAACATAAATGACTTTGTACTCCTTCACTCGGCCCTCGGCGGGTTCCCAGCGCACGTTCAGGGTGGTCATGGTGGGGTTCAGCACCTGCAGGTTCCTCACTCCACCCAGCGGCTCTGAGGAAGCACAAAAAGGAATTCATACCGCAGGAGTACTTTAATTAACACATTTGAGTTCCTTAAACTCCACTACATTTGACTGAAAGCTGCAGGTTACTTTGAAGATAAAGATTTTATTTGCTCTTGGAGGTGCAGTTTGTTTTTAGCACTTAGAGAATAAAGCGTGGAAGCTTTACATTAGACTTGTTTGGTGCAGCGCAAACCAAATTTTTGACATCCGACTCTTACTGGTTCGTCCATCGCCATTGATGTCCTTGCTGACGCCTGTGGGATAAACGGCGGCCACAGCGACGGAGTACTGAGTGTCAGGATTCAGCTTCTGCAGGATGACGCTGGTCTTCTTCCCTCCAACCTGCGTCTGTACACAGGAAACATGACAGCGTGAGTCGCTGTCAAATGTTTGAACGAAAATAATAATAATGATAACATAAGTGATTATTATTGTTAATTGTTATGACAGTTTTTTGTGTCTACATTCAGATACAGAAGAAATGTATGGCATGATGTGACTAAAAAGTCTGGCATTTTGTAAAAATTGAACTTAGTCAAAATAACAAGCAAATGAATCAAACAGAACTGTGAGCAGAGATCCTTCAGAGAATTAAAACAAAATAATTTTCCAAGGCAGCATCAACTGACATATGACTGGCCAAAAAGGTGCAAAATCTCCTAACAAGGGGAGAAGGAAACAAAAGAAAACATTTGTGAGAGGAAGTTTCTCCTTTTCCCCCTCTCATTTCTGTCCCCTGGGGTTTTGGTTCAAAGGTGAAGTGAGCAGGAAACACTCACATTTAAAAAAAAAATGCAAAATTGGCTAGAAGAAGAAACTCAACATCTCCAGATCCGTGATCACCTAACCTCGCTGTCTTCACTCGTCAGTTCAACACTTAAGTGGACAGTAATCCTCAGACTGTCGTGTTCGAGACTCCTTCTCAAGAGCGTCAGCAAATGACTTACACGATTTATACAGGAGTGAGTTAAGTGTTTCTCTGGAAGGGAGTCTGAGCAGGTCTCTGGGAAATCCTGAGCAAACATCTCTGCAGTAGAACTGGACACGACAGTGGTGCCGAGCAAACGGTGTGGGCTTTGTTAGCAATTGGCAGACCTTCTGGTCTAATTAGGAGAGACTGCATCCATCCCACTTTGGGTGGAGCAGCTCTCATTTCAAGCAATTTGGCCAACTTTATCAGCATCCCATCACCCTGACAGTTCAGAGCTGAGACCAGGGGGCAGAGCTGCAGTGCTACACACTTCTCTGTGCTTCTCTTAGAGCAGTCACCTGCCCAAACCTCCATAGAGAATGTGTCTGTTCCTCGTTTATTTAGACCTAAAACTAATGTACGCAGTAGAGGAGATGTTGAAGATAATGTGATTAAAATTAGCCGCTCTGCTATTATAGTACCGGATAGGAAAATTAAATGTGGATTGTTGAATATCACTTTGTGCATGTAAATCACAGCTATGGTGTTCCACAAGGTTCTGTGCTTGGCCCGATCCTATTCACGATCTACATGCTCCCACTAGGCAACGTGATCAGAAAGCACTCTACAAATTTTCACTGTTACGCTGACAACACCCAACTATTTATCAATGAAGCCAGATGAAAGCAATCAGCTAACACAACTGCAATCCTGTGTTGCAGATATTAAGTCCTGGATGACCCACAACTTTCTTCTGTTGAACTCAGACAAAACTGAGGTTCTACTAGTTGGTCCAAAACATCTTAGACAATCTTAAGCTAATGATATAGCCTTTCATACCACTATAAAGAACTTGGGTATTAGCTTTGATCAGGACTTGTCTTTTAACACGCACATAAAGCAAATCTCGAGGACTGCGTACTTAAACCTTCGTAACAATACAGAAATCGGGCATGTCCTTTCCTTAGATGCTGCTGAGAAGCTCATCCATGCTTTTGTTACCTCTAGGCTGGATTACTATAACTCTACTGTACTGTTACAGTAAGTAACTCTCTTTTGTCAGGATGCCCCAAAAAGTCCCTCAGGACTCTGCAGTTCATTCAGAACTCTGCAGCTCGTGTCCCGACTAAAACTAACAGGTGTGATCACATTTCAACTGTGCTGGCCTCTCTACATTGTCTTCAAGTAAAATTTAGAAGTAAAACTCCAGAGCATGTTGCTGGATCCAGAATCTCCTACCCCGCCCACCTGAGGCCTGGTACCGCTGCTGGATCCTGAACCTTCCATGGCCCTGCCTATTGCACTGATAGTGCTGCTGGATCCTGAACCTTCCATGGCCCTGCCTATTGCACTGATAGTGCTGCTGGATCCAGAACCCTCTCCATGGCCCTGCCCAGATCCTGCTGCTCCTGCTCTGCACTGTTCTCTCTATCCACCCTGTCTGTCCTCTCTCCCTCTCCTTTTTCTCTCTATCTCCCCCTCTCCTGTCTCTCTCCATCTCCCTGCATCTCCTCTCCCCCTCTCCTGTCTCTCCTCTCCCTCCCAGGCGGCCACAGCAGAAGGCCGTCTACACTGAGTCTGGTTCTGCTCGAGGTTTCTGCCTGTTAAAAGGAAGTTTTTCCTCTCCACTGTGGCCAAATGCTGACTCAGTGTGGGGTTTTGCCCTGGGACCTGTTTCTCTCCGTTTCTCTTCTTTTCTTGAATGTGTTGTTCACACACCTGTAAAGTGATAACTCTGCCATGAATTGGCACTTTAAATAAAATTTATTTGAATTGAAATTGAATTGACAGCCTAAACATGTGTAAACAGAAGCTCTCACATCACATTAACTTGAGTGTCCTGTTCAGTGGGTGTTTATCCTGAGCCGATCGTCACAGAAGTCGAGGAAGTCAATCAAGGAAGTTATATATTTATCTTAATTATTACCATTTAGGCCACTGTCTTCCTCTGCAAAACAAAACACCACATCCTCCTCGAGACCTTTAAAACATTTAACATTTTCTTAACTCCTATTTTCAGAAGCATTTTGTTTTCTGAGCTGATGGGACATAAATTCTGGGTGGAAATCAGTTAAAGTCTTTTTCTACACTGTGCAGAGGGTGTTGTAACCTAAATAACTCACAATTATAAAGTTTCATTTACAAAATATCTGTAATCCCCTAAAATGAGCTGCTCCTTGTATCAAACAAACAGGAAGAAACTGGATGTAGGTTTGTTGGGGACTATTTTCAGCTGTGGATTAATCCACATTTGGACCTCTGGTGGTTACTTGTGGCAGGAGGATGGGGTGTGTGTGTGGGGGGGGAGAGAGAACTGTGTCTAATAAACTCCAGTGTGTGTGTGTGTTCATGGTGCTGAAGACACACACACACACAGTGCTGTTAGTCAGAACATTCACTAATGGTTTGGATCTTTTGGTGAGATCTGATGACAGTAAGAGAACTGCTGAGCCGCCAGACGTCTCACGCAAAAGTAAAATTAAAGCCAAACTCAACAGGTTCTCCCTTAGACTTTTTGTATGTCATCTCTGTGGGTGTCCAGTGTGATTTATTCCACGGTGACTTTCAGCAGGACCACCTCAGTGTAGGCCCGTCATTCCTCCTGACACTAATATTTCATTATATTTAATGATGCAGCATCAGCACAGAAGGACCTGGGAAAACAGTAGTTTTCCATACTTTCCCATAATATCTGCACATTTCCCAAAGTGGACCTTTGCTCCTTTCCTACTTTTTCGGGGCAGTGAGGAAACCATGAGCTCATCCTGCACAAACAAACATCCTGCCTGCTTTCTTATGACTGATGGTAGGAACAACAAGCTGGCGGACGACACGACACCAGATGCTCTCGGTCTCCTGCTGTACACATGTGACGTAGCGGGGCTTCAGAGATCCATTAGACAGCTTCATGCCGCTGACATCATGATTCGACCCTGACACTTTGTTTGGGAGAACACTGTCATAACATCTCAGACACACAATAAAATTTCGAACTCACTGAAATTCTTTTCATACAGCCCACGGTTGCCTTTCAACTTATTCCTGAGGCTGATCGCTGTTGAGTCAGCCAGCAGGAATGCGAGCTTGCCGGCCAAACGCAGGACTTCTCTGACAACACAATCGAGCTGCAGGATGCTGTCATAAACCAAACGTCAAAATAAGATGAAGGAGCTCAGAAAAACATCTCGCCGAGAGCTTCAGGAACGTGTTTGTGCATCTCACAAGGGAGACGAAATTATTAAACAAATCCAACTTAAATGCAGTGTTTATGTTAATATCTGTTCCCTGGTTTACTGAATTTTTGCTGTCAAACGTCTCTTCACAGTAGCAGACCGTCAATTCGTGGACTGTTTAGAAGGAAAGAAACATAATGTGCATTTGACGGAGTCCATCAGCTTTTACGATTTGGAAGACACTCCATAACTCCATTGCATTTCAGAGGAGGTTTTTTCTTCTCCACAAATGATGACTATTTTCACAATTAGAAAGTCAGAAAGTTGTGAAAAATTCTCATCTAAATTCCCTGAAGCTTCAGGTTGTCCAACCAACAGTCCAAACCCAAAGACTCTTTGTTTACTGGCACAAACAACAAAGAAAAGCATTGAATTTCTACTTGACAGTTTGGTTCATGAATTTTGAGATAAATGTGGTTTCTGTTGGGTAAAAACTGTCATCTTTGTGTTGTTTTTTTCTGATCGTGTTTTCTTCTATCTTCTTTCGTGAGTTCTTTCTCGTTCTTTCTGGAAATTTAAACATCCGATATGATGAATATTGTGATGAATATAAATATTGTGTGAGGAATTTTCTTTAAAAAAAAGATCTAAAAGTGTGGAAATACTCTAAAGTGTTTTAATTTTTTTTAGCATAGTTAGTTTAGAATTAAACTAATTTTCCTAACAAAAAGTGCTTGAAGTGAACTGCAGATACGTGTGTACTTCTACACTAATCAAAGTTTAATTTTAGATTTTTAGGCATCACAAATTAACTCAAACAGTCCTGATTCCAAACCTGTTTTATAAAGATTCACGAGGACGATGCAGCATTTTCCTCACAGTCCCTTTCAGCTTCTTTTCCCAGGTTTTCCCATTTTGGACATCCTGAATGTGCATCTTGGAAGGAAAACTTCCCATCAACAGTCCGTAATTGATTTGTTTCTTCTGTGCGCTGGGACTATTCTGACAGATTTAAAGCTCTCCATCATATTGAGATATTCAACGATTTGTCATCGAGTGGCTGAAGTCCTGGAGATGTTCCCAGTGGTGGAACAGCAGCACAGCCTGCACCATCGCAGCCCGCGAAGAGTCGAACAAAACCACTGAGGAACCCCGTCAGGAGAATCCATCTTAACAAGGAATTCAGTCTCATTGTTTCCTTTAACCTTCCACAAACAGGATACCCAGTGTTTGCTCAGAAAGGCTCAGAAAGAGCGAATTGTTTTCTGGTAAACCTCAAATTTGCTTAACAGTGGATGAACTGAAGCCAGTTTGGGTGTAAAAACTTAGATAAACATTTCAGAAATCTGCTCAGTCGCTCTTTTGTTCAGAGTCAGTGGAGCAGCTCCAGCTTTAGTCTCTTGATAAAATGAAGAGCCAGGAGTGTGTGTGTGTGTGTGTGTGTGTGTGAGTCTGTGTGTGTGTGTTTGTGTGTGTGTGTGTTTGCATGTGTGTGAGTCTGTGTGTTTTTGAATGTTTGGGTCCCTCTGTCGGGTCTGGTTTGTGGCTGAACACTATGTCATGCTAGAAACCAATCATAACTTCCAGTTCAGATGTTTTTTGTGTGTGTGTTTTTTTCTTCACATTTTACTTTCTGCAAACAGGACAAATTTATGTGATCTTATTTTAGGGGAACTGAAGACACAGTTTCATGATTTACTTATGCAGATGACAGCACTGTGTTTCTGTCTAAGGATTTTGTCATGTTGAATCCTGTAACAGGAGCCGTGTACTCACAATGAGGGGTTCGCCTCCGGCAGCAGGCCTATAAGTGATCCTGTAGTTCTGCACGGGCCCGGGCAGGGCGGCGTCCCACTTCACCGTCAGTGTGGTGGTGGTGGCGTTGAAAACTCGCAAGTTTCGAGGAGGCTCAGGAGGCACTGAGAGCACAGAGATAACCGACAGTGAGATGAAGCGAAAACCCCGTGCATCCTGTGGTTGATTAGCGATGATAATGATGATGATGATGGTGAGGATGATGATGGCGGTGATGGTGACGATCCCACAGGTCACAGAAAGCTGGAAGGGTCAGTTCGAGTATGAAAGCAGCGGGCTGATGAGGTAAGCGAAGCTGATCAGAGCAGGGCTGGAGTTCAGGAGCTTCTCAGTCAGGTCTTTTATCTTAATAACTCCGGAGTTGTTATGTCTTTTTAAGGCTTTGCAACATACACCCTCAACATACACTGTTTTGAGAAGTTACCAAATTATACTGAGGGTTTATGACAAAATTATTTGAGGCTGCAAAGTTTCTGTGATTGTAACCAATAAAGAAGAGAAGAGAAGAGATTTCATTATTGTATTAAAAAAAGAACTAAAAAGAAATATAATTAGGAAATACTGTAACAAACAGAAAGTTACTACTTGTTGACTGAGTTGAATTGGCTCACTGAGCTCCACCCCTCCAACAGAAACCCAACTGTACAATAAAGCAACAACATGCAACATGAATGACGACTGAGGAGATGAAGGATGACGTGATGAGCGACTTTACAGTGAGATGAATGAAACTGTGACAACAGGAAAAGTGTTATGGTGACAACATGGTGAAGGATGGGAGAAACAACAAAATGAAAGTGGACTTTGAATCATCCACCTGGGTGGAGGTCTGCAGAGGACCACATGCTACAGGTGGACTCACACACTCTTTACATTTAACCTGCATTCACACCACAATTTACAAAAGTGCTGTGAAGAAAAGCTGGGATAAACGCTGAAGATTTTGAGTTTTTAAATTGTTTATGTACGTGAAATAAACAGAGAATCTTAATGTCCAGAGTTAAGATGGAGCTTCATTCATCTGGAAATACAAAGCAGAGTGAACCACTCAACTCACATTTAGTGTCACAACATAAGTTTGTTTTTGAGCTCACAAAGCTGCTCATTGTTTGTGTAACCGCATCACTAACGGTAGTACAAACCTGTTTCCAGTGCTGTCCATAATGGTACTGCTTATTTCCGCTTGTTAATAAACAAAATTTTTGATATTTTTGATACTTTATATGGCTAATGTAGTAACTAGCTTTACTTTATCTGTAAGAATACTTTAACTGTTTACAAATTTTATTTCACTGGTAAGTGATATGAAGTGGACAGAAATCATCCGTGTTTTCCATCGGGTTAGCGGCAGTCCACCTCAGGCTGTCCAGTGATTTAAGTGGTGGATAAACTGCTGAGTTTGAGGTGTCCTCGTGTTCAGCTGTAACCAGCAGACACTACAGTGTGTTGAACTCCTCATTCAGCTCAGCTTACAGTAAAGTCCCTGAGCTTTTCTCAAGCAACAGGAGGACAAAAAATTAAAAAGGCTTCCATGACTAAAGTTTCTTTGGAAAGATCTGCAAAACGTGTTTGTGGTGTGAACGCACAGTTAAGCACTGAAATGTGCAAACCTGCAGTTTAGAAAGAAAAAGTGTGCTTTCACCCACTCTGTCCCTTATGGTCCACAGAACCATCCCACAAAATCATGAACATTACAATGAAAAGGAACCTGTCATACCATCCGGAGCCTTTAACACTAGAAAGAGACGTTGAGAGAACAACAGCGTTATTATTGTAACATGAGTTATATCTGCTGTGAAACATGATGGCTGCTTTTCGCGAGCTGGTAGGACGCCGTTTGTGCGGCGGGCTTGCTTACATGTACGCTCACTGCCCATCAGGTCCTCACTCTCCGACTCGTCGGGGTAGATGGCCGTGACGGTGACGTCGTATTCGGTGTCAGGGTCCAGGTTCTGCAGAACGTGGGTGGTCTCATCGCTGCCCAGGATGGCCTGGAGACAAACACAAAATGAGATGTTAACAGATGATTCTGTTAAAAATGCGAGGCCATCGCAGCGAGCCGCGTAGAAAGTACAAGTTTAATGGTACAGCTGAAAACTTCGTAACCCTTTGTTGGCTCTATTTAAAATACGAAATCATCAGCAATAACTGGAAAACAAGTACAGCTAAGACAGAATCAAAGTCTGCTCTTAGCTGAAGTCCAGTCCACTGTTGCGCCATCTACAGGGGAGACAAAACACTTTCCATGTACGCATGTCTGCAGTGTGTTTGCAGACATGCAAGTTGCAGACTGACTGTTTAAAAGCCTGGAGCATCAACAACCTGCTCATCCTGCTCCAATTTTGATTTGGGTACCACTCGTACCACAAGTCCCAAGTCTAACCAGCGACCATTCAGACGTTTGCTTCCGCTTTGTGAACGAAAGCCTCTCTGACTTCTGACACTGCTGCTGTGTTGCTGACCATGTGAGCAGTTTGTTTTCCAGCTGGATTTATTTTTCATTGATTTATTGTTCAGCTCGTAGGAGGGTCTGAGACAGGGAGAAGTCTGAAACTGACACAAGACGAAGAGAAACAACGCTGTTGTTGGTTTAACAGAACAAACGTCTTCGACTAATAACCTCTGAGGTCCGACTGTATTTATTAGCTTAAAAACAGAAACGCTTAAAGTAGCCTGGGAAGAAATCAGACGAATCGGCCAAGCTCATGTTCTACGTGTGAATCAGTCTGGCTCGAGTGTAAGCTGAAATTAAAATGATGCAGCTTCTGTCTTTGAGCGATTCGAGGACGGAAGGGAACAAACGGTCACTGTAGTCCAAATTCTTAATCATGCTTGTTTCTCCTTACCTCCACTGGTCCTGCTTGGCCCAACTAAACAGAAGTCACCTGTCAAACACTACGGGAGGTAAACTACAGCAAGCTAAAATTTATACTTTTTGTTGGCGAAGGCTGGAGCCTGGAAACAAAAAGGTACAACTCAACAGCTTGTTTTCATAATGGACCATGACATTGATTTACTTCTACAGATTTTCTTTCCATTTAAAGCCAATCTCAGTGTTTTCACTAGTCAATAAAGAAAGCCTTCGGAGATAATTAACAACCTGGCATGGATTTCAGTTCAGTTCACACAGTTTTATGCTGAAGTGTATGTTGGGTGGGAGGCAAAAATGGGCGCAGAAGCAACCTTTTTGGGCCAAAAAGATAGGAATAAGAAAACAATGAGAGCATTATGGTTGCTTCAGATTAACTGGATGTTTTTATTTAAGTCTTGGCAAACATGATAACTAAGTTTTGTGAGGCATGTCAGTTTAAGGGATGTGAAACAACCCTGAATCATTCTTGTGATTTGGCTTTTTTACTTTGGTAAATGACAGCTCTAAACCACAACTGTTTCGTTTTTCATTAAACAAAACTATGTCCGGTGTGAGAGCTGGCCTCGTGTCGGAGAGGCAGGGCTCTTTCACAGAGGCCGAGCATTATGGAGCAGGTGTTCCTGAGTGCTTTTAACCTGGACTCTGAGCTGCACTGCTGCATCAGAGTTCACGCTCCAGGTTCAGTCAGAGGAAACGCCGTGAGGCTACAGGCAAAAACCTGCACTGTCAGCTGGATTCTGCGTGGATGAGTCGACTCAAACCAGATGTTTAGTGTCACTGCAGACAGACGTGCAAAGCCCGTTTGTATATTTCAAGAAAGCGCCGGACTGCATTGTTTATCCAGCTGCTGTAGATGCATTTTTGACAACAAATAGAAATATAAACTGGACAAAACAAATCCAGACACAGTATGATTTCAAGTCACGATGGGAGACGTGTCGGTCTAAGCCAGTTTTAGTTGATTTTGTCGATTTGGAACTTCCAAACTCTCCACAATCCTCTAAAATATTTCGGAAACATGTCTTTGTCCACCTCGGTTTTTTCCTCTTAACTCCCGAGTTCATTGTTTAAATGTCCATCCTTTGATTAGCCAGTTAAGGCTGAAACAATGACATTTGCGTTACCATTTCTTTTGTACTTCAGTTCAAACCTCTTTTATTTTTGCGGACCGTAGGACCAAAGCACTTCCTGAATGTGTCTGTTAGATGCCCTGCCTTCCATGTTTTGTTGAGCAGAATGAAGAGAACCTATCACAGCAAACAAACTTTTATTTTCTGCCACAGCCCAATCAAATATCATGAAATTTTGTGGAAACAAAGTCATGAAATTTTGTCTTCCCAAAATTTCATGACCCGAATTTCATGACTTTGTTCTTAAACGTACAAACACCAACAAAGAAGAGTTTTGCAGAAATGTAATTGTATTGTCATTATTGAAACAGTGAAGATGACAAAACGTTCACTGTGATGGGTTAGCTGTTGTTGAACATGCTTACCTTATAACCTAATGAAAGCATGTGGTAAATATGTTACTCACATATAGCATATATGATTTGCAGTAAATATTCACTTTATATGACACTGATATTGTCTATTTTGGTCTTGCTGCTCTGATCTTGACTCAGTCTGTACTACGTCTGAATACATACAGTAGCTGAAAAACTGTACTGGCTAACGTACAAACTGGTAGTTGTTGTCCCCCTTCTTGGTCCAGCCGATGCGGTAGAGGGCCACGTCCGGGGCTCCGTGCTGCCAGCTGGCTCTGAACGAGGTCTGGGTCACCTCAGAGAACTGCAGGTTCTTGGGGGCGGGAACAACATCTGCTCAAACAGACAAAAACAAGATGGAGGAAGGATGTGTCAGTGATTACAGGTGAAGCAACAACCATGCAAAGACATTTGCTGCAGTGTGGAGCTTATAGTCCAACAAGTGTGTCTGTGTGCTTCTATCTTCGTGTGGACAAATTTATATTTTAAACCAGCTTCTGTGAGGACATTCTGGCTGGCCCTCAAGGGATTCGGGAAAGCTTGAAGTCCATGTGTACATTCCGTACTGCTGTCTTTGGGAGGACCAGATATTGAACTCTTGTTGGAAGTGAATAAAAGACATAAACGGAAAGCAGATTCAGACCTGTGATAGCGTTTCCAAGCATCGGTGAACCAGGTCCCTCGTCGTAGATCGGCGTGACGGCCACATCGTACTCAGTCTGCGAGAGGAGGTTGGTCAGATCCAGGGTGGTGATGTCCCCGTTAACTTCGACCTGCCGGTGATCATTTTAATTATCAGTAGATAAAAATCACTCACATAGCGCAGACTTAAACTGAAGACTGTGTAATCCTTTAATTTTGCTCTTAATTCTGTTCTTAATACGCATCAAATCACACTGAGGTTGCCAGTTTCTGAAGAATTCTGAAACCTGCGCAGGTGAGAATTCCTGACCAACAAATCTCTTCTTAAATGCATCATGTTTTCATTCATATCTATGAGAATGTGTTTTTTGCTTGGTAGGAACCATACATGAAGCTCTGGCAGAGTTACGTGACTCGAAGAGTTTTTGCAAAACTACATTTTCAGTTTAACGTGAAAATCATATATTTGCCAAGATAAGCAGAGATGAAATTAAAGTGTATAAAGTATCCAGGCAGAGCTTTGAGGAATGAAACGCTGCGACGTCTCCTCAGTCTTGTTTTCCTGGGAAAAAAGGGAACAGCTAAATGAAGTAAGCAGCAGCAGAGAAGAAACCCTGAGCACTCAGCAGGCGTTAATCCAACATGTGGAATCTTCTTCTGTAGAGACAAGAAGCCTTCAGCTGTAATCCTAAAGATTAGCTGAGCTGGTGTGTCTCATCCATCAAAACTTTCTGGAAACTTCTCACAGGTGTCCACCGAAGGCACCTTCAGCTGCCGATTCGCCCCAGACTGTTTGTCCTCCGCTGACGTCCAAGTGAGAAGTTATGAGGACAAAGCGGTGCTGGGACGATCCAGTCAGGCTGGGCTGACAGCCTGAGCCGACACTCCTCTGCCAGCAGGCTGCTTTCCTCAGTAAGATCAGCCAACCAAGTGGAGCTGCGAGTCCAGCTGTTACTCTTGACTGGTCCCCACTCTCCCAGAACGAAGATATCACCGCTGACTTAAATGACTGACCTCACAAACAATACAAACGTTTTCAAACGGGTCTTGAAGCGACTGTGAGGGAGTGACGGCTGATACGTGCCAACAGAAAAGGTCGCAGCTGTACATCTCTGCTGTACACATGCAGCCCATTGAGACTGTTTAGACACAACAAGGACAAACGGACTCCAGAACAAATAAAACATGCAAGGACGAAAAGAAAGAAAACAGATACCTTTTAAAAGCAAATGGAGAGCAATATAAAGCAAATATAAAGCAAATATAAAGCCACAACGGAGTCTGTAAAATATTCATCTTACTTTACGACCCACTGACTAACACTGTTAACTTTATGTCAATTAACTGACTAATTGTTTGTACCCCTACTGCACTTTTAAAGCTAAATCTACTGGTTAAAAAAGAGTAATGAACCACTGATATGTTTTTAAGTTTAATTTCTAACATCTTATTCGGTCAAAGAGGTGCAACTACATGAATGGGATTCGGTGCAAGTCTGTAACGAGAGGGAAGTTTTTAGGTGATCCTGTAATCCTGTACAGGTATCCTGAGGTAACACTGGAAGAGAAAACCAGAGTTTTACCTCTTTCACGTCTCCGACCTCTGGTTTGTAGGTGATCATGTACTTGCGGACTTGTCCAGGAGCAGCGTCCCAGTTCAGCCTCATGGTGCTGTGAGTCACATCAGTGATGCTCAGGACTCCAGCAGGAGGCCTGGGCACTGAGGGGGGACAGGAAAAGGATTCAGACTCTAATCTGGCTGAACTATGAAAGCTTTTACGAGCCCAGCATCACGATCAATACTTTTGTGAAGATGCTGACAGACATGAGGGGGCCAAAACTTGCTGGACAGCTGAAAAACAGACAGCAACTCAGTTTTAAGTGATGGAAATTTGGTTTTTCAGTGCATCTGTTTTTTATCTACAAATTCTCATTCCAAAATATAAACTTCAGCATGTGGGAGATGTGTGATCCAACTGCTGACATAAAAACTAAATTCTGTTAAAGTTTTTTACTAAAACCTTTTAAAAAAAGATTTCAAAGGATGGAAGTGCTGGTATCTTACAAACATGACATGATTTCCAAAAACACAGTCATATGTGAAATGATCAAATACTGTCCAACATTTCGTGAAAATCACAGTGTTTGCTCTTCTCATAAGACCCCTGAGGCGACCGTCCTCTGAAGACAGAATGAAATTCATTACGTGAGTAAACTATGGACACGATCACTATATGAGCGATAACTGAGGAGTTTAATGAAGGCTAAACCGCAAATGAGAAAGCAAATGCTGAGGGTACAGCAGAGCTCACCCCACGGATGTATGGGAACCCCTGCCAGGCCAAAAATAATACAAAATATCCATTCCTTTATTTTGAAAATATATTTTGAAATTTGTTAACTGAGGAGATCTTCTCACCCTTCCTGGGTTGCGGGTTCTCTTGACTGCAGTCAGGTGGTTATCTGGCTGCGTAGGAATACGGCATACACTTCCTGAATGAATGAATTTTCAATCCTGCACCGAAAACTGTCTAACCAAGCCAGAGAAACAGCAATTGCTTGAATTGCTGAGAAAATCAGAGTTGTAGGTGGCTTTAAGAGGTCTGCAGAGTTCAGAGACTTGGAGAGGCCATGACAAGAATAACTGAAACTGAACAACACTGACATTTTTGTTAGCTTTTCATTTGATTTATTGCTCATCTGGACTGGACTTTTCACCCTTCTTTCAAGCTTCACTTTTGTGTTGCTTGCCCAGTAAAACTGTGGCTGTTTTGCCTTGTCAGTTGAGGTTTGATAAAACCAGAATTTCTTCTGTCTCCAGAGGAGTTCTGCCTCCAAGAAACATCTGAAGTTCTTTAAGCTCTTTAACTCAGAAACAGTTAAGCAGTACATACAGGTGACTCCTCTTCCCTCCAGAGGGTCTGCAGCAGCTTCTCCATGCAGGGCATAAAGTGAGATGGAGTACTCTGTGTTGGGTATCAGCTGTGTCAGTTGGACATTAGTTACATCTCCTCCAACGCGCACCTACAGAGGGGAATGCAGTGTACAAAGAGGTTTAAGTACATTCTCAAGAACTTTTGGCCTGGGGAAGTATTTTTAAGTTCCAGTGAAGGTAAATCGTAATTCTCTGGTGCACAAGAGAGAGCACAAGCTCCATAAACAAAGTCTGGAAGAACTTGACTTTTCTGCAACACTGACACCATCTAACACCTTTGGGATAAACTGGAACTGGACTGGGAACCGGATGCAATCACACAACATCAGTGTCACTAATGCAAACCTCTGCAAGCAGCTTCAACATCTGCTTGAAAGCCTGAAACCAGAAGAGCTGAGGCTGTCATAGCTGCAGATTAACACCTATGGTTTTTGGGGGGTTTTCAGGTGTCCACATATGCCAGCAGTATGTAGATGCACATTAAATGAACAGAAATACACTACAAGTGCACTGTGATCAGTATTTGATGTCAAATGATGAATGATGAGGTCCTGATTCACACTTTAGGTGTACATTTTCCAGTTAAGACCACCAGATGGACATTAATTCATGCCTTATATTTTCCTTTGCTGTATAATTGCAAGTGAAGGTTAACACCAGAAAGGCATTCAGTTCACAGCATCTGCTCTGTTTATATCATCCTGATGACTTCACGCCGTGAGCTAATCCTTCCCATTACCCGGAGTGTCTGCTTTTTGTAGGCCTGGCCTGAGCTGCACTGTTAAAATCCACTTCCTGTTCTGCAAAGCGCTCATCGTATCGCCATCTGGAAGCAGTAAGCCTACGCGAGCTGAAGCCCGCTCTTATAAAATCAATGTGGAAATGCTGAGCACACAAAATAAGATGTGGGTCCATGCTTGTGTGTTTAAAAATGTTCATATCCCTGGTGCTGTAGTCACACTGTGGGGACTCACCCGACATTCAAAAGGCTGGTCGCACCAATCTGTCATCAGCTAAGAAGAGCAAGGAGGTAGCAGAGCTGCCTCCTCTCTGTTACTGTGGTTATTACTGGGTTTAAAGGACCGCAGAATTTCATAAAAATGAATTACTGCTATCTAAGCAGATGTCTGTCAACAACAAACTCTCTCAACAAATACGACCTCACGAGTTGCATTTGCAGGTACCTCCTTCTCCAGCTGAGAATCAGTAGCGTTGATGGATTTGTACAGAAGCATGTAGCCTGTGGCACCGTCCGCCTCCTCCCATCTCACCATCATGGTGGTTGAAGTCTCATCATAAACATTCATGTTCTTCACAGCTGGCAGGGGCACTAAGGACAGAAACACACAGGAAGGACTCAGCATAACTCGAGCAACTTGTCTTTCCGTATCACCGCACATCATCAACTCCTGGACCAGAGGCTAACCAACCAAGCTCATTAAACTAGCTAACGATGCTTACATCCCGTCCTCTCACAATCACAAGCCTCTCGTCCATGAGAAGCTGCCCGTTTCCGTCTGTGACACAGAGAGAAAATAGTTCCTACATGAAACTGCTCCCAACAAGCTTGGTGGATTATCTAGAGTAACTGGGTCCTGGTTTGAGACATCGCTGCTGAGTGTTTCAAATGAAGTTTTTTGGCTCTTTGAGCACCACAAGGGAAGTGTCTTCCAGTTCCATTACACTGGAAGAGCCGTCTCCACACCTGATGTCTTCATAACTCTGCAGCTCACACCAAAACTATCTGGATGGATAAACAACACTATAGGTTTTGAATGTGAGCTGTCACTCTAATTTAAACTCTTGTCCCTGCAGCTCTGGGTTCTTCCAAAGGTTCCTGGTCTCAGGAGAAACTTCCTGCGGTGGAAATGTGGCTTCACGCTGTAAATAATTTTGAAGGTATGAGAAAATTCGGATTTCTCGCAATGATCCAGTTTCTGGTTTGTATGAAAGTGTAGACAGAGAAAGAGGTAGAGTAACTGGGGTGACTCCAGGAGATTCTGAGTGAACATTTCTTTTAACACAAATGGTGTAATTTTTTGGCTATTAAAAGTGTGGCCCGATCTTCTGACTGTTGCAGCACTATTCCATATCGGTAGAGGACACGCCCGCCCACACCCTCAGACTCCAGCCTTCACAGATGTTTGTAGTTTCCAGAGCAACATTACGACCAAAGTGAGTGTTAGTTTGAAAACTAAGGCCACGGTGATCTAATGGCTGCTGGTGCCATCCGAGTGCACGATGACAGAACAATCATTTATTGTTTTATGGCTCGTTGTAAAAATCAGCTGCACATTTCAGAAGAAATAAAGTGGACATTAAAGGACAAACGAGCAAATAAAAGAAGTCAGAGCTGTGCACTTCACACATTGTTAAGTTATGTCAGTTTGTTTAAGATATACACGAAGACTGCAGCCCTGATAAATCACTTTTGAACTGTTGTCTTTATGGCTCAGAGTGATTCCCACTCCACCCATCAGCTCACAGCACTGCATCATGGGACGCTGTTTGTGTTAAGGAGTGTTCCTCCCTCAGATCACACGCTAAATATATGTCTTATAAACAGTGATGTTGGAACGTGTTTTCAGCGGGGAAAAAAGCTTGTAAACAAGTTCCATCGATGTGTGTGAACCAGGATAACAATCGGAGCAGTAAAGCTGTTTATCCCTCAGACCGTATGGAGCAAACACAACAGTGAAACAGCACAGAGCGATGGTGATGCTATCCGCCTTTAAAGCTCCCCATTAATCACATCCGTCGCACCAAAGGGCACCCAGTGTCTTTGTGATCCAATATGGGAAAACTGAGCCCTTTGCTCATTAGTTAAACAGGAAGTCACTCCAGAAGTTCAGCAGTGAGGGGTAAAAAACAGGAAGAGGAAGCACACTTACAGGTGGTCTCAGTGCCCTTCAGAGGCTCGCTGCTCTCCTCGCCTGCCACGGAGTACACGTTGACGATGTACTCGGTCAGAGGGTTCAGGCCTTCCAGCACGACGGTGGTCACTGACCCGTCAACCAGCAGCTGAAACAACATAGGACTGGTGATTAAAGCTGACCAGCAATCATCAGGTCGTATTGAGGGGTGTGTAGAACCCAGAGGAGGTCTGAAACAAAGTACATTTGCAGGAGTATTAATCGAGTATTAACATTTTTGGAAAGTGGCTCTTCCTCCACTACATGTTGTGCTGAGGTGAAAGCGGGAGACACAGTGACGGAGATCTCGAGAAAAAAACCTGGACAAATAAACCTACAACTTTGTACGTGGACAGACAGGTTCAGAGCTGAGGTTCAGAGGCGGACACTGAATCTCAAACAAAAAAATATTCTGTTCCTCTGAAAGCTTTTGTCTTTCTGTCCTCAAACTTTGCTGTTTTAGTTACAGATGTGTCTACAATCTGTAAACTGCAAACACTGGATTTTATTCATATCGCAGCATCAACACTTATTTCATTATCAACAACAATATCTTTATAATATAATCGGTATGAGACACCTTCTCTCTCTGAAAATTCATTAAGTGCTGGCAGGTGAGTGGACAAAGCTGCAAAGTGTTTGTTCTTTTCACAAAGCACAAAATCTCATTTTGGACAAAATCTGTCCACCTCACATTTCTCTGCTGATTATAAAAGAAAAGAATCGAGTTACGGTGGGTAATAAAATGTAATAATAATCGAGCACTTTTTTGTCTCAGAAAACCGGGAATAAAATTTGACTTGCAGCGAGCTGTCAGAGATCCTGAACTGACTTGAGTCCAGCAGGTTCATGGAGCCTGAAACTAACTTTGCTTCTCTTTCTCGTCTGCCAGAGTTGATTGGAATACCCAAAACTGAGACCCAAAAATGATTTAATGACTTATAAAGGCTGAACAGGTGAGTAACCAGATTTATGTTCCCTTTTGCCGAAGCCTGATTATCCAGGCATAAGCAGTTTGTAAGTTAATGTAAGCTGGATATCTGAAAAAGTCATAGGTTTGGATGGAAGATGTTGCTCTCAGCTCTGCTGACCATCCCTTCATCAGGACCTGTCAGTCACTGACTGGTGGTGGTCCAGCTGTCTCATGTTGACCCTGAGATGATTATTGTCAGTAAAGCTGGAACTATGGTTGGCCGACCCACGCTGGCTGCTAAACAGTGTCACATTCCTGCTGGAAAATCAAACCCAGAGGAGAAAACGACAAACAAACACAAAGAGGCTGCAGCTTCTCGAGCTGAGGGAACATTCAGTTTTGTGGTCTGCAAACAAACGTCCCTTTAATCAAGTTATTTATGTCTGTAATTGATTGAGCTGAACCTGATTTCAATTTAAAACATGAAGTTTAAAGTATGTTCTGGAATCAGGGTTAGTTTTTCTTCATTCTCGTAAAGCAACTTTAATCTTTGCTGCATAACTCACTTTGCTGCAAAAATTCTCCAAACAAGTTGATTTCTGTTGAAAACAGTTTGAAATATTGTGCTTAGTTTCACCTGTTTCCATTAAAATAAAAAGGTTTTATAGGACTTAATCACAGACAGAACTCAGTCGGTAAAAAAACATTCACTTTGTGCAGGCGGATTTAAGTTAACTGGATAAATTTGCTCAAACCACATTCCAGATTTCTTTATCCAGAGTGCTCAAAAGAGCTGAATGTTCAGCCATGACTTTGGAAATAAATTCCTGCTCAAAATTCACATTTTTAAATTACTGAAATTGTTTAAAGTGATACAAAAGCATCCAAAACATGTCTGCACACTGCCATAACCTTTTGGGGTCTATTTAATGTACACATTTCTACTTTTATACATAAAAAATCCAGGTTTGCAGTAATTTGTGCACAGCAGCTCGTCATGACTTAAATCCAGACCCTCCTTGTCTTCCTACTGGCTTGCAATTTAAGAATTTATTCTCTTGTTATAAATCACTGTGTTAAATGCCCAGCATGTAAATATCATATATCTGGTGATGCTGTGCTCATACGAGCTCTCAGAGTCCAATGCAAACACATGTAAGAAGAGACGGCGGCACATTCAGCCCAGTGTGAGGTCTGTAACCTTAAACTAAGTGGATCCAGTGGAAACTCTGCTCAGTTTCAGATGAGCCTGATTATGATCACACAGGACATCTGACGAGAGCCAATAAAAGCACAAAGGATGGAAAAGACCCAGTGCTCTGTTTTTAAAGATACCACTGACGGGAGGTTAAGTGTAAACTAAATGCAAGTTCAATAAAGCAACTGGCATCCAGATTTCTGTCCCTGAGGGCCAAGCACACGGGGCTTTGAATAAAAATAAAGTGTTTCCAAACACGCAGGTGTTTGGAAACACTTTATTTTCTTTCTTTCTTTCAAGAGTTGGTTTTTAACCTGTCATGGCACATAGCAGACCAGAGTATTAAACAGCAAGGGGGCATTTAAGCGTCAATTATTCTGTTTTTGTGTGACTTAACACCTGTCATTATCAGTAACAAGACTCAGTATTCAAGATCTCATCAAGCAGATGGAGGACAAAAAGTTCCTGAACCAGGAAGCACAGTGAGCGAATTGCTGTCATGAAGTTCCATGAAATTATGGGAGCCCTCTGACCATTTATACTTGGACAAACAAAGTGATCTCAAACAACAAGAAAAGCTTTATATCTAAACCAGGAAAAGGATGTGAGGAGCAGCACAATCTTTCTTTCTTTTCGTTCTGGCAGATTTTAACTTCCTGTGAGATGAACCAAACAACTATCAGGAGTACGATACGGTTCCTGTGTTTCTTCTTCTGTGTGAAAAAAAGTGCTTTGGTGATGTTTAAATTGTGTTGCCTAACAGAGACCGACGCAGAGTTAGGAAGGGGGAGAAGCTCCGTCTCACCTCCTGGGTGGGTCCTCCAGCCGCGACCACGTAGGTGACGCGATAGCTGTTGACAGGTCCGCCGGGTGCTGTCCAGGTGGCACGGAAGGAGCGGTGGGTCACCTCCGAGGTCACCAGGTTGGTGGGTGCCTCCACTTCACCTCCTGTAAAGTCATGAAGAAGAGCTGGAACGCGATCTGACACGTCAAGTATTTCACACTGTGAACTCTGCCACCACAAATCTGCCCTCGTCGCGTTCGCTCCTCTGACACAGAAACTATTTGGCATAAATCATTTTTATATTTCCTCTCCAAACTGATTTACAGACAAAAAGCACTTCCAGAGTGAAAGTGTCCATCAGGCGCTTGGAGCAGCGTCGTGTGATGGTCTCAAACGAAAGCTGTTGTCATGAGCAACCACATCAAATTTATCAGCATTTCTTTGGTCCATTTTTCTGTTTTCAGGAGCAGCACTGATCACTGGATAATGGAACACTCTGTTTTCATCTCGGGTTCGCGCTGACTGCATAACTTCACTTATTAGTTTCCTCATTCAAGCAGGGTTAAAGCAGCTGCACCAAAGAAGTGTAATTTTGCTTATGTTCAAGTCTTGGCCTAAAGGAGCAACTGTCACGCCCTCGAGCGCCTGTAAAACCAAATGAAAGCTGCTGTAAAATTTCAAAAATATATGGTTGTCAGTCTTAAACACTGTGGCTATTTAAACTCCGGAAAAGCAGAACTTTCTGAAGTTTCCATCTGACCCCCACCAGCCGTCCCTGCTGCGAGGTGTAAATCTGACTCAAAGGTAGTCAAAGAAAAAGCTGGAAGTGCAGCAGCTGCCAAACCCCATTTCAGCTACCTGAAAGAGTTCATCCTCAGATGAGGTCTTTTTAAAATCTCAGGTGTCGTTCAGAGCACCATCATCAGGAAAATACACCTGCAATCGCCATAGACGATGCTGTACTTCATTTCAAGTCTAGAAAACCATCTGATCGCTGAGGTTGAAATGTGAAAACTGAAGTAAAGTTTCAAGATGATTTTATTTTTTGGTTTAATTTTTGTATTTTAGCCTAAAAACAAAACCAAATCACTCTTCTTTTTTAATACCAATTTCTGAATTGTCTGAAAAGACAATTTTTAAACAATGAAAATTTGTTGCATAAATCAGGTATACAGAAGCAACATTTTCTAATTCATTTGTGTTAAATGTTAAAATTTGGCTCCTTTCTCGCTGCCTTTTGAAACCCTGTCATCTTTAAGTCCACTCTGATGCCAGTGACGATACCTGAACCCTTGACGCTGTTGCACAGGTTGACGGTGAGGTCATCGACGATGTCCAGCAGGAACTGGAAGTCGTTGACGTTGTACATGTGAATCTCGTCTGGGTCTGAGGCGATGGACCTCAACTCGTTCTCGTCGGCGTTCTTCACACCTGAGAGAAAAACGTGTCATCGTAACTGTGCCTGAGAAAACGAGACCTGCAGACAAGACACGTCTCTAGTTTGTGTGTGACACACCCCAACCATCAAAGTTGTAACAAATCTGAAGCTACTTTGGCTTTCATAAGTCTGAAATCTTGAACAATATTGAAATATGTAGCATAAGGAGCTGAGTACTGGAAAATGGTATGGTATGGTAGCACAAGCAATAAGCATCTTCAAACTGTGTTAATATCACCAAACTCTTGTGCACTTGAGTAATGGTTTCAGTATTCAAGCCGGCGAAGTCGCTCACCGATTGCGTAGAGCTCAATGCCGCTGTCTCTCAGGGACTGCGAGCTGACTATGATTTCGTCCTGGGACTTGCCGTCAGTGATCAGGACACCAATTTTGCGGGCATCTGGACGCATCCCTACATTTGCTTTGAAGTTGTTCTGAAGGATGTAGGTCAGAGCCAAACCTGAATGACAGCAACAAAAGTGGTTTACAAAGCTTTCAGGCTGTGAATTCTGTTAATGGGAAAAGGTTAGTACAAAAACCACACAACTTCAGTATACACTTATTTAAATATTAACAACACAAACTTCAAATCATGGTAAGAGTACACACTGTGTTAGACATATGTCAGTCACAAGGTAGCGTGCCCTGAATCATCTCCTGATTTATGTTCTACTCTGAATGGGAGCATAATTTACAACAAGAACAGCATGTTGTACTGAAGAAGACTCGAAACCAGTGCTTGAGACCATAAACTCTTCAGGAAATTGTTTACTGAGGTCATGAATCAATTGAAAAGTAAACTAATTTTCTCATAAGCTCAAACGCAATCAGACTTCTGTTTGAAACCAGTAGAGTCGCCCCCTACAGGACATTAGACAGAATGTACTTGTAAGGCACTTGCATTGGCTTCACATTTCAGACCAGGAGACTCCATCCATATTTTCTACAGTGGTATATTTTAAACCAGTGTCAGTGGTTTAAACCTGGTGAGGCCTGCACAAAGTCACCTGTCATGGTGTTGCCTCCTTTGTACGGCAGGTTGGCGATGGCGTCCAGCAGGGACTCCTTGGTCGGGTGGGCGTTCAGGTGCCACTCGGTCTTTGGGTCTCCACTGTACTGAGCCAGACCTGCAGAAAACACAAGCCATTTGTAACCAAGGATGCATTAACCATAAAAACAAAAGTTACACAGGTTTCCCAACAACAAGAAAAAAAACAGACAGCACTAGGATTAGCTGTAAAAACTCTGTCTGAGCAGTAACATCAGCAGAATGAGTAGTACTAGTACAGATTGTACCGTTAGAAAAGAAGTAGCAGCAGCAGTATAAGAAGTACTTAAATAAACAGCAGAGGTAGTAATAGTGCTGTGAACAGTAGCAGCAGTATCAGCAGTAGCTGTACACACACTGACATGAGCTGAATAGGGTTATGAGTACTAAACCAGTTAAACGGTTAGTTACAGTGGTTATACTAGTCCTAACAGTATTAATATTAATTGTAGAAGGAGCTGCAGTACGCAAATATTACCTATTTGAACTTTGTCAGGGCTGATGTCAAACACGCTGACCATGCGAGCGATGAAGTTGCGGATGGTTTTGAAGTTGATGCGTCCGATGCTCCAGGAGCCGTCGACCAGCAGCACGATGTCGGCCTTCGCGCTGGTCTTACACTGAGTGTCTGCGGAGAGAGACGGTGAGGAGGGGGACGGATAGTGAGTGAGACGCCTGGCATACCGCAGACACCCACCACGAGTGTCCCGTCCAGCTTTAAATGAACCGTTTGAGGTGAATGTGGAAGTGTGGAAAAAAAGAGAAAATGTTGTGGGACACATCAGAGAAGAGAGAGCCGAAGAGCATTGCAAAACAATCAGCAAGAAGTTTACACAGCAGAATGTTTTACACAGCATGATGTAACACAAATAATTCACACGAGTAACACATTGTGCAACGGCTGTCACTTCTGGATTAACAGCTCTCTCTTCTGGGCCTTTATTTCCCTCTCTCTGTCTTCCAGCCCAGCGAGTGCTTTGGGTTTTTACATCCAGCGGTGAATCAGCCCTGTGGTGTTTTCTGGCTGACACTGAGGCTGACACCTCCAGCAGCAGGAGTCAGTCTCTCTGACACAGTGATACCAACGCCTCCTGCTCCCCACAGTTACTGCACATTCCTGCTGTGGGCACCTGGAGGAGTGAAAAACTGCCACTCGTCCTCTTTTCTAGGACAAACACGCCCCTGTGTGTGCAATTGAGAACAGGTTAGGAGACAATCAAAATAACCTTTGCTGTCCCTTTTCAGCAGGCTGCAGAAAACAGATGCCTGACGCTAAGAGGAAGTGACCTCAGTCTGTTTGAGTTATAACACCGCCGGTAAACAACACGCTCGTGTGTCCTTCCAACGTTCATTAATTAAAACAGATGTCATAAACAGAGGCTGCTTTAAGAGACATCTAATATGCTGTAGACGACTGCAAAGTCTCTGAGCTCGAGTTTCACTAAACAAATATCCAGCTCAGTCTGACTGTGGACACCAGTCTGACACCACTCTCCTGCAGAAACCTGCAGCAGCTTTGACTTTTGGCCGTTTTTGGGCTTGAGACGCTTATGTGTTTATTGTGGTTAGGTTTTTGTTTTTCAAATTTTGATCTACATGTCTTGAATTTCCCTCAGGATCAATAAAGTATCTATCTATCTATCTATCTATCTATGCATCTACATCTTCTGGGGGTAAGCAGGACTGCAGATGACTTGGCTGATATGGTCAGCCTCATCAGAATGGATAATCTGTTACAGTACAGTCCCTGGAGGGGTGGCAGAAAGCTGTCTGTGACTTCTTTAAACTCGGCTTTATTTAAAGCTGAAAAGTTTAAAGTTCATTGTTGTCTTCAAAAAACCATAGACTGATAAAAAGATCCCAACTCAAGAACCATTTACCAGCATTTTTCCAGAGCTTTCAACATGGTAAGCACGACAAGCAGGGATTTTAAGTCATCCTGGACAAGATGGATGAAAACAGAAAGGTTGCTGAGCTCCATCCATGACAGCTTTACAAACTTGATCTGTTGGTGAAGGCTAAAATATTCATCTGAAAGCTGGAAATACCTACGCCAGTGGGCCTCGAGTTGGACCTGTTCTGCTAAACGTTAGAAATCTTTTGATGTAAAAAGAAAATATCCTGCAGAGCTTTTGAGTGAAAAGGTGCCAAAAAACCCCACCAAAACAAGTCATCACAGAGCAGATTTTGAGCTTATTACTCAGACTTTACAATTTGAAAACCATCTGATTCAGCAGAGATCTGATATGGAAGTTACCCTTACTGAAACAAGCTGCCCTTTAATTAATGTCATCTTTCATCATCTTTTTAGTTAGAAAACTTTACACACTTTAAAGTGATGGCAAAGCAAACTAACATCACGCTGAACATTTCCAAAGGTCTGGTCATTATAGACGATGTGACTGATGACGTGATTTAATAAAATGTAGATGGAAACAAGCAGAATTTTCTCTCTTCAGTCTCACGTTTTTCATACTTTGTTAAAATAAGAAACTGTAAAAATTAAAGTTAAAGCTTTTAGTAACCTGTAAAGATGTCTGTTTTTGCTACATATGGAGGAGCAGCCGACCACATGGACCTGTCAGGAAGTCTGGACTGAAGCCTTCACTAAGCAGCCTGTCAAGTGAGAGCCGCAGTTTAATATATGAGGATCTCTGAGTGGAACCTCGATGGAACATCCTGGTCGGTTCTCCACTCGGTGGGCACTCGGTCACCACGTCTGCTCCCCATTATGGAAGGGATTCCTGCCCAGGGTCAGGGTCTTATGAGAAGCGTAACATTTTCCTAACTGCATACATTACAGCGGCTGCTAAAGCTCTGGATCATAAAAAAGTCTGTAATTGCAAGCAGAGCCTTTTTCCACTCTTCGTAAAACATAAAAATGGGAAACCTCAACTTTTGCACGACTGAAAAAAAAAAAATCCAAAATATTTGGGCCACAGATACTGAGTTCAATAGTAACTTGTCCTGGAGATACACGTGTGCGGCGACACCATTAAAGGTCAGCGCATCGCGGGCTCACAAACTGGCACATATGTAGCACATGAGGCAGGGAACACGTCCGGTTGGGGCAGTGCTCGTGTTATCACTTCAGCACATGTCGGTTAAATGGCATGTCATTGTGCTGCAGATCTGCAAATGTGATATGAGGGAGGCAAGGAAACACGAGCCAAGCAGCGAAGAATAATTTGTACTAATCATAATCATCTGCGTCGAATTTCAGTCTGTGAGAGAGACAGTGATATTAATTCCGCCTGACAACAAATAATTCAAGTTCTGGCACTAATGTGGGAGACACTTCCATGTCACACCACTCCTGTTATGAAACAACTTGGACCAGAGAGTGTCTGGTCTGCAGGCCTGCTCTTTGGGGCTGCTAATGGAGTGTAGATGATAGTGTGCTGGAGTTATCAGCTTTTACCAGAAGAATCGAGAGGAGGCGGCTCGGGACCGTCGGAGAGGGTCGTCCTCTCCTCCCCTGCCAGAGGCCTACTCAGCCCTCCATCAAACATCCCAAACACAGCGACCGAGTACTTTGTTTCTGCCCTGAGGGAGGAAGGAGACAACTTACATCAGTCTTTCACTATCTCCATTAGAACACTTTAAGGTCAAAAAGAGAAGTCCAGAGTTTGAATAAGTAGCTGTTGTTCTTTCAAATAACTTTTAAAAGTAACAAAAAAACTGCATTTTTTTTACTTGACCTTTATTCCAAAAATAGACATCCACAGTTCCTACAAAATGACTCACATCAGACTGCATGAATCTGCACTAGGAAAAACTGTGTTTGCTTTATGTGTATCAACTGGTAACTCAGGTCCGTACTCTCCTCCTTCTTTTAGAGATGACGGACTGTCTAAATAGTTTCCATTTCCTATTACAACAGGTAAGTATTATAATGTCAACACCATCAGCAAGTTGCAAAACAAATGTTACTGATAACTTGAAAAGACTAAATATTTTGAAGGAACTCTACATTTGCTGTTTGCTTAGGCAAGATCTGTTTATATGAGGTTTACTGTGGAGCGTTGTGAAATGGCTGTTAGGGTACTTCTGTGTGGCCAATAGATGCTCAGGTAGGTCATCACAAGGCTGTTGCCGGGTTGTGGCGGGACATGGGTCAGCGGTGACTCGACTGGCTGCAATGTCGTTATGTTTTCATGTATATGGTTGCTAAGGTCACGATGAGCTAAACAAACATGAGCTTTTCTTGTCGCTTGTCATTTTCTTTAACCTCAAATATTTATAGTTCAGTACTCAGAATACATAAATATGTTACCTGAGTTCCTCTAGAACAACTGTGCTATCGTAGGGACCAACAAGGAGTTCCCCCAGGTCAACATCATTCCCAATGGGGTGAAAGGTCACTTTGTAGCCCCGAACGTCTCCGGGTGCTGGATCCCAGGAGACTCTGAAACTGTGCTTGGTGGGCTCTGAGGTCTGAAGGTTTCTGGGAGCCTTGAAGGGCGACACTGAAATAGAAGAAACCGCCCAGAACTTCAGGACAAACTCAAGCAGAATAAAAGCTTAACTTAAGTCCAACTATTGGCAAAGGTTTTGAAGATGAGCCACACCACATTCAAGCCAGTTTCTCATTAGTCCATAATACAATACCTTGAACCCGGAGTGACTTGTTAAAAAGCCCAGTGTCATGCTGTGTGTTAGTAATGGTAGCGTGTGATTGAGCAGATGTTTAACTGTGGTTTTAGCATTCTATTAAGCCGCTTCTCTGCAGCTCAGCAGCACCTGCAGTGAGAAACATATTCATCTTAACAAGTCGTTTAAACTTGGAAGTCAGTCCTCATTTTTGGTGGAAGACTGGAAAAATTTATTAAACTGTGAATGTATTGCATTGCTATGTAAGTTTGGATGATGCTTGTATATATCTTGTTGTTTCTTGACAATGACAAAGTATAAAGTGAAGTAAAGTAAAAAAATCTGCAACTTGGACAACAGAATGCCATCTGTTTCCAAGGTTACATGACTTGTATTAACATTTCACTTGAAAGAAGTGTTAAATTGTCAAACAACCCAGTCTTCTAAATTTGCTTTGCAATACTGAATTTTGATTTAACAGGAGAACATCCATTGAGATAGAAGTCAGGATAAGGACTTCCAGGCTCACATGAAGTCACTGGTGTCTGGTTGACAAGTGAGACTAGCCTCAAATGAGTGGATGTCCAGGGCACCAAGCAGCAACTCCTTTCAAAGCAAAATACGATTAAAACTGGCACATGCTGACTTGACCTTAAAGGTTAAATCACAAAGATCAGACTCAAGGGTAAAGGAAGTTGAGACCTTTTACATGCTGATGGTTTGCTCCAAATCTGAATCAATTAACTACACACAGAGATCAAGGAACCACATCTGTGAGTTTCTCTGATTCTGGGGAAGGAGGACTAAAAGACAAAGCTCACACCGTCACTTTTAATTTTATACCTGAACTCTGAATCAGGTTTGGGACAACAATCACAGGACTCCCTACAACTCTGAAGATGCAGCAGATTTTTATATTTCATTCCACCAGTGATAATGTTTGAAGAGTGAACTCAAGTTTAAACGTCTTGGTTGAGATGTTTCTGAAGTGTACTGTCTGTCATAGGGTTGAATTATGGACCAACGTACGTGTCGTTCCTACTCCTTGCCTTGCTTTTCCTTCCCCGCGCTTGTAGATGGGATGGACGGTGATGTTGTAAGTGGTCATGGACTGCAGGCGCTTCATGATGGTGGAAGTGGCCGTCCCAGGAACCTTCAGGACCACTTCTCTCCCTCCACCGATGGGAACGTACTTCAGCCGGTAGTGGTTCACCCTGCCCGGCGCCGGGTTCCACGAGACTTTCATGGTGTGTTCGGTCTCGTCCGACACAGTCAACTTTTTATGAGCGGCAGAGGCTGAAAGCAAAAGAACAAATGTTCTGAACCGGATGAAGTCTAAACTCGTCTGCAGCAATCCTGGACTGATCAGCATGAACCTTAAGACTCATATTTTTGCCAACGTTTAGTACCTTTTACATGTCATATATTTTACTGATAATTAAGCTCGAATATGGATGATGACCATGTTGGATTTGTTTGTACATAAATATATGACTTAAAATGTCCGACCACAGTGTTTTAGCTGCCTCTGACAGATCTTAATCTGTCAGTCTTCAGGATGTCCAGGACTACACTCGTACACAATCATCTCCTTCTGGTGGATTCTTCACAGCCTAAACCACGCAGTTACTTTTCATCTGAACCCTAAAAGCAATCATCTTTCCCACTCTATTTTCAGGCCAAGTGTGGTTTCCCTTTATATTCCTTCTGTAACCGTTATGTATTCATAACTGCAGGCATAAGTGTTGAGTAATACCATCAGCTTCATGCCAAAACTAATTGGTTATGAATTAGGCATTTACCCAGAAGTGATCATTTTGGAGGAAATGCTAACCACATTTTCCTTTTCCCCCGAAACAACCGAAGCCCTATAAAATGAAATTAACTTATTCCGATGATTCTGCGAGTGATTAAAAAAAACTTTGCAAGGGAATAATATGTAAATTTAATGATCCCAAGGAAAGTTTTTCAGACTGCTTGATTTCACTATAGCGGAGTTTTATTTGAGGAAAAAAACACGGCGTCCAACTTTTCAATGTGCTGACAGATTTAAACAAATCGGTGAAGGTGGGGAACGATATGAACTGAAATGTGTTTATTGACACGTTGCGTTGTTTTGGGTAGCCTGTTTGTGTGGACTTGGGCCATTTGATTTCCCATGTGTGCATATAGAAGTGTTGTCTGCCAGTGTGTGTTGACATTTTCAGAGTGTGCTTTGTCTCTGATGCCATATGTCAGCGTGGTGTTGGCAGTGCGTCATTCATGGGACACACACGCTGTACCCATATTCCTCTGAGTGTTATAAAGCAGAGCGCAACATGACAAAACTGTCACCATGTTGGTGTTTCACCCAAAATTACGGTTCGAAAAGAATCTAAAATGAAAGCCTTAATTTAAAATTGGACGAGAGCAGAAACGTTATGGGAGAATGTATGATTACGCAAGTTCTGCAATCCTTTTTGTTTTTGTGATAAAAGGAAGTGTTCGATATACTTTGACTCGTATCCGTGTGGCATGTTGTTTTGTAATCGAAACATCATATTTTGTGCCATTTGTGTAAGCTGAGAATATTGTAAAAAGATGGACTGACCCTTCCTGGGCTGCAGAGGTGATGTGAAACTCTGTCACAGTAACTAAAGCCTTCCATTATGGAGACATGAGAGCAGACAAGGTTGGACTGTGAACAGCACGTCACTTTGTACCCGGTGGCAGACAGAACTGTATGGTGAATGCAAGCGAATCAACAGGAATCATTCCAAATGCTGATGATGTCGTTATTCTACGGCCGTCACACTGCACAATCAACATCTACTTCATCATGATTAGTTCAAGTTAAAACTTGTCTAATTTTGGTTTAACTGAACATTTTGTCTCCAGAGCACAATGAGCATCTACAGATGGTCTACAGTCTTTTACCGTCAGTGGTTTCCTGTCCAGTGAGGGGGTCGCTTGATCTATGATCGTAGGCAGCGACCACAGAAACTTGGTAGAGCGTCTCCGGACTCAGTTCTTGTAGCACAGTGCTGGTAACGTCTCCTGGCACCATTTTCTCTCCAGTCTCCTCAGAGAACAGCGACTTCCATCGGACCTGATAGACCTTCACGTTCCCAGGAGCCGCTGTCCAAGACGCCACAAAGCTGGTGTCGGTCACGTCGCTGGTGACCAGGTCTTTAGGTGGGCCCACCTCTGAAAACAACGAGCAGAAGTACAGATTATTATGGCTAAAATGCCTGTGCAAAACAGCGCCCCCACAGCCCCGAATTTCCTCCCACATCACAACAGAAGTTTTAAAAGTCATCTGTGAGTAGGTTTTATATTGTTTAAAGTCTGGCTCGGTTGCTCAAATGTTCTTTCCAGTATTTGACAGTTTTCTTTTAAATCCATCTTCCCTGTAAAACAAAGGAACCATTTGGACGTGCTGGCAGATCAGATTATTTTCTAAAATGGAAACTATTAAAAGGCCATCGAGTGGACAGAAGAACAGAACGACTCGCCACAGCTATAAAGGGCAGAGAGGACTGGAGAAACGCGTGATCTGTTTTAGACTTCTGAGGATATTTTTAAGACTTTTCTGCTTCATTAGTGAGTGCAGAGCACTGGGAGACGAGCGACACGGCACAGGAAACACATGAAACATGTCACGAACCCCATAACTTCAAAGTGTCGACTGAGCCAGCGGGATAATGAGGGAAGAAATCAACAGTAGTTTACTGGACATCTTAACTTCATCAGCTCAGCGGGTCCCTCTGTTTGATATTCACACACATTTAAGTTCACCGGTTCACCTTTCAAGCAGGTAACCTTCAATGAAGCTGCTGTACTGTGGGTTTTAGGAACCTTCAGCATCCTGATGGCTGTTCAGTTTATGACTTGGGTCTCTTATTTGAAGGACAAAAAAGTAAGTAATAACCAAGTACAACTTTGAAGTATTTGTACTTTACTTGTGTGTCATTTTCTGGTTCTGCTCCCCTCTAATATCAACAATGTTTCAAAGGGAAATATTGCACTTTTTATTTCAAAACTTTTATTAGTTATTATTTATGAGTTAGTTACTTTAAAAATCAATATTTATGAACAAAAAATACGAAGCGTTTATAAATTCTAATGTTTTGTTATAAATAAAACAATCCAACAGTAATAGCAAGTAAGACCAAAATGATTAGTTAATTAATCACTTAATTGAGAATTAAAACAATTATTAGTTGTATACAAAATAGTTCAAAATGAGCTCCAGCTCAAGCAACTGCAACAGTGAAATCCTGCTGTTAGGTTAATGCAGGAGTCACAGTCAGCTGATCTGAGGTCAGATATGACAGGACAACAGTCACAGGGGACACTTCACTGCACTCACGACTTCTACTTTGAATACCATAAGTACTTGTTCCTGATCACTTAAAATACATTTTCAATGCAAGACTTAGTCATAGCAGAGTATTTGTACTGTGGTATTAGCAATTAGTAAAAACAATAGAAACAACTGCCAAACAATTAAAATCCAATCCAAACTGCAGTAAAGAATAAATGTCCTTTAATTAAGTTCTCACTGTGCAGCTTCTGATCCTAATCCTTAAACTAACCACAGCTTTACATGTTTTAACGTCTCTCGTCCAACTCTGCAGCCTGAAGACGTGGTGACCACTTTTTAAAGAAATCGCTTTGAGTAGGATGCTTTGAGTAATGCTGCAATCTGACTGCCATTTGTTCAGAACAAGCAGTTATGAGACATCAGTCTTGTCCTTTTGTGACTGCTGCTTCTGTCCAGAAGGAACTCGTTTAACTCTAAGTCAGTCTTAAACTCTCTCTCTAAAATAAACCTGAAGTCTAATTTTAATGATGAAGGGATGGAGTGAATAAGTGACATCACCTTACAAAAATGTGCTGACTGAAAACTGCATTCCCCCCCCCCCCCCCCCCCCCCACACACACACACACACACACACAGCATTGAAGTATTTTCAGAGGTTTTCTTGACTCATATCAACTTTCTGAGCAGCCAAAGCCTCCATAGATCTGTTTAACAAACTGGGACCAGTGGCTCATGTTGCTATAAGCAGAAATACTTTCCTGCACAAACAGAGCAGCACGCTGGAAATATGAATAACAGAAGAAGAGGAGGAGGACGCTCGATATCGAATTATAATCTGTCTTGAGTTTAGAGGAGGTGACAGTGTGTACAGAGGAGGCGCTGGAAAGACTGAGAGGCCAAGTTTCCACAAAGTGATAATTATCACAAAATATCAGAACCAGCTATACAATCAAGAGACTGAGCGTGAAATAAATCACACTGTAGCTTTGGCCAGTCGATACACATAATAAGAGAGAGTAAAACACCAGGCTCTCCAAATGTTTATAGTCAGGAAAACTGTTTGTGGTCTGGATTGAAGACAACAACATTCAGGATACTTCATTTAAACCAAAAACTCTCTGTACAAACTCAGGAGAGCCAGAAAGTCAAAATGTGTGTGTATCTGAGCAAAGGACAACACTGAAAAGACATACGCCTGCATGTTCCCACCAGCTGCTACAGGAAATGTCATTTTGATCTTTTTACAAAAACAAAACATGTGGACAGACGGCGGGAGGAGCAGTCTGTTGGGGAAAACTCTATTTGTAAATTAACTTCTCAAACAGGTTGACAAGCACATCATGACAGAGAATTAAAAAAGGTCAATTTTCTCAGCAGTTCTGTTCAGTTTTCAGTGCTTTATGGTAATCTGCAAAGTGCTTTTCGCAGAGACTCCAACCACGCTTTTAATTTGACAGGCTGCATCTAATTTGAGCTATAAAAACACATCAAACGTTGCGTTACTTCCAGTCTTGGATGGATTTTCCTTCGCTTCACTCGTGTAGATATATTAGTTTATTTTTGTCTGCTATTTCACATGTGCTGCTCAGTTGCCATCACTCACTCCTCACCACACAGACGCCACTGCAGCCACCATTAGCAGGGAGCTGGGAGCTCTCCACAGCTGCCATTTTTTATCTGCTTCAAGGAGTCTCTCGAGGCTGGAGGATTTCGAAAAGAACAGCCACAGACAGCCATCAGATGGAGCATGGAATATCTGGTGCTCGGCAGACGCCACCTCACTCAGACTTATTTTTCCACAACCCACCACGAGGCTAACGTGAACAAAACCACAAGAAATTTAATGCACTTTTGCAGTTACACCTACTGATTCCTCCATCTATCTGTCTGTTGTGTATCATATCATTATCATTTGGGTTTACATGACAGCTTACTCAAAATCAGAGTGGTTTTAAAATGCTGAATACATGCAGGAGAAGATTGCGACCTTAAGTTTAAAAGTATGCGTGTCCATTTATAATAGTATTCTCAAAGTGTAGTCAGGGGAACAAAGTGAAACACTGAAGCAGCCATGACAACGCTGCAAGAACCATTTGCTGAAGAAGATTGTTTGCTAAAATCAAAAGCTCCAAAACACACTCACTCTTCCAGTCACAGTGGAAAGTTTCTTGGCTTCTTACTTTAAAATAAACTTGGCTACTTCACATGTTCCATCTACCATCAGACATTTAAAGCAGCTTGAGCGCAGAGAGGCCTGCGGCGTTTCGGGTGCCCCAGACGACAGGAAAGAAAGCTGGCTCTTCCATGTTTGCCCATTCATGCAGTTGAAGGGAATCACTGTGTTGGTTCAGAAGGGGCCCTGACCGAGTGTGAACCTGCCGTGACATCGTCCACTGGTTTGTGGACTACCGTTCTGAAGCATTATGGCTGTCGCCATCCTGTTCGTTGGAAAGTGGCCATATTTGGTTGAGGGTGAGGCGCTGAGGAGGCCATTCTGATTGGATCTGACTGAGAACCCGAGGACATGCTGTGGTAGTCACTTGTCATTCAGAGAGTAGCCCCGCCCTAAAGCGTGCCCTGCGTTATGGTCTACTTTACACAAAATCTGACCATAATTTAGCAAATTCAGGATTCAAGATTCAAGAGTCTTTATTGTCATTATGCAAGCATAATGAAATTTTGTGCAGATTCTCAGCTTAAAACACACCTATAAACAGCAGCAAATAAACACAATGCTGTAGTGATGAAGACTTGAAGCTAGCGAATGAGACCATAAGCTCATGAGGAAAATGTTTACTGAGGTCATAAATCAACTGAGAAGTTATCATTTTTCATACTCATCTTTTCATATACATTACAAACCACTGTGCAGTCTTTTGCTGTTCGATAAACTCACGGCTCCATGTTTCAGACCAGACTTCCTGGATTCCCATCAGGACCTTCAACAATACATCCACACCATAAAAAATGCAAATAAATGTGTCCCCTTGCAATATATCTGTTCAATCCCTTGAGCAGAAGATTTAACTAAAATATCTTCCATAATATTTTATAGGTCATTGGTCCCCAAACCCGTAGTGCCGTAGGGAAATATCTTCACAGCCAGTCATGTTCTTTTCCCCTGTATAATTTTTATCACCTTCATGTGACAATTGAACTGAAATGTTCACTCTTTCAACACGACTCTAAACTGGAAACTAAACTGTCGGCCAGCAGAGTCTCAAGAATACTGAAAAAGTTTTAGTTTTAGCCAAAATCTACGGCCAAGCTGGAAGGTTGGACCTCGTCATATATTCAGAAAACAAGCCCGAACCTCGATTTAACTCCAAACTCAATCTCACCTGCTTCACCACTTGGTAATGAAAGTCACCTTAGTATGAAGGACAACATGAAGCTTGTGAACAGAAAGGAAAACGAGTGAGGAAAACCTCCCCAGAGGCAGCCAATCAGTCCAGTTTCATTTGTCAAAGTGACTGTATAAATTCTAAGATGCACTGTCATCACTGTGATTCCCTTTTCTCTCCAGTTTCCAAAGGTTTTCCATCCCACAGCAGCATCACACTGCACTGGTCCAACAATCAGGAAGTCCTGGTTCATGTCAACTTTTTGGGGTCTTTCCAAATGAGCGTTAAAGTTTAGGACTTGGTGAAAAAAGCCAAAAGCAGCAGCAGTAGTGCCTTTATATATCTGCTGTGGACAGGTTTACACCAAACAACTGAGTGAGCTAGACCACATTTATACAAATGTCATTTGACTTTATCCTGGAATCTACTATGCCATTGTTTGAACAAACTGGGAAAGGCTTGAGTCTCTCTGTAGCATTTATGCAGTAGTTTGGGCAGCGACATGAATTTGATATATCACAGAAAACATTGTAAACCGCTGATTTTGGCATGAAGCAGAGTTTTCCATTTTAGCTCCCATTTGGTCGTAAACAGAAACCTCTTGCGCGCAAACGAGGCCCCAGTGAAGCTTAACGTGGGCTCTTACTGTACAGTAAGAGATTTTACAGTAAGAGAGAGTGAGCTCACTGGATTTAATGTAGCTGCAGCATCGGTGCAGCTGAGCTTTCCTACATGTGAGGGAAACAAAGGTAACGAGGAACCTCCTACCAGATGTCTCTCATGTGGACCAACACCAGGGGATGTCTGGTAGGGGGGTCTTACCAACACACTGAACCAGACTGTGAATGCAATGCAACAAAACAAATGCACTGTGCTGTGGCAGTGCAGGCCTGACCACCTGAAGCTTCAGAAAGAAAGAAAAACAGCAGAGGTTGCACTGACTGCATGACTCTGCGACCGGGGAGACATCTGGAAGCTGTGGACACCACTATTAAATTCCAGGCAAGCCCTCACAAGGTGAAAAGAAAGACAGCAGCAAAGAGACAGAGAGAGAGTGGGAGAATCACATGAAGACAAAGAAAGACAGACAGAGAGAAAAACAGATTAAGGGATAAATTAGAATTAAAGAGACACGGAGGTGAGATGGGACACATAAAGGTGAGACAGAGAAACGCAGACACATGGAGGTGGACACATAAACAGACGGAGACAGACAAAGGAATGAGTCAGTCCTCCCTGCTCCTCCTCACCTTCCAGCACTGCTCTCAGCTGGCTTACATTCCTGTCCGGTCTTGTTTGTCTTCACCTCTCAGCCTGTGTGGCTGACGGCTGCGTCCACTCTCACCTCCCACTGTTACTGCAGCTTCATCGTAACGCGTTCAGCTCCACCGCGAAGCCATCGCTGCTGCTTTGTCTCAGTGGTCATGTGTTCCTTTCACTTTGTGGGCATTTTGCCTTTACAGGAAAGGAGCCAAAAAGATTTCATCCCCAGATGAAATCAATCAAGAGTCAGCACGACATAAATTATGTCATCTGTCCATGTCTGTAAGGGTCTGCAAGTGCACGCAGTCCAATATTTTTTGGTCCATATGTGTCCAGCTGACAAACGTGTGTGAACACATCTCTGCATGCTGACACACACGACGACTGATGCTGTCCAAACTGTTTGTGCGTCCACCCAGCTTTACAGACTCATCTTACAGGAAACGTCTGACAGCTCATACCTCCACTGATTAGAGGGTCCTAACGAGGGCTGTGCACGATGAGTTGACCTGTTGTTTCAACGCTCCCCTCGTGATTTACTGACATCATCAACACTGAAATGTCACGTCTTCACAGCCACATAAAAATTAAGCCACCTCTTTTAATGTACACAAGATTTTTCAGACAAGCTTTAACCTTACAGACTAAACTTGACTGCTTTCTTTACATAAAACGCGTTAAAATGATTACCTCCTCTGCTTGTTTTAACCTCAAGCTGAAACCTTTGCTGATTATTTTGATTAGCAGATGGTTAGGAAAGCTCGGAGAATAACCAGAACTGAACCCAACACCTGCTTTCAATAACAACTCTGGTCTAAGATCATTTTTCTGTTCGCACTCTAAAATCCCACACAGCATCAGAAACTCGCTCCTTTCTTCAGCATGCACAGATATTTCCATCATTTGGATCAATATTAACCAGTCATGTTTCAATAATCAGCTTGCCCGCCCTGAATCTCTGTGAAAGTTGTCTGTACACATTTATAATCCATTTGTTGACTTTTCTCAACACTATCTTCGTGCTGACACTCTGATCCAGAATCCCGTATGTCTTGGCCCATGAATATGAAGCACATTCTTTGTTAACTCGTTGACTTTTATCCTCCGCTTGTACTGTTCATATTTTTACTGCTTTTGTCCTCACTGCGGTACAGCAACAGAGTCAAAAGGCTTTCATTGCTCTTTTGGTTAATAATAACTGCACTGATTATCAACCATCATTCAAGACAAACATTCTCTGGCTTCAGCTTCTCAGATGTGACAATTTTCTACTGCTCTTTGTCATACATGAGAGTTGACAAATAATCAGAAGATTAATCAAGAATGAAAATAACTGTTCTATGACGTGTTTCTCTATGACATGTTCAATGACATTTTTGATTTTGTCCTAACGTGTTTGCCATAGTTGTGCAGTTCCTCAGTTCACATAAAGTTTCATTTACAAATAATAAAATGGGGATTTATTTACAGCCCTCCTTCACTGTGTTTGTTATCACACTGCAGTAACGAGGGGTTTGACCCTTGAAGCCCCTCTGGATATTTAAAGTAGAATCACATGAATCACAAAAGCCAGCCATGTTCAAACACAGACTTGTATTAAATGTTTGTTTTAAGATCTCTTCTGATAACTTGGTCGTCTTCCAGGGTTTAGTCACAGTAATTAGAGTAAAAACCTCAAACATTAGTTGTGAGCCTGTTGAGCCAAGCAGTCATAATAAAAACAGAGTGATCGCCTAATCTGGAGGATCAGCAGGTCAAAGCGGCTTATCAGGACTGACATGGAAATAATGTTGAGCTTTAAGTTGCTGATGTGTTTATTCTGTGACTCCACATTAGCAATGAAAAAGGACATTAAGACACTTTGATGTGTATTTAAACATTGTCTTTGTGCATTACTAAAGTTAATTTTATGTCACAAATCAAGTCAAGATTTTAGTCAGAAAACTGATATAAAAGATGAAAAAGCTGGAACGAATGGAGTGAATGATTAGTATTGTAGATATTCGACTTATTTAACATGATTGCTAAAACTGCTGTGAAATAATTTTAAATGTGAATCATCTAATCATTTCAAAGCCACATACTACTGAAGATCAAACAAAAAACATCCATGTAGCAGTGGCTCTCGACCTTTAACGTGATCTACCAGGTCTTTAATGGAGACTACTGACATCCCCACATACACACACACAACTTATGAAGCTGCGCTCTCATCATTTAGTGTTTTCCAGTCTCCATGTCGCTTTTCATGACCTTCAGTGGCCTTTGTGCTGAGCAGGGATTTTTCCAGAGGCTTTTCAGTGATGAAAATAATTAGCATACGTCTGATTTTTAGAAGCAAAAACTATATTGACACATTCTCCTGCAATATCTGCATGGACCAGCACAGCGAACACTGAGATAAGCAGGCAGACACACTCAGTCTGCCTCTGAACCAGACACTCAACTGCAGTCGCTTCAGTTGAGCTGCACAGTAGAAAAGTGTGTTTGTACTGGGCAGCTACCAGGATCTGAATCACCTTAAGCAGGACGTGTTCACACCATTTGACTTTGAAAAATGATTGTTGAAATAACGCAGTGACTCATGTGCCCTCCTGGTGTTAACGCACACTGCTGAGTGTTACCGTTAAGTGCTTCACTGTGGCATCTGCCTGATGTTGTGATTTTCCTACTTAGTGATGAAATTTGACTTCTTTTTCCCCTAACAAGGAGCAGAGTAAAGTGTTTCCGAGTGGCTGCTGTAATGTGCTTTTGTCCCACCGCAGGACGTGTGGAAAAGTCTGCAAACAAAAGGGCAACTCATGCACACCCCCAAGGCCCCGCATCAATTCATAGTTTTGAGATAAAGTCATGGCACAGTAAACACTGTAATGGGAACAACATTGTAAGTCATACAGGGGATGGAAAAACATAAATCCATCTGAGAGCCAGCTGGGTGTTTCATGTCAGAGTTGCAGGCTGGGATTAATCCTGCCTCTTTTCATAAACTGTCAGAAATACAAAAAAACCAAGAATCCACCTCAGACGACATGCAGCTGCACCGTCTGAAGGAAGAACCAGGAGGGGAACGGCACCCTCACACACGGGAAGAAACGCTGTTGCTACACAGGAATATAATTTGTTTACTTCCATCCGTGTCCTCAGCGTTTTGGCTCAAGGGCGATAGTTTTCTGAACACACATAATTCCTCCTCTACAAGTGCTTAAGCTAACAGTCCCCAGCAGAAGCTTCTCCATGACAAAGATCACAAAATGCTACCATCCAGAGGCTGGAGGGTTGTGAACGCTCCTCCACTTTCCTGCTTTTTTGTTTATCGCCTACGAGTACATCTTGACCCACTTCTATTTCCCATCGTTCTGTGCTTCCGTGTGTCTTTCATTCCTGTCTCTGTAAGGCAGGACAGACCTGACGAGGAGCCCGATGGGTGGCAGGTTGCACTAACACTGCAGACTTCACTTTCCACTGGGGTCAAGCATGTGTGGACTCCTCGCACTCCCAGGCAGTTTTGGAATGAAAGCAAAATGAAAGTGAAGGCCAAATGGCAGAGGAAGACCTGCTTTTTAAAAAGCAAAAAAACCCATTGTGGACAAAGAAGGTCAGTGAGGATGGAGAATAAAGTCTTAACTTATTTCCTTTGTGGTCTTTAAATGACACAAATGGTCGGAACTTGGACTCAGAATGTTTTCTTCATCCAACATCTTTGTGATTTAAAGGAGCAATTAGATTTTTATAGTTTTTACTGTCCCGTAGCCCAAACAAAATGATCACAAGACATCTGCAGGCACCTGTTGTGGATCAGAAGAGGATACTTCAGAGCTTAACTTCTGGCCCAGAATCTGTTTTGGAACAAAAATCTGCCACCTCCAAACCCTCATGATCTGCTGATCATTACCTTTTAACCCTCTGAATCCTCAGCTGTTTGCACTACAACCATGGATATCTAACAACCAACTGGATTACTTTTGATACTGCAGAAAAACTTTTCTGCTTGATGGTCTTTGGAGCTTCTAATTTATAACAGCAAAACATGAAGCTATGGTTACCTTCTTTGGTGGTGCCGTCTGTCTGTAGTGGCACTCCGGAGCCAGACTGGTATTCAGGAAGGACGGTGACGCGGTAGGTGGTTTGAGGACGAAGCTCCCGCAACACCATCGTTGTCTCGGGGCCAATAGTGGTCGTCTCCAGTCTCGAGCTCTCGTCCCCAACAGGCTCGTAGGTCAACCGGTAGCGAGTGACGGCTCCTGGAGCTGGCTGCCATGATACTCTGAAGCTGACTGTGGTCTCTTCGGATACTCTTAGGTTCTGCACAGGGCCTTGCTCTGCAACAAATGTGAATAAATCAGTTCTTTTTTCTGCTTCTTTTTGCCAGCTTAAATAATAAAGGTGAATGTACTGAGTGACCATATTGAATACCTTCTACAGTGGTCTCATAGCCAGTCACAGGCAAGCTGTTCCCTCTCTGGTACTGAGCAAAAACTTTGACTTCATAGCGGGTGAGCGGGGTGAGGTGGGGGAGGAGGGTGGTGAGTGTGTGTCTGGGCACAGACATGGACACGTAATGCCCATCGCTGTCATCTTCAGGCTTGAACTGAACCAAGAAGGACTCAACAGTGGTGGCATTGATCTCCCAGGAGACCCTGAAGCTTTTGGGGCCGACCTCAGAGAAGGACAGGGCGCTCGGCTGGACCAGGCCTGGACAGAGCGGAAGGCAGAAAATTAAATCCTGATTTTGATCTTTTTTGTTTGTTGCACATATACAGCTGCAGCCTGTTCTTACTCTAACTTATGTTGTCCTGATGTTTTAACATCAAAGATCACTGTGTGATTTTTACTTTCAGTGACATTAGGGACACTTATGATTAAGCAGAAAGCAGCAGGACAAAAGCAACCATCAAGGTTAAGAATGTTACGTTGTCATGTCTCAAGTAAATATAACTGTAAAACAAATAAATATATTAATATGTTATGACAAAGATATGAAGGACAAATATTCAACATCTCAGCAACATTTAAACAAAATGAGACCAACACCACCACCAGATTTGGGGTTAGACCCCACATGACCCTGATTAACATAAGTCCCCAGTTTATCTTAGCTTTCCCTACCATAAAACAGTGAAGATGAAGGTCAATGGCAGAAAAGACACAGATCACCAAAGATGATGCAAAGTGAGTGAAGCCTTTATCTTTGATAAAGGCTATCTTTTTATCTTTGAAAAGTGGGTTTGCACTGTAGAAAAACAACCGTTCAGCAAAAGAAAACAGCAGCAAAAGCAGGAATCCAGAGGGCAGAAGGGCTGACCCATATGTCACTTAGTACAGATGTTCAACCTACACCCAGTGTGACAGCTGCATCACTCAGACAAACATCAGGGTGGCTGCTGTGAACCTCCCCGCTGAGGAAGCGTTTTTTAGCCAGCAAGTTGCATGGAAGCTGTGAGTGTGCTGCTCATTCAGGCTCCTGAACACTTCTACCCGCTGGCATCTAGTCATCATTATATAAGAATTATATAATCTGCATTCAAATCTGGTGTGAGTCACATTCCACACTGGCACATCTAGAAGCTGCTTTTGGCAAAGTAACAGAGTGATTAATACTGGGCTTTAAGTGGGTGAAACAGCAAGTAAGTGCTGGTTGCTTGTTTAAACTTGACTACCAGATGTTCAGGGGATGGCTAATGATTTCAGCACAAAAAACGCATTTCACAGTCAACTTTTGTTTACAGGTAAGTGACGGACAACACGCCTGACACTCTTGATTGTCCTGATGTGCTAAGAAGCGAGCCATCTGGTGCATCGGCAAGCTTTAAACAAATGCTAAGAAATCTCTGCAACAACTATCTGACCCAGTTCTAATATTTCCACATGCAGGAACTCTCTCTGCCCTTGAAAGATCAAAAGGTGGACATGTGTTTAACACATTGAGGCAAAGAGGAGGGCTCGGGCTGAAATAGACACGCTTGGAAAAGTGACATGAAAGTAATTGTGTGCATATGGACGACAGTATCCTCCCCCTAATATAGGATGGTGGAGTCTGAGGGCTACAGAAATTAATTGTTGAAATGTTGGTTTAATCACTGCAAATGTTCTAAAGCGTAACAGCTGACTGAAAGTCCTTATTAAACATGCAATAAATAAAAAAAATCTTCAAATTAATTTGCTGAGGCCACTCACTGATGAAAAGCATTCATCACTACAAAGTATACATATACTTATTGTATTAACAAAACTCAGCACTTGTATGGACTGGCGGCGGTTCAAAAGGAACAAGATAAGCAAGATCTATGAATGTTGGCTAGTTCATATGAAACAAGGAGTTATTTCACATATTTCTGTTGTTTTACATCATTGTGAGATGATGGGAACAACCTTTTCACCTTTTTTAGATAAATTAGTGATCACTTCGTAAACAACTTCAAAAGAATATTCTGATAGTCTGGTGCGCCATGGTTGGTACAAGCTAGCTTGTTCCACTTAGCATAAGTCTTACCGTGGAACAATCCTTCCCACTAGAAACAACTCCCAGTCTTCTACGTACAATTAAGAGTATACTTACAATAATAACAAACTCTAATCACTGCCTTAAATGATGGAAATTTATCGAATACAAGGTATTTTCCAAGCACTGGCACAAATCTCAGCTGCTACAGAATCAGTCACTCTTTGCTTTGGAAAGCCCCTTACAATTTAATAACCACGGCTTAGTAATTAGCAATTCATACTTCACGCCTCTACAACCTCTACAACAACAGTTAAACAGAATTTGGTTTCTCTTCTGACTGAAACAATATGACAAGAATCAACCCACAATCTGACGCAAACCGGAACAGAACTGCTAAAACCTGAACTGTGCCCAACCCTAAAACACCAGCAGATTTTTCAAAAGACGCTGAACAAAGTAGCGCGAAGACTGACGCATTAATACTTACTTCTCTGGCTGATGACATAATGTTCTTGCTCAATCCTCAGGCAGATGGACTGTGTGAGTTCTTTGGAAATCCTCTCGAAGGCATCAAAGTCCTCAACAGTATACACGTGGGTGTCTGCAGGCGTATTGGCGATGGCCTCCAGCTCAGATCGTACAGCATCCTTAACGCCCACCGCAAAGATCTCCACGTCAGAATTCCTCAGCCTAGTGGCCGGCTCCTGGAATGCGTCGGACGACTTCCCATCAGTGATCAGGATAGTGACGCGGGGAACGTTGGAGCGCGCCCCTCTGTTGACCTGAAAGATCTTGTCTCTCACATAGGTCATGGCCCTGCCGGTGTTGGTGGACCCGCCGCGGTACGGGAAAGTCCTCACAGCCCTGACCACAGCGTTCAGGTCATGGTGAGTGTTCAGGTAGAACTCGGTGTGGGGGTCCCTGCTGTATTGGACCAAGCTGATCTGGACCTTATCTGGCCCAATGTCAAAGCTGTTCACCAGCACCTCCAGGAAAGCTCTTACTTTAGCAAAGTTAGCCAGGCCGATGCTGTAAGAACCGTCAACCAGGAGGACAACATCGGCTTGAACGTCCACTCCAAGGGAACATTCTGGATTGGAAAAACAAAAACCACATGTTGGACATGAAGTCTGTAGGAGCAAGTCTGAAATGAAATCTTATAAATGAAAGATTGCCAACAGGGAACTATCATAAAAATGGCATTTAATTGCAGCTAACGGCAGACTTGGTCTGATGTGACATATTCGCGTTCTTTTGACTTTTGAGGCACTAAGTATTATTGAGCACCAGATTCAATGAGCTCTCGATGAGACCTGACTTTCCAAGTCATAATTAAGACGTGATGCAAATGGTATTTACAAGTTGGAAACCAGTAATTATGTTAACTCTCATATAACACAAACAGGGTGTCAGACTGCTTTTAAGGATTTTAGAACAGCTGAAAATATGGCAACTATAATCCCTATACCTTAATAATCATCATTTGTTTAATCCATGAACAAACAGACGCATAAAGACAACGATTTGTGGCTCCAGAGGAGGAAGCTAAGTTAATCACCTCCTGGCTGTGGCCCAAACCTAACACAAAGACATGAGAGAGGCACTGATCTTATCATTCGACTCTTGGCAAGAGCGATAACAAGCATGTTGTCCTGCATGTTGAATTATTCCTGTAAAGTGATCTGGTGTCATGCGTCTTCTGCATTACTGGCACATTTTACACAACGTCGTACTCACCCACTGACACTTTAACTGGCTCTGTCTTCTGCATGATGGTGATGGGCTCGCTGGGCGTCAGGCCCCTCAGGGCGTACAGACTGATCTGGTACTCTACATCTGGAGACAGATCTCCGACTATCGCCGAGGTCTGGCCCACGCCCACGTACAGCTCCTGCCGCTTGCTGCCGGCCAGCATGGGGATCATCTGCACCCTGTATCCTGAAATCTCTCCGATGGAGGCTTCCCAGGTCACCCGTATGGACTTTGAGGCCACCTCCAGGACTTGGAGGTTAGAGGCTGGCTCAACGGCTGCAAAAAAATCCAAATCAGACTTTTGGGTTATCTGAATTTCTTTGTGCAATAAATGTGTATGAATGGTCTTGATGGTGTTGGTGCAGAGCAAGAATCGCATGAGAAGATTGATACCACTCTCATATTTGTCTGTTAAATATGAAACTTGAGGCAGCACATGGCCTGGAAGAAGACAGAAACAGCTAACCTGACTTTGTGCAAAGAATCACGGATCAAACTAACCACACAGAACATGCTAATAAGAGAGCTTTAGTGATGCTGGAGGGTGGATTTTATTACCTTTGGACATAGCCAGGCTCAAGCCAAGCTAACCCTCTTCTGACTGTAGCATCTTACATGGTGTTACAGACATGAGAGAGGTTTTAATCTTCTCATCTAACATCCAAAGTTAGAAATAAGTTAAAGCAAATGAGTGCATTTCCCAAAATGCTTGAGACAGAAGATGCAAAAAGGAAATGGTTTTGAGGCATTTTTTCCACATCACATCTCACCTTCTTCTCCGCTGGCGAGTGAGCTGAGTTGATTGTCCACACCGGCGCACACCTGAGTAATGAACTTTTTCTGCACATTCTTGATCACGTTAAAGTTGGCGACACTGTAGATGTGATTTCTGTGAGGTGTGGAGGCCATCAGCTTCATCTCCTCTTCATCGGCCTGTTGCACACCTAAAATGGGCAAAGGCAGAGGTCAGAGGTAAAGGGTCTATAAACACTGCATGAAATGAGCCATCTATAAATCTGTGAAGTGTAACATTTGTTTTCCACGTTAGCGTGTTTAAAGACCTCCAGCTGGATTCACCAACAGTCGACAACAAAAAGGGCAAGTCAGCTTTTTTTTATTCTGCTCTGGCAGGAAAGTGTGACAGCAGTGCCAGTAAATATGAAACTGGTTGGGCTTCGTTTTACGATGGCGAGTTTTATAATTCTTTTGTAACATTTTGACATTGTAAGCAAAGCTGTAAGTCTTACAGACAAGAGTTTATTCAAGGCTTAAGTCCAAAATCAATGTGAGTTCTCTGATCGACAGAAGCAGCAAAGTATTTTTACTGCAATATTGTACGTCACAGCAGTTCTGTACTTCATTATTTCTACCGTAGGAGGCTTTTTCAGATTTTCCTGACATCTGATGTTACTGGTTACTTCATAAATTCAGATTTTTACATGAACTGTGAGCATAAGATAACATCAAATAATCCTGATTTAGCTCTTTCCCTGTTCGTTCCATGCTTCTTTGCTTTCTTTTCCCCTCCCTTTTCCATGATTTCATCTATTTATTTCTTTAATTTCCCACTTCTTTCCATCTGCCCTTCCTTCCTTATGTCTTCCTTTCTCTCCTTCATCACATATCTGACAGAATGAAAATACCTAGAGCTGATGAGAGATGAGAACACTAAACTCCACACTACTGTCTTGTCACGTCTGCACTTTACTGTTGATGTCAGACCGCAATACTCTGAAAAGATCCTACGTACTGCATACTCAAATTTCACGTTTTTGTCGTTCCTGTTTTCTGAAACAATTAATCATCAGACACTGAATTGCTGTTTCTGTCTTTATAAAGGTTTATGGACTGAGAATCAACCAGGAAGATTCATGTCAGTGTGTCCAGGACTTCAGTTTTCCCGTTAATTGCTATATTAGAACGTTGTGAGCACGAAAAGACCCCCAAAACCAACATCATGTTCCTCAGTGTTTCACATGAAAAATATGCTTCATCAAATACATCTTTAACAAATTTCACAACTCAAATGTTAGTGACTTGGGTCAAAATATGGCTTTAACTGAAGCTGAAAGCAAGCCAAGCGCATCGTCGATTTGAGAAACTCCACCACCCTCAGCCTGATAAAAAAAGCCTGAATGACTTGCAGAAACGTGAGGCTGCCGGGGTGTTAATCCTACATGTTATCAGCTTCACTGGCAAAAACTGACAGCAAAGGTCAGCTTTCACTCAGCAATTTTCAATCAGCGAGCAGTTTTCAGAGGCCGCAGAAGATGAGCTGTTATTACTATTTATCCAGCAGCCCTCTTAACACCATAGCAACGGCCCACTTTTGCTTCTCCGTCCTAGGACTGTGGAAAGTTTGACAGTGAAGCAGAAGCATAAACATGCATAGAACTTGCTATCACTCGCTGGTGATGTCAACGATGAAGGAATTTCACCTTCTGTTTTTGCATCACCTCAAGCTGCTGTTGTCAGGAGCGACTGTTAAAGCCATTAAATACGGAAGGAAAATGTAAGATGTGGAATGTAATAAACTTGTTCTGGCTACGTACCGAGGACAAAGATCTCCACCCCCCTGTTCCTGAGCTGCTTGGCATAACTCGCCACCGAATCCTCAGACTTGCCATCTGTGATGATCACCAGCACTGTGGGAAAACCCTTCCTGGCGCCTGCCGCCTCGGTGAAAGTGTTGGTCAGGAGGTAGTTGAGGGCATCGCCTTCAACAAAGAAACAAGCAGTGTGAAGCTTTAAATTTTTCTTCATTATAGTGACTGAACAGAAACATAACCCCAAAAGAAGAGAGTTTATGGAAACCTTCTCAGTTTATGAATTGAAGTTGAAGATCAGGGGAAAAAAGAACAATGAAGTGACATATTTTTAGATTTTCATTTGATGCGCAATACGGGATAATGAGATAAATAGCAACAGTTTGATTTAGAAAAAACATCAGACTGGTCCAACAAGTTTACAGGCCAATAAACTGCTGGGTGGCTTTTTGGGTGTGTAATAAGTCCATTCTTCATGAAAACGCAACTAAACAGCAAAAATTCTGAAAGCTAAAACTAAGCAAAACTCATGAACAATATGTACATTAACGAAGTACCTGTCCTGGTGTCTCCTCCTTTGTACGGCAGCGAACCGATGGCTCGCAGAAGTGCCGGTCGGGTCAGGTGTGTGTTCAGGTTGAACTCTGTTCGTGTGTCGCTGCTGTACTGAACCACGCCCACCCGGGTTTTGTCCTCTCCAATCTGAAAGGCGCTGGCGGTTGCTGAGATAAAGTTACGGATGTATTTGAAGTTGGGCCTGCCTACGCTCCAGGAGCCGTCCACCAGGAACACCACGTCGGCGATGGCGCTCAAAGAGCATTCTGAGAAGGAGGAGAGGAGACGGATAGACAGATGAAGATGACGAAAACATCTAAAGCAATGTGTGGCCTTCATTTTGTGACGAGGTTAAGAAATTTAGTCAATACGCCTCGTGTGTGCACATGCATGATTCCTACAGATTGTTGGTGTCCTCCAGTCGAACTGGAAAGTCAGAATTCCGAGTTGCAAGCGGGAAACTTAACCGGATTTTAACAATAATGTACACAACATTTTGCCAAACCAAAAGTAATAAAGGATTTTTGCAGAACTGAGGTTCTGCCAAGTTGGTTTCATGATCCCATACATGCTCAATGTTGATATGGCATTGATGCAAATTAATGAGATTTGCGTGTATTTCATAAAAGGTCTGTATTACTCAAGATGAGCTTGAGCTCATTATTCATTATTTTCTGGTTGTTTGAGAATCCTGTCTGGTCACACTGGATGTTGAATCCGACTGTACTGTTGTAGGTAAGGTACACAACTTTCTGGGAATTTCATTTAGACTTTCCTCTCATGAAAAGAAGGAAAAATCAGCACAAGCTCGTCATCCTGTGCAGAACTGGGCCAGACCAGCAGCAGCAGCAGCAGCAGCGCTCTTGTAAATCAGCATCTGTAATGGTTTCCACTTCTCTCAGCACTTCAGGGCTGGGCTCCTCACAGCTCGCTCCCCCAGCTCCAACAGCGGACTCCTGCCCCACCTACCACCCCTGCACTGAGCATGTGCAGCTTCCTCTGCTCTGGCATAATTGGTCGGCAGGGGACCAAACCGATGACCAAATACTTCAGAGATTTATGGAGGCATAATTTTGATTATTGCTATACAATGGGGTGTTGTGTGTTGGGAGCCTCCCATCGCTGCTGACCTCAAGCTGATGGACGCCGCCCAGCAGCGAGGAGGAAAGTTCAAGGACAAAAAGTGGAAAAGTCGAAGAGGTACAGCAAAGACTTTAACGCTTGCTGCTCACTATCTTAGCAGTGAGTGAAACCCTTCCTCAAATTAAGGTTTAAAGTAAATGAACAACAGGACTTACTGACTGAATCGGAAGCGTCTGGTTTCCTGGAGGTTCCGCTCGTGCTGCCACTTGACTCAACTGAAAGACAACAACACAATCGTGTGGTTACAAAAGATAGAGACAATTCAGGTCATCTATTCTGTTGGGAAAGAATCCTCAAAAAACACAAATCTTGATTGAAATAGCATGTTATGAACTATTTTCTGTGATTAACAGTTTCTTCAACAAATGGCAGACTACTCAAACTGCATGTAAACGCGCCTTTTGTTTCCATACATGAGATTTATTCTCTCATCTGATGCTTTTTGTGCAACATTTCCTGCTTGTAACAAAAGTGCAAAATGAGCTCCCAAATGGCAAAACTAACGAGTCATTGTTTCTGACAGATTTCCAGGGAATCTCTGGAGCTCAGATCATCAGTGTTTGCAGCAGCGCCAAGCAGGCGTCCACCAAACTCCTGCCATGATGTTAGTGAAGACCTCACTCACGGCTGGAAATCTGGGTCACTGCTCACTGACTGATCCATGTGTAATGTCAAAAGAGAATTTAACATTTACTGGACTTTTGTGTCTTTTAACCTTCTGCTTTTGAGCTGCTCATCTTTTCTTGTCTTATCTATAGTCTGAAGGCTGAAAGCATTGTCAACTAAACTGTATTTCCCAAACCTAATGGCTTGTGTCCCTTTCAAATGAAGTAATTCTGACCTTTTACCAACAGACCCTGCAGTGGATATGAATTGCAGACACATTCTTCACAAGAGTAAAGGAAATATTTGAAGAAACTAAGAAGAAGCAAACAGAATATTATGTAACAAAAATCTAAGCTTTTAATTGTCTTGTGGCCCATCATGTTTAACTTGTGACCCTTTGGAGGTGCAGCCTGTGAGTCGGGAACCACTGAACTGAACAGGACACTCGGCCTCTTCCATATTTCACAAATATTTTTATTTCAAAAACATACTTTGAATTCATGCTGCTATACCTTATTCCTCTTTTTTTCCTGCTTGTCCAGTTTTGTAATTTTTGATTAAAGTCATTTAGTCAAAGCCTTATTCCACATTGCAGAAATAAAGCTCTTAAAAAACCTTAAAAAATCTCATTTTGTCTTGTCAAAGTGCCTTTCCAAAAAGAATTCAAAATATTGAGGTTCAAAGTACATTCTGGATCTGGGAAACAGCAGAGAAGAAAACAAAGTCGCTATAAGATCGGCGCAGTGGCACATCATAAGAAATGGATCTTATGCTGAGATTGTTTTGTCAGTTGCTGTTTCCACGTTTCAGAATGAAATTTTTTTGAAATCTTTAGTTTGTTTTTTGGACTAAAGCAGGTCATCGTCACGGTGACTAGACCAGCTGCAGACAGGCTTTGGTAGAATCTGATTGGATGTCTGGTGCTAATTTACACGCACACACACTCAGGTACACAGTGACTCACGTGTAATCTGGCCGGAGATTGGCCGACTCTGCTCTGATCCAGCAAACGCAGATATCGTTACAACATAATCCACATCTGCACTCAGGTCTGAGATGGAGGTCTTAGTCGCAGATGCAGGCAGAGTAAATTCTTTAGTTGGTTCTCCTGCAAGAATGCACAGAGTCAGAGGGAAGCCATTAGGAAACTATTGCATTACTTCATTTCTCCAAGAGTCAAAACCTGATTCCGACTGCTGACCTGAGGACTGGAAGAGCCTTGTAAACAGTATGATTCAATTTAATTAAAACTTTCCACATTGCTATGGATCAAAACATTTTTAACCCTTAAATACTCCATTCTTCTTCTTAACTCAAGCATAATAATTTATTTATATTGTTTAAAAATGTCTTCATTTCAAATAGTGAGCAGGTTTGAGGGATTTCATGTGCACATTCTACTACAAACTACTTGATTCTGTTGATTCTACTAGTTTTTCTACTAGATCTTTGATGCCTACTTAAAATTATTCATGTGAAAAGACGCATTAAAGTCATAAAAAGTCCATCAGATCACACCTTGAAAGCTAACTTGTACTCAGTGTAAGAATTAAAACTACTCAAAGATAGCGAATTACTTCTATTTGAAGGCAAAGACCACATGCTCCTTAATAAACCCTACAAGTGAGTAAGGATTTTGGAGATTGTTTTACTGAAAAACAGCAGTCAAATATTAAAGTAATACTTCAGCATTTGGGAAATAACACTTTCCAGTATTAGCTTTCTTAATTACACCAAAGAGGTAATAAATGTCAATTTACAAGCTAACATTAGCTCTTTCACTTACCTAGTTCAGTTAGCATAGCAGTTACACCTGGTGGTTATTCAATGTAAACCTGCAAGCTAACGTTAGCTCTTTCACTTGCATAATTTAGCTAACTGTTAGTTAACATTATGTAACAGTTACTGAAAATAAATATACAAGTTAGGGTTATTTCTGTCAGTCAGTTAGCTAGTTAAGTTGGCTAACAATTAAAAAACAGTTACTATCTACCAGCTAATAGCACGTAACAGTTAACATCTGGCTATTACTGAATGTAAGCTAACGTTGTCTCTGTCAGTGAGCCGGTCCAGTTAACATAAAAGTTACTTCTAACAATTAAAATTTAGTGCTGGGCATAATTATTTCGTTAACGCATTGGTTGGTTGGCGCAGACATCGCATTAACGCAGTTTTCTTAACTGTAATTATTATTTTTAAAGTCCGTTGCTCGCTAGCTAACTAACCGTTGCTCACTTGCTCATCATCAAAGTGCGTTGACGCGCGATAGACTGACGGTCGGCGGTGATTAATTGATGCGTTAACGTGATCATAACGCCCTAGTAAAAATTTAAACTAATCTTAATTCTGTCAGTGTCAGCTAACCTCTGTGTTAGAACTAGCTTGTGTGGTTCCTGTGATATGTAAGTGGACACACTTCCTGTGTAGGAAAAAGGCCTGATTGGAAGCATTAACCTTGCAGGAGAATTTCTCAGTATAATTCACTGTTTAAGTTACGATGAGTTTAAAGTAGAGGTGGCAGATATGACTCTTAGCACTTTTTTTGTCCAAAACCATGTCAAGTGTTTAATCAACCCTGACATATGTGACATCTACACTCCTGAGCTAAACTAATGCTGACAACTTTCCATGGCAGTGATAATGTTTTTCATTTCCCCCTTTTTTATCATTAGAGCTCCTGGAGCCAAACATGTGTCTGCAGAAATCTCCAGATAATTGCAGGGAGTGTTGAATCTTGCCAGGCAGATTGGGGTCTAAGGGAGTTTATGACACTTGTAATGTTACGGGCTCTAACTCGCAGGTTTAATGAGCACCCACCTGTGTCTGAGGTCACTTGTATTCTGTAGCCCTGTATCCTCGACTGCGGTCTGCTCCAGATCATTTGCACTGTGTTTTCATTTAAAATCTTAAACCTCAAATCGGATGGAGGGTTGACTGTGAACAGACAAAGTGAACTTAGTTAATCCCACAGCTTTAGGGAGTGTATGTATTTTAACGTGAAGTGTAAAAGGATTTTCCCAACAGTCAACACTTCCAGGATGAAGTTTGACAAGTTCACTGTTGGAGCAAACAACACAAGACAAACCAAACTACAGATGTGAGTGAAGCCATTTTGGAGAAAAAAATGACCTCTGTTTGAGTTCGAGTGGACAGAAGCCACAGTCAACAACTCAAGCAAAAACACACAATAAACACAACAAACAAAACAAGTCAACACAACACTACCTTCCTACTGTTTAGAACAACAAGAACGAAACACAAAAAAGGAAGGAAGGTGAGAACTTTTGGCTGTGACCGGGTTTATGGAAGCTTAAAATAGACTGAAGTGAATTTTAAAAGCAACTGTATAACCTAGTTGGAAAAAACTACAAAATACCACCGAAATTACATCACTAAAATATGTTACCATGAAAATTATCCATCTGAATTGATAGGAATTTTAGCTTTCAGTGCTTTCTTTTAAGGTATCACAAACTTAAACTTCCAATATTTAGATTTCTCTTAAAATCTTTATAGAATGGTTCAACCAGTTGATTTCTCTCTTTAAATTTTGATCCTGCAAGGAAATCAAGTTTTTGCAAGTGCAAAACTTAATATAAACTTTGGCAAGTTCAAAGTGTGAAAGTCAGTCCACATAAATTCAGATCGATGCTTTTTGAAAGAAAAAGATCTCAATGCTATGCTTCCATACTTGTGACTTTAGCAGATATGCAGCACATTTTGTGGTTCGTATCCCAAAATGTCTTCGACTGGTAATGTGCTGGAAGAAGTTTTTAGGTTCAAATGAAACCCGGTCAACAAACTACAGCATGGACCAGCTGACGTTCAGGCTGTCCATGACCTCAATCCAACACGTGATGCTGAATTGACAAACAATAAAAACACACAAATCTGATGAGATGCTTTGGTATTGATTATACAATGGATAATAAAGATTTGATTGATCACCTTCATCGTCTCCATTGCAAACCTCCTAAAAGAATACACGATGTCAGTGAAGACATGTGTACATCTTTTTTTCTGCTTGTTCATTTCCCAAAAATCTCTACCAGAGGTTCTTAAACTACTTCAGCTATAGATCAGAATTTGAAAAATGACTCACATAACCTTCTGGGTAAAACTCAGAGTCCTTTTAGGATCTGGAGCCATAGTTTAAGAACCGCTGGTCTTTGTGACATTAACCGACAAACAAGTGCACACACATTAAAGTTGAACCTGTGACATGGGGGATCATGCACATGTACATGACAAGTTGTTTACAACAACTTGCAGCAATGGACAAAAAGTTTCATGTACACGAGGAACCACAGGTTTGTTTTTAATATAAATATTTTAAAATGATATTCTTCAGGTTGGGGTGGAGAATGAGATCATTACCTAAACTCAATAAGGTCTAACATAAACTCTAGCTCGCTATAACGAGATGATTTTTTAAATGCTGCCTTCCTTGATTTCCTTGAATTCCAGCTTACAGTAATTATAAAATGACTCAAAGATGTACAATTAAACAAGATAAAGTAGCTTAATGATAAGATTAGTCTGGTCCTGAATGAGCTCTTTTTCCCAGGGAGAAGGGATTAGCACGAACAAGACAACGAAAACCTGCAAGTAATTTCACCTTAACGTCAGCGGGAGGGCACCCTGGGGGCTTAAGGCCCTGGTTAGAGAAAAACTGCAGTATTTGTCTAGATGATATATGTACTAAGTTAGTGGGGGATGAATGGGCACAAATTACCCAGGTTAAGTTCTCAAACAAATCTGGGGCAGAAACCTCAGAACTGACACTTTGATGGAAAGCGGTTCATGTGGTGTCAGCTGAGGAGAAAATGCTTCTGAATATATTTTCATTCTCACTAAAACAAAGTTTAACTTTGATAATAGAATAGTTAGAAAGTGGAATGAGACTTTCTATTTTCTACTTTCTTATTGGTATTCATGCTGGTATCAGTACAAGCAGTAAAGGGTACTTATCAACCCGCAGTCTGCCGCCCCTGTGCTGAACACTTGTTTCCTAAACGTGATCTAACTTCTTCATGTAACGAACAGGTGGAAACTGTGCGTCGAGTTCCTGATCTTGTCATGCAGGAGGAACGTTAATCTGCAGTAATCTGAGCTCCAGAGTTTGTGCTTCTGAGCTTCTGCAGCTGCACGGATTCTCTCCTGCCGTGCTGCAGAAACACACAGCGTCGTGCAGGCAAACTACTCAGACGAACTAAACATAAAATCATTTGTGCAACATCGGGCCTAGCTAGACTTTAAAGATTATGTTATCTGAGCCTTTTTTCTAGACCACCAACCAGTGTTAGTGTGGGAGTGAAGAATATCACTGTAAAATATTGTCGTAAAGCCAAGACTCAAGGTCGGCCGACCTGGTCCAGGCTTGACCGGCGGGGTGACAGGACGTCAAAAATGGAGGAACCACCAACCTGGTGAGTCAATTCAAGGGCCGCGGGCTGCTGCTTCGGTTTCCACACGGCCAAAAATGACCCAAAAAACTCCAGCTCTTAAAGCAGAGGGACGCGCACATTCACACCCAGATTTTCTGTGAAGCTTTAGCATGCAGGGCTCTGCTCTAAACTGCTTTTGTTTTGTCATTTTTCACCTGAAATGGGACGTTTAGAGCAGAGGCCCTCGTGCTCGGAGTCTTTTCTCTTCAAGAGGTTTGAACCTTTAACTCTGGTCCCAATGTGCCAAACTATTCCACACAGTAAAATATATACAAAGACACAATGACTTCTGGGGAGGCAGCGAGGGCCCCCGCTGGGACGCCAAAGGGGGTCACAAGAGGTCAGAAACTCTCCTGGAAGCAGAGAAGAGGAAGAGAAAGATCCTCCTCTTCCTCCTGCTTGATCTGATGAGTTTTTACTGCACTTCCTTCTTTTTTTTAATTCTGAGAGAAAATCCAGAGGCACAGAGGAGCACATTTTCTCTACTCCTAACCTCCAAAACCTCTGGAAAATAATGTGAATCTCATATTTTGTCTTTCCGTTCCATCAGGAGAAAAGGACGCAGGGAGGAAACTTGGCCCTGTGCCGTCTGGCCTTTTTTCTCCTTGAAACTGGAGAAATGTGGGCTGCAGACAGCAGCTTTTAAGCAAGGGCCCCTCCTGGTGCAAAACGAATCAAACTGCATCTGTCTGAGCAGGGAAAACGTCCCACTTTCGACTGCAGCCTCACACGGGATGCAGCACAGGCACATTTTCTTTCTTTTCCGTATTTTTACTGTATTTTAAGACTAACACGCATAAACTGAGGATGCAAAGGAAGCGCCAGACTGATGGAAAAGTGAAATAATAAAGCTTTTCTAACAATATGACGGACTGATTTCTCGTTGTAGTCGTCTTATCACCAGCTAGAGGCCATATTTTATATCGCTTTCTCAGCTAAACGAGTTACGAGTTGTAATATCAAATATATCGGATATTTGAAGCTGAAACTGTTTTCCTCCTCAAGGGCAAATCTGGTAAATTCCTAAAGAATTAATGGAGTGAAAAAGAACAAAAAAATCATCAATCAAAGGTTAAACTGAGGCTGAAAAGACAAATCAGTTCAAACAAATCAATTCACAAACACACACATTTGCTTTCTCTGTGTGATTTCTTTTTTATTCAGACTAAATTTGCAGCTACACATTGCAGGCAGAGAAAAGGCAGAGCTGAGAGGAGCTGAAGTCAGATGTGTTGGATCACACAGAGGAGGAGGAGGAGGAGGAGGAGGAGGAGCAGCGGCTTTACCTTGATTCTGGGCCTGAGAGGAGGACAGCAGCAGCAGTGCCAGGAGGGCAGCCGCCAGAGACAGCCTGCTCTTCATCTTCAGCTCCTCCGGCTCAGCAGCACATGAATGAAGCTGCGAGAGGAACGAAGGAGGCGGTTAACAGCAGCCCCGCAGCAGCCTCGGGGTTTCACAAGACCTCCGCAGCCCCAATGTGGGAATCAGACCTTCATCACCTGCCTTGTGTTAATGTGCTCTCGTATAAATCTACATCTAGTGTCAGTTAGATGCTCAAAAGCCACCAGAAAATGCAGCTTTGGGGCATGAATAATTAACAGTCATATTTGCACAACCGCCAAAAGATTATTAGGTGACAAACTTTACGTGTATCGATGGTTTATGTCCAAAAGTGCAAAACCTAACAGCTTTAAACAACCAATAAAACCGATTTAATATCATGAAAAATGTTATAACTGCGGGAATAAAGACGCGCAAACTGGCAAATTTGTCTCAAATCTGCGCTAGATTCGTTTTTCCCCGTCTAAAGCAGCCTAAATTCTGGTGCAGTTACACTGCAAAGGGTCCAGTTTGGTATCTAATATCTCTGCTGATGCGATGCGACCTCTCTAACGGAGAGAAAGACTTCCCACGGTTCAAAATGACGGAGCATCAAATCCGGGCGCCGTGCGCAATTACGCACCACAAAGACAAGAAATAATCCTCGCGTTTCCCCAAAAAAATCCCAATTAAAAAAGAATGCTAAGTGGAAAATCAGAGAAACTCATGTTTGGAAATGACAGATTCGTTAAAAGTATAACCTACGTGTCATATTATCATCTGGAACTCAAATAATTCACCTGAAACTGAAAAACTCATGCAGGACTGATCTACTGAGGAGGCTGTCGAATTTCTTTGGTTTGGTTCAAGAAATTAAAAATAAACAAAAGGTTTAAGTCTCTGTTGTAGACCGCCAACCTGAGAAAAGGGAGAGTGGGGTGGTCCGGTGTTCAGTCAGAGAGCTCCGCGGGGTTTTGGTTCCCAGACGCGTCGGCGAGTCTCTTTCCAAGTGGGAAGACTCGCCACACAATCTGCTACTTAACAGGGGGGCTGCTCCCAGCTCTGCCTGCCCCGCCGCGGGCTCTTACGACATCCAGCCGGGCCAAAAAAATGATGTGCAACCTCTCAATGTGCTGGAAGACACACACACACACACACTCGGAAACTTTTACATAGTTTTCTGCATTCCTTTCCGGTGATGGAGGCTTCTGTGCGTCTCGGCCGCAAGCAGCAGCGCAGATCCGCTTTTCGGGAAGAGGGGGAGCAGCGCGGGGAAAGCGAGGCTCTTAGCCCCTTTTTCATTCCGTGAATCAATGGGAAAATATTACACAGTCTAGTAAACTAAACCCCAAGTCAGTCTTTTCCTCTGCAGTGCATCATTCCGGTTTTCGGGGACGGAACGGACGTCCCTGATCGGGATTTCAGTTGCCTAAATTCCAATTTACGTTTAAGATCACTCAGCTAAAACAAAGCCTGTCCAAACCTTCAGCCAGTCATACAGAAACACAAAGCTAAAGGGTCAGAACCCCGCAAGCCACCAAAATGTCCCCCAACTTTGTCCAAAGGCAAAGCACAAATCTTCAGTTTTCTTCTGGTCGAGTCTCATTGACCATCAGATCCAAATCCCCCAAAAAACTGCAAAACGTCTGGCACATGAAAACAATCACTTGATTCAGAATAGCAAAATCTGTTAATATTCAAAAAGCTGAATATAAGGTAATCTAATTTTCTTTCTTTTTAAAAAATGTGTCCCTGAAGATGTGAGTCCGCGTATAGCGCCCCCAAAGTCCCAAACGTGGTATTGCAATCAATAAATCACATAAATCCCCACATTTGGCACAAACTGCAACAAAATTTGTTGGTTGTCATAACCCAAAATTCACGTACAAAAGTGCATCAAAAAGCCAAAACTCGGCCTAACTCGTGTTCATGTCCTGAGTTAAACGTTCTTCTGAATATGTTTCTCTGCGATGGTGAAGAAAACTCATTCCGCAGAATGTGAGTACGAGCGCTCATTAATAACCTGACACACACGTGCCAGTTGACACGGGACTCGGCCTCACACTGAGCGTGGACAAACCCGTCAGCTGGAGTCTCGTCCCGGTTGTCAGCACCACCAGCAGGTTGCAGCTCATGTGGTTGGTGCAGTGCTGAAGGACCCGTGGAGGGTGTGGACTGACAGCAGGACAGGCCTGGGGTTGCCTCCGTCTGCGCTCTGACTGGAATTAAAGCAGACGACACAGAAGAACCCGCCCAGGCAGAAAGTACAGATGAACTCGAGGTATTTGCCAAATGAAACATTCCCAGTCTGGAAGTTTTATGTGACCTTCTTGTACACAGGCCTTAAAGTTCATAACAGCGTGTGATTCTTAACATGTGGGAAGAGGATGTTGTTAAAAAGCACTGAACAGTACGAACGAAATCTCAGCTCATTTCTTTGTAAATGTCGCCCTCTAGTGGCGGCAAGCCGAACATTCACACAGAAATGCTTTGAGGGAACGCGCGGCTTCCTGCTTTTGCACGAACATTACAACACTTCATCATAAACATTTGAAAATAATGCAGGTTGGGGTCTTTCCATGCCCTGATTGAGGAATTCTGACCCAAATCGATGGTTAAAGGAACAGTTCGCCCCAAATTCAAAACTGTATTCTTCTTACCTGTAGGGCAGTTAAATCATCTACATTGTTTTTGTGAGTTTTGGACAAATCAGCTGTAGATCTGATAATGATTTCTTACTGATTACCTTGTTTTGTTGTCAATAAGAAGATTTGTGCCATACTTGCAGTCTTACAAACCGACTGCAGGGATGTCAGAAACTTTAAAAATAACAAACACATAAAATGATCAGAGACAGACGCACCAACAGAGTTTGGTCATGAGAAGAATTGTTTATTGATCCTCAGGTCACCAGAGAGAGTACAAGAAATAAATATTGATCCCATGAACATGAAACAGTTTCCCACCGGGATGACAGGAGACACGCAGCCCAACAGTCAAGGACCATTTTCATCTTTTCATACGACATCGAGCTGCTGGCCGGCTTTTAAACGGGAACAAACAGCCGCAGAGTTATTATTTCTTCTGAGGGAACGACACCCTCACCAGCTCATACAAAACATATCCAGTTCCTGAAAGGAAAACAGCTCTGCTTAGTCGGACGTGATATTCAGCAGGTGAACGTGTTAAACAGAACTTCTATGGCTGAGCGGCTGTGAGCTTCTGGGTTTGTTCCTTTCATCTCAATTTATCCTACGCTTCAAACCTCAAACTAAAAGACAAAAACAGACACAATCTCTTGGGATTTTGGAGACCGTGTGAAGATTTAGTAACTTCCCAAAACATGCAAAATAATTTTCCTGCTTTTCCTGACAATCACAGACAACAGATCTTATTTACTGTAACGTGAAGCAAACTGCAGTCACCAAAGAAAACAATCCTGGAGACGAGACGACACATCAAATTGTTAACTTTGGTGAAGTTAATCTGTTTTCACATTTCTTTTACTTGTGCTCTTCCTAAGTCGTGAGCTCAGCTTTTAGGAAAATCACAAGTGAGAAATCCTGCAGGAAGTGAAGCTGATGAGTTTCAAAGCAGAGAAGCGATTTCTCACCCAGGACAGTGAGGGCCATTGTTGCTCTGTACAGCACGGCGTCAGCGGCGCCTCCTTTCAAATGAACCGGGAGCCCGTTGTCCTCCTGCAGCAGACGAACATGGTTTCAGATAAAAAACAGACTACACACCTGTGAGGAGAAGATTCACCTTTTAATGCTGGTGTCAAAGCCAAAGCATCTAGACTGACCTTCTGGCTGTTAACAGCAGCGGCGTCGCCATTAGAGATTTAAAATGGATGTTTTTAGTCATTCAGAGCTCTTGTCTGGGTTTTCTGCAGGCTGGATTCAGTCATTCAGGTTATTAAAATTTATCACCAGTCACCAGCAGCACAGGAGAACAAACCAGCCATGACACCAGTTTGTAGACTTTGGCAGCAGATCAAGGAAGGGCTTCATTTAATCACCAGCGGCGACGACTTCAGAAACTACGATCTACTTCCTGCTCAACAACCGCCACAATCTGAATGTGAGCATGACTGCTGATAAAGCTCAGTAAGCACTGTATGCAGGTAGTTCACTGCAGGTCAAACAAAGTATAACATGCAGAATTAGTGCTCCACTCAGATCGCTTTCACAAACTTGCTACTTATCTTTGGTAGCAAAACTGACAGTAAGTGAGGTTTCAGGGCTTCATGAGAAGAACCACTGCTAAAGAAATGAAACATGCACCCATCAGCATGTGTAACATATCATCACACAAAGGTCTGAAGTTATCCTACTTCCTCACAGAGAGGAGTCACTGTTACTGCTGCTGGAGTTCAAACCACTTCCTGTGCGGAGATCTGCACTATGAACTGAACCAGCAACAGTCACAGATAGGAAACTGTTTGGGGATCGTTTATCTCCTACAGTGCTGAGATTTTCTTCCATCATATTCTCATGGTTTGAGCTCTCCAAACTTTGCCACCACAGAACGAGGAAGTGCTTCCCGCTCGACCTCATCAGAGGAGCAAGTCATGAAAAATGTGAGCGAATGACGATTTGATGAATCCCACACTGCGAGGAAAGGTTCAGGTCAAAGTCCCACGTGAGCAGTTTGCAGACTCAGCACACTGTGTCACTGTGTTATTTTCTCACATCATGGGCCATACACTGAGCAGAAATTATTATCTTTTTTTTTTTCACATTTCATCCTCATCAATCAGCCTCTCATTCAGAGTCAACAGAACTCACTCCACACCTCTGAACATGGAAGCTGCTGCTGGACAACAGGCTAAAAGCCAGGTTTCCCATACACTCATTTTATTTGTGTGGCCCACAGCAATATCAACATTACCAGACGCATGTTTGAGTTAAATATAAACACATAAGCATCTAAGCATGTAAGTATATGCTCGTCTATTTTTAGAGCTCTTTCTCTCACAAGCACATCATGTGTTTCCCACATTTACACTTTCCTTTGGCAGGCTGCCCAAGTCTATTAATGGCTACTCAAGTCTATCTGACAATGCATTTTAGAATTTGTTAGATTTATTTATTTTTTTCATCACTGGAAGTAATGGCGCCTCCTGCAATCAGTTAACTCGCGGACAGTCTGCTTTCGCTGCACTGACAGCTGAACATCCCCCGCAGTGAAACGCAGAGACGCAAATCCGCCATTACCAACGATTGGTACTATACTGTTCAGTGCGACACTGTTTCTTCTAGTGGACAACACAGCTGTGTTCTCTGTTTACTTTGTTTGTTTGTCGTTTTACCTGAAACAGCTTCTGCTTCTCGGGGACTTTATTTGCAACGTGCCGGCGGGCAGAGGTGTTGATCGTCCGACGCGCCACCTGCTGGAGCGCCTGGAAAAAGCAGGAAACCAGCAAAGTCACCACCGAATAGTGAGACTACAAATAATAGAGCAAATCAGCTTTCAACATATTTAATGTTTGACTCTATTCACCTAAATTATAACCGACGAGAAAAATGCCGATAAGACTGACATGGAAGCTAAGCTAATGCTAACTCTTCCGGCGATATCCTACCATACCTAGCTTTGACCCCTGAGAGTTTGTAGCTAAGTGTAGCCGCGACTGTCTTTTCGTCACTCGTTTCCAGAACGTACACTTACCTGCTTAGTCAAACAATACTTGACACAAGGAAAACGACAACTTCAGGCAGCTAAATACTTACAAATAGATGTCTGTTCATCTTCACAGTCCGTCTACAGTCGCACAAGGACACCAGAATACTCCACTTCCGTTTTCGGCTCCTTCTTCTTCGCGGAGATTCACGGCAGACTGCCTATATCCTGTGCGCTCTACTGCCCCCTACTGTGTTTAACACGAACTCATAGCTTGTCAAATGAGGACATGGATGGATGGATGGATGGATGGATGGATGGATGGATGGATGGATGGATGGATGGATGGATGGATGGATGGATGGATGGATGGATGGATGGATGGATGGATGGATGGATGGATGGATGGATGGATGGATGGATGGATGGATGGATGGATGGATAAAAAAGTCAATAAGTACTGAAATGCATTGAACTTAAACTTATTTCTTTTTGTTTACTTCATGTTTAGTTATTTTTAAGCTTATGTCTTACTCTTTCATTACTTCCTGATGTTCTTTTATGTACTGCTGCATGATGTGAATTCCCCCCTTGTCTTCTGTCTGTAAATTTGAACCATCTTACCAAATGGCTGCAGCTGAACACTGGCGCACACAAGGCTAATAAAGCACAGCAAAGAACAATTAAGTCAGAGAAACCTCCTTCAGTTTAATGATAAATTTATTCTTTTAAAGCAACAATACAACATAGAATATAAAAAAAATCCAGTGCTTCTCATAACTGCAGGTAACATCTTATCTTGGTGAAATGTATTAAAATAAATAAACTGGCACATTTCAACATGCTGCATGTATAATCTGAGCTTAACAACGGCAGGACTCGTGTGTAAACTGCCCGCATTAGCTTCACAATTAGCAACGTAAACAGAAAAACATCACATGGACTGAGTCACTGTTCTATCATGCTGTATTACTGTGTGTAAATAACAACGGATGAAGCCACGACACTGCGTCACCATATGTTTATGGATTACATTTACACACTCGTAACTTACTGCTCCTCAAGCCGAGACGGTGACCTTTAAACCTGAAGACCCCTGAGGTCCAGCATGCAAATACTGGCTTTCAAAACATCTCTCTAAAACCTTTAAATTAAACACATAAATATGAAACATTTAATTACAGCTCAGAAAGTCCATGTGGAACCTGCTCAGCATGTTTTAACTGTGGAGACTCTGTGATGTTTAGTTTAAAAGCGGGCTGATGTCACAGACGACGACGAGGCACAAAGTAACCGCACTAACGCCTCTCCTAACCAGCATGCAACTCAGGACTCAAAGCAACATCACTCCAGCTCAACTTCACTGCACCCGCTCGCAGTGAGGTCCTACAGGGGTCTGGAAGTCACCCAGCTGAGTTCTCGTGGTCATCCCTCCTGCCCTTGCTTGGCAGCGACATGACCAGCCATTACTGATTCATCTGATTATGTTCTCGATTAGTCGTTTGGTCCACCAAAAAAAAAAGCACAAAATGGCCATCAGTTATTCAAATACCCTTTATATGTACAGTCAATAACAATTCATAATCCAAAGATATTCACTTTAATATCGCAGAAGAAACCCAGCAAATATTCACATCTGAGAAGCTGGAGGGTAACAATCTTGCTGTGCATTTTCAGCCCCACCATTTACACAGCTGTCTCTATGAAGGTGTCCACTGACAGCTGGGATGGACAGGAGGGACGACTAAAGCCAACAATTACTCTTTTAGTGTATAAGTGCCGAGTTAAGACAAACCAGTGCTCATTTAAAGAGTACCCACAAGGTGTAACTTGTGTCTGAGTGTAGTATATGAAGTCCCTGTCAGCTTGTTAAACCTCACGAAAGCCCATTTCCACCAATGTGACCAGAATAACAGATCTGTAAGTCGGTACAACAAGAAACCTCATTGAAATAATGAGCTGGTATCTGAAATATTCTGAAACTTTCGCAAAATTATGATTTGGTTTCCCAAAGTGGAAGATTTTGTGATACCGATTCATTATTTTGAGACTGTTTCTCATTATAATGACTTCCAGGATTCTTTCTTTTCAGCACGCTGGTGGAAATTCTCTTCCATAAAAACCCATCCAGAAACAACACGGGGGACGTGTCTTCTGCGTCCTCACAGTCTTGGTCCCATTAAAGTCCTGCAGTCATTTCCTACACATTCCCAAACTTTTCCTGACCTGGAGCTTATTAAATCTCCATTACACTTCCAGACCTGAATAGGAACTCTTACGGCAGCCGATCATGTGACACATCAGCGTGATAGTCTGCTCACGTTAGCAGGAGGGAAAATCTGTCAAAAGCTGTTAGACGTCAAGCACGGCTGCAAATTTTTGGCAACATTTCTATTCATTTTGGCAAATAATCGGCCATCATCAAGCCATTTTAATCCCTAAAAACGTCTGACTGCTGAAGAATGTGGACATTATACTTTTGGCCTCTGGATGAAGGTTTTTCCCTGACAGATGTGTCACAGGATCAGCTGAAAGATGAGCTGGAGGACAGACGACGTCTCAGTTAGACATGTCAGCGCTGTTGCTGCGGTTGCCGCATTTGTGATGGATGATGAGCAGGACGACGCCCAGGAAGAAGCAGACTGAGCCCACGGTGATGTAGGCGATGCCCAGGAACGGGTTCTTGCCTCCCATCCAGGAGATGGTGCTCAGGATCATCCGCTTCCTGCCCTCGAAGCTGCGGACAGGATAGTCTGGGTTCAGCTGGTTAAAGACAGGACCAGGAAACAGTTCACAGACCAAAACGACCTCAGCCTTACAAATCAGACCTGTAGACAGCTTGTCCACTTCAACTTCTACTTCCCATTTTTCCAGAGGTTTTTTTTCTTATTCCAAAACTCTTCCACACATTAAGCTAATGGCTACAAAATTTCCAATAATTTGGGACTTAACAAACAACCATGTGAAAGTGGTTTTGACAAAGGCACCTGATCTGGCATGTGACCTGGCGGTTATATCGCGATCAGGTCCCAGAAGACGGGCTGAGACGGTGCAACCAAAGTTTCACAATGCTAACATGCTAACCCGACAGCTGTGAGCGCTAACAGTAGCCGAAGGAGCTAATTTCCTGCCAAAACGTAACAAAAAAGACATGTTTTACATATGCCCTACGTTTCACTAACAAGTGCAGTACGTCCACAGCAGGTCTGAGCACCAGCAAGTGGCGCCATGAGTGAGTTTAAATGCATCAGAAGCTGACTTTAGCTGTCTTCTCATCCATTAAGTGAACTTCTCCTGCGTCTTCAGACGATGCGATGCAGCGTCGTATCAGTAAAGGATACTGTAGACGACCTCCAGGGTGTAGTTTCCTCGGGGCAGAGTGGGAACCATGTTGCTCGTCTTATTGATAATGCGGTACAGTTTGCGGAAGGTTGGCAGGGCGGCTGTTCGCATCCACACAATGAAGTCCTCGTTGACAAAGCCGTTGTTCTCTGCGACGGTGTCCAGCTCGTAGACGGGCCGCCGCCAGTTCACTGGCTTCGTTGTGCCTGAAACAGAAAGAAAACAGAGCGGTGATGAAGTGAAAGGCTGATGCTTCCATGAGGACAACTCAGTGGATCTGGGATGTTGTCTGTGGTGCGTCCCACACTGCCTGTGTGTCGCTGTGTGCTGAAGTTCAGCTGATACACATACAGTATATGGAGAACATATCCAGCTATTCGTGGGTTAGCGGCTCTCGCATACCCTGACTGGACCCCCAAGCCCAGTGGTTCCTTCTGAAGATGTAACTTTTTCAAAGCAACTGACAAATATTGACAAATATAACTATAGGGGCAGCCGTGGCCTAGAGGTTGGAGAAGCGGCTTGTGATCGGAGGGTCACCGGTTCGATTCCCCCAGGAAAAATTTGGGCGTGGTGGAGTGATTAATGCGCAAAAAATCCCCCCCCCCCCCCCCATAAGCGGGTTGATGTGCCCTTGAGCAAGGCACTTAACCCCCCCCCCAATATGCTCCCTGGGCGCTTGATGCTGCCCACTGCTCCTGTGTGTGTTTCACTGCATGTAATTTGCCGGGTGTTGCATGTGTGTGTTCATCTAAGGAGAAGACGAATTCAGTGTGTGTATGTAAAATATATACACAGACAGAACAGAAAGGAACAGAAAGGAAGAGTGCGTTTGCTGGGGACTACTTTCAGTGGCGGATTAACACTCCACCTCCAGAGAGTACATGTGGCAGCAGGGCATGCTGGAATAACCCCCCTCAAAAAACAGAGGAATACAACATATTAGGCTTTGGATAGACTATAAATTATCACCAGACTTGAAGGGCAGCAGATGTACTGTAGCTTTACAGACAGACGACCAGAAGCTGACGGGAAAAAAAATCACTTCTTCGCCTCCAACAAGTTGGTGAAAGATAACTCTGTAATGTAGGTAAATGCACCTTGGAAAACAGCTGTGAGGTTTGCATTGTTGACTCCGGGGTTCCTGAACTTCACGTGCTTGTCAGTCCACCAGGCGATGCCCGTGTTCGTCAGAGGAATCTGGATCTTTGTGCCGTTGGGATCGTTGTAAAACAGCTCCAACGTGTCTGCCACAAGAAGGAAAGACGATCCATTAGAAACAGTTATTTAAGTCATACTGATCGTGTGTGGTCGGTCAGCAGAGCAGGAAACTGGCTCACCGTTGAACATGCTGTTGGCGATGGCGCCGCACGGTGCGATTGGAATGTGTTCGTGATAGGCGTATGGTTCACACTCCTTACTGGGCTCCTGTCAACACACACGAGGATGAGAAACAGACTAATGAGAAATGACACCACCTGCTGGTTGTACTGAAGGCCGCAACACGCGTGTCTCTTTACAAAAATGTAAGTTAGCACAGAAAAATCTCTAGCCTGGCTGCTCACTGAAACCTTCACACAGTCGAGATGTGACGCATCAGATTCACTCCTACTGTATTCAGGTGTGAGTACGTGTGAGTGAACGCTTTAACCAGAGACAGACGGTCTCAGTGACAGAAAATCTTTTCCTAATTCTTGGTTTTTTAACATCATTTGATTGAAGGCTGGTTAGCAACAATGCTATGTGTGCACTGAAGTGTAACTACTAAACCTTCTCAGGATTTATGACTAAAGTCTCTTCTGAAATCTCAGGACTCTCGTGCAGCTCTGATAAGCAGTGTGATAAGCATTTTCAGTGGCGTGTCCTGAACTCGTTTGAATCACATGTCACTGGAGACGTCTTGCTGAAGTAACTCATACCTTGAGGGATTCCATATTTCCATTCAGCTGGCTGTCGTCTCTTGACTTGACGTAGCGCCTGTGATTTTGGTAGAAGTTGGAGAGGCCGTAGTACATGAAGACACTGCTCTGTTGGTTAAGATAAGAGTAGAAGTGATAAAGTGTTCAGACTGGCTGTGTGGATATTTAAGGAAAATACTCTGAAGTTGTAACAACATTTTTCTGACTTCAAACGGCTGCTCCAGGTAGAAGGGTATCGTGCAGGTACAAGGCCTTGTGCTGTTCCAGCTGAAGTTCTGGGAGCAGTTGAAGCAGGGACTCGACATGTCAGCACCTGTGTAATCAACCTGTGAGCAAGCAGGAAACCTTTACCAACACAGCAAAACAGCAGCACCAATGTGCGATCAAGGAGACAAAGCACATTTTTAAATCGAACATAACAGTAAGAAGGTCACAGGCGTGGCTGGTAGTCTGGTATGTCCCTGTGTGGTCAGGACAAGTTATAAATACTTTTGAGCAGCAATCCAAAGGAGAAATACACACAGAAGTAACGTTTCAGTACAAACGAGTAGTGCTGACAGCTGCGGCAACATCACATTCTTACGTGTCTGGTGAAAGAGCTTCAGGCCAAACTCCATTTGAAGATCATTCATTTTAATGTTTCCTCTTACACGAGAAACGTTGTCACGATAAACTGCGTTCATCCCTGACGAATTAAACACCATTTTATACCGATTTCAACATCTGTTTGGTTGCCGAATTTACCGTCTGGACTTAATGTATCAGAAAACGTTTCAGTTAAATCATAAGAGACGTGGAAACTTGTCAGTACGAAAAGTAAGAAGAAAAATGTTTTGGAGTTTTGGGGTTGGAATTTGGCGCGAGTCCTCTGAATACACAAGTCAGCTCCAAGAGAAATGTTAACATTATCGCCGTGTCAATATGTAGAAATAAGCATCGTGTGGTTAATCCAGGAGCCATACTGCTCCTGCCCTGACAGTCCGTGTGACATTACCTCAAACTCCTTGATGTTGTTGGACGTTACATACAGGCCGATGCCGATGGGGATGAATATGAGTCCGATGATGAAGAAGGCAGGGAGCACGGTCCCCGCGGTGAGGATGGGCTGCCAGGCGGGCAGTCTCTGCTGTTTAAACGCAGTGTTTTCGGGCTTCTTGCTCCGCAGAGTCCCGCCACCGGGCCCGGACACGGTGATATGTCCGTCCTGGTCTCTGGCGTTGTAACTAGACGCCATCATGATCGCTGCTCAAAATTACAAAGTAGTTTGCTTTAGCAACGTCTATCAACGTTAGCTCACCAAGAACTGGAAAGATTTAATGTCCAGCTGGTGCGCTGACCTACGAAGAGTACCGACTTAAATTATGTCCTGTGCTGTCATTTACTCTTGGTTATTTGGTAGTTTAATCCATTACTGTAATAAGCAAACGGCTAGCTAAAAAGCTAGCAACAACATCTCCCTCAGGAAGTTTACAAACACGGTGAACGTAAATGAGCGTAACGCGCGGTGACGTCACTGACTCAGTTACCACGTGGTGCTTGCTGCCTTATCATTTAAGGGACAGGCCGACCGATGACACGGGTCACATGTAACCGTTTTAAATATGGCAGAATTGAGCGTTAACCCCTGCAGTTATTACTTATTACTAAATAACACATGGAAAACTCTGACCAGTTTCACGCCAAAGCCACATGAAAAATTAAATCTTTGACATAAATACACGTTTTGTAAAGCATCACGATTCACTTGAGGAGACATCTTTCCTCTCACTGGTCTTCCAACTAACTAAGCGCAGTTTTGTTTGTATCCAGTCAACAAAATGTCAGAGGAACCGTGTTATTGACGTAAGGTGAAAAGGTGCTTCACTTCACCAGGAGTTTTATGAGACGCGTTCACATTTCTTGTCGAGACATCTCAGCTCAGCGGCTGCCTGCTGAGGCGTCTGTCTGTTGACCTGTTACTGCTACAGACGGCTGCACACCTGCGTCCTTGAAGGCCACATTATGCTCTCATTTTGGCTCAGTGATCATTTTTATTTTTCATGATTTATTCTTGCTTACGCCTTAGCTAGCTTGAGGCTGTCCAAATGCCATTTGTGCATTTTAAGTCGACAAACAATTTTCCAATCAACACCAACTAATCAATTGTATTAATAATCAACAGATGACTGCATAATGAAAAGAATCGTCAGTTGTAGCCCTCAGCCATGATCAAAGCTGCTGACAAAGCAGGAACAGCATGACTGTGAGCGAGAAGGAGAAGATGATGCTATGTGATGTTAATAATCCTGCTCGGCCTCTGATGTTGCTCCCAGGAAGAGAACCTGATCCATGTAAATCTCCCTGCAGCAGCCTCAGGGGAGTCGTGGCCAACGCACTGCAGCGGAAACAAAAACCCTCAGCTTGTTCTGACTCACTGTTTCACACTCGCTTCATGTTTATCCTCCTGTTTTCCAGACTCTATTACCACCTCCTCGCTGCATGGTTTAATGCCTCCTCTGTCACCCCTTTGTTTCCTTACATCAGCAGTGTTTCCCATCCTCTCATCCTCTTGGCTGTGTGGTTATTAGAACCTAATCGAGGCAGCAGAGTTTGTGGAGATCAGCTGCATTGTTCTGGTCCCCACTCTCCTTTTAGAGAACAGAAGGGCCTTCAGAAGAGCCTTCAGATAACTGTACTTTATTGTTTTGTGTTTGATCAGAGGCTGCAGTAAGACAAACACTGCTACTGTCGGACTTCAGCTCTCTGGTTCTTCCCAACAGAATCCCTGGTCGTTTTGTAATGCTTTACTTGTCCACGAGAGGGCGTGTGATGCTTACAGAACCTGCTGTGTCATGCTGAAAAACTTTGACAGAAATGTAGTGTGATCCAGTGAGGAGAGCGATTCTTCCTGCCTGTCTGTGTCTTCCTGCAGGAATGAGATCTTTATGCAGGTCTCTTTGGGCAAATGAATGCTATGAGGCAATGCCATATTCACAGATAAATAGGTTTCATTTTATTTCAGTTCAATTCATACTGTCACAAACGAGTCACAGTGCTTCAGTGACTGGAAACCCCCAGAAGCAGTGGTGAAATTAACACATACCATGAAAAATGTAATTGATGAGAACAGGTCTAGAGCTACTGCCAAATACTGCCAGAATGAAGTTAATCAAAACGCATTGAGATGCAAAAGAGACATGCAAAGAGCTGCGGGTGCTGCAAATTCAGAATAACATAAAATCTTAAAAGTCTGCCCTTGAAAGTACATCAAATATTTCCTGAAAACGTGTACACGTGAAATAAAATAATGTTTGGAAAGCAAAGAGGCGACATCATCCACAGAGTCCCGTACATTGTTGTGGCCTGTAATTAATGTTTGGCAGCAGGTGACGAACACATCGAGTCCTGGCCACGGCAGCGTATTTAGCCCTCAGCTCTTCCCTCCTGCTGCGGCAGCAGAGCCACAAACTGCCGACTTCCTCAGCTCGATTTTCATCGACTGACTCTCGGCCCTCGACTCCAGTCTCGTCACCGTCGACACGCCCAGAACCGCCTTGCTGCTCGGCTTCATACCTTTTGACATCGGGATCCGTGTGGCCGCGCTCCGAGCTGACTGCACATCCGAACTGGGCTGGAAAACAAACAAAAGGACATGAGGAGGGGGTTTTCATCTCCACCATCCAGTGGGTTCTGAGTGACTGAAATGTCAGAGTTACTGGTGGTGCTGGATTAGGTGTAGACACTTGATTTGGTGACTTTGAGATTATCAAATCAAAGCTTACTGGGTCCATATACATGAGTGTGTACAGTCTAACGAGGACTGACCCTCTCGGATATTAAGTGACATCTGGCTGGCCAATATGATGACAGTCTGAATGAGGCTTCCTCTCCGTAAATGTAACCTCTTGAAGTGCGAAAGTGAAACATCCAAATTGGTCACTTGTTCCTCGTATTGGGTTAAAAGGAGTGAATTTGTCAGTTGGTGAATTTGTGTTTGTCTGTTAAGACCTCTCTGGGACGTGGGATCTCAGGCAGCTCAGATTATTCCAGTGTTAGTTCATACCAGTGAGATGTTCATAAATTGTTCATAAGTTTTGTACCTGGAGAGCGTGCTATCTAGGGAGCACACATCACCTGGTTTCATTTTGAGACATTTCAGAAGCAGCTGCAATGTAAAAGATTAGACATGATTGAGATATTTTGGGCGTGGATGAGAGGAGATGTCATCCACACCAGTTCACACGTGGAGTCACAACATACTCAGTAAGAATGAAAAGACAGAGGACATAAACATCCCCAAAGCTCTCACCACTGACTGCGTCGGCCTGGACGACGCCGAGGTGATGGGTGTGATTGTTATGCTGCTTGTCATTTTGCTCGGAGTCGTCTTCCCCGCTGAAGGTTGGCGTGGCGAGCGGAGCACCGTTCCTGTTTGCATTTCCTTGCTGCTTTCTAAACCCAGACAAGGCACAGAGGCTGGACCACTGCAGCCCTCAGAGGGCCGTTTAAACTGTGGACCCAAGTGGATGTGGATCTTGTTGTCCTCTGTTGTGATGATGTTGCTTTTGCCGTTGAATTTCCTGTATGGCGTTGGCCCCGGTTGCTTCTCTGGAGTCACCTTGATCACCGTGCGGCCTGTGGTGATGTGAGGCTCAGGTGAAGCACACGCCTCAGCCACAGGAGTAGTGCTGACTGTGATGATGGACACCGGGGACTGAAGGCCGTCAGAACTGCAGCTGTTGGTCTTGTCTGGACTCTTGGCCCTGGAGATGGTGGTTATCGTGACAGGAGATTTGGCTCGATCGAGACCACCCATCATTTCACAGGCTTTGGTCTTTGAGGTCACGGTGGTGGGCTTAGGGACGATTGTGATGCGAGGCTTCTGAAGGCCAAGAGTTGGGATGATTGTGGTGCTGGAGAAGAAATCCTCGGCTCGAGGGCTGGTGATCTCCAAGGTGGCGGTGCTGTTCTCGTGATCTGGGGTCACACGGATGCGCAGTGGCTGTCCTGGCTTTTGTGACATGTTCACCTCAGGTGGATGGAGCAAGGATGCCCCATTGGTCTTCTCAGGGGTGGTGTGAGTGAGTGTGATGGCTTCCCTCTTCTTCATCCAGGGTATCCAGGATTTTCCTGCTGCGAGTTCTGCTGAAGCTGGAGGGTATCGATCCAGAACTGCTGGCTTTTTAAGACCCCGTTGTCTGAGGTTGCTCATTAAGTGGTTTTCCTCAAGGACAGATTTCCGGATGAAGCCAGCCGCCGTCTCATCGTCAGCAGGCTCACTGCATATGGCATCTGTCTGCACTGCTGTGGAGGTAACTGGGACATTGACCATCCTACTGCCATTCATACTGGGCCTCAAGGCACGACTGTAGCGCTTGCTGGCTTCCAATTCTTTAGTAAGGTTGGCGACTTCATTGCTCATACTTTTCTTCTTCTCCTCCTCTTCCATGAACCTCTGCTGGAGGACAGAATAATCCACCTGCAGCTGGGAGAGCTGGTCCTCCTTATTCATCAGTTCATGGATTTTCTCCTTCAGGGCCTGGATGTCCACCTGCAGCTCTCTGGTTTTGGCCTCCTCCATCTTGCAGCGAATCCTAAGCTCAGCCTCTGGACTCATGACCTCACCTTTCTCGATGGCTTTGTTTCTTGCGATCTGACTTTTCATTTCTTCCAGCATCTTCGAGAGGGCATTTGCTTTGTCCTGCTCCGTTCTGAATTTCTTCTCCAGTAGATCGTACTCATCCTCTGTTTTCATTAAATCTCCCTCGACCACCTCAAGTTGTTCGAGTCTGCTCTTAAGTCTTTCAATTTCTAGCGTGAGCTCTTTTACTTTGTTGTTGTCTTCTGGATTTCTGCTATTGTCTTTGCCAGTCCACTTTCTCTGCATTTGCTTCTCTGACTCCTCGAGTCCGTCTATTCTTATTTTCATACCGCTAAGTTTGGCATTCAGCTCCATACACTTTTCCTCTTCACTTGCAAGTTTAGTTTTTAACTCCTCTTTCTCTTTGATGAGAGTTGTCACTTTAACCTCCATTTCTGATTTGAATTTGAGAAGTTTTTTGCTCTCCTCAATCAGTTTCTCTGTGACCTCAGTTACCTTGGCCTGCTCCGCTTTGAACATCTTACTTAAATCATCACTTTTCTGTTCTTCCTGTTTCAGTCTCTCCGCCATGTTTTTTCTTTCATCTACCAGTATAACCGTGAAGGACTTCAGCTTCATAAGATCATCTTTGAGGGCCATTTCTGCCTTTTCAAACTTTGACTCTGAGCACTCCAGTTCTTTCAGCCGTGTCTTCACTGTCTCCAGCTCGCCGGCCAGATCCTTCACAACACATTTCTCTTTTTCCAGGTTTGAATGTAACTGAGAGCACTCTGTTTTGCTTCTATTGAAGGCCCCCTCCAGTTTTTCTAGCTGAACCATTCTCTTCTGCAGTTTGTCCACCTCCAACCTCAGCTCCTTGCTGTGGTTTTCCTCATCCTGCAGCTTTTTCCTCAGCTCCCTGCACTGAGCCTCTGTTTTGGTGATCTCCTCATCTTTGCCCTCCATCTCCAGCACTCTCTTCCTCAAATTCTCCAGCTCGGCCATGAGAGATGAATTCCCACATTCCCCTTTGCTGATCTTCTCCCTCAGCTCCTGCAGGTCCTCCTCTGACTTACGCAGCACCTTGTTGTTCTCCTCGAGCTCTTCGATTTTGTGTGCCAATCCAACCAGCTTCAGTCTCAGCTGTCTGCTCTGGGACTCTTCGTTGGTCAGTTTGGCAGTCATCTCCTCGTGTTCTTGTGCAAACTTGGCCGCTCTGTGCTCCAGCTCAGCCTCCAGCTTGAGGACCTTCTGGCCGTCCTCCTTCGCACCTTCAGTGACCACTGCCAAACGCTGTTCTTTGTCCTGGAGCTTCTGAGTCAGGTCCTGGACCTTCTGGCTCTGTTGGTCAATCTGCTCTATGTGTAGCTGCCGCTCATCTACCAGCATCAGGGCAAAGGACTTGAGCTTGACCAGCTCCGCTCTGACCTTCTCCAGCCTCCTGCTGTGGTCCTTGTCCTTACGAGCCTGGTAGGCCTTTTCCTGCTCCAGCAGCCTCTTGAGTCTAAGCAACAAGCAGAGGAAATACAGTACGAATGAGTGGGTGTTAATATCAAACATGTTTTCAGCAGAGCTTTGTCTCAATGCAGGTGACACCAATCCTGTATTAGTTTTATGCCAAAATCTTTAAGAATGATTTGGTTATAAAGAAATTTGCTTACAAACATATACAACTGGATGCAGAAAAGGAATCGTCCATAACTATAACTCCTTTACTGACATCTGGTGAGACACCACAGGATGGCTGGGTAGGCAGACAAGCAGAACAACAAGCAGCAGCAGGAAAAGCGAGGGAACAAATGGAATAAAAAAGAGGTAGATAAGGGCTTGAACACGAGTAATCCGCTCTGACGGGGCTTATTCTGTCCGGTCTAGAGTTCAGTAAAGGGTAGAATTATGGCATTAAGATCCAGGTGCTACTTCTGAGAGACAACAACCTCTAATCACATTAAATTCATATGGGGCTCCACAAGGGTCAAAAAAATGAATTCTGATGGTTTCCCGGTTAGTTGGACAAGTTATTTTGAATATTGGATACAAAAAAAGAAAACGAAATCCTAATTCAAACCTCAGAAAGGGACTGGGGCTTTCATTTGCTGGGTGTTCAGTGTTAGAAGCCGACTGACGACTTGATCTGACATTTTGACTTCTATTCTTCTGCTCCACCTGTAACCCCACCCAGTAGTGATGTCATGCGGTCCTGGAGTGCACCTGTACATCACTGCGGCCAGGTGAGCAGTGGAACCGCTGGAGGGCAGCAGAAACAAGCTCATTGCTAAGCATCCAGTGTACTGACAGACTCCCACGGACTCTCATTTCCTGCCAGTCGCTCTCTGTTTGTCCTCTCCTCTCTGTGAGTTTATGATTCTGCTCAAGCTGAAACATTTTCGACTCTTCAGATGAGCTTTCGCGTCACTTTGCGTCAGCTCAGATGAGTTAGCACCTAATCACATCCACTCTTCTCTCTTCGGGGACTTTGTATGCTGTTGTGCCACCTCTGAAAAGATCTGGTTGGTAAATTTACTTTCCCCTGCACCTGGATGGCTCAGAATCTTCACAGACATGATGATTTTTGTGCTTTCATCAGTGTGCAGAGCTGCAGTGATAAAGCAGTGGAAAGAGGCACTGCAGAGCTGCCCGCAAAGTCCTGAGAATCCAACCTGCCACAGTTAAGGTCCTGTAGATGTTTAACTAATCTCTGTGGGAGTCTGAGAGGGAGTCAGCTGCAGATTCCCTTTCATGTGGGTCGTGTCTCATCAGGCAATTGAACGCATAAACTGGCCTAAACACTGCACAACAAGTGTTCTGTGAGTCTGAATCAAAAAAACAGCAAATCCCGACCTTTACAGTCTGCTGCTCCTGAGTCCTGAAACTTCTTCCCTTGAAACTTACCAACAAGTTAGGAAGCAGGGCAGGCTGATCCATATCTGTGTTTTTAAAGCTGAGCAGGAGCCAAACTGCTGCTGCTGAGTCTCTCACGGGGTCACAGAGGGAAGGAAGGAGGGGCCCGACTCCGTGGGGAATTCGCCGTCACATTCCAAACATGTCATCAGTGGACAATGAAAAAGGTGAATATTGTGCTAAACAGCGCCGCTCCGCTGGCTGTTGATGTCATCCACCCTGCCATATATGGCCAATGAGGCCCTGCCCTTGTTTGGACCCCGAGGAGGAGGAGGGCTTCGGTCCAGTAGCGAGAGTGAAGGGGTGGGGGGGGCTTTCAGCAAGCTCTTCCTCTTCTTTCTCCCTGTTTTGTTCTCCCTCTCTGGAGAGAAGGGACAGCTGGCCAGCATGTATGACATAACAGCCACTTTTTCAGCTCTAACGTTTCTTTTTTTTATCCATCTCCTAAAATGTCTCTCCGGTTTGACCTAATTGTCTCCTGCTCGTCTTGCAGCCAGCAGCGTTTCCATAGAAACAAGGCAACAATGCACAGAGTTTTTGTTTTGGACAGGACAATGCCAGACATGCACAGCCTTTCTCGTTATAATCCCTCCTGTATCGTGCAAAGGGAAAAGACATGGATATAAATTCTCCATAGTGGCTAAATCGTATGCGTGTGAGATCATAGCTTCAGACGGCCGAGGAGGCCTGTGGTTTGCACTGCAGAGGCTCCTAAATGAGCAAATATGAGCCGAGCAAAGAGCTTACAGATGCAGAGGCTTTCGATCACTGCTCTTCATTACTCCAAATATGTATTACACATAAATGTTTTGGGGACGCTGGAGCACTTTTGTGAAAATTATGTTCTGTTACTCATATTTCAACTCTATTTCAACTGGATAAAAGCCTGTAAGGTGATGACAACATGTTGATGCCATCTGGTGTGGAAGTTAAAAAGCATGAGAAAATCTGTTGCCCAGAGGATGGAACCAGCAGACTTTGGTATCGTACCATCATGAGGTCATAGAGAAGTGACGTCCATTCCTTTCCTGAATCCCACATACGACCTCATTTTTGCATTTTTTAAGTATGGTAGTTGATGGCGAAGGAGAAATCATTTTTGACTGCATTCGAGCTGGTGACATCACTGCTAACGTCTCAGTTCTCAGGGTCCCACTCTGCTGTGGTTCAGACTCCATTTCAGATTAACACCACTGAGTGGATTTTAATATGAAAATCTTGCAAAGTGCAGCAAAGTGCAACTGGTAAGAGTATGATAATCCTCACTCATTCCTCTGACATATCGCTCAGACCCCCCTCGCTCTCAGGACGCTGAGCGCTGAGTGTCTGTCATTATGAGCTCGCTGGCAGATGATGCTTCAGCAGAAAGCCTCTCTCTGTCCGGGGGTATTCATAGCCTCAGTGCTGACAGAAGCCTGTCAGAGAGGGAGAAGAGAGCCCCAAACACTCGTAAAACTGATCCGAGATGAGCCCACAGGAAACACATCAGCCGAGGAGCTGCAGCTAATTATAGTCGCAATAATTAGCATCTTTATTAACATTCTGAATAGACGAGTCAACAAGAACGACACCGAGGAGGCACATTTGGTGCTGCTTTATTCAGGCTGCATCTGAACACCAGTCAGAACTGTTCACCATTTCAGAGACTCAAACCTACAATTTCTACAGACACGCTTTACAGACCACACAAACCCCTGCCGGACTGGGATCAGGGGCCTCATGGTGGCCTCGCCGTCCCAGAAGAGTTTAGTTTACATACTAATCACTTTATATTATTAGCTCTGAACATCCTTCCTCGTGAGTAACAGAACCCTCAGTGGTTTTAAAAGAGCAAAGACAATATTCACACATCTAACTTCTTCTGACTTACTCGGGTAAAAATTCATTGCAGCAGAATTACTACTACATCCTGAAGGTACTTTAAGTGGAGTACTTTCCTTGTGCAGTTGTATTCGCCTGTCACACAGCATCTAATCATCCAGCAGGATCTCTGCAGGGAGTGACATCATCTCATTCGCTCATGATATCACCTGGAGTGAATCTGCAGGCTGACTGCAGCCAACAGGAATGTGTTATCATACTGAGCCGGACCTAAAGTCACGAGAAGCTCCATGTGGACTCCTGACTGCGACTGCAGGCTCAAAATCACCATGAAGTCGACTCGACACCCATCAGTCTGCAGAAACTGAACATTATAACCACTTTAATGTTGCCATTAGACACACACACTGTGAACATAACTGTAAAGGTACGTAATGATCAAAACACACCAAATTTCACACCAAATGTCTAAAAAGCCATCAAGACAATGTGAAAGATGTCCACCTGTTTAGACGTCGGAGTTCCTCGTAGCTCAGGCTCTTATCTGATGCCTTCGACCACACAAAAATAAACATGCAGCTGCAAATGTTTTCGAAGAGCCATGAATCTTTAATCAGACACTTTCTCTTCCTCATCTCACTGCTGCCTCTTACTGACAGCAGAGTGTGTGATCTCAGCAGCTGTGTCCTCACTTGTCTCCACCATTCATTTGTTTTCTGGAAGACTGAACCAAAAACATGATCTTTTCCTAAATTTAACGACAGACAGCAGTATGGACTCGAGTCTGAGACGTTAAGCCAAGTGTCCACCTCAACAGCCTCCCTGTGACTCCATTGAAGATTCTCTCTGAGTGAAATCCAGACAGCTCTTACATTTACATAAAGATACACCAAAAGTATTGGGACTAACATCTCACACAGACAGCTTTGCAGCTCTAACAGCTTCCACTCTTCTGTGAAGGCTTTCCACAACATGTTGGAGTGTTTCTGTGGGAATTTGTGCCCATTCATGCAGTAGAGCATTTGTTGTTGTTGTCTGCTGTCACAAAGTTGGAAGCATAGCATTGTCCAAAATGTCTTGGTATGCTGAAGCATTAAGATTTCCCTTCACTGGAAGTCAGAGGCCGAGAACAAACCCTGAGAAACAGGTCCAACAGAAACAGAAACAGTTTGTCTGGATACCTTTGTCCATATAATGTATTTGCAAATTGTTTGTACATAAAAGTGATTTCTCAGAATTAGAAGCAAATATTGCATTGCAGTCAGCAGCTGTTTTTGTTAAATACTCTGTAAAAATAAAAGCATATATTTGTCAAGTGTTTTGAAGGAACCAATGAGCTCTGAACCCAGAGCTACAGACAGGAAGTCAGAAAGTGAGAGTTGAGATGAGATGTTGAGAATCAGAAAAACACCAGCCTCATCATCAGTGTTTGGAAAGGGTTTGAGACAATAGTATTCAGCTGATGTCCAGTCCAAACCCTGACCCAGCAGTTCCTGGTCTCCCACACCCCCTCACACTCTCACCTCTCCCTCTCCTGCTCCAGCAGGTTGGTGAAGTCGTCGCTCTTGTTCATGAAGTCGGCGTGTTTGCGTTTCTCGTTGTCCAGCTCCATGACGGTCCTCCGGTGACACTTCTCAGCCAGCAGCAGCTGCTCCAACATCCGTCTGTACGTCTCCCTCTGTTTGTCCTCCAGACGGTCCAACTGACGGGAGACACGTCAATGCTTGTTATTTACAACAAACTCACGCTCTGAGACCACATCTGCCGGCACAGTATCCCAAACCATTAGCCACGGTCATGATGATGGTGTGTGTGGGATAACAATTATGAGCTTCACAACACACAATCATGAGCTTCATTCAAACGTTCGCACCCCGCGGACTTCACTGAGCATGGCAAATCAAGTGGAAAACTGCTGGCGTTCAACAGACAAAAGGGCCTGATTTTAGGCTCTGATTTTCACGTACTTGCAGCAGAATAAAAGCCTGAACGATGACGGTTCTCCTTCTGTCATCTGTGACCACTAACTGCTCTTTAAATCGCTTTTGAAAATGGTCTTAACAGCTGAAATGTAAAGAAAATGTATCATCCTTTTCTGTAATTTACCGACTTCCTGTATGTTCCTGAGGTTTAACAGTCTTTAGTTTGAATGCAGTTAAAAACTCTCAGACTGATGCTGACAGTTTTAGACGTGACCAGGATTTGCTACTCTGCAGGCTGGGTGGGGACAGCTGATGGAAAAACAAACGTTTGTTTCTGTGATACGTGATGGTATAATTGAGATAATGTGTACATATTGTGTATACTCAGACTAAATAAGGTGGACTTGTAGATCCAGTAGTGTTTCTGACTCCCCCTGAGCCTTCCCGCCTCTCACCTCAGCCATGGGCTTCTCGTACACGTCTTCAGCCGTGCTGTCGCACCGGCCGAGCAGTCCGTCTCTCTGCAGGGCCTGCAGCGGTTTGGAGGGGACAGACGAGCCGTAATGGGCCTCCAGAGTCTCGGGTCGGGTTCTGTCGGACTTCAGCAGGTTGATGATGTCCTCTCTGGCCTGAGGAGACAGTGTTTCGTGCTGTGTGGGTTATTTTGTTTGCTGGGTTTTGGTGGTCAGAGTTGGTGATCTGGTGGGTAGTCTGGGATGAAACCATCTTATCTTATTTGTAGTATAAGATATTAGAAATAATTTAATAATTAATTCAAAATGTAATAATGAGTTACCAGATTTGAGTTGTGGATATGTTTTAATAGGATTCTGTCTCAGCTTTAATGAGGGCTTTAACTCTGCTGATGCTCACATCTGATCAGATGCTAACATCTGAATGTGATGCTGAACTGAGCCGAGACATGACTTCATCACACAAGAAGATGGCAGCTTTCCGCCAGCAGAGGGAGCTGTTTCCTTCCTCCTGCACAGAGTCTGTGTTTCATTCTGAAATCTGGCGTCTCTGTGTGAACACAGCCGACATGTACGATCCTTCCTGACGTCTCACTGCATGTGGTAGAGGAGGTCATGTGACACACGATGGGGATGACAATCGTCAGGTGAAATAAAGCAGAACAAAAACAGTCCTTCCTGTGCGAGATGTTGCTCTGCGTTGAGTATTTGTCTGGAAAATATTCAACACGCCCAAACAGATGGAAAAGGAGGGTGAGGCAGCAGCATCCTGCCTCCCTGGAGACGAGTTCATCAAAGTGCTTCCATTAGAAAGTCATTAGCTGACTGGACCCCAGACCGGGATGTTTCCACACCCGTCCAACCCGTCACACAAATGTCCCTCACACCAGGACCCTTTGTTTTCACAGTTTTAAAAGCTGACGAGGCACACAATCAGCTGGATGAACTGATCGCAGCACAGCTTCAGGGCTCCTCAGTAATCAAACTGTTGATCAATCAATAAGGATTCTCCTCCATTCCCAGCTCTCACTGTGAGCGAGCTGGTCATTCAAAAGGTGAGAAGCTCCTTATTGATTCAGTTCGGTTCATCAGAAACTTCTTAGGTTTTAGTAAATCACTTCCAGGCTGTGATGTCAGTGCACTGGGGAACTGGCATCACAGAACCATCTGCTAAGTTGGACTGGCTGTAAGTTTTGGTGTGGTTAACATGCCTGTAAAAGTGAATCTGATTCGTACCTGAACTTCTCCTTCCATGACTCCCAGCAGGTGAAGCAGGTCCGTCTTGGACAGATCCGGCAGCGCTGCCCTCCTGCTCCCTGCAGCTTTCTGAGGTTTTTTGGCTGGTCCGGCTACTGCTGTCCTGCCGTCCTTCTCTTCTCGCTGGACGTTCATCTTCCTCTTTGAGAGCTCTGCTGTGTTCTCCTCTTCCTGCTTGATGAAACCTTTGGTGGGCTGGATGTACCCATCATCTGGACCCTCCATGGCGCAGTTCCTTGATCGCATTTTTTACCTGTGGGTTAAGAAAAGAGTCTTTTGTCTTAAAATGAAAAAATACCCAGATGTCGCTTGGCCTTGAAAAGTGCTGCATGGCACCAGTCTGACCTAAGTGTCAAGCCTCCACTCAGCTCATATACATGCTATGGGAGGTACGTCCCTTCAGAAATGTTGAGTTAAAATTCTGAGTATGAAATGTACAAACACAGTTTCACAGTTTGTTCAACAGGTTTAGTGTATGGGCGTACAAATTGTCCATTTTTCTGTGACAGCACAAGTTAAATATGAACAATTCATGCCTGCGTACACGAATCCTACGGATGATATGTCATGAGTGTTTGATGAAGTGTTGTGACGCTGAAAAGCTGACATTTTCATGGTTAGCAGAGAGGTACAATGCCAACATTTTATTCTGGTGTTAGGGCTGTTTTCCAGTAACAAAGCCCCTTTGCTTTTTGGCAGCCAAGATTTTGACTGCTCTTGAACGCACCACAAAAACACATTAGCAAGTGATGATAGGACAACTTTGACAAGAAAATAAAGGTGTTGAAATTTTTGCATGATGGATTACCTTTCTTACCTGTCAAAGTTTGATGGGTTTCACCACATAGAAAGAGCTGCCTGGAAGATAAAATGATTTAATTAAAAATTAAAAAAAAAAAAAAATAAGGAATCTCACTGTTTTCCATGTAAGAAGAAAAGAATAAATAATCAGCTAAAATTTCAAACACTCAACCACATCATGTAGAGCACAAAAACAAAAATCAAAATGGTCCATTTTAACGTTCATAACTTCGTCGTGTACTTCACACTTCAGCTTAGCAGAAGTTGTTGATGCCTTCTGAGCACAAACGAATGATGATGAAATCGACAGGCAGGCTGACAGCAGACTTATGGCTCACGGGGGGTCCAGACAAAAGAACAGGTTAAAGGATAGTGGATCTGAATGAGGCCAAAGTTCCCGGGCTGCAGGTCTGGATGAAAGCGGGCCGTGACTCAGCCTGAGAGAATCCTGGCAGTGAAGTGGTAGCAACCATGTTGCTGCTGCCTGTTATTAATAGTTGTTTCAGGGGAGATGCCAAATCTCCCACATTTTGAAACCACAGGACTGTCTTCTTTCTGTCGGTCAGATCGGCGAAGTGGAAGAGGACTAGTGGAGCTGATGGACAAAACTGAAGCCAAGAAGCAGCTGGAGGCTCGGGCTTCAGAGGAAGAACCTTCAGTGGGCGTCTGGGCGAGTGTCTGGAGTCAATCACAAGCTCTGCCATGTGCACTGAGCTGCAGGAGGACCTTCACACCGCACAACTGTCTGTACGTGCACTCAGATACACACCAGAGCAGCGCTGAGGAACCATTCAGATCCTTCCTTTAAGGAAGAAGAAATTCATTTTCTTTCCAGGAGAATTTAAATTTAATGCCATGTTTAATCCAGTTTTTGAAGAAACAACACTGAGATTTAAGTGAAATCTGAAGAAGTCGGTAAACAGTGAAGATAAGGTCTGTAAACAGAGACGGTTTGTTTGGAGGCTGTGTTGAAGTTTTCATCTGCGTTGCCAAGTGTTACATCAAAGTGTTTTGCAGGTTTCAGTTAAGCCGAGTCGCCACATGCCTGCACGGCGTCGAATGAGTCCCAGATAAGGAAAGCAATGCATGTAAACAGTTTACCTTCACGAGAGATAAACTCTGATTCATAGAGTCGTTTCACAGAGTGACCTTATCAGCGTTACACCGTCAAGTGCTGATGACAGAGCTCACTTTGAGGTTTTATCCACTCTGCTGCAAACACACTCTGAGACCTACATGACGTCTTGGAAACAGAAAACACCAGTTCCTTACATTTGGAGCTTTTTGTTATTTCAGTACTTACTACTTTCACTCTGTAACCAAAAGTGTGTAGTGCTTTTCGTCCACAGCTGCTCAGAAAAGATGACATTTTAGACAGTCGTGTGCATTGAACTTCTAGGTGTTTGTCTCTTTCCTTTTCCACAAAGAAATCATTTTCCTGGTTTAGTTTGAAAGAGCTCGACTGGTCTGCACACAGTCCTGCCCTCAACCACATCCAGCACCTTTGGGATAAACTGGAACGCCGACTGTGAGCCAGACCTCATCACCCAACACTGGACCTCACTCATGCAAATCCCTGCAAATAGATTCCAACATCTGAAACCAGAGGAGTGGAGGCCGTTATAGCAGCAGTATGATGCCCAAGGTTTTGGAATGAGAGTAATGCTCCCATGTCCATATACTTTTGGCAAAGAATGTGACTGACCCATGATTATAATGTAGTTTACTATCTAAGCTTTTGATAAAAGGGCAGTAAATATGCAATTACTAACTGGAGTCTTACATGTACTTTGAGGCTTTAAAAGATGTGTTTACATTATGGTGCTGGCAGCTGCTGCATTTGTGGAAGGTGGCTTCAAAAAAAGAGGCTTCCATCTACATGTCAGACTCCTATGGAACAAATGTAAATACACCAAAAATATAACCTGACAAATAAATTGTAGATTGCATCTTTTGGTCCTCCCGTTGGAGAGATATTTATGGAGACGCGATGAGGCTAAACTGGTCTCTCTGATTTACGCTTCGGCTCGGATAAAAAGCCCAGACAGCTGTGGCCTGTGGTCGACACACGAGACCTGCAGTGGATCAGTGGCAGAGATGGTATGTTGGCAGCAGGGTGCCTTACTGATTAGAAAGCTCATCCAGCTATGAGGTCACACGGTTGACCCCAGAATCCCACACGTGTCTGGAGGAAACTGATTCAGAAATTCACACTGTAACTGGCTGCACAATAATTACGTTTTTTTATTATTGTTTCTTTCTCACACGAAGCACAGATGTGATGATTTCTGATGTCTGGGGATAGTAAGTCAATCAGCTTCTCAAAACATTCCCTCTTGTTTCATTAACACAGCAAACGTGTTCTTGTCCAATACTTCACTTCATTGAACACCTCAGACTATGACTGAGGTTTACTAGCTGCGTGCTAACTGTAAGCACGTTAACGTGGTGACATTAGCTTTAGCATGTTGACATTAACGCTATAAGTGTTTACCTCTCCATGAAACAAACTTATGGTAACAAACTGTCATCATTTTTTATTTTGCACACTTACCAACCTATGCTAACATGCTCATAGCTACATAGAACTATGAACTTTAACCCTACATTCTGACAAATAAATGCACTATTTTCATTGTGTTATATGTTTGTGGTAGTTTTTAAAAAATAACACCAGATTTTTAAATAGTCAAATTTCTTGTTTCAATATTAATACTGCATTTTATTTTTCATGTAGCATTTAGCATGACTTAGCTGCTCCTTACAGCTCTGCTAACAGAGCACGTTAACATGCTTGCACCTGCACACTTATGACAGCTTCAGAGTACCTGCCCAGTTTTTCCAGTTGACACCAGAAGCAGACCAACATTGGACCAAGTCTGTTTTAACCAGATTGACAAAAGGTTTCTGTTGGTGAAAGAAAGGACCGTCAATCGTCCCTTCAACTGTCCAAACACTGACACCGGATCGCTGTCCTCCGCCTCTATCTGTGCAGCAGATGCAGCTGTTTGTTTGGTGAAATTTTAAAGGGGGGTATTTTTAGGGTCCAACAGGGGAATACTTCAGGGCTATCACTTTGTGATCCATCAGCAATCCCAAGCCTGAACCTCCATTTTGCTTCTCTCACTCTCACACTCGTCCACGACACCACTTGTTGCAAATAAACAGTCGATGTATCATGCTAGCTTAAAAAGCCTCAGCAGTTGTTAGGAGGTGACATACGGTCAGTCCCCGTGTTAAAAACACCACAGCAGTAAATAAGCAGTCACTGGCTCGTGTTTCTTCCCATCAGCTCATATTGTAATGATATTTCTGGTCTCTGTGGTTGGCAATTGTTTCTTCCTCTCTGACTCCCCTAAGGACAGCATGATCTGCAGTATTAGACTGTCCCCTTCAGTTCCATCATTCCCTGCTCGTTATCTCGGGGTTGGAACCCAGATGACCTCTGCCATAGCTGACTCACATTTATTGTGCTATGTGTTAGCACTGGTGACAATTAGCTGGCTAAAAGTAGGACTGCTGCTCAAAACTATCAAAACTGTTTTCTGGGAACAAGACTGGGCTCTGTTGTCTGCATGGTGCTGCAGTGGACTGTATTTGTCTCTTATTTTGCTTTACTTTTTACTTCTTATTGGAGGTTTTGCTGTATGTAAACTTGCTCCCTCTCTCTTGCTAACTCATATCCCTTTGGTTTACCTGCGTTATGTCCCAACCAAACGTCCTGTTTCAAGATGAAATACGTCACATTAAAGAAAGGCTCAGAAAGTTGGAAATGTAAAGGCAGCAGGCCTCTAACCGTGGTTAATGGTATTTTTCTGTCGTTAATGGTTTGAAACTGTACCCAGCCTTAAAATGTGATGATTAATATGACGTCTAATAAAAGTTGACTTTAATGTAACTGTGCAGAGATCCCTGCAGTGTGTCTTGGCAACCGTCCACGTTCACCAGCCCAACCCTGTAGTTCCTCAGACTTTGAGCTTTTCATGTGTAACGTGATTTAAACATGCAGATTCAAAAATGACTATAAATGGGAACGATCAGCTTCGACGGGAGGTTTGAAGGAGTACTGGGCTGCAGTTGACTCGGGGGGGAGTAATGCAGGAGGGATTTAGATACAAAGTTCTCAGAGGCAGGAGTCCACTATAGAATAACTTTCCAGCAGAGCCAAAACAAATAAACCCCTCTTATTAGTACACTGTTTAGTAATTCTGCAAATTCAAAGCATGATTTGTTAGATTTCAATCACAGATTTCATTACTCACTGAATGCCTGTGACCCACACATTTCACTGGTTTAAAATCCTTATTTCTTCTCAGACTGTCCTCAAATAGAAACCAGCACACCACCTACATCTAAAGTTTACTAAACTGCACCAGGATAAATTAAAGACAAACAATTACTGTAACTTTGTGATATTTTCTAAAATTGTGTAATATTAAAAAAATAAGGTCTGCTGGGCCGATTTTGATTTCTTTGCATTTTCAGTCCAGCCTGCTCAAGCCAAGTGTAGGCTGAGACAGCAGGGGGAAACGCTGAGTATAATCTAAATAAATATAAATGAATAAAGCCTGTACATCAGATCACTGATGATGCCATAGCAACCCTCTTAAACACCACCACCTGCCCACTCCACTTCACTGCATTCCCATCTGAAAATCCTCTTTTCATGATGTTGAACACAGAAACAGTGAAACAGACTTACAGGTTTATGTGATAACCACCAGTTTTAATTCTTTCAAACTTGCTAATGAGAAATCATGTTTTTCCAATAGCTATGTGCTAATACTACAATACCCACCGTAGGCTTGTTGTTAACCCTAACCCTAACCCACAGCAAATTTTACAAAGTTGTAGCAATAGTTACAGAATTTATCCAAATTTGACTCAAAATCCAAAATTGAACTCATTTAAGCTGCTGGTTGTTTTCATAGAAACATGACATCATCCCACCTTATGACGCAGTCGATAGGTGCGTCTCAAAGTCAAAGGAAGGATCTGTAATGAACACCTCTGAAGGACTGTTCCAGTGTCCAGGATCCTTCAAACAAAACACTGACTCTTGTGAGCCGAGGGAACCCACCATCCTATGAACATGTCTTCTGCTCCCTCCCAGCCCTCCCAGTTATTGCCACCAGCTGCTGTTTGCTGTTCTGCTGTCTTTTAAAAATGTGTTAAGAAGGAGTCTTGCCTGGCTTCTGTAGGAGCTGATGTGGGAGAACCCAACCTACCAAGGAAGCGTCCTTGACTTTGAGAAGCAGCTACAACATTCATCAACAAAACTTGAGTTCCCCATATGTGAAAACCTTCTGGTCAAGTTAGGTCCTGCCATTCACAGCCAATAAAATTACATGAATTAAAAACAGAAAATGAGAAGAAACCCCGTTGGCACAGTGAGAAGAAACAGTTTTAATGGGAAGCCTCCCCCAGCCACCAGCCAGAGGTTAGTCTGCTCCCTGAGCTCAGATGGCGGGACGCCACCAGCTGTTTGGAGGTTTATTTCTATCCAGCTCAGCTTGTAAAACAGTGCGAGTGCTGACAGAAATCAGGGTGGAAACCTGTGCTTTCTGAGCAAACTTTGTTACAGCACGTCACACTTCAGTTTCACTGGTCAAAGTGCCATTTAAAGAGTCACAGCTTTAAATGTGTTTACTGGTGTAAATACACTTAAACCTGGGGAATGTGGATTAAAGTGTTTCACTGGTTTTAGATTGGACGGACGTCATCGGAGGCCTGAATTCTTCCCCAGTGACTCCCTGTGGGGGACCAGCAGGCCACAGTTAGCCTTTAATCTACCTTCTCACATCAACATTAACATGACAAGACAGCAAACAACCTGAGCTTCACTCTCTCAGGATTGAAATAAGACAAGCAGCCATGACAGCAACATGGAACAACTGCAGGCAGCTGATCGTGCTGTGATAATGAAAGAACAGAAAGAGTAAATAATTTCATAATAATATACTTTACCACAGCTAAGTCACACAACGTAAACCAGTCAGACAAAGATGAAGTGAAGTAAACAAGATTAAGACCGTGTGATATGAAGGAACACTCCAGAACAGCTACTAAACGGACCCTCTGCTGTGAGCTGCTGTTTCTCAAGTCATTTACAAAAGGGAAACTGAGTCATTAACACCCGTCCTCACTTTGATTTGTAACCATCAGTGAAATCAACAGCTTGAACGTTAGAACCACTGAGGGCCTTCCAGCGTAAAAAAGTCTAGCAGATCCAAACAACAATTACATTACGAACATTCACTCCCTTTTCATCTTGGTGTAATCAAACGAAGAGTGAAGCTGGCTGAAAGAAGTTTTGTGATGATGTCATGCAGACCTAACTGGGAACTGTTTTTTACTCCCATTATGTCAAGGTCATGGCTTCATTATCTTGTCATCTGTACATACCAAAGTAATTGCGTGACTGCTGTTCTCCCCTCAAGGGTCAAATAATCCTGACAGCGAAGCCACAAAGCAGACAAACTGCCAAGAGCTGATAGCAGTTGATTTATTTATTCTCATGGCGTTAAAATGAGGAAATTCGCTCAGGATACTGAATTTCCTCAACACAAAATGTAAGAAGTGTCCTCTGACACACACTCCGGGACCATTGAACATCTAACCCCAGAAAAACATTCAGCATGTCAAAGGTTTGACTTGACGAAGGTTTCACCTGTCAGTAGAGATGAACTTCAGAGCTCCTCCTTGAATGTCCCAGGAAACGCTGTCAAAGACAACCAGTCAGGACGAAGTCACACACGGGTCTTCACTTTGCATCGGTCAGTGCACATTTGGTTCTTGGGGTGCACATTCACCTGAATTTACCAAAAATACTGTGACGGCCTGCAGGATCTGCTGCACCAGGCTGCGTGTGAAGACTGACGGCCGCAGCTTCTTGCATCAGCGTTTTGTCCTGGCAGCTAAGAATCCACAGAAAAACCACTCGACATGGCAGGCTGCAACACACCGCACAGCACTCGACTTAATATCAGGCTATCGAGCGCCCGAGCCTGAAATAGTGACACTTACAGTCAGGGCTCAAATGTCACTACAGGCTCACGTCAGCATCTTTAGCTCGTCACAGCGACGTGAAAATAGGACAATTATTATCTCGACTACCTGCTCCAGAGGCTGGAAGGCTTTGCGTTGTTCCTCCATTAAATTTCACGTTACTTGTTATGATTTATTGTGGAGCTGAAAGCAGACTGTGACGACTTGTTTTCCTCAGCAGTGATCTGTAATGAGCAGAGCTTTGGTCCCGATGAGGGTGGTGTGCGGGTGGTGGGAGCGATGCTGCTGCCCATAATGTTTCCTCTCCACCTGAGTCCACGTTTCAGTGTTAAAACAAAGAAAGATTGATATTATTTAAATGTTTCATCACCGACTGCAGCATGTCGAGGTCTGTAAACATTTAAGTCCAGATTGCAGCCTTCGTGCTGTACTCGGCACGTCTTTGCACTTTCTGACAGCTGGAAAGAGTTTGAAACTTTCAAACAAGTCTGAGTTCTTCTAAGTTACCTTTTTTTTTATAACTGTACCTTTTTTAGGTTCATATGCAGCATCTAACCTGCCCTCAGCAGCTGTGGGGGTCTGAGGGCTCCACAGGTGAGCGAGCAGCAGGGCTGCCACACAAACAGAAGTCACACATGCAGCAAACTTAGCTGTTAAACCAAGAGGTCCACAGGCTCTGCAGACAGGCCGTTTCAGAGAGCTGTAATCCTTTGTAAACCTGTGCTTTAGACATAAGCTGTGTGACGTAAATGCAGTTACTCCTTTTACTTAGCGGTTTACATTTCTGTTTCTTTGACCAAAACTAGAATCATTCCTCAAGTCATCATTTTGTCGACATAATCAAGGAAGCAATTAAGTTCCCTGCAAAACGTTGGCCTACTGGTGTAAAAAGGAAGCGAAGGTATTTCATCTTTGCTCGTCCATCCTGTCACCTGAGCCTTTATGGAATTATGACAAACGCTTGCATGCACGAGCACACTGAAGCTTCGGATTCAAGGTGAAAATGTTCATCGGCATTCAGACATTTGACAGCAAACAAATGTTTAATCGTCTGTTTAAGCCGTTAAAGTCAACGTACACTGGCTGTTTAACGGAGTTCTGCTTAAAAGGAGAACTTTGTGCCTTTGAGTGGGATTTCATGGCTAACTTTGTTCCCATGTCCTTAACAAACAGACGCCGTCATCACGACACCTTAAATTAGCTGAGGGAAATCTAAAGCAGAGTCCCACACGCTCCCAACCAGGGTGACTTTAACCCTCCAAATTGCAACACATTCTTTGTCAGTCACCAGGGGACGTTCAGCGGTTTGAGCAGGAGCTGTAATCAGCAGTGACCAGTCCAGAAAGCTGACATCATTCCCAACGAGCAGCCGACCAACAGCCAAGTCTCACATGCCTTTCAAATGGAAGGAGCATGAAGTCACTTCCCTCATAAACTCTGGGAGTGAAAAGAGCGGGTGAGGAGGGGGTGAGGAGGGGGTGAGGAGCGGGTGAGGAGGGAGAGAGCGTGTAGAGAGCACAAAAAAGGGTTGACTGCCGCTCAGTTTGCATTTTTACAAGCCATTTAGCTCCTGAGTGCTGATGAATCTCAAGCGGTTGGTGGTCAGCCCGCCGGTGACTTAGCCATCACTGAAATGACTCATGAGAGCAGAACAAGCTGGGACCGTCCCATAAGTGACCTCAGAGGTGACTCCCATCATCGCCATCACAGAGCATCACAGCAATACAGACAGAAAAGACAATGAAATCTCTCATGTCACTGAGCAGGCTCAGTGTGACAGCAAAGAACGAACATCAGCGGCGACCTGACAACAATCTCATCGATTCAAGCTTAAAGTCAAACTCAGCACCTTGGCTTGATTAATCGGTGCTAACTAAAGTGGAAATCAACAAAAGCAAAAGAGGCCTGATGGCACAGGTGGCGAAGCAGGAGAAGAGGAGGAGCGACAGAAACCGAGCCAAAACAAGAGCGAGCAGCTCGGCGAGCTCGATGGAGAGGCGGCTTACGAGTGGCTGGATGGAGCTGCATCAGCTGACGGCCGGGGCTCGCAGCAGGCAACAGACGGATGAAGCAGTCCAAGTACAGGAGCTGACAGCGTGGTCAAAAGTTTGCTGGAAGAAAAATATTGAATGTGGATCAAAGTCGAAAACCAGGTGGAGGGTACAGCGTGGCCGGGCTTTAATCTGACAGAAAATATAGCATTCATCAAATAAGCACCGAGACCCCCGGCTGTCCGTGTTTCTCTCATGTTACGGCCTTTTGGGGATCCGGAGCTGAACAATCCAACATCACTTTGCCACAGTAATCCATCAAGATGTTATCAGTTGTTTGAAATGCCCTGTGTGGAACACAGAACTGTACCCAAACAAACCCAGTTATGCTGTCATGGGAACAGCAGTCGCTGTTATGAAACCAAACACGCCGGCAGACGCTGCCGGACAAAACCCCACCCCACCACCCCCCACCACCCCAAACCTCCCACACAGATTACTGAGCTGAATTAGCCCAGTGATCTCATGGTTCCCGTCTTATCAGCTGACCTTGGGCTGTCTTGGGCTTCATCTGACTGAAGGCAAACACTCGCAGGAAGCTGCTGTAACTGGGGAGGTGATGAGGCAGAGACAACGGCAAGTCGTTATGACCCTCGCCAGATCTCAACCCATCCCGTCATCCCTCCAGTCGACTTCAGACCTGAAGCTGCTCTGGGGGCTCACAGTGGAACAACAGCTCACCAGGAAACTGACCCATGGATGCATTAAAGGACAGTCTGGACACATGAAAGCTGCTCAGTGGCACATGAAGCCCAAAAGGTTCCTGCATATAAAATTAGCAGGATCCTCCTCACTTCCTGTTTAACCCACACCTTCTAAACTTTCCAAGAGTTTTCAAATCAATCAGATCGTGAGGGTTTCCACTCTGATGGGGAGGAGTCTTTGCTGCTGGTGTAAAGACGGTTCAAAGGTGAGAGAGTGATGAGTCGTCATCAGTGCTGCCATGGAAACGCAAACCGTTCGATACACCCAAACACATCATTTCTGTCATCGTGGTAGTTTGACTCTTTCAACACCCCGTAAGGATCTGGATCATCACCAGAACCTAATCAGTGGTCGCCTGGCCTGCAGCCGGTCTGTCCAGCACGTTTTACAGAAACCTGATGATAAACTTCAGCTTGACGCGCCCTGCTGACCGACAGAGCAGGCAAACGAACACGCTCACGCACACGTTTCATCTTCACATAAACAGCAAAGCTGTCTGTGAAGCATCACATCCCCGTTTCTAATGTCAGAGGGCTTGTAAAGAACAACAGTGGAAAAAAAGGCTATTAATGGAGAGAAAGATCCCACGGGGTCTGGGCAGGGCAAAGCATGCTGGGTACGATAACACAGAGGAGGTCGAGGAAGAGCCCCTCTGTTTGTTGCTTTAATTTAACATGGAGCAAATGAGGCACATTTTCCAGAGACAGACTGTGACAGCAGACAGACTGCGACCCGTCACCCGGGGACAGACAGAAGGTGACCCGTCGTCCTGACGATGAGGTGTCACCGGTTTGATTCTTGCAGCAGACGTCAGCGGACCACAGCAGGATCTCGTGGTCACTGTTGTACCTTCTCACGTTAACAAAGGCTCGTCGGGCTGCTGACTCATCTCCTCTCTGTTCGTACGGCCGAGAGCCCCTGGGCCCCCGGGGGCCGAGCTTTGAGCTCTCTGCTAACAGATCTATGAAACGAACGGCCGCTGCTTCCTGTGACTTCACTTAGTGGGCCGTGAATGAAGGGAGCCATAAGTCCTGCAGCCGCTTCATTCATGAGTCACAACGCACTCAGCCTCGCTCTTCAGGGTGGACCTTCATTCCAGTAACTCGTCCACGTCTTGCCCAAGATGGTCACACTTTGTTTCTACGTGACTTGATGTGTTTGTTTATTCAGCACACTGTGCTGCTGCTGCTTCTGTTGAATCCTCTGCTGCCCTTCCTGAGGTTTCTCCTCTTTGGTGGGGTTTCCCCTTCGCTGACCCGAGGGTTACCGGATGGTCGCGGGTTTCGTAGAGAGAGCCTGTATGTACAAACTGCTGCGGCTGCTGCTCACTGCACAGTGTGACTGAGCACAGCTTTGTGTAGGAACGTGTCACATAATCAAGTCCTTCAGAGTTTAACTTGGGGCTCCTCTACAAAATGCAGGAGGCATCTTAATTCAGCATCATGAGACATGTGACCGCTTGTCCAAACTTTTAAAAACAGACACCTGTTTGTGATGTCCTACCTGCTCCCAGCTCCTCTGAGGTGTCCCAGCTGGTCAGTCCTCGCCGATGAGTTCACAGACAGAACAGACAGAACATCACGGCGCTGACGGTCTCTGAAATATCTTCTGTCCTCCGCGGCCACAGAGCAGCTAAGCGAAGCTTCGTCCTCTCTGGGTTCTGGTCTGTGAGCCCTCAGGACGACAGACTTCCAGCTGTGGTGAAGTCCGGCTTGTCTCTGCTCAGCGCTGACACTCGGCTCTATATTTAACCTGTGCTCTCAGTCTGTGTTAGCAGCTGAGCCGACTGCCTGACTGAGGCTTTAACAAACCACCAACAGCTGAACTATGAGCCAGTCCAGCAGCGTGGCCACTCCTCCCTCTGCTCACAGCCAGGGGCTCAGCGAGGCTTGGCTCAGCCGGGCTCAGCTGGGCTGGGCTGGGCTGGGCTGGGCTGGGCTGGGCTGGGTTCAGCTGGGCTCAGCTGGGCTCAGCTCGGCTCGGCTCGGCTCGGTTTGATGAGGTTTGCATTAGTTGTGTTATTGCTTTACTTTAGTTTAGGAGGTTGTGTTTTTCCTCAAAGCTACACTTCTTTACTCCAAACTCTAGTGGAGGTTTTAAGTTGGCAAACGTGACCAAATGTGTGGAGTCTGAATTCATTTACTTTTTAATGGTTTTAATGGAAAATTGGAAATCAAACTTCAAACTCAAACATTTGATCCCAGCTGTTGTCTTTAAAAACACAAAATGCTTCATTTTGGATCAAGGCAGCACATTTTTATTTTTTATCTTTTGTCTCACTGCAGCCGCTTGTAAGAAAAAAGAAAGCAGATGTCCAGTTGTTTAACTGGAACTAACAACTAATTATTGTGCACAGAATATAGAAATTCAGTAACTTTGTGAAAACAAATGAATGCATTTTAAGAACCTGATCAATGCAAATACTTGAGCTGAAAGTTTCCTGTTGTGTCTGCACAGTTCAGCAGCCGTGCAGCTCGGCCGTGGAGGCGCAGGGTGTTCGCGCTCTGCCGCTCCTCTTTACTCATCGTTCTTCAGCCGCAGGGGAAGACCCGGACTCGGACCTGCTGTCGGACCTGCTGTCCCGACCGTCCGGCCAGACGAGCCCTCAAACACCAACTGAGTCCTCCACGCCTGTGAACACAACAACGTTTGGTCCTCAAAGCAGGCGGGAGTCTGAGCCGACACGCAGCTTCAGCAGACACACACACACTGACGGTCAGCTTTGCTGCCCGTCAGTGTGTGTTTGTGTGTGTGTGTGTGTGTGTGTGTGTGTGTGTCGCCCAGTCAGCAAGCTAACCCTAACCCACATCAATTCATAAAACAAAGAGCTGAGGCCAAAACAGCTCACACACACTCACACACACACACAGACTCACACACACACACACACTCTCACACACACTCACACACACACACAGACTCACACACACACACACACTCTCACACACACTCACACACACTCACACACACACACACAGACTCACACACACACACAGACTCACACACACTCACACACACACAGACTCACACACACACACACACACTCACACACACACACAGACTCACTCACACACACACACTCACACACACACAGACTCACTCACACACACGCTGACAGGAAGTGTGAGACGAGCTGCTGTAGATCCAAAGGGGTCGTGACGCTGTGTTGTGTGACGTCTCTGTCGTAACAGAACGTAAAGTACGTAAAGTTAAAAACAAACTCCGTGGCTTCCTTTGGAGGCGCGTTGTGTTGTCATTAGAACAAATAAATCCGATGCGCAGGTTGCTGGAGGAAGTTTGGAGCTTTTAACAGCCTGCTGTGATGTCAGCACATCCGTGACGTAATAACATGACGTCGGCTCAGCGTGATACTGATGCTGACTGCCGGCTTCATTTCCAAGCAGCTCTTCTCGTCATCTCTTCATTAACGATCACATCAGCACCACACGTTCCTTTCTGTCTGTGAGGTGTTTCTAAACTCTCGCGGTGTTTGTTGATAATCCGTGACGGTGAGCGTGTTGTGGCTGAGTATTTAGTGAATATTCCTGTACAATCCAGCTCGTTCCTGTCTGTTCAGCTGCTGTTCATTCTTGTCAGAATAAAAAGTTGTCGTGCTGTACAAACTCCAGCTCTCTGCACGGAGCTGAGGTCAGCAGGCTGCCAGTTTCACACACATCACCGCTGTTCCGGAAACGGCCTTCACAATAAAACACAGAGAGCGGTTACGATGTCTTACATTTGAATTAGATTTCTTTGTTTCGTTTAGTTTGTTTTTTCCGATACTTTCCTTTCACGTGGACCATATAATCAGATAGTTTTATTGTTTGTTTGACTTCACAGACCTTCGTGTCCTTGTGTACTGCAGTGATCACCTGCATTGTGTATTTTAGTTTTCTCTGTGTTGTTAAACCAGCCAGGTGTAGTTTAAAAGTTTGAAGTGAAAGAGGAAGAAAAAGAGGAACAAACTTCTATCAGCTGGAACTGTGATGGTCTGATGGTTCATCTGAGGGTGTCAGATTGGATTTGTCCCTTAGAAATGTTTCCGTTCGGTAAAATAATGTGATTGCTTTAATTTAATTCAATTAAAACCCAGCACAAAAACAATCATGTAAAATCAATCAATAAATAAAAACAAGAAATACTTGTACTTCACTTTTTTATCTTCATGCCACTTTTTCCTTTGGTGCCTCTACAGTTCAGAGTTAAACATTGTTCTTTTAACTTCTCTACGTTTATGTGACAGCTTTAGTTGTTTCACAAATTATGATTTTTACACACGAAATGTATGAAGTTCATTGGCAGTCCAGCTGAAAGAATTAGTCTATTAATCAATTAACAGTCAACAGTCAATTGACAGAAAATTTATTGGCAAGCATTTTTCCTGTTAAAACATGTGATGGTTCTGTTCTGCTTTTCCTCTGAATGATTTGAACCATCTGAATGTGTTTGTGATAAAGTGAAAACAGAGTGAAGATGTCACCACATTTCTCACAATTCCACAAGTTTTACAAGCCAAGCAATCAGTGGATTAATGGAGGAAATAATCAGCAGACGAATCCATAATGAAAAGAATCATCAGCTGCAGTCAAAATGAGCTCCAGCTCAAGCAACTGCTACAGTGAAATCCTGCTGTTAGGTTAATGCAGGAGTCACAGTCAGCTGATCTGAGGTCAGATATGACAGGACAGCAGTCACAGGGGACACTTCACTGCACTCACGACTTTTAACTTTGAATAGCACATTTTGCAGATGCCAGGCTACATACTTTTACAATTCAAGACTTTTACTTGTAGAGTTTACTTACAATGTGGTATTGGTACTATTACTTGGGTGAAAGTTCCCAATAGTTCCTGCATCAATGAATTTTCAATGAAAAATGTCTCGCCGCACAGTACACAACATTTTATCACACTCTTGAATTGGAGCTTTTATTTTGAAGCCAACAGTCTCAGACTTCCGGTAGCGAGGCGGCTCGTCGCTGGTAACTTTCGAGTCAGCGGGTCGCAGCAGCAGCAGTCAGGCAGAGGCAGCTACTCAGAGTCGGTTTGCTGCCTGAGTCGCCGATGAGCAACACTATCATCTGCGGAGGATCATGGAATAAACATGGCCAACAATAGAAGCTTTTTCCTTCAAGGTAAGCTGTGACACTCCGCTCCGCTGCTCCGGGCGGCCAGCAGCCATTTTACCCGCACTCGGTCTTCGGATTCCTGCTTGCCGAGGCAGTTTTTGGTTCCTCTGGTGTTGCACATAATCGGTCCAAAATATGTGTGGCTCCGGAGCGGGTGCACAGTCGGCTAGGTGGCTAACGTTAGCCTCACAATGCCTGCTGCTGTAACAAGCTCATCCTCCGCTAGCCGGGCTGAAATGAGCAGTGCCAGGCCGGTGACAGTGCCACATCGCCGGGCCTCGAGAGGAAGACGAAACGGGGACTGGGCGGTCCGGTCGGGCGGATTTTAAGCCGGATCTCTGGGCTTGCAAGCCTGAGCTAGCATCGTTAGCGCTGACGTTAGCTGCGTCTGCAGTATGGGAGCTGGATGTAGCGGAGACAGGCCTTCCTGCCTCTGCTAGGCTGCAAGCTGCCACACAACGTCTATACAACACAATAAAACACACCAACACTCAAATAATAAACATAAAAAACATTCAGAGGTTGTCCTGACAACCAGCAACCTGCTGTAGGCTCCAGACCAGCCTGCTAACGTCCCAGCTGGAAATAAGAGGTGACCAATGTAAATGATCTAAGATTGTAAACAGTACGTTTCCAAATGTTTATGTGTCATGACTCAGTGTGGTCTGTGCGTGTCTCACGGTTCCCATTTTAACCGCACAGGCCATACACTTAAACACATCACCAGATAAAGAGAAAACCTCCAAGCTTCTTGGTGAGGACTCACCTGTCCTCTCAGGTGGGAGAGGAGCTGGCTGGGTTAGATGTGGCGTTACTGCCTTGCTCAGTGGCAGTGTGACAGCACGCTGTAGTGTGCACTTAACTTGTGACGAGGCAGGTAAGAATATGAGAGTAAACCGTGTGTTTCTGTTGAGCGAACGAGCCTCCAGCGTCACCTAAACGTTATTATGTTGATCATTTTTAAACCTCTTTACATTTAAAGGCAGAAGCTGGTGATTATTTCATGTTATTGTCAGCAAATCCCTTCATTAGAGCCACACCACAGGATGAACAGGAGTCAGCATCACAGCCCGATGATCTTCTCCTCTGGGCCTCAGAGCTCCACTGTTGTCCAAAAACTACTCAGTGAGCCTCACTTTAGCACTGGGTGGTGTGTTCCCTTTTGACTGTGGACACACACACTGTCATTTATTTTGACTGAGACCCCCACACACACACACAGGGCTTTCATTTGCTCGTGCACAGCTCACCAGTCTGCTGTGTTTCCATTTGGGAAGCACGTCAGTCTCTGTTATTTTTTAGGACATTTAATGTCTTTATTAGATAGCAGCGGTGGAGGGATGACAGGAAACGAGGGAGAGACGTAACAAAACTCTGGACTTGACGAGCGGGAGGAGAAGCGATCTCATGCTCTGCAGCTTGAGAAGGAGTTGGAGCAAGCGGCAGGACTGCGATGGGAATCATGTGTTTCGACTGCATGTTTAATGTAAGGATGAGCTGCAGTGACAACAGGCTGCTCGGTGTGCTGGGACGCATCGCGTGGTTCGTCCTGCACAGAGTCCTCCCTCACACCCCACACACACACACAGAATGAATGAGTGTGCTGAAGCTCAGCGGGAACCTAAATGTCCCCTCGCTAACGTTATGGGGCCATTTGTTGTGATTTATGAAGCTGGAAAGCGGAGCACGACGTGAGTGTGGCAGACTCTGTTTGTTAGCTGGAACGGGTTTGGTTTGGCTCATGCAGCATCGAACCAAATGATGGAGGCAGAAGAACTCCGGGATGATAATGTTAATATGTGATTGGTTTGAACTTTAGAAGGTGATTATTTTGTCATTTGAAAAGCCTCAGATGTGGATAATTCACCTAAAAGAGTTTTCCCCCTCGATGTTCAGACTGCTCTGCCACTAGTCTCGTCTTTTCAGTGTGTGCTAATCCAATTCTGCAGCTGCACGGGGAGGGCAGAAGCTTTATGTGTGACGCCGGGAGGAAAATGGGCCTCGACGCTCCGAATTTGGCTTGGAAAAAGACGCAGCTTTTAAAGCCTCCGTTTAAGCCTCGTGTTTGTTGGAAACAACAGGAACCGATTGTCGGTAACATTCACCCGCCAGGCCTGCAGCCAGGCGGATGACATACGCTGACATGATTATGTAGATGAAGTTTGTCTCGGTGTGTTTAAAACAGCCGCACTGAAGTGATGCTTGGTTGAGGTGGAGGATATGTCACGTTTCCCCCAGAGAAAACCCGTCTTCTCTGTGTTGTTATCGTCTGCTGTTTTTGATGTCCATGTCACAAATTTCAGTTGATTTAGTCAGGAAATGGGAAGCCAGGGCGCCGTGGCAGATGTGGCAGATGTCAGCTGCGTCTCACTGCGTGTTTTCTGGCACATCACAAACGCTCTGATGAGAGATGAGCACAGTTTCCAGTTGCTCTGAAGTTGAGGACCTTGTGAACATTGTAACATTGTAAAAACTCATAATATCTGGTGCTGTAATAATACTGTGTATCATCAGAGAGATGTTGGTGCTGTCCAGCCAGTATCTCCATACACGCTTATCGAAATGATCAGTGAAAAGAATCTGTTAAAGGGACAGTTCACCCCAGAATCAAACAGTTGTGTTTACGCCTGCACGCCGCCTGTGGTCGGAGGCCTTATGTTCTCGACTTGTTTGTCCATCTGTAAATTCTTGTGCACGTGATATAAGTGCTTCTGGTTCCCTCTCTCCCACAGTGCTGTTTTGGTGTGAGTTGCAGAGTTCTGGAGATATCTGCGCTGAAGGAAACAAACCGTTTTTCATCTCCTTCAGCGAAGGAGGCAGACATCTCTACAGCTGATGTCTCCAGAACTCTGCAGCTCACACCAAAACAATCCAGATGGATAAACACCCCCACAGGTAAGAGGAAAATGTGTATTTTTTTGATTTTGGTGTGAACAGTACCTTTAAATAATTAAGTCTGCTACAAGAAAAATGTGCCCTTTGATGAAACCTCTTGTTGTTTTTAGAAAAAAGCTTTGCAGAATTAGCACGCTGCCCCTTTGCTAAATGTTACCCGTTTTAACATCTAGCTGAAATGATCAGAATGTGGTCATTTCAGCTGATGGCTGTGTCTTACTCCTGTGTCCCTGCACTGATGTGAATCTGGTTTATTATTCAATCCAAGCCCTGGGTAGGTCAGAGACCAGGCGGGATGGAGGGTACAAGCACAGCTGGAGCTTTTCCCTCTCTGGTGACAGTGAAGAGGAAAGGAGACCAGAGTAAGCACTCCTCCAGCCCTCCTCAGCACCACCAGAGCTGCACTGCATCACTTTCCCAGCACACATTCAGAAGGAGGCCTCAGTGACACCTCAGCTGATGAGCAGGCGATTCCCGTCTCTGATCACATTCGCACTGACCTGTTTAGTGCCCATCTGTGCGGCCTGCATGTAAACCCTCCCCTGTCTCACAAAATGGAATCTGCTAAGGTTGGACCGATTTTTGGGCCGATAGTAATTATTGATCACTGGGACGGGACAGGTTCCTCCTGATCTGCAGTGAATGTGGCTGTCTTTGCACCTATTTAATTACTTGTACATTTAATCTGAATTTAAAATCAAGTGTTTTCAATTAATTTGTTTACTTTGTGTAATTTATTAGAAGATAGTAGGAAAAAGCCCGTAATCATAAGTCATAGATATAAACTGTTTGGGTGATTGATCGGGTCTACAAAATGTCTGTATTGGTGGAACTTGATTGACAGCGGCTGATGGCCGAGCGTTCAGCAAGGTCGTGATAAGAACTGCTTAAAATGACAGAAACCGTCTTCGGGAAAAATCTGTTTGACATGTACTTTGAGTTTTTAGTTTGGCTCGTGTCCCATCTGCTAACATAAGCCCCTCGGCTTATGAGCTGTACTGCAGCCAGCCACCAGGGGGCGTCCACATGTTTGGGCTTCACTTCTGGGAAGTGTTTATTTTTGTCTATCTTCACACAGAGTCAAAGGGGTAGACTAAAAGAACAGAAGTACATACCAGCCAGAATTCAGGGTTGTATTTTCCACTTTGAAAGCAGTAAAATGTTAAAATAAACACAAGCTGTTGGCACACTGAACACAAACCACAGCAGTGTAGTCTGGTCAAACCCCAGAACCCCTTTTATGGTGCAGACGTGTCATTATTTACAGATACTGATACACACAGGGACACATTGAACCATGTGAAATATGCTGTGGAGGTGTGTTAACATGGAGCACACACACACACACTTTGACCATGACATGTTTTTGTCCCTGTTGTCCTCTCAGTGCGAGTGTGGTGAGTGTGGAGGAGATGGACAGGCAGCAGCCGGCTTCGCCCGAGGAGAAAAAGGTAAACACTTCTCCCTGAGCTCTTCACTTCCTCTCGCCTTCTGACTCCGACCTCCTCCACCAGTGGCTGCAGATCAGCCCTGCAGGGGGCGCCACAGCCTGGCTGCTGCTGCTTCTGACTGGACTGTGGGGAGTTTAACTGCTTTATTAGTTAGTTAATGAATTTTCCTACTTGATGTCAGTCCACCACTTTGATCCAGGGTGAATTATCTCTTGCTAGATGCTAAGGAAGCATGTTAAATGATGAAATGTGTCCAGTTAAGTTGATTATTTTATTTATGCAAAAATGTACATGTGACACCGTGATAAATTGTACAGACCAAGTGTTAGCATATTAGCACATTTCCCTGCGCTAATGTTCTCATGCTAATGAGCAAACTTGCAAAAATCAACACGTTAAATGTCATCATGTTACCATGGTAACCTACATGTGTTTTAACACAAACAAATCTGTCAAACGGACAAACTTTTAGTGGTGTAGCAGAACGGAGCTGACCTGTGATTTAAAAGCTGTCACTTTGGCCTTCGTGGAGTGAACCTGCCATCAGCAGGTTACGCGCGTTAGCATCCGGCTGGTTGTTGAACAGATGAGCTGAGGATGACAAAGTACAGAACCTGCTGAAGCGAAAGTCTGAGTCTTGTTTCAGTCTCCTCTAACTGTACTGACTTTTTTATTAATGTGTCTCCACAGTCTCCAAGTCTTAGGCACTTCACTTCCTCTGACCCTTTGAGGACGTATGAAAACCGGCCAAATAACCACATGAGGCCTCTGAGCAAGCTGGTGCCCAAAAGGCTCAGGTACAGTGTGTGATGTGATGTCATATCCTGCTGCTGTTTTTTCTTCTTTGGCTTCTTCACGGAAAATTTTCAACCCGTTTGTAAAGCAACAATTGACCATGAAGTCATAACATTTCAGTGTAAATGATGTGGTGTCCCTCATTCACTTGGATCCCACTTGGACATGAATACAGTAATGATAATTAGTTTCATAACAGACTGGTGTTTGTGCTGCAGACCAGCGAGGGGAGCAGCGTTTAAAGGACCAGTTGACTAATCACACACATTACAAGAGACAAACTTTTTTTAATGGGATTCAAAAGGTGAAAAAGTTTTATTTGATCTTATAGCTCGTCACGACAGAAACCTGCTGTGCCTTTGAGGTGATTTAAGCATCATAAATGTGATTAGTTAATGCTTAACTCACAGTCTCGTGATGGTTGTCTTTGTCTTCCTGTCCTGCAGTGAGGTCCCTCTCACAGTAGCAACGTCCTCCCCCATCCCCAACAGAAACAACTACTTCATCATCAGTCCTGCACCTTCACAAGGCATCGTTTTACAAGGACGGCACTTTCAGCATGCACAAATACCTTCTGCAAGGAAACAAGTCCAAAGGTAAGACGCAGCGTGATCCTGTTTGGGAGATAATCACTCATCGAGGTTTCCTGCAAACAGGAAGTGTAATGCTGGCATGGACACAGTGACAACGTGGGCTTTTGTTTACTTTCTGGCAGACTGGAAAGTGTGCCAACTAATTAGCTGTTAGTTGTGACTTGGACACACAAGAAAACTTGTGAGGTTAGCTGATGTAGCTGTGAAGCTGTTATATCCACCTTTACATTGTACATACATGTGCTGTCTTCTAAAGCACCAGACTCCTTTAACAAAACTGCCAGTTTTACCTCACAGAATGCAGGATCTGCTCTCTGTAGTTCTCATTTGTTCTCATTCTCAGTGCAGTAATGAGCCTTGATCCATGTCTCAAACTGCTGTGTTGGGTCCTTGAGTTTGACCTGGAAAGCGCTGGAAAAGTTATTGAATTTGATGTTTAGAAATGCGTGGGAATCCTGGTCTTTGTTGTTTTGTGACTGTGGTGTTTTAAAATTCATCTTCAAATGTGAACTTGTCGCCCTGCCCCAACTTGTACAAAATGAAATACGGCACACGAGTCGACTGCATTAGTGAGAAGTTTCTCTCTCCGTCTGGTTTGTCATCTTCAAGCTGCCTCGATTTGAAGGAGAGGTAAGACTTTGATCACCGCGAGTGAATCTGAACAGACTGCATCTCATTTCACGCTTCACTCATGTCCCCAGAATGTCGTTTGTCTTCCGTCTTCTCAGTTTGTGTTTGTGCGTCAGCAGCATCTCAGCCAGCAGGCTGTCGTGCTCTGTGTGTGTGTGTGTGTGTGTGTGTAAAATGCAGGTTATGCAGGATTGTAGCAAAAACTGACTGCAGAAGGAAGTTAACGAGAACCTCTGATCTCAGTAATGCTGTTTGCTGTTGGAGTGCTTGTTGTCAGGGGAACCTGCTGCCGGCTGCAGGATTTGAATGAAGTGAGCGGGTCGTTAAAGGACGGCACCGACGCGTCTTGTTGTTGCAGTTCAGCTGTCGGGCTGATGATGAGACGACCTCGGCTCTGTTTTTCTTCATGCTGTCTGTTGCTTGTCGTCTGTGCTTCACCTTGCATCCGCCTGGTGACCTTTGACCCACATCTGTAGAGTCCATAACTCCTAACAAAATGTGAAGTGATTGGTTAAAAATGTTTCATGCATCAGAGCTCTGTTAAAACTCATCAGACTGTTGCTCCTTCATCACCATGAACACACACTTTGACACACTTTGACCCACACTCGCCGTCCTGCGTCCCACATTTAAGTAGCTACTGGGGAGAAAGTCGAGTCGGCGTCAGTCTGTCGTGATTGTCTGTGTTTCTAGTTTTTGTGGTGTGTCGGGAGCTTTTCGGTTGAATGTGTTGAATCGGTGGTGGAGCCCATCAAAGAGAGAAATCACTCTGATTGGCTGAGAAGGGAAATGGAAGTGTGGAAAGGAAGCAGACGACTAAACTCAAGAGGCTCCACACACAGAAGGCTCTTCTCAGTTCTTTCCAACACACAAATGCTTTAACAGACGTCGCTTCATCATAACAATCAATAATTCACACCCGCAGTTCTTCTGGGTTCCCACAGACTGTTGCCACCTGCTGGCATGGAGAGGTACTTCCTCTCAGGCAGGAGCAGAGCGTGCGTCTTCCTTTGTCCTCATTAGTTTGGTGTGTGTGGAAACTGTCCAGACCTGCAGAGTTCACAAGTGCCTTGAAAACCCTTGAAAGTTTGATGATTTGAAACAAAAAGTCTCGTCACAGAGAGACGAGAAAGAAATCTTTTGAAAACTCATCAATACAAAATGTAAAGCCTTGAAAGTCATTGAAGTGACTCTAGTTGAATATAAATGTGAGGACGTGTTTCATGCGGTGAATTGGCTGATCTTTTTTTTGTCTCCTGCAGAAATGACTTCTCGACCACGCAGCAGGCTGTGGAAGTGGACAGCATCGTCCTCACCTGTCCAGAGATCCCAGGTAGAGCTCACGGCTCAGCAAACGCATCGCGCTGGGTGTTTTCAGGGTGAAGAGGAGGTGCAGCTGAGAGGCAGATGGGCACACTGAGTCCTGCAGTGTGTGTGTGTGTGTGTGTGTGCACGCTCAGGTAGAGGATGTAGAGGTGCATGTCTGCAGGGCTGAACCTCCTCCTGGTCGAGGAGAGCTCAGTAAAGCCAAACAGCTCCTCCAATACGGAGCTGACCACACAGTTTCACAGAAAGATTTGAATGTGAAGGTGACCTTGGAGGGAAGCAGCTCAAAGCAGCTTTTGGCTTCAGCGTCTTCGCTCGCTGTGTTCATTTTTTGTTTTAGAAGGTAGAAAATGTGAGTGCGAGGAGGCTGAGGTGGCCCAGAGAGGTCCAAACAAACAGGGAGCTGAGGCTCTGGTGCTGACTTTTAAAGTCAGATAACGCATGCTGATGTTTAACCTCATCATCCTCATGGTCTCAGCTCGTGCTGTCAGACCGTTAAGCCCTGGGTTGTGCCTCTCAGGTTGCGTACACGCCGCCCTGTCCTCTGGGGGTGTTTTTTTCTGTTGAATCACTTACTTGAATTGAATCCAGTCTGGACTCTGTACAGCAGCCTTTTGATGCTAATTCGAGGATTTGTCTGTTTTGTGGTGTCCTGTAATGGAAATTACGCCAAACCAGTCAAAGGAATAATTCATTAAAGAGTTAGTTGGGATAATTAAGATCATTACATAAGTCATTTTCTTTCAGAGCAAGAAACCCTGAACATAAAGCGTCGTATCCAGCAGAAGAAGAAGCCGTTGGAGGACTGCTGTAGTTTTCCTTCGCAGGTCAAAGCAGCAGAGGTGAGCTGTGAAGTATTTCTCTCCTGTTTTCCACCCCTGAACGTGAGATGATCCCACATCACACATCAGTTTCCAGCTGTGTAGAAAACACATTCAGTCACTGTCTGTGAATTCATTTCCTCCTGAGACCAGAAGAACTTGGAAAACAATCTTGGCAGGACGGGATGAAAGAAAACGTTGTTTCCTCAAACAGAGTTAATATGTCAGCGTTCTACATTAGCACGTGTTATCTGTTCAATCTACACTAAACTAAACATGATAACAGGACATGATGTGATTTATTTTTTTCCTATTATTTGTGGCCAATATATAAGCGTCACACGGTTATTTTATTTCACCAAACCAGAGCTAAAGGATGAGTGAATGTCCGTCACAAAGCGTTGCTGTCTGATTAGGCGGTTGTTTCCCAACATGTCCGAGATGACAGATTTATGAGGTGATGGGTAATCTGTTTTCCATCGGCAGCCCCTGCGGCCGACGGTCTACCACACGGTGTGCATGAAGTGCAACAAGCCGAGCGAGGACAGCGCCAAGTGTCAGAACTGCGGGAGCGGCGCGGCGCTGCTGCCCTGTCAGCAGGCCACGCTGTCATCGCCGACCCCTCGACCACCCATCCGGTCCCAGCCCTCCCCCGGACCAAACAGCCTCCAGCAGAACTTCTACAAGCCGGTCACGACCATGAGGGCGCACCGCGGGGAGACGCTGCCCATCCGGATCACGAGCGCAAAGGGCACCCTGCTGCCTCTCAACAACGGCAGGTCCCCTCTGTTAGCCGGGACGTCGAGCTGCTGCGGCGCCGGAAACCCGCCCAAAGCGAAGAGGACGACGACCCAGCAGCACGAGCTCAACGACCCCAGTGAGTAAGCACCAGTGCTCACAAACAGGGAAAATGTGTTTTGATGGAGTTTGTCTGATGAGGACTGTAGCTGTCTGGGGAGGGCGCGAGTGAAAGGTAGACTGACGTGTTCTCCACCTTATGTGATCAAGTCCTACTAGAGTCACATGTGGAAGTGGAACTGCCGTGTTTGTGAGAACCAGCAGAACCAAAAACATGGAGTCAAAGAGCAGGTTAAAAGGTTAACAGAGTCGTCTGGTGCTCCCTCTGCAGTCGTCCTGTCCAGCGATGAGGAGGAGGACGCCGACAACGCTAGCACAGGGAGCGTCAGCAGACTGGACAGCGTTTCCCCCCGACCCGCAGACTCCGCTCACTCCTCGCCGGCGCCCTCCGGAGGCAGAGTGGAGGCTGCGGTGAAGAGCACTGCAGAGCAGGAGGACCTGAACGCCGACTTCTTCGAAGACGTCAACATGAAGATCACAATACCACGGCGAGCCCGGATGAAGGATCAGGTGAGGCTCAGCTGACATTCTCAGTTTTCTCTCAAAATGGAAGCATTTCTTGCACTTTGCAAACTTCCCGTCATACACGGGATGTCTGTGATGATTTTATCACGCATGTTAACTCAACTGCTCCTCGTGTTGTCCCCAAAGTTCCATTTTTCCCTTTTTGTTTTAATGTCACAGTTTGGAAATCAACCCCCTGAGCAGTTTTCACCGAGGACGAAGAAGCCCAAAGTCATGTCCACCAAGTGTGACAGCATCATACTGGAGTGTCGCAGTGTGAGGGTGGGAACTCTTCGCCGGATGGTGACGAAGCCCGTCGTCGTGAGTTCCTCAGCTTGCTTCCGTTTGACAAATGGCCACCAGGCGTTTGCTTCACCTCCTGAGTCCAGCACGAGTTACGGAAAGGAGTGGAAAGCATCCAGTTCTGCCGCTACACGACACGTTGTGTTCACGTGCTCACGTGTTATGTGACCGTTTTCACTGGAGCAAAAATAAATCCATGAAAATTTAGTGTGGAAATCCTGAACAGAAATCATGGCAGGAGAAATTTTGTCCCAATATGAAGATACCCTCAGGCTTGTAGAGTCTGTTTCTGGGTTGTTAACTCATTTACAGTAGTGTTAACACAGTGCTTGCTGGTGTGGTGTGTGAGGAGAAAATAACTCATTTTTTCATTTTAAGCCCAGAAAACTTGAATTTTGAAAAGATGAATGGAACAGAAATGATAAATGACCTCCTCTGTTATTCGTCTTTGCAGTTTTCCATCGATCACATCCAGCTGGAAACCGAAGGTATGAACCAGCAGCTGTGTGTGCGTGTGTGTGTGTGTGTGTGTGCTGTCTGTGTTGGACCTGCTGGAGCTTCTTTGAGTGCTTCTAACCTGAACGTCATGTGACCCGGCCCTGCTGCCCGTCTGTCTGTCGTCAGGCTGGGAGCGTAACAGCATCGAGAAGGTTTGCCTTCGGGCGTCGGAGCTGATCAGCTGCGAGTGGTGCAGCGTTCGGAAGCTCCCGGTCTTGTTCTTCCAGACGACTCCGGAGGAGTGCGTCCGCCTGCGCTCGCAGCTCAACATGTCCACGGAGGCGGGAGGCCAGTGGTACGACTGTGCCGGAGACCGTGAGTACACGACTACACGAACGCAGTACAAATACACACCATGCTGTGGTGTCATTATGAACTGAAGGTGGTTGATAACAGGATGTCAGTGATCCTTCAGTCTGAAGTTAAAATATTAAACGCAGTAAAGCAGTGCAGTAACCTAAACTTACTGGATGATCTTACATGATCATACACAGCAGAGTTGGCTGACTGAACATGTGCTGTGTAGTTCAAGTCCTGCTCTCAGCGTTCGTTTGGCTGCAGTACGTTCAGCTGATGGTGTGGTGTGTGTGCAGGGGGAGAATCTCAGCAAACCGGGTGCAGCCGTCAGAATAGCAGTAGAAGTGAGGGATTTCAGTTCTTCGTTTCAGGACCTTGAAATCCGTCCTAAATGTTACAGGAAGCTAAAACGTTGAAGCCGTAACACAATCGAATGTGCGTCCAGTTTTTGTAAAACGAAAACATCACCCTCTGCGTCTGCCGTTCTGCCGTCAGAGTCGGATGAGAAGTACATCGTGCTGATCTTCGAGAACGGCCTGGCGATGAAGGAGCAGATGATCCTGGAGGACATCCTGGGCGAGATCGGCAGGAACAACAACCTGAGTAACTTCCCCGCAAAGCTGCCCTTCGAGGAGGCCAACATCCGGCTGGTCAACTACAACAAGGCCTCCAAACAGAAGGAGGAGAAGGTGAGCCTGTGATCCCCATCAGGAGGACAGGAACTCATCACTTTCTTACGTTCATTATTGATGTTTCTAACGGCTAGTTTTCAAATTAGTGCCTGAAAATCCTCACAAGTTCTCAGAGCACAGGATGACGTCCTCAGATATGTCGTTTAGTCGACCGGCAGTCCGAAAACGTTCCGCTTCTGATGTTATAAAACACTCACAGAAAACACTCATATTTGAAAAGCTGGATCCAGACCGTGTTTGTCAGTTTTGCTTAATCGATGATCACAGCTGTGGGCTTCATGCAGGTTTCAGGGCTAATAAATTTCATGTTGTGGCGCTGATGCGTAGACTCGCCAGCACTTCAAGCTTAAAGAAACGGTCCGTCTGGGGAGCTTGGCTGGAGCTGCAGCCTGAGAAGACACGTTTCAGGGAAATAAAGTTTTTTATGATATTGCACAGACTGATTGCACTTGCCTGACTGTCACAAACACATGCCCCCCCCCCACCCCACCCGCAGGCGAAGCCAATACAGTCCCCTCCCAAAGTCGCCCACGTCTCCCCGGTCAGTAAGGTCACGCAGGTGACCCCGATGAGCCCGGTCGCCGTGCCCGTACGCACACGCATGGCCACGCGGCAGCAGACCAGCACCTACTATGAAGAGGAGGACGAGGACATGACCGACCTGCAGCCCACCTTCTCTGGACCAATCATCAAGTGAGTGACTCTTCTGAGAGGCGGCGAGCTTCTTCCATGTTAGTGCTGAGGCCAAACAGGAGAGTTTAGGTTCATTTTGTGGAAACCTTTTGCACAGGAAGAAGGTGAAGCAGCCCCGTCCAGTGGAGATTGGTGGTAATGCTGCTGCTGTTCCAGGCCCAGTGTTAACACAGCTGTTTGTCTTCCAGATTAATGGTGTACCCTCCTCCTCCAGCCAAAGGGGGCATTTCAGTCACTAATGAAGACCTCCACTGCCTTAACGATGGAGAATTCCTCAACGACGTTATCATAGACTTTTATTTAAAGTGAGTATTTTCTCATGTCGTGCAGATGTCGACACAAAACAGCCTAACGACACAACAGAAAGACATGAGGTCAACGTCCATTCGTCTGTCTGTTTCAGATATTTAGTTTTAGAGAAATTGAAAAAAGAAGATGCACAAAGAATCCACGTGTTCAGCTCCTTCTTCTACAAGAGGCTCAACCAGAGAGAGCGGAGGGCCGTCTCAGACACGACGAACCTGCCGTGAGCGTCCAGCCGCATCACACAGCGAGTTTTTACGGCACATTACGTTCACATGTTTTTGCTTCTAAAGCCTTCAGTCTTTGCTTTTGAATTTTCAGAATCCAGAAAAGGAAGCACAACAGGGTTAAGACGTGGACTCGGCACGTGGATCTGTTCCAGAAGGACTTCATTTTTGTTCCCATCAACGAGTCGTGAGTGTTCACTTTGACAACCTGAGTTCTATCCTGCTCTGTAGCTTTTGGTCCTGGTTCAGTAAGTGCTTTGAACTCCTGTCTCGTCAGAGCTCACTGGTACTTGGCCGTCATCTGCTTCCCGGGACTCAAGGGTCCGGTGTACGAGCACAACTCGTTTGCAGATCCCCCGTCGGAGGAGAGCATCCCGGACCACTGTCGTCCTCTGTCCCCGGACGGAGACGGACTGGACAGCTCCCCGGAGAACCCGTCCCCCGGCGTCCCCGAGGCGTCCGCAGAGGGTCAGGCCGACGGTGACCCCGCCAAGGAGAACGCGGCCTTAAAAGAGGGGCGGCGGGAGCCTTCCAGCGTCCCCGCAGCGTCGGGCAACTGCCAGGCGGACGCGGAGCAACAATACACAAGTGAGTCGCCAGATGAGGGAGAAAACCCTCCGTTTTTAGCTTCCTTTAACAAAGCTGCAAACCCGTGGCAGATGCCAGAGTTGTTAGTGAGAGATGTTTTCGGTTTATCAGGTATCATTAATTATTAACCAGGTGTCCGAGGCAGTTTTTTTTGCCATCTTTTCCCTTCACTTTTCATCTCGGGAAAATCAGTTTTAATCTGGCGCTGAGAAACTGATTTGGGTCTTTAAACTGAGTGAAAGAAGACGCTAAAATATCTGAAAAATGTTGACGTGCAGATAAAAGCAGAAAGCCCAGATGTTTGACTCATCATATGTTTGGTGTGTTTTGTTGTGTGATTTTTAGGTGAGTTGCACAGAATCAGTGTTTGCTACGGTTCAGGAAAAGGAGACGACGACACCTACACCTTCTCTGATGACCAAAGCTCCTGTCAGGTACTCGACTCTCATTACGCCTCATCTGTCCGTTAATTGGCTGAATGTCAGTCGGTGAAGGAACCGGTCGTGTTTTGTTTCCAGGACGACTGCAGTGAGGATGGGACCGAAGACGCTGTCAGCTGTGATGCCTCCGCCTTGGCCTCCAGACAAAACATCTGCAAACAGTGAGCTGCTGCACTTCTGCTGTTTGACCTGCAGGTGGCAGTGCCGCTCTGCTCGGATGGGAATGTGAGGTTTCTTGCAGTCAGATTGTTTTTGTCTTTTTCTCCTTCAGGCCTTGTATCCTCATCATGGACTCCCTTCGAGGTCCGGCAAGGTCGACTGTGGTGAAAACTCTGAGAGAGTGAGTGTGTTTTTAGAGCTTTTATTTTAGAGTTTTCCGATTTAATCACCCAAAGGGGTCCCAACCCTTTCAACAAAACAGTGTCTACATCTCGCTTATCAAGTCACATCAAAGTAATCCAGCGTCGGGCTTTGAAAACCTGTTCGAGAGGAAACCACCAGATTGACAGCAAATAAAAGTGGCGACTGATTTTTTTGATTTCTTTGTGGAAAAAGCTTCTCAAAGAGTCCATCAGCAGAACAACAACACCACGATACTGTGATTTAAGTAAGAGCAGAGAGCACAGTGTGGACGGTGTGGGTGATCGGATTTCATTCGACTCTTGGGAGGGGATTTAACAAAACTAACTGCTTCATTTCGGTGACTGAGTGTGCGTTTGTTTTAGGTACCTGGAGGTGGAGTGGGAGGTGCGTAAAGGGACCCAGCGGAGCTTTGGGAAGGACGTGATGAAGGGCTCCAGCCCACGTGTGCCTCAGCAGGATAACTTCAGCGACTGTGGAGTTTACGTCCTGCAGTATGTGGAGAGCTTCTTCGAGGTGAGACGCCGAACTTCACAAACGGTGGTCTGATCAACAGTGCACAGTTCTGATGGAGACAAGACACAGCAGCTGATAAATCCTCAGTCAGAGCTTAATGTTTATTCCAGAGGCTAAAAGTTACGTTACGTGTCCTCCGTCCTGTCGGCTTTGAGTTTTGCTACTTAAATGTCCACAGTATTTGTCTCTGTGTCTGTCAGCACCAACTTCTTTACTGTTCGAGGCCACGATAAATTCCTCTTCTGTCTTTTCTACAGAATCCGATTCCCAGTTTTCACCTGCCCGTCAACCTGTCCGAGTGGTTCCCTCAGCAGCGGATGAAGACGAAGCGCGAGGAAATCAAGGAGCTCATCCTGAAGATCCAAGAGCAACAAGAACTGGATAGGAAGGAGTCCGACCAGGTCGAGGCTCCGCCCGGCTCTCCCGAGGAGCCTGAGATCGAAGAGACTTCTGGCTCGACGGGCCGGCCCCCAAACCTTCCCGTCAGCCCCTGAAAGGAGCCCACCCTCCTCCCCTCGTCACTCCCGGGCCCTGCGGTGGGGGGGTGTTTGGCTGGGGGGCCTGATTGTACGCTGCTGGTTTCACTTCGACACACCTGAAACGATCCCGAACTCCCTCCATTAACCACAGACATCAAACACACCTTTAAATTTGTATTGAATAAAACATGAACTGTAAATATGCTGGAGTTTTTCCCGCTGCCTTTGTAATTTACTGTTTTATGACTCAGTAATGACCCATTAAGTTATGTTTTCATAGATGTTCTTCTCTCCAGGAGGATCTGTGCAGAAGATACTGTTGCGCTCTTGCATCGTTATTTTTTATGCTTTCTAAGTTGTGTAGAAGAAGACAAAAATTATTAAAAAAACTTAAAGGAAGTTGCTGTTATTTGTAAGTTAACAATCCCACCTGTCTGGGAATTTAAACAAAGTGTTTTCAGAAAGTTGACTTCCAGCTCACGAGTCACATACGACGTAGTTCAGTGCTTGTTGTGTCTCTTCGATGTGGCGTGGAAACATTTTCAGCATTAAAAGCGACTCTGAGATGCAAGAGCACTTCCTCTGCCTTAGCTCTTTATTTGTGTGCCGTCGGAAAGTTTTGAACAAAACTAAGACTTTCTGTTTGTGTGTGTGTTGCTTCTCGATTCATTTGTACGGTCCTGAAAAGTCTTCAGTGTGTTTGATTGTTTCCAAAGACGCTGAGACTTTTTCAGTAAAGCATGAAAACTAGATTTACGCGAGGGATCGAAAGTCCCTCACGTCAGACAGCAGATACATACTGCACAGTACAAGTACAAGTCTTGCTTTTCCATATTTCATTTTATTGAAACATTTTTAATGAGTCAAAATTTCAGCAGCTTCACTTTCTCTAACAGCAGTAAGCAGAATATCTAACACACACGCATCCACACAGATGAACATAATACAACCAAAATAAATAACCTGATAATTAAGTAAGAAACGAAAAGTTGAACGAGAGTCAATAACTAAACATTAAGGGAGTCTGACAGCTGACAGTCAGGAGTCCAGGCTGATGTGTCTGCAAACCGGGGACGTGTTGAGGGGTCTCTGGTGTTCGTCCACTGCTGGAACAGGACTGTCAGTAAAGTGTCTTTGGACCATCCCTGCAGAGTTCAGCGGGTCAGTATCAGCAGCTTCAGGCTGCAGGCCGAGCCCTCCTGACAGCATGATGTTACCTCAGGAAAGACCTGAACGGCCTCTGTAGCTCCTCGGCCTTCTTCTCTAATATCTTCCTTTCACTTCTAATTTTTAGGCCTAACTTTGGATAATGTTTGCAAGGTGAAAAGAGACTGTAGCGTTCTCAAGTTGTTCTGGGGACGGTTTCGTCAGAATTTGCTTCGGTTTTAAAGAAACTAGCAGAGCAATCAGGTTTAGTGACCTTAGCTGTTCAGAGATCACATGTTTCAGACTGCATGAAGGCCAAGCGAAGACAAAGACTGGACTGGAGCCGCTCTGTTATCTCAGCAGCACCTGTGTGTCCCGGTCCAGGTTTTAAAAAGGCCGAGTGTCAGGTGGTTTCTGGTGAAGTGTTGCTCTCAGCTTTCAGTCTGGTGTTGAGTCCCTTCACACAGAGGGGACTCGCCTGGTGTTAAGTTACTGGACACTAAAACATTCATGACTGTTGAATTGTGTTGTGTCATCCACTTACAAGCTCATTCGGGGAATCCTCACATTAAAGCATAAAATATAAATTAACTGCTATGAAAGTGAACGTTGCCGCTCTCTGCGTGACTGAGACCACAGTGATTCTGACTGACAGACAACATTAAGACCAGGTCCACTTATTGACCACATCTCACAGTCTCCATCAGCGCATTGAGTTAGTTTAGCTGGTTTAGTGATCCTCAAGTTCATCGTCTTTTTAACCACAACAAAACATTCATCCCTGCATGTGAACCTCGGCCTGTTTGTGCACAGCCGAGTCCTGGCAGGGACTTCCTGGTCATGTGACCCTGCAGCACCTCACACCTGGACTGTACCATTGGGCCGTCACAGCAGGAATAACGCAGGTGTAACTGATAGATAGATACTTTATTGATCCCGAGGGAAATTCAAGAAAGAGGCCCTTGCGATGGCCGGGAATCGAACCCGGGTCAACTGCTTGGAAGGCAGCTATGCTCACCACTATACCACCATCGCGTTAATTAATCGCACAAATTAGTGAGATTAAGCCGGTAACAGAAGAATTTTTGGTCTTTTGAATTCACATTTGTGACGACCAAGTCAGAAATTCACTTTCTTTTCGATCTCCACCAACTCCTGGGGGAAATATCTGACTCTTTACCTGCTAAATGCTTTCTTTCTTCTAATCAAATATTTTTACTTCACGTAACAGCATGTTTTTAAACTGTTGTATTAGTACTTTTACTTCAATAAAGGATGAATACTTGTTCCTTTCTCCTCCAGCTGTTGTCAGTTACCTGCGCGTGAGCCTGAAGCTATCGGGGCTCGTGCGTCTCACGTTGAACGTCCTGACGTCCAGCAGCGCCCCTTGCAGGCGGACTCTTCCAGCCGGGGATTTTTTATCCAGCTCGTGACGTCACAGAGCACTTTCCCAGGATTGCTGCGGGAGTCGGAGGCTGAAGGGCGGGGAGAGTGTGGCCCAGGCTGCCGGAGTGGACGCTATCATCAGGAGATACCCGGCACGGCTGTGTTGTTCGGCTGCGCGTTTCCTTTTCTGGGCTCTTTTAAAGACGCAGTTCTCCTTCGAACGATTCGTGGAGTGTCTGGAGTTTGCGGACGAACAAGGTAGGCAACACCGGCAGCCGTTTGCATTCACCGGCGAGAATTTATCCCAGTAAGACGGTGATGTAAGCTAGCTGTCCCGGTGCTAGCAGCGAGCTGCACCGGGAGCCTGTCAGCACACACCGCAGCTTCCCCCGGAGGAAAACCGTCAGCACAGCCACAGACTGCAAATGGCACCGTGTTCACAGCATTCCTGCGCTCAGCGGTGTTACAATCGATGTTTTTAACAACATTAGTCGTGCTTGGATTTGTCTAGCTTTGTTGAGAGAAGACTTCCAGACTTCCTTGAGACATTTGGTAATTTTAAGTTTTGTTGATGGTCAATAAAGCCGTGTGTCTAAGAATACGTCGCCCCAAACAGAATTTGAACAAATAGATGACTCTCTAAAATTCGGCACATAAAGAATCCGTTGTGCCTCTCTTTGTTTCAGTGAGGCTTCAACTTTTTCAGTGCGCTGAACGGCGCTGCCGTTGCTACGAAAGGGTGTATTCTAATGAAAGAACTCTGTAGAAATAACATGCAACATACAACACATAAAAGTTGGATTATGTGAGAATGGTGATGCTTTGATGGTCATGTACCTGCCGGTTTGAAGAAAATTGTCTGCTGAATCTGAAAAGGTGGTGATTAATTTTTCTTAGCTTATATGTGTGTCTCAAAGGCAACGTGATTCCAAATGATAATGTTTCTTGAACGGGGTTCGGCTCGGCGTGAGATTGTGTCCACACAGCCAGAATGGGGCACACATCGGAACGAGCATTTAGCACAAGCCTCGTTAGGTTAGCCTGAGTTCAGAAGGGACAGAATTCACCGGTGCGTTCATGACATGAGAGGCTGTGTTGTTGTTGTGCAGCAGCAGCACCGATATGTCAGATCTCACAATACGGCTGCGGCCTGCACACACACACACACACACACTCCGCTGCTGCTGAGCCTGGGAAGAAGAATCAGTGGACATGCTTTGCATAAGAAAGAAGCTGAGGGTGGTGGCTTTGGTCATTGTGACCTTTGTGCCTCAGCGATGATAAAAGATAATGTGCCATCCTGAAAAGTGTGCATGAGCCCAGCCTGTGCTCTGGTTTCATCTGTGTTGCACGATTACATAAGAGCTCTCAGTGCTTATTGTGTTTTTCCTGAGCTTGTTTTTATGCTGAAGCTGCTTTGAAATCACTATTACAGTCGCTTCATTCTCCCAAAGGCACTGGGAATCTGAACGACTCCACAGATTCACAAAGTTGTGCTTTTCTCACATCCTGCTTGCTGTCATGTTTCTCTACATGTTCGTGGGATTTTAACCCCTCAGGTATGAGTGTGCTGTCTCTGAGGCCTCTCCCACCTGAAATCCTGATTTCTGAAGGGACTTTGCCTTTTGACTTCCTCCTCACCATATCCTTGTTTTATGGCTGTATTGTTAGGTTATGTCATGGCAGCATTGGAACCACGCTGTCCTTCCTGGGTTCAGAGAGGGTCAGGAGCTCCAGGGATCAAAGTTTTCCTCAGGAAATGATCCTGAGTGATTACTGGATCAGCTGTGTAAAAGTAACTGGCATTCAGGAAGAAGTCTGAACATGCTCATGTTTTGGCTGCAGAGATGCGACCAATGAGATGAGCTCGGCATCCTGGTTGGTGGCTCATGTCCAAAGTGTCTGGCTAAGCTGTTTAGATGGATCTTCATCCACTTTAACATGTCCTTGTATACAGCAGAGAGCTGAGGATTCAGAAAATCAGACCCGTGCAGTTGATGGCAGCAGGCGTGTGAATGACAGATGACTTTCTGATTGTTTTCTCTGTGAACTGCTGTGTTGTGTTGTGTTTTCCTCCACACTGAGGAGGAAGCAGCTGGAGGTGGACGAGGCACACGGTCAGTCAGTAGGGAAAGCAAGTCAAGGAATTCCTGGAACATCCTGGAAGTGTGTTCAGGATGTTGGAGTTTGGGAATGTGTGAGGTATATCACACATGTACAGCAGCTACTGAAACACCACAAACCTGCTGTATGAGAGTCGGATCAACACCTCAACTAAAAGTGAGCGTGTGAATTTTTTTGCGCAGGTAATTGATTAATCGACTGATGTTTGCAGCTGGAGGTCAGTGATGACAAAGCTCAGGATCTCAGACAGACGGACAGACAGACTTTTGGACATCTGTGGACAAAACTGACAAACCTGTGACACGCTGATGTGTTGAATATCGACGCTGGTTCTGGTTCTGTTGTTCTGCTGGGGCTACGAGCTAACGGCTAACTCACTCACCAGCCGACTGGGCAGTCAGACTTTCTGACTGAGAAGAATAGATTTCATTTCTATAAAGTTTGCTCGTGTAAACTCGTGATTAACTTCAGTCCCGCTCATGCTGATCTCCCTGGACCTTCCTGCAGCATCTGCTTTGTGCTCACTGCTGCTGAAGGAGCAGGAGGGTTCATACGTATCCTGTTTCTGATGCCGGCGTATTAACGGAGTTGGTTCTGGAGGGTTTAGGACCCCCCCCGCCGCCCAGCTCGCCTTTGTAATTAGGGGAATGTGAGCTGAATTAGTCACGCCGCACCGAGCAGACTGCAGACATGTTGACTGTGATGAAGAGTGTCAACTTACAGGCCGTCTGAGAGCTCGGCCTCCTCACGTCGGGGGGGTCTGCTCTTGGAGGGAGCTGAGACGTTGCTGTTGTGTTGTGGTTCACACACACTACTGGATTACAAGTGAAGCAGGGTTTGTAAACAGAAGTCACGAGGACCCGTGGAGGTTTTGGTGGCCGGGCCGAGTCCAGCCTCACCTCATTTGATGAAATTTGCTCTTCGGCCTGTGGGGCGCTTGGTCTTCCCTCCGTCTGCGATGGAACCCTCAGATCTTCAGGGTTCAGGAGCTGCTGGCTCTCAGATGTCAACGTCTGTCTCTCTGAACTCATAAAACCTCACGTTTTAGAGCTCGTTTCCTGCTGCTGGGTCGGATTACCTTCCCACTCCTCCTCTCAAGCCGTCATCCTGTTGGACAAGAGGAGTTCAGATGGCATTTCAGACTGATTATTAAAGTTTCTAAGTTATCAACCTGTTTGCTCTTCTGTGTTTCGTGTCTGCTGATAAAATTAAGAAATGTTATGATGCATGCTTGAACCCGGTTGCATTGTGAGGGAGGATTCGGTTAAGTTTCCTGACAGTTTGTGGACCGTCAATGACCGTGATGATTGATAATCAAGAAAATTAGATCAGCTGTACACTTTATGCAGTGCTGAAACTGTTTTAAACATAACTGATGTGAACGCACCACGCATCCCGTCTGTCACGAAAAGGAGACGTCGTGTCGTGTTCACGCCAACCACAAAGCCTGAGAAGCGATCAGAGTGAGTTCCTCCGAGTAAACGTCCAGACGTACACTGAGAGAAGACGTGTCAGCGTAAAACGTCTTCCTGTCACAAAGGAAAACCAGGACTGAGCGTTTGAGTCTGTTATGAACATCCTCTGAAACTGTTTTTAGCAGCAGAGCGTTCGCCTTAAATCGGTTTGTGTTTCCTCACACTCTCCCCTCAGTCTGCTTGACTCGTGTGTGTGTGTGTGTGTGTGTGTGTGTGTGTGTGTGTGTGTGTGTGTGCGTGTGCGTGACTGAACCTTCGTGTCGCGTCACGACAACATGCAAATGGACCCAACCCATGATTATGGTGGCGACTTGATGGCTGTAACCGTGGCAACAGAGGGTTGGTGTGTCGGTGCCCTTCGAATCCCGGGTCCTCTTACTGCGCTGTCACGTGTTGAACTCTGGGTAATGTTCAGGGAGGACGCCCGGTCGATTTGAAGCCGGCAGCTGCTGTCGTGTTTTTGTCCGTCTCAACATGTTTGCGATTAAAGAGCAGACGAGGGGAAGCTGAGGCGGCGGACATCAGAGCGTGTGCGCTGTGTCCCTGCCCTGCTCGGCCACACTGCTCATTAGTTTGAGCTGTGGCTTTACTCCAAGAGGACTTTGACCCCGAGTTAATCCGGCTCTCCTCAACACTTCTCTTAAATATTCAGACGCCTCAGGAATGCTTGTTTCTAGCCGTGGCCGAGCTCGGCCTTCAGGCTGCTGCTGTCTCAAAACGCTGCTCATTTCGAGAGTTTGAGACGAGTGTTTGGATCAAACCGTCAGATGAATGTGGAGATCAAACCGCTGAGTGAGCTGATTCAGTTTACTCGTTTCAGTTATTGTTGATTGATCTGATTGTTTTCTTCATTCATCAGGTAGTTATTTGCTCTGTGACACGTCAGAGAGGAAACTGATTTGTGTGTTTGTGTTTGGGCTCTCAGGCCTTGTGTCAGTTGGTGTGGAGGTAAAACACTGACACACTCTGTGAGTTGTTTGGTGATGACTCGGCTCTTTGGGTGGCATCACACACAGAAGACATGAAAAGCTATTTCAACAGAACTGAGTGGTTGTGGTGGCTTCATGTCCAGATGCTTTTCCTCAGAACGTTTCAGATACACTATATAGACAAAAGTATGCAGACAGGTGTCTTCATGGACCTGTTTCTCAGGGTTTGTTCTCGGCCCCTGACTTCCAGTGAAGGGAAATCTTTATGCTTCAGCACACCAAGACATTTTGGACAATGCTATGCTTCCAACTTTGTGGCAACAGTTTGTTGAAGGCCCTTTTCTATTCCAGCATGACTGTGCCCCAGTGCACAAAGCAAAGCTCCATAAAGACATGGTTGGATGAGTTTGGTGTGGAAGAACTTGACTGGCCCACACAGAGCCCTGACCTCAACCCCATCCAACACCTTTGGGATGAACTGGAACGGAGATTGTGAGCCAGGCCTTTTGGTCCAACATCAGTGTGTGACCTCACAAATGCTCTACTGCATGAATGGGCACAAATTCCCACAGAAACACTCCAACATGTTGTGGAAAGCCTTCACAGAAGAGTGGAAGCTGTTAGAGCTGCAAAGCTGTCTGTGTGTTTACAATGAGATGTCATTAAAGTCCCTGTTGGTGTGAAGGTCAGGTGTCTCAATACTTTTGTCTAATCCTTTGAGATTTGTTACACAGCTGGACACGTTGAGGAGAAACCAGTTTTCACGTTGGTCTTCAGACACAGAGGCTGCGTGAGGGATTTTCCCAGGATGCCTTTGGCTGGATGAGTTAATGTAGCTCTGGTCCTTTGATCCTCGCTGTCCTCTGAGTCTGTCTGGTCTCACTTCCTGTCTGTCTGTCAGGCCTGTTTAATACACAGAGTATCAGAAGTTCATATAATTTTCAGAACTGAAAACAAAACTTTTAAAACTCATGAGTCACTCTCAGTATTTTACCCCTCAGTTTGACTTCTGGAAGGTTTAAGGAAACTTTAACCCTGACACAACATTATCATCACCGTCTACATGTGAAACGGGTCTGCTCGCCATCACCTCCCATAGAAACAGCCTGTGTCCATCAGGTGACGGCAGATTGAGGGATGTCTGTGATTGGCCGGTTGACACATTAAAGCGTTGTCACATTAACGAGGTCACCCTGATTGCTCATGCTGCTTCCTCCCAGTGAAAGCTGGGAAGCACCCAGTCAGACCACACTCACCTGCTGCTGACCACTGAAGGTCTCATCAGCAGTTCAGGACCAGTCTGGTTCTCAGGTTTGGAAGGTGACCTTGGTGTCACGAGTTGTCCAGAGCACTCACACAGATCCTGGATCCACTCAACAGGAAGAGGATTTAAGACTCTTTGTGTAATGTACAACTTTTTTCTTATGACACATTTTATTGGTGTTAGACTTCGCCTTTTGGAGGATGACTCTTGTCAATCTTTAAACTGGATTGCAGGGAGTTTGTAAAAGATCAGCACTTCAGAAATTCCACAGCTTTGCTGAAATCATCAAAATGAAGCTGCGGCGCGATCGCACCAGAGACGTGTGAGGTTTGAGGCTCAGAGGCTGAAACTGGCCATAAAGATGTTTTCTGAAGATGTTTTCTGTGAAAGGCTCCACCTTTAATTTTGAACAGTCAACTCAGGTGGAAAGTACATCATCATGAACTCTTTGAATTCTTTCTGATGGTTAATCACGGGCACATTTTGAATCTGATTGTGTGTGTTGGGAGTGTCAGGTTTGTGTCTGCCTCAGTGAAAGGACTCGTCTCCCCTGATCCTTGAACACACCCTGCAGTGAGTCTGTGCTGTGGGTGGGGCCCACATGAATGCTGGGTAACATTTATGAGTCCTGACAGAGCAGAGAGTTGTCAAAACGCTCTCATTGTGAGCACAAGCCAAATGTTTTAACTTGTTGAGCGTTCAGCCTCCTGCAGCTGCTGCTGCGCCACATTAAAAGCATTCATTTGGCAAAACACGGGGTGATGTTTACTGTAAAGCAGTCACAGGAAACAAGGTGTGTTTGTCACTGAGGTGTGCACTGATTGTTCATCAGAAACATGTCTAAAACACGGTTGTGTTTTGCTGTCAGAGGGTCAGTTTGAGTTCCACCGGAGAGTAAAGTTGTTTTTCAAAAGTTGTTTTTCTCTCGTTTTTACTGTTTTCCTGTATGATGAATGCAGACTAACGCCACCTGCTGGTATGGAGAGTTATTTCCTCTGAATGTACGTGCTGGTTCATTGTGGGCTGCAGCCTTCGTGGTGCGTTCATGTCCGTGTCCATGTCTGACCCCCAACTCAGGTGACGTGAGGCAGCGATCCTTGTCATGGCTTGTTCTGTTTTGTGTGAGATGAAGACCTCCAACTTCTCACTGAGCAAACAAACACTTTGCACTGTTTATGCTGTGTGCAACACCGATTGTCCCGAGCGTCAGGCCTTTTTCTGCTTGTTTGCGAGACCTGATAAAACCGTTTCTTTAAGTGAGGGACGACGATGTGCGCCGAGTGATGTTCTGCACTACACATTAGCAGTCGGTTGGTCTCTACACCCACTTTGCTGTTCCTGAAATGTCACGATGCAGCTGTGTGGGTGCCGGAGGAGGAGACAGGAGAAAACAGAATTGGTCTGATGGAAGAATGAGAGCAGCAAGGCGTCAATTTCAGCACAATCAGAGAAAGACAAGCTCAAACCAGGCAGCATGAGACTGGGAGCTGAGTTCACTGCCAGCCTGACCAGTACGGGAACAGACATGTTTCATGTCAGTCCTGATTTCATCATACACTGTTTCATGTTTGTGTGTTTTGTTGGTAATGGTAAAATGCTGAACTTTATTTACTGCATCTCGTACACAAACGCAGCTGCAAGCCTGATGTTGAGAGTGAAAACAGACAGATAATATAAAATGTTTGATAGTGACGTCAGGTGATTAATTTCCAGGTTATTCTCTCAGACAGTCGTTTGTATATGTCACAATATGTCTCCAAACCAGCGACCAACACATTCAGATTTTTAGACAAAGAAGAGCAGCGTGTGAAAAGCTGGAACAAGACAGTTTTTGATGTTTTTACTTGAACAGTTAAATTCATTGCCGCTCAGATTCATCCGTCAGTTCCTCTCAGAGTCTACATTGTTCCAGTTGTCCCAGTGAAGCCCAGCAGAGATCGAACCGATGCGGTTTGATGCGAGGACGGCCTGTCATGTCTCTGGTCCTGTCGATGTGCCCTCAGGGGGTTTTGTCCCTGAACGCATCACGGGCTCTCAGTGGGGCACGTGACCCGACCGCTGGGCCATGACAGTGAGCTCTCAGTGAGCGACGACACAGATCCAACAATTGGCTGTCTGTGAGCCGAGGAGTGGGCCGACACACACAGTACCGCACAGCACTTCCTCCTCTCACACACACAAAGTAACAGCTGCTCGCACTCCGCCGTCCTGACTGAACGCCGAGTGTTTTCATCGCCCCTCTGCATCCCCTGCTGTAAAGCATCTTCTGCGTTTGTTTGACGACACAAAATGACCTTTTGTCCACATATTTATGTAAAGATGGAAGTTTCACCTCCATATGGTACTCAGATGAAGTACTTTAGTACACGTGTTTACTGTAAACTGCAGTTCAGTGTTTAATGCTTCATGTTCCTCTGAGTAGAAACTCTCACTCCTGCTGTGTTTATGACTGCAGTTAGCTGTTAGCTCCATTAGCCAAACACACTGCAGGTCTCTGCTGCTCACGGCTAACAGCTAACAGCTAATCAACTCTCCTCCTGCTGACTTCACTACAGATTTGCAGCATATTAGTGTGCAGCTGATGGGACAGATGGACTGTTGTCGATCAGAATTCAGTTTTCCCGACTCAGAATCTGATCTTCATGGTCTTCAGTGCAGCTCTGATGTTCAGTAAGTTAAGTAAGTCAGTAAGATGTTGAACAGGCTCTGATTAGCTTTTAATGAAGTTAACCAGAAACTAGAATCACGGCAAGCCAAGCAGTCCAAAAACTCAACAATAGAAAACGCCACAAAGTGCTTCCTCTGCTGTGCCTTCATCCTGAAATAAGCTCCTCACGGCCCTCACATGTGACGCACAGCGTGGGTCCACAAACACGCCGTCAAACCCTCTCATACACGTTCAGTGTCCGCTCGGGCGTCTCGGCAGGACAGCCGGCTGGCAGCTATTTAACATCAGTGTGTTTGAATATGGAAACTGTGAGAGACTTTGAGCTTGTAACCAAATACTGGACCTCTTTGTAGTCAAAGTGCTGTGAAGGCCAGGTGTGTTTGGCTTGTTATTGTAGAGGGAGACAAGCCTTTCTTTGCTCAGACTGGCAGGGCCTTTTCCCAAGGTCACGAATAAACTTTTATTCAGTTTGCTTTCAGTTTGACCAAACAATCTTAACCCTGCTGTCCTCTGATGTCCCTTGATGTCCCCTGATCTACCCTGAAGGCTGACGATTTGAGTCATCAGTCCTCGTTTTGCCAGTCAAACCACACTTTGGTCCAGACTGAAATGTCTCAGCAGCTGTTCAGTGGACTACCAGGAGTTTTTGTGCAGACATTCAGCCTCCCCAGAGGATGAATCCTGTTGATGTAGGTCAACCTCTTATGTGTGCTGGACCTTTGTGTTTCACTTTTCATCAGAGATGAGACCCGATGAAGACGCTGAGTTCTGTTCTTTCTTTCCCAGCGTGTTGTTTTTCAATGCTTTGGCTGTTTCACTAAAGGATAAAAGAACCCATTCAGTCAGTTTATTTGTGGTTTCTCCCATCGAGCTAATGTGTTCACTCACGTGGGGAGTCAGCAGCAGAAGTTCAGTCCTCAGCTCTGTTTGGGTCTTTAATTTCTCACCTGACTGAGGACGTTAATGGAAATGATGTTCCAGGCGAGGCCGATAACATGTTGGCTGGCAGGATTTTAATATTTAGGGCAGCGACTGCAAATAGAAGCGGTACGGAGTTAGTTTAAGGCTTTGGTAAAAACACATTAATGTGATGACGAGCGCTGCGGTCACGGCTCAGCTCCGCCATTAGCTGACTGTCACTGGCACTTTGTGGTTTTGGCGTCAGACCAGGAGGATCAGCCGTGTCCACAGCTGGAGGGACTTGAGTTTGGTGGTGAAACTGGAAATTATTGAATGAGACTTTTTGTGGATAAATATAGCTGCGGTGTCTGTGTGGTGTTAAATATAGACTGGAGTAAGGTAGGCATTCACCCTCTGCCTTTTTTTATCTTTTATACATCTAATTTTGCATTTCTTTGTTTTCTTTTCATTCTAATTCTTCATCCTCTTCCTCACCAAGGTGAATTACAACCCTTTCGCTCTTTCTCTGTATGCACATCTCATGTTGTAATTTCCCAGGGTGCATGAACGCAGCATCATTCAGCTCAGCTACATCAGCTGGAATCACCCACATTATTACCTCAGTGATAGAGCTTTTATTGGTGTTGCTCAACTAGTCGAACAGCTCTGGAGGTGATTACATCACTTCCTGTGTGATGTTCAGCAGGTCAGTGATGGGGGGTGTGTGTGTGTGTGTGTGTGTGTGCTGAACAGAGCTCATCTTTCTCGGTCAAAACACACTTCGTGTGACTCCGCCTGATGGTTGTGGAGAAAAGCATCAGTTTCAGCTGAAGTCGTCTGTGCTTGTATTGTTGTATTGATTGGAGGCTGAAGCTGAAAGCTGTCTGGCTGTTAGACATGAATGTTCCCTGGGGAAGTTTTGAATGTGTTTAATAACCTGCTGCACAGCTCTGTCAGAATTTGCATCCAGTGCAGTGGCTGAAAGTAACTAAATACATTTACTCAAGGACTGTACTTTATTTGACTATTTAAAAAAACGACCTACTTTCATTTTTGTTTGACATGAGCGCCACGAAAGTGAAGTCCAAATTTCCAGTTTGCCCCCTGGTGGCAGGCTGCAGTACAGCTCATAAACCGCTCCACCCCCACCCCCATGATTTCTGCTCAGTTTTTCCATGTGTTGCTGGTAAAGCACTGTTTGACCTGCTGCCTCGTACTGAGCTGTCAGAGGAGGGATTTAGCAGAACAGACCCCTCCTCATTAAATTGTGCCATTTTTATGTGAAGTCTGGTGCTTTGTTCACTTGGGAAAACTTTACAGCCTTGACAATGAGTTACCAGCAACCTTTGATCGACAGTCAGTCATCCTGCTGTCAGGCCTGAGGCCACACATGTTCACACTCATTCAAGCTGCTTCGTTTCACATGGAAATCTCCCCCACGTTCATATGTCTGAATATAGTTTAATAAACCATAAATCAAAAGTATAGTGGAAGTACCAAAGTATGAGCTTCACAGTATTTTTCTTACCGTCAACAAATCCTTTGAAAAGACCAAAACCAACAACATGTTAGTCCATCTCTCAGTACTTTTCTGACTTCCTGTCTGTGGTGCTCAGCTCCGAGCTCATTGGTTGGTCAGTTTGACTGAAGGTTCAGCCGCTTGCTGTAGGTTTTATCAAACAAACATGAGGAGGTGGTGCATTTGTGTTCAGTGGGGCATTCCTCCACATTAGGTGCTGGAGTGAGTGTTTGTGGTAGCAATTCGGAGCGTGTGTGTGTGTGTGTGTAGAAGAATGCAGACTTTTTCTTTAAACTCAACCAAACATCTGAAGTGGCTTCAGTGGATCACCGTCTGACCCACTGAAGAGTCAGTAGTCACGTCTTATCAGGCCACACTCATAAAACACTCATGGTTTAATGTCCCCAGCTGAATCAGGTTTATAATCATTTTAAGTTCCCAGAGAAGGCTGAGTTATTGGGTTTACGGTTTGACAGGAAGCCACCGTGTGAAGTAAGCTGCTGAACGTCATGTGGATGGAAACTGTAAGACATCACTGTCCTCAGCACCTCACGTCTGATTGGCCAGTCTGATCTGTTTGTGGCTGCAGATCACCAACACTCTGTGGCATTTGCGTGTCGTGGGATTTCTGAAGGTTATGTGAGGTGTTGACCTGTAACTGAACATGGTCTGAGTCCGAACACACAGTTCATCCTGACTGAAGAACACGGTGTGTGTGTGTGTGTGTGTGTGTGTGTGTGTCAACACTCTCTGCTCCCGCCTTGTTTTTCCTGTTCTCTCTCACATGGTGGCAGTTTGTGATCTGCTGTCCCTCCTGCTGGTTGTGTTCAGGGACAGAGCCCGGTGGGGGGAGTACTGCACTGCAGTTGTATTTATCTGGTTTTTGCTGTGAGGTCCCAGGTAGCAGAATATTGGAGGGAACCTCTGCTTTTGTGTTCAGCCGATATTCCTGGTCCCCAGAGGATGAATCCCATTGATTTTGATAATCCTCAGACGTTTCCTCTCGTGCCATCATCACATCTAATTTTCACTTGGTCCATCATTTGGGTTTTTGATCAAATACCTGCAGAACTGTTTGCAGAGGAAGATGAGTTTGCTTTACCCCTGACTCGTCTGTGTGTCTTGTTTTCCAGAGCCCTCAGAGCGGTGCGATGGAGGATGGGAAGCCGGTGTGGGCGCCCCACCCAACAGACGGGTTCCAGCTGGGAACCATAGTGGACATCGGAGCCGACAGCCTCACCATCGAACCTCTTAAACAGAAGGGAAAGGTGAGCGAGCTCTCAGGTTTTTGCTCTTTGAAGCTCATCCGATCTTCTCTGCGTCACTCCACTTATGAGCCCCAAACTGGCAAACGGCTGCAGGCCCACAAAACAGAGCAGTATATAATATAATATAATATAATATAATAATATTCAAAGTTAAAATGTTCAAAGGAAGGACACAAGTGTGGCTCCTTTTCACTCGTATCTTCTGATGAGTTTCTTCTTCTGCACAGGAAGTTGGTCCATGTTATCCTTTTTCATTGGAACCATGAAGTAGTGACTATGGTCAGATTGGTTGGGGAATCTGTTTATGGCATCCGTATGTTTTAATAACCATATCAACATTTGGCCCCAGTGTGTCAGCAGCGTAACGTGATATTCCTGTATCTGTGTTTTCCCCCACCTCTACTAAAAAGTCTCAGAGTTTCCTGCTCAGCCAGAGTCGTTTGCGAGCTTTCCCATCAGACCTTTTCCAGTGTGCGTTTGCCTTCAGTGTGTTAATGATTGAATGTGTCCCTTAATCTCATGAGGAAACAGAACATAGATGTGGAGTCAGTGAAGAGTCATTCACTCAGTGACTCACCTGGGTGCAGGTGTAATGTACTCGAGCACAGAATCAATCAGTGATATCTGAAGTCAAGAGGCTCTTCAGGCTTTTCCTGTTCCCCGTTAATTCGTTTTGCTGCCAGGTGACGTGCCCCTTCGCAAAGCTTTTAATGTCCCTGAGAGCCCGTTGCCGTGGAAACCCCTAAAGCCTCGTGTCCGGCGCAGTAATCTTTCCCCTGGAGGCCTCGGTGACTGAGTGCTCCCTTTGGAAAGGTTCTGTGTGCTGTCGGCCAATAAAACACGGGATGGTCTGTCATACGTCTAACATTTAAAGTGTTGTCCATTTGAATGCGTCTCTCCTGAGTTACGTTCATCAAGACTTGCCTGTAATGCGTGTCGCAGCGGGTTTACAGCAGTTATTCTGTCATCATGCAGGCAGGTGTGCAGGTTTTATAAGCGTCCTGTTGTCTGCATCATCACCTGCTGTGTCCAGGAGGACTTCGTCCTCTTGTAGGACTCTCACCTGTCGATGTCGATGTAACGTAACGCCAACATAATGGCTGTAGAATAAGAGTTGTTTGTTTTCACTTTAAAGGAATATTCCACAGAAATGCTGTGGTTTGCGTATCAGACCTCCCCAGAAATTAAGATGAAAAATAATCCCTTTTATGTGTGTGAGAAGATTTTGGTAGCTGGGTGAGCTTCAACGTTTGGACTTGTGATGTTTCCTGTTGCTGCACTGCAGTGTTTCCTTGGAGGTTCACTTCATTCAGACTGTATTTTCACACTGTAATCGTAGCTTTGGACACATGTAAGGCCTTCAGAGTGAGTTTCCGGGCTGCAGCGGAGGCCTGAGACGGTCACAACAATGTCCTGTCTGTCCTGCTGCAGCCAGTTTGTGCCAGTGTCTGACGATGTGTTCACTCGCTGGCAGACGTCCTGCGGTGGACGTCAGGAGGAAGACGGAGAGCTCGATAAGCCGTCATCCTGTCAGTCACAATGGCCGACTCTTTGTCCTTTAGTGTCTGTGTGTCCCTGATGGTGTCCACAGTTTGATCTGCCTCAGTGAAAAGAAGGTTTGTGGAAGGAGACGAGGCTGTCAGCTCACCTGTTGTTACGCTAAATCATTTAGAGACCGCCTAAAGTTATAAAGTACAAGTTACGTATAATGGTCTTAAACGTGACGTCAGCACTTCAGCTGTGGTGGGGGGTCAGGCCTGGGACAGTCTTGGTCCCTGACTGCTGCTTGTCTCCCTGTTGCTGGTGATGAAAGGGTGAAAGTTGTTTAGCTTCTTTTCTTTTTCTCAGATTATCGGCCTTGCGTCACCTCCCCCTCCTCCTCCCCCTCCTCCTCCCCTGCTTCCTCCTCTCCATTCCCCTCACGCGGCGCAGCGTTGTGGAATCCGTCCAGTTTGGGCTGAGAATGTGGAACAGGCCACCACTGGAAAGAATGAATCGACTGTACGTCACCTTGGCGCTGAGGCCCGCAGCGCCTCCTTTAACAGGGCACATTAAAGCTCTGCATAAATACACCCAGCAGCCTCCTTTGCAAAACACTGCGGTCACGTGTGTCCTCGCCAGCCGTCCCGCTTTAGTTCAACATGGCCGGTTTTGGCTTCTGGGAAGTGGAGTTTGTTTACCATGACAGTAAACCTCAGGTGGAGTTTTTCTAAAGGTTCACGAACCAAAAAGGTGACTTTTATTTTGTAAGCTCAGAACATGTTTTTAGTCTGAACTCAAAAAGTAGCATGAAAAGGAGTAAAAGAACCTTGAAATTGCACTTCAGTGCTCCTGTGACCCTGACCTGATAAAAATCAAATCAGATGAGATGAAACCCGAATCCTCATCAGACGTGTTTGCAGACTGACGTGATTCCTCGTCTGAAATCTGTCCCGTCCTGTCGGTTTATCAGACGGTTAATAATGCAGAGTTGTGTCCCTGCTGCTGGAGCTGTGGACTGATCCTCCGATCCCGTTACCTGCTGCCTCCAAATAATTCATCAGGCCTTCAGCCGGAGCAGCTGCCTTTGTGTTCGTCCCTGAATCGATGAATTATTTCAAGGTTCACTCTCAAAGAAACTGGACTGAAAGGATCGGAGAGCACAGAGGAATCGATTTCCAAAAATCAAAAGAAATTAATTTTCATCAATCATGACAGCTGAAAATCACTGGAAATGTATGTATGAGTGTGCAGCAAAGCGTTAAAGGAACAGTTCGCCCAAAAATGAAACTTGGGCCGTAAACTCCTCACCCCCCGTGCAGATGAGAAGTCAGCTGGAGTTTCTTCATCCACAAAACATTTGTGGAGTTTCACAGTAAAACTGGGTTGCAGCTAAATGGAAGGAAGGTGAGAACTTGATTTAAAACATTAACAAAGCACAGAGAATAAACAGGAAACGTCTCCATAGAGCTCGATCCCAAACTGATTTGTCCATCAGTGTTTCATAATCCTCCTTAATTCTTCAAATTTCTCTTCATTTGCAGACATTTTTGGCTCCGATCAACCAGGTCTTCCCCGCAGAGGATGACGTCAACAAGCACGTGGAGGACAACTGTGAGTTTCTACTTCCTCCTCCTTTCCTCTTTAGAAAATGTGCTCGGCTGAGGGTTTCGGACTTGACTAGTCTGAGCGCTTCTACTTCCCGTTTAGTTGCTGTGGCAGCAGCAGCATTAGCAGGAATGGTTGGCAGTGTGTCCTGTGTGTCAGTGTTACAGCGACGTGTTGTTGTCATCAGGCGGCCTGTGATTGGTCCCTTAACTCTCCGTCCTCTCTCCGTCTCTCAGGCTCTTTGATGTACCTGAATGAAGCCACTCTACTCAACAATGTTCGCGTGAGATACAGCAAAGACAAAATCTATGTGAGTGAAATGTCATTTTCTCTGACTTTACACAGTTTGAACTCATGCTATTCAGCTTCCTGTGCCTCCTGCAATCACAGTCTTTACTTGATTGATTGATTGATCAGATGATGAAAGACTTTCATCCTGTTCAGACTGTTTTGCAAAGGACGTCTCTGTTCTTTGACCCAAACGAAGATGGCTGACACTGTGTACGTACGTGTGTGTGTGTGTGTGTGTGTGTGTGAGAGAGAGAGAGAGTTAAAAGTACAGACATGTAAGTGAGGAGAAACCTGCTGCAGTGTCAGACATACACACACTCTCACCTGTTCACTCACCTTTTCACTTTTCCTTGCAGACTTCTTGCTCCTCCACACACTGGAGATCATAATAAGAATCTGAGATGTACACAAAGACACACATAAGCACACACAGCTCAGGTGATCTCAGGTGACCTTCGGTGTGTTCATGCCCTGATGTGAGTCATCAGGCAGCTGTTGGCTGACATCTGGTGGCTGAAGAAGGAACTGAGAGGAAGTCTAAAAGAGGACTTTTCCACCTTGTTTAAAGCACATTTAAGATTTAAGTGGAGAGGAAATAAAAAAAAATGTCTTTGTAACCCTTTCAGATCACATCCCTGGTCATATTCTACATCTGTTTACTGCATGTGCCAAGAAGATGACAAAATCAGAATCAGAATTGTCTTTATGGCCGTGTAAGTGAAGAACGAGTAACATATAATAATAAATAATAAATATGATAATAAAATAAAATAAAATAAAATAGAGTAAGGTAAAACAAAATAAAATAAAATAAGTAAAATAAATATGGTTCTGGAGGTAGTACAAAAGTGAGGTAGTACAGATTGAAAGTATTGCAAGTAGATGATGAATTATTCATTAATATCTGTGAGTACAGAAAGCAGGCGTTTGTGTCAAGTAAAATCATGAGACACTTCTGTCCAGCTCGTCTGCCTGAGGACACAAAATGTGTTAAAGATGCTGAATTTTCTTCTCCTCCTCTTCCTCATCCAGACGTTTGTAGCCAACATCCTGATCGCGGTGAACCCGTACTATGACATCCCAAAGCTTTACTCGCCGGAGACCATCAAGCAGTACCGGGGCCGGTCTCTGGGCACGCTGCCGCCACACGTCTTCGCCATCGGTGAGCGAACGGCGAACACGCTGCACTGCCTCTCGGTTCTCTTTGAATCCAGTTGTTCTTTAATGCAGCTCGTCTCTGGGGGTTCAGGATGTGTACTCCTGTGTGGGAGGGATCCAGTGAACTTGTGTTTTCATTTTATATTATTCTGTACCAGCTGAACTCCCTCTGCTGCTAAAAGATAAATCGTCTGTGGTGCCTGAGGTGGTGGTTTTCTCTTTTCTCCTGTCTGTCGGTTGTAGTCTGATCATTTTATTTCTGAGAAGAAGGGTTTTGTTTGATTTGTGGTCCTTTTTGGCTGATTTTTCACGCCTGAAGGTGAAATTTTTTGACTTTAGACTTCTAGACCTTAATGTAATTGCTCTAGTCCTCTCCTTGATGACCTCCTGTTGTAGTTTCTGTTGTGTCCACCAGGGGGCAGCCAGCAGCCAGATTCCCCACAGTCCTGTGAACATCACATTCGTTTCTGACTGACTCATCGTCTTTGTATTTGGGAGTTTAATATCTGCTGAATCATTGGGGTCGGGTTTGTGTCCTCGAGGCAAAGGACAGTTGATTCTAACAGCTGCTTCTGCCTGTGTGTCTCGGGCAGCTGATAAGGCCTACAGGGACATGAAGGTCCTGAAGATGAGCCAGTCCATCATCGTCTCAGGGGAGTCCGGGGCCGGGAAGACTGAAAACACTAAGTTTGTTCTCAGGTGAGGACGAGGCCTCAGAGACAAGTCTGAAGTCACTTCCAGCTTACGAATCGCGACGGACCAATCGTCTGATGAATATTAAATAACACATAAAAAAAGATCATCCTTAACACACAAGCTGCAACAGCCTACACTGTCTCTCCAAACTTGGGCTGTCAGAGACCACGTCAAACCACATCCACATTCACTTCAGACTGAGCTGAGAGCACACATGGACCATCATCTGTTGGTGAAAATGTTCAGATGTTACTGACTGTCAGTCTGTTAGCATCATGTTATCTTTCTGGCTCCCAGCTGAGTCAGAGCCCAGCAGAATACAAATATCTTCAGCTGCCAAGTCGTTCAGACTATTTACTGAAGTAGTTAATGTTTCCATTGCACAGAAAGCTTTAGAGATGGAAATGATTCTTCCACGTATTAGTCAGAACCTCAGGTGTTACCAAGGAGATGGAGTTATAGCTTTTGAAACTGTAAAATTTGGTTGTTATACTGTCGTGTTAACACGTCTGTTTCCTCTGACAGATACCTGACGACCTCCTATGGCACCGGGCAGGACATCGACGAGAGAATCGTGGAAGGTAGGATTCGCTTCTGCTTCTCATGTCCGTCAAACTCCTTGTTTCTTCTGTATGAGTTCGTGTTTGTCCTTCTCTTTCCCTGCAGCGAACCCGTTGCTGGAGGCTTTCGGAAATGCAAAAACTGTCCGGAACAACAACAGCAGCCGCTTTGGAAAGTTTGTGGAAATCCACTTCAATGAGAAGGTGCAGTGCTGTCAGACCACAGCTGCTTTACACGGAAACAATGAGAAATAACGAATGAAATATGATGCCTACTAACTGTGGTTACTTAGCACAAACTGTTCATATTGATCTTCATCTCCTGATTAAACGCAGTATTTCCTGTGTCAGCTCTGCAGCAGCAAATCTAACAGTAATGAGGCCTCAGCTTTTGCACTTATGATGACTGCTCTCCCCTGCACGTCTGCTATAAATCAGCTAATCAGATGGTTCAGCTTGTCTTGCTTTATTAACTGCAGTTTCATGTAAAGAATATAAAAGCTGCAGTCAACACGCTGTGACAGATGATATGCACATCGACGGCGTTTTGGGACCTGAATAAAATGAGCTTCCTGTCTGTGTTTGTTTTGTCAGAACGCCGTCGTGGGCGGCTTCGTGTCGCACTACCTGCTGGAGAAGTCAAGGATCTGCAGACAAAGCCCCGAGGAGAGAAACTACCACATCTTCTACCGACTGTGTGCCGGAGCGTCCGAGGACATCAGGCAGAAGTTCCACCTCAGCTCCCCGGACGCCTTCAGGGTACCGACACATTTTCTCTTTAACGTTCTGTAGGCACAAGTCAGATCTCATCGGCACAACTTTGGTGCTGGGCTGCAGAACTCGGAGGAATCGATCGGTCAGACAGACGTGGATGAGCACCACAGATGCTCGACAGATGGAAACTGCAGATGATGGATGGACACAGCAGGGTGGAGTATCGACCAGCGACTCTGAGTTTAAAAGCACCCCTGCTTATATTTTAGATTTTTTGCATAGGGCTCCACACAGATACCATTTGATTTAGAAATAATTAGTTGGGTAGGACAACTTCATGTGTCAAAGCTCACAAAAAAAGGCTGAACTCCTCTTCAGTAGATAAATTAAATCCTGGCACATGTTTCAGACAAACATGGTGATCACTTTGTGGTCAACATGAGGTGAAAGAAGATTAGTGTTTTCAGCCTTCAGAGATGTGCAGAAAACTTCCCCAAACCCAACAGACATAAATGACTTAAAAACAGAGACACGTGATCCAGAAGGACCCGAGCAGACTCGGACAGACTGGACAGACCCAAAGCAGTTCACTCACTTCTCCTGTGCTTCAGACCGTCCTCATCCTCACAGTGTGATCAGAGCCCACATAGAGGAGATTTAGAGCAAGCAGAAGAAGCTCTGGGCACTTCCTGTTCACACCTCTGTGGCATGTGGGACACCAGAGGGCAGCACTGAGCCGTCGCTGAGCCCAGCTGGCTGCGGCACCACATCTCCATTATAAAGGTCATCTGGCTGTTGTTCTCACTCTGTGCTGTGCAGGATCAGATGTTCACCATTGGATTTGTTCCCATTAAACATGCAGCGTTCACCTGCAGTTGCAAACGGAGGAACATGCAGTAGTGGCTGCAGTAAGCCACAGATAACAGCTGCTGCATCCTGCTGCAGCTCAGAGGACGGAGAGGCATCGATGACTCGCCTGTCACGACCCTCAGGTTCAATGTGTTGAAATGCTTTGAGGAAACAGCTCCGCTCAGACTGAAACATGCACAAATAGAAGATTTCCAAGTTCAGAGCCAGACTTTGTCCTCTCTTTAGAACACACAGACGGCTTAACGGAGACATTAAAGTGTGCAAGGAGAAAGAAAAGAAGGGAAAAGTTGAAATATCACAATTGTGACAAACAAAAGAAATGTGATGCTGCCATGAGCCTCTAAGTGAAAGAGTTAAGAGAAGGAGAATTAGAGAAACCAGACATGATGATGATGTATGTGCTCTGCATTGATGCTGTTAGTGAGCAGAAGGGGAACAAATCAATGAAAAAATGAGCTGAAGAGCTGTAGTAAGGGAAAGGGCAGATTCTTTGTTTTTCCTTGACCTCAGGCTAAAATCAGATCCTTAACAGGCCTCATCTTTGCTGATTCTCCCAGAAAAGAGCTGAGTCATGCTCGTCTCCTCTGCTGCTGGAGGAGGAGGAGGAGAGTTGTCCCTTTGTAGACACAATCTTGATTCAGTAGTCTGTTCTCACCTGCGTCATTCTGAGGCCTTAAAGTGCAGACGCTCGCTCCGCCCGTGTCCCCCTGCAGCTTATTACACCTCCTGCAGTCAGTCCAGCTCCTCCTAATGGCTTCATATATCTACAGTTTGCCCTGCCGGTGGGGAAACTAAAAGAGATTCACTGATAATAGCTGTGGAGGATGGAGCTCTGTGGCTGTGATGAACTCCTTAAGTTTGCATTGGAGACAAGGGGGAGGCTGCGGTGCGTTCAGGTGCCAGTAGGTTTGTGTGGGACAAGGTGGGCGAGGACGAATCCCCGGAGATGTGAAGTCCTCCATCAGTGAGCGGGTCCGAGAAGTACTGAAGAAGGAAGCACAGCAGGACAGACACAAGGAAAGAAGAAAGGAGAGATGGGCTGGAAAGAAGGGAGGAAACAAGTACACGAAAGAAGGAAGCTAACATGGATGACATAAGAAGTTAGACTGCAAAAAGAAGAGAGGAAACCAGAGCATCTAGAGGAGGAAAGAATGAAGGGAATGAGGTGATAATGAAAGAAGGTTGGACAGAAGGAAGCAAATGTAAAAAGAAGGAAGGATAGAGGAAGGTATTAGGAAGGAAGGAACAAGTGAGGAAAAAAGGAAATAAAGAGAGGATAAATATGGAAAGATAAAAGCAAGAAAGGAAGGAAGACGCAAAGGCATAAGAGAAGAGACATGACTGCGTTAGAGATGAAAGAATGAAGATGGAGAGCAGGAAGCAGGATGGGGGAAAACAAATGTAGGAAGACGACTGAAAGTGGAGGAAAGGAAAGGGAAATAAAGGAGAAAGCAAATAAAAGAGGGCAGGAAAGCACTGTGGAAGGAAGCAAAGAAGTAAACCAGGTTTGGACAACAGAATGAGCGAAACAAATGGGAAAGGAAGGAAAGTTACATGGAAGAAATTAGGAGGCAAAATTAGGAGTAAAGGAGGGATCAGGATCAGGAGCTCGCGGGCCAACTGGTCGTCGGACGAACGCAGCAGACAGACGCCTTCAGGGCAACGCCGGGCTTTTTGTACGAGTTAGACTGAACGAGTGTTTGCAGAGGAGGAAAACAGAGAATGTGTCCCATCTGCAAACCGTCGAGGAGATGGAGGTCTGAAAGCTTCCCTGCAGCTTCTCCCGTAATGAAAGTTTTTGTTTATGTCCATCTGCTGCACCGAAAGGACTCACCTCGAGATGAGCTCCATTATCTCATTTTCTGCTGTCCAAACACACCTGGGAAGTCAGTGTCTTCATTATGTTGATTCTCTGCACATAGCAGGAGAGGCCAGCTGGTGGAAAGACATTACAGCTGATTCACAATCAGTTACCGGGGGGGGGGGGGGGGGGCTTTTTGTGCAAATGCAAATTTAATTACTGAGATGAGTTCAGAACAATTGAGACCAAGAGAAAAGCCGAGTGATTGTCCTTTTGGAAGACGCACATCTGTGAGGAAATTAAAGACGCGCAGGCTGTCACTCCGGGAGACACTTTGACACACAGATGTTTAAACTTACCTCAGTGTTCAGGTCACTTTTAGTGGTTTTCATCCTGCTTCCAGCTTGCTTTGTCATCTGAAACCCATTTCAGCTTTCAAAGGTGTGTTGAGACCATGTCATACGTTACTGTAGGGTTTCAGCCAGTGATTAACTCCAAGTTTTCTTTAGTTTGATGAATGGATCATAAAACGTCCCAGAATGCAGCGTCGTCACAGCAGTTGAATGAGTCTGACTCGTTCCTTTGTCCTCAGTCTTTCTCTCTCTCCTTCTGTGTTGCAGTACCTGAACAGAGGATGCACTCGCTTCTTTGCCTCCAAGGAAACAGACAAGCAGATCCTGCAGAATCGCAAGAGCCCGGAGGTACAGTAGACCACAGCCGCACTCCATTCAGTCCGGTTCATCTGAGCCTCTGAATCGTGTCCCGCAGGAGCTGAGTGCTGCTGATTATAAAAGGAAAAAAAGCTTCAAAACTTCAAACTTTTTTTGTGTGTGTTGTTCCGTTCAGTGATGTTGAAGGTTTACGACACACTTTAAGCCATCGTTTCCAAGTGTTTTTGTCGCTTGGGCATGAAAACAGCAGCAGACATGAGCGCACAGAGTGGACAGCAGAGACACAAAGACAGAAACTAAAACTAGACATTTGATTATGGGATCCGATGTTCAGCATCTTATCGGTTGTCAGAACTTTGCCCGGTTACGTTCCATCGTGATTTTCCTTCTCGTAAGTAAACCGTTCGTAAACCTGAAAGTATTTTATTATGCTCCAGTCGGGGTTTTCATCACACAGCAGCTGCGGTGCGTTCGCGTCCCCTGCGTTTCATCCTCAATCTTAAGCTCATGCAAACCAAAGTAAGTGAACCCCCTCCTCGCCCTGTGAGTCGTCGTAACAAAGGAAACAGTCGTTCTGCAAACTCCATTAGGGCCTCGTTAAACCTGACTCAGCAGGTTTCACGGAGATTTACGGCCTCACAGTTTTTCTCTCGGCATCACGTCCTCTGATGCTCTCTGTCGTCCACACTGTTCACTCAGTATCTCCTCTCAGCTCCTCCTCAGGTTCTTGTCTTCACCTAAACTGTATAATCCACCATATGTGGAAACATCCCGAGCAAATCCTCTCACAGGACGACTTCTCACCACACTAAATTATTTTTCTGCCTTTTGAAAGGAAACATTCATGTTTCTTGTGTTTCTGCAATTCATGAACTGTTTTTAGCCCAGCAAAGAATGAATTCAAACTGCATCCAGAATTAAACAAAATTCTACTGTAAAGCAAGAGACGCATTGGTGCCCCCCAGAGGCTGCAGGCTTCATTACAACTGATACTGAAGAAGTTCATTGATGATTTAGAGATTCCTGGAGGGTGATAAACGAAAGCTCTTGGCTGATCAAAATGAAAACCTGGTCATGAGTGTGTTGAATGTCAACATAAACACATGTACACAAAATGGACAAAAGTATTGGGCCACCTGGCCTTCACACCAGCAGGGACTTTAATGACGCCTCATTGTAAACACACAGACAGCTCAGCAGCTCTAACAGCTTCCACTCTTCTGTGAAGGCTTTCCACAACATGTTGGAGTGTTTCTGTGGGAATTTGTGCCCATTCATGCAGTAGAGCATTTGTGAGGTCACACACTGATGTTGGACCAAAAGGCCTGGCTCACAATCTCCGTTCCAGTTCATCCCAAAGGTGTTGGATGGGGTTGAGGTCAGGGCTCTGTGTGGGCCAGTCAAGTTCTTCCACACCAAACTCATCCAACCATGTCTTTATGGACATCGTCGATGTTGACGAACATCCACACGGGCATTTTTCAGTTCTTTTTAACTTTTTAAAACGGTGTTGTACCTTGTGCCAAGAGAGCCTGGAGTTAGTGAAACCTCCAGCAGATTCTTAAGAATTAATTACTTATTTTCAGGATGTGAGATTTCCAGATTTGTTTTAAACTGGAGGACATAACGTTGGTTTGGAGTCGCTGATGAAGGACTCTGGTTGCTCGCGGTTTGTTTTCATTAGAACTCGTCTGCAGCTCAGTTCAGTTTATTGAAACTTGTTGGCAATTAAGATGAAAACTTGTGTTCTTACCTCAAGCAAAAATCCAGGCAGCAAAGCAGAGAATACCTTCGTGTTTAAATTTATGTGTGTAATTATGAAGGCTTGAACCACTTTAAAGAAACAAAGCTGAACAACGAAGATATTTTCTGATGTTTTCTTCGGTGTTGCATCTCTCGCCTGGAATTCGTGGCTGCACACCAGTTGTACTTATATATAATCTAATAATTTTCAGGGTAAGTTCAGACGCTGACATTCGAACAGCAAGCACTTCATTAGCAGCCTGGCCGAGAGCCTCGGTGCAGCACAAAGGCGTCTAATAAGAAAACCATGTGAAATAAGCTCCTTCCTTTGCCTTCAGCCTTTGATTAATTATGCACAAGTATTTCATTACTACGGCTGTGCGTGGCTTCCCCGCAGTACAGCAATATTAATTGTTATAGCCATAAAGAGGAACATGGACAAGAGACTGGAGCGCCGCTGTCCCTGCTGACGATGGCACATAAATGGAAGAACATAAAACCAGTCATGTGGTTTCAAAATAAAGTCCGTTAGTTGGGCTGAAATACTGAAGAATCTCTCTGAGTCTTTGTCAACCATAAGTCATGATTCATTTGAATCTTTTTCTGCATATCCTCATCCATAACCACCGAGTTAATTTCTACATAAGGTGCAGAAGCAGTGAAACTGGCTGTAACTCTCGCACTAAACTGCACATTTGTCTTTGTGTTTCTTTATTAAAATAAAACACACAAGCTGCAGACGATTATTAACGATACAAACACGCCGTTTAGAGATGCCGCCTGACGAAACAACACGCGCTAACAGTTCCTCAGTCCTAATGCAGTGTAATACAGCACCACGCTGATGCAACTGGAACACAATGTAATTCGACTTAAAGTCATGCAGTGCAAGACGAGTAAAGACAAAGACATTTTCCTTTACCAAACAGATGCTACAAGACAGGAGTGAGTTTTTATGCATCTCATTTGTTTAATTACATTAGGCTTTAAAGTCATGCAGATTAAGGGTGTGGCCTCCCTGATTGACAGCCTGCTGCTCGCTGTCACACAGAAGCTTTTACAGTTTAGGAAAGTGACTCGGCACGACTTTGTGTCCCAGACGAAATGAGCTGAACCATAAACGCTGTGCTGCAGCTCCTCGCTGGGCTGGAGCTGCAGTTTGGTGGACCAAACTGAAAAAAGCAGAAATTTTCTTTTAATTGAGGCCGTAACTCTAAAGTTTAAGGAGCAGATTTCGCCCTGATGGTCCAGGAGATTGAAAAGGGAGTATGAGATGAGTTTAGTGGCGTCTCCACAGGCCCACTTATCTTTTGTTGAAGTGATGTAGTGTGGGTACAAAGTGTAAAGCTGCCTGGTACTAAACTGTTCTGTACATTTTAGTTTCCTTGCTTACTTTTGTCGAAATAAGAACTAAAACTAAATGAGATCTGCGACAAGTTAATCACTCACAGGCTGCATCACACCTGCTGTAAGGGCCTTAAAAACTTTCAAATTCCAGATCTGAAAAGACTTTCAGTTGTTTTAATTTCAGCACATTTTATCTGATTCATTTCATGTCCTCACAGTCTATTAAAGCTCTGTGCTGACACCTAATGTACTGCTCCTCCATTCCACACTCACTCTGAGGGAAATATTTTACATAAACCAAACTCCTTTCACACTAAGTTCTCGTACAAGCTGAAAATCACTTCAGAGATCTCTCACGGATTTTTTTCTATTCGATAAAACGTCTTCAAATTAAGTTCAAGAACAAACACCTGCAGTGGCATTTCATCGAGAAGGAAACAACAGCCAGGGAGGAGAAGATGCCAGAAAGTTTACAGGAAAAAGAAAAGTTAGACGAGCTCCTCTTCCTCACTTCATTAATAAAGTATGATAAGAGAAGAAGGACAACAAAGAAATAAGTGGAATTAAGCCTTTCTGGAAAGCAGCGGGAACAAGCAGTGAGCTCACAAACATGAGGACAGGTTTTCGTCCTGGGAAATGGCCTCAGAAAAGTTTTGTGAAGTCATTTTGCTTCATTTCACTACTGCAGAAAACAATCCCACAGAGACTGGGCTGAAATAACATTTTGCAAACAATCCTCAGCTTTGTGCCTTAACTCGCGGACTCCAGGACGGCTCAGATGATATCTGATACCATCTGGGATCAGACAGAAGCAGAATTCACTTTAAAGTAAGTTCAGGCAAGATAAGACGAGATTAGAAAACAAATATGTGGATTGAAGTCTCACCCTCCCGCCTGGTGCTTCAGGGTAAATGCAACAAATGCACAGAAGGATTGTTTGCAGACTTGTTTTGAGGCCAGGTGTGTTCCCAGGTGCTCTTTGCTGTAATCACTGATGAATGATGTGTGTCTCCTCACTGCTCCGTCTCGTATCTCACAGGACGACAAGGTGATGTGCTGTTTTCTGACTCTTTTACATGTTGATATGGATGTGAATGTTGGGACTGCTGGCTTCACATCTTCTCTGAGTGTCTGGGGGTTAATGCATGCACATGTTTTATCTCTTCTTTCACCTCTGGAGCGCTTTGTGTGGTTTCCCACTTTCCTCTGCTGCGTAGAAGCGTTTCAGTCCAACTGCTTTCATCAGAATGTCACAGTGCGGTGGTATACACACCTCCCCGGACCGTTTGTGTCCGCTTCCTGTTTTGTTGTAACCTGTCAGGTTCAAAAGCTCAGCAACAAAGAAAATGCTGATTTGAAGTTTGAAAAGTCTCCTCGTGTATCGATGTTCAGGAAATGTTTATTATCTTAAAATCCAGATTATTGGTCAGTCTGCATTGTTGACCAGCAGCCTCAGCAGATCAGTGCTTTTACAGGGCGACACTGTGTCGAAGGCAGTTGTTCTTGTGTAAAGATTGTTTTATTCTTTTTGCTGATTACAAGCCCCCTGACTGGTAAGAAAAATTAGCTTTAGTTTTATAGTTTATTTAAGGTGGAATCACAGGTTATTTCCGTAAAGCCGACTGAATGCAGAGCGGTCGTGCTGACTTCTTTCCTACCCACTAGTCAAACCATCGGTGTTTAAAACATTCACAGAGGAACATTAAGACACAAATAATTAAGACATCATCACCAGAATGTGAAGAAACATCAGTGACGTTATGTTAAAGACGTCTCTGGGTTGTGTAGCACAGATATGTTATGGTTAGCATGCTAACCATCTAGCTGCGGCTTGTCCTGTCTGTAATACCACTTTGTACCTGTAAGGCCCCCGTAGTTTCAACTGGGAGACGTATACGTCAGGTGAGTTGCTAAGTTTCACAAGCCCTCTTAGCATTTGGTCTGATAAGGAAACAAAACAAACTCACAAAATGTCAAAAAAACAAATATTCTTACAAATAGTATCCTTACTAAACAGAAAAATCAGATTTCTCTGTTTTACCAAACTAAGATGAGCTTAACCGCCTCGTTAGCTCATCATAGCACACCTCATTCAGATGAGACACAAACAAAATAAAACCCAGCAAACCGTCTTGGTTGTTCTTTCCACAATCGCCTGGTTTGGTCCAAATAAATCCACAGTTCACAGAGTGAGAAGTGAAAATATTCCTGCTCTACACGTTCTTGTTTCCTACTGCTGCTGATGTCCGACCTTCCTCTCGCTCCTCTCCCTCCTTCATCCCCCTCTCCTGTATCCACCTGTCAACTTTGTCGTCCACAGAGTCATCATTAGAGCTGCTGTAAATCACCTCTGAAGCTAACTGGACCGTATATCTACAAGTCTAAATGAGCTAACTAGCTACCAGCAGACAAAGAGTACAGTGAGCAGCAGTTTCCAGTTACACTGATGATATGCTGCCTCCTGTTGGTTTAGAGTGACCTTCGACAGGTGTACAACCTCACACATTGCCCCTTTAACTGTGTTATTGTAAGAATATAAATGTTAGATTTAATTTGATGCCTGTGGTCGGAAATTACATCAACATACACGTAATGATGGACAACAATGAAACAGTCTTTTTCGCTTTGCACCGTATTTCGTTAGAAATGAGTAAAAAACAGTGAAAGAATTCCCTGTCTTGCCATATTAAAGCTACATTATTCTATTTCGGCCACTGGGGGGCAGCGTAACATCAGAACAGGCCTACGAGAACCACTGATCAATGCAGCTTAAAGAAACAGTTTTCATGTTTCCATGCAGATCTCTTAATGACTTTGAGAGAAATCCTGCTAACTAACTAACAAACAAACATAACCTCGTTGGCTGAGGTAACAATGCGGTGAAGGAACAAACAACGTGTGGAAAGACTCAACAGTCCACCCAAAACCTGCCTGATGTTCTTTGTGCTTTCTGATTGCAGTTCAGACTCTGCCGGCTGTCTGCACTTACCCATAAGCCCTTGCTCTTTGTTGATTAATGCAGCCACCTCTAACTTTAAGAAAAGCCAGATTTTGCCTGATTGTCCAGTGTCTTGGTGTAGTTTGTTGGCTCTTGACCTGATAAGTGTGGAAAAAGCTTCTTAAAGTCCTTCATCTCCTCCTGACTGGTTCATAAATGATGTCTTCCAAAGTTTTCAGATTCCTCAGAGCTTTGGCTTGCTGCGATTGTTCCCTCCTGCTGTTGATTTGCCTTTTTCAACTTCAGGAGCCACAATGAAAAAGCTAAATGAAAATTCAATGAGCACCTGATTAAATCGTGGAAGCAGCTAAGCAGCAGAATTTTCTACTTAATTCGATCGCAGGGGACACAGAGAGGTTGTTTAGCCTGCGGAATCAGACTGTGACATTCTTGAGTGGGTCATTCAGCACTGTGTGTGTGTGTGTGTGTGTGTGTGTGTGTGTGTGTTTTGCCCACTCGACTATCTTTGCCTTCTCTCTGCTGCACATTGAGATATTTCCTGCTCTGCTTACTCTGCTTGTTAGGCCTCTCCTGTGCAGTCTGCTCAGAGAATTAGTGTGTTGTATGGGCCCAGTACGTGCAGTTCTGGATCTCTGTGCAAACCAAAGTGAGGCCAAAGATCAGTTCGTCTGGCAACTTGAAAATAAAATGAAATAATTCTCCAGGAAGCTTGAGGTCAGTGTGATTTTTGCTTTGACGACGCCACACATCTGCCTTAGATAACGTGAACATATTTTCATTGACCTGACTGCCACAGCGACAGAAGGAACAGGTAGAGAGGCAGGTGAATTATTCTCAGGGAGAAATGAAAGGAAAGTCAGGTGGCAGAAGATGAAGAAATGAAGGATGAAAGTAAAGCTGAAAGGCCAGATTGTGTTGAAAGAATGTAAGGAAATGAGGGTGAATGATTTTCAGGTAAAGCTGGTGCATCACATGGAAGGAAGCTGAAAAAAAGGGCGGATTATGTGAAGATGTTCGTGACCGTCTGTCCTCTGTCCTCGTCTCTCAGCACATGAAGTCGGGCCCTCTGAAGGACCCGCTGCTGGACGACCACGGAGACTTCAACAGGATGTGCGTGGCCATGAAGAAGATCGGCCTGGACGACGTGGAGAAGCTGGACCTGTTCAGGGTGGTGGCCGGCGTGCTGCACCTCGGCAACATCGACTTTGAGGAGGCCGGGAGCACGTCAGGTGAGCTGCCTGTGAAATACCTGACAAACACAACAAGCTCTTGTATTATTGACCCTGAGCTGAATCAGGGTCCATGTTAGCCAGCCAATGGCCTGCCACATACAAAGTGTCATAAAAATGAAGTTTAAAAGAGGGGGAAAAGGGATTGTTTTCTCAAGGTGACATTCACAGTCAGATGTTTTCTTGGTTGACTTTGCTCACAAGTTTGGTTGTTTGAATTGTGTGACTGATGGCTGTGGGTGTCAGCATGTAGCAAACATCAGTGGCTTGAAGAACAGCGACAGAAACATTAGCTCCAGTTTTCTGCTTAAGGACAAGTCTGAGGTGTCATTCATTATACTCGTGTATGTTTACTTCACTACATTTAAGAGGTAGATCACGAGATGGCTTCAGTGCCTTAAAGCCTTTTGTTTTCATATACAAATGAAAAATATTTTTAATGCAGGATTTTTGCTTTTAACAGAGTACTTTTACAGTGTGGTATTAGTACACTTAGTGAGGTACGGGACCTGAATACTTTGTCCCCCGCTGCCGGAGAGCACAGGTGTGATGAGGAGCACAGTTCATCATCAGCTCTTACTGATGAGTTTTCAGACTCGGGCCTGCAGCGGCCTGTGATTACATCAGAAACCATCCATCTCGCCGCCTTCTCCGGTCCTAAACCGCACCAGTTTGGTTCCTAAGAGGCAGATGCCATTTTGATCTCATCCCTCAGGACTTTGCTCTTTGATTGATGGCTGTAATATTGGGCCTCTTCTCAGTTCAGCCTCATTGTGGTCAGAGATGAATGGTTTTGTAATATGTGGAACTGGATGTCAGGTGAGGATGCCTCTCTGTGTCGCTCTTCTTATGGAAATTAAACCTAAGAGAGTCAGGACTGCCAACGTGAGACTTACATCTGTTAAATCATTACAGGAGATTTGTTAATCATTGAAAAAAAGGTCATAAAACAATTATTCAGTCTGTCTTTTCGCCTGTCATGTTCTCGACATTATAAGTGGCGTATTCAGCTGCTCCAGCCCATCTCACTGCAGTTCAGTCTGAACCCTCCAGGGAGGCTCAGTTTGCATGAAAATCAACTAATCCTTTGAACCCAGTGAAGTTCCTCAGCTCGCAGTCCCTCCCCGTTGTTTTCTCCCTCCGCAGGGAAGAAGAGGAAGCGCCGCTGGGCGCCTGTTAAATAGCCTGCTTCTCACAGCGGGTGGCAATCACAGCGCGTGTTTTACAGCGAGTGAGAAGACGGTGTTCAGCCAGAGGAGATAATCACCCAGTTTGTGAGACCGGCTTGGCTCACAGTTTGGATAAAGGTCTCTCGAGTGGGTGGTTTCAGGGAGTTCTTAAAGAATATTTATTTGTATGTGCAGAGGCCAGAAGAGGTTTACTTTGTTTGGGAAAGCCTCTACAAGGCACACAAAGATATGCCTGCTTTTCATGACAGTCATCCTCAAAGCGCAAAAGGTTACCCTTGAAGAGTATCAGCAGATCTGATGGCTGGAGAGAAGAGAATCAATCATCTCCCTGTAGGAGACGTGATCAGAAAGGGAAGATGTTGATGGATATCCAGACAGGCCTCAGAGTGGACCCCGAGCGAGCAGTACGAACAGCAACATACAGAAATGTTTAGTCGTGTTGAGTTTCAAAGACAGGAAAATTCTTTCTTGTCTATTGCAGAAGCAATTCCTAAACTGTCCTACTGCAGACCTTCTTCCTTAGAAAACCAAAGAAAAATTGTTAACTGGAGTCTCTAGTCGACGGACGTTTTTTTGGACACAAGATCATAACGGCGGCGACTCAGCAGTGACGTTCAGTCACTTATTGAGAATCGATGCATCGTCGATTTCCTATTCCGCCAAATCTTTGATAAATTTCATCCAGGTGTTTGACGCAACACTGAAGTGGTTTTGTGTATTTTCAAGTCCTTCTAAAGAAACAAGCAATCACCCTCAATGGACCCTGAAACGCTGCATGTGATGTGATGATGAAACACGTCCTCACTCCTTTAAACAGAGTGAAACCAGATGGAATGAAAACTTGAAGCTTTGATTTTCAGCACAGAAGGGCTTTAACCCATAAAATTGTCGCTAGCAGCCATATTTCATTGTCAAACCTGCCTTCCCATAAATCTCTGGACCTTTGGCGCTTGGAGGACATGCTGACAGTCAGAACGCAATTCTTCCCGGTTCTCAGCTTATTTCGAAATAAACAGAGAAATCTATCAGCAGAGGCTGGAAATAATGAAGCTTAATTAACTAGGGATTAGGTTTGAGTCCTTGGCTCGACTCTTAATATACACTCGGAGCATTTCCTTGCACAGGGTCTTCCTTCAGTCCTGACATTGATTTAATATTAGCTCACTTAGCTTTTAGGAGCCATTGATTGTTGTCATTGATCAGAGTGTCACCCACAGGCACATGGGTTTACAGGCTCTTCATCTTCCCATTGATCCAAACATCATCCAAGTTGTCATTACTTGACTTTGAGATGCAGAAGCAGACAGATTAGTTTGACATGCCATTGGACGTGTTTCTGTTGGTTTTCAGCTGTGGCTTGGCTGCATGTCACTGGAGGTGGAATAAGGACAAGAAAGTCCGGGCGTATGAGGAGGCGAGACCATGCAGGGCCTTGTGTCCCGTCAGCTGTATCTGAAATCGGCAGTGAATGGATGTGAGGATCGATAAATCTGCTGTTGGTGTTGGTTAGCAGCCTGGCCTCAGTGTTTTGCACGTATTGCAGGCAGGACAGGACTGCTTTGAAACAAGAGAAAACCACATCGCAGGAGGAGCCAATGGGCTCGGAGCTGAGACCGCACACAGGGTGGAGAAGTCGGGAAGCTCAGGAGCTCCTCGTTAATTAGCTGCTACATCCTGATCAAATCGGTGACGTCCGCTCGTATCAGCTTTAACCGCCTTCATCGGCTGCTGCAGCTCTCGGGAGGACACGATGAGCTTCCATTTAAAAACCTCCCTTTGACTTCACTGCTCAAGTAGACTTCCTGAGTGACGGCTTTGCTGTCTTCGACTCTCAGCCCACCCGGTTTCTTCCAGGCTTTGTTTATGCCTCCCTGGACCTGCTCTGTTCACAGCTCGTGGGTGTAACTCTCACTGCATCCATACATAATGAGCGCTGTGTTGCCCTCACCTTTAAGTAGGGCGCACGTAGGCCGGCTTGTCAATTTGTCATCATGGAAGTGCACGTCGTTGCAGAACTGCGGGGGATTTAAAAGATTACTTCATTCATATTTCACACCCACTTAATCCTGTGACGCGTTGCAAATAGAGGTTTGTTCCAGCATGGATCCAGAAGAGACGACCTGGTCAGGTCAGACACTACGTACCTGTGGACAGTCCACTTGTCTGTGACCTACCTGAGGAAACTGTACTGAGAGTATTAGCTCTGCTCAGACAGGACAGGAGCGAAACTCAGATGACGTTCAAAGACATCAGATGGAATCAGTTCACCTCCTTTTTAAACGACTTAACATCCATCCTTCCAAATGACTTTCTGATCTGTCAAACTGACGCCAAGCTCGTTTGGTTCAAATCCTGCCCATTTCCTTGACGTCCCACCGAGATTCTGATTCTGTAGTCTAAGTGTGTATAAATCCTGTTTGTCTGTACTTTATTTTGCTCTGTTGTTTGTTTATTCTGTACACCAGAGTTTTTTTTAAGGATTTTTTTTCCCAAACCGAAACAACGACTGACTACCTACCTACCCATGGGGCAGCCGTGGCCTAGAGGTTGGAGAAGCGGCTTGTGATCGGAAGGTCGCTGGTTCAATTCCCCCACCAGACAGGCACGAGTGATAAAGTCCCCCCTCAATTAGCCGGCTGATGTGCACTTAACCCCCCAATATGCTCCCCGGGTGCTTGATGCTGCCCACTGCTCCTGTGTGTGTTTCACTGCATGTTGCCTGTGTGTGTGTTTCAGTCAGTGATGGGTTAAATGCAGAGAAGTATTTTCCCAGTTTGGGATTAATAAAGTAAATTAAATTAATAAAGTAAGCTAAGATGCTTTTTGTGCACTGATTTTAAATGAAGCTGCTGATATGGTGCAATGTCGGTGTGGATTCAGTGGGAAACACTCAGTCAAAAGACCAGTTTACACACACAGTTTACTGTAGGATTTTTTGTACAAATGTTACGCTCACTGATTGAGCTGATCTTCATGTCAATCAATCAATCAAGTGTGTGTGACTGTTAGCTCCAAGCCAAATCAAAGACAGCATCTCTTCGACTTCTTTGCCCCAAATTTCAGTCAAAGATGTACTGAAAGAAATGCAATTCAAACAGTTTTGTGGCATGTTTTTCTGAGTGTTCTGGCTGAAGTAAACCTCCAGCTGTTTATACTGATGTAATGTACTCAAAAATATCTTGATGTCCCTTCCTTCAGAGGGTTTTGTCATGTAAACCCGCATGAGGCTCTGACCTCGCCGCTCAGTGCCTGATGGCCTCAGCCTGATGTTTGCCCTTCTGCTTGTCTTCCAGGCGGCTGTACCATCAAGAACCAGTCGAGCCAGACGCTGGAGCATTGTGCAGAGCTGCTGGGCCTGGAGGAGGAGGACCTGAGGGTCAGCCTCACCTCCAGGGTGATGCTTACAACAGCAGGGGGCGCCAAAGGAACAGTCATCAAGTAAGAGGCCTGCACACACATTTTAGTACCAGTACGAGTACCTGTTCTCTTGCAAGGACGTTGTATGTCTGAAATGTATTTCCACATATCTTTACATTTTGAAAAGAAGGTCAGACTGAGAAATTTGGAAGTGTAAGCTTATCATCAGGTAGATGATTTTGTTCTCCTGCAGCTCTGCTTCCAGGATCACAGTGAAAATCAGTCTTGAACTTGTCTTCCTCCATCTCATGATGTCGAATAATATAAAACTGAACTAAAATATATTTGGACACACACTTATATACACGCTGAGCATGCTGAAACACTCTAACAGTGCTGTGGGTCAGAGAGTCAGTGAACCAGAAATCCCCCAAAATTTGATAACTGATTAAAGAAACAACCGTGTTGTAACTGAATCCTCATCAGTCGTCACCGTGCACACAAATGAGACATACAGTTGAGCCTTTCACTTCACAGCCTTTCACAAAGAGCTGGAGATGAATGTGTCTCTGTGCGCCTTCATCACAGGTTGTAAACATCGATGACTTGTCAATAGTTCCACTCCGCACTGATTTCCCCTGACACGCTCTTAGGTTGATTCATCTGAAAGCAAAACTTTCAGTCTTAGCTTGGATGAGAGGTCCTTAAATCCACAACCGCTGATGTTTTTTGGGCACTTGGGGGCAGCAGACACAAATTGTGAACACAGCAGCGACATATCATCACAAACTAGGCAGCAAACGGTTTTAATTAACACATCTGTCAGAGAGCAGCATTATCTTCCAGCTGGAGTCACGTCGCCGTCGTCTTCAGGCCTCATTTGAAAAGTATCAGTTTTAGCAGCTCTAAAGTAACCAGGATACAACTGAATTTGAAGTTCTGAGACAGCTGGAGAAACTCCATGCTCCGAGAAAGACCGTGTGATACGATTGCTAAAAGACGTTGGGATTAGAATGTTGTGCCTAAAACTGTTCAGAAAAAGGCAAAGATTTGACAAATGCTGAACCTTTTCGTTGTGCTGTGAAGCATCTCCCGACCCCTCACATTCATGTTTGTGGCCCTTGGTGGAGTCCCGACCTTCAGGTTGGGAACCACTGCACACTCACATCTTCTACACACAGACACGCTGACTTAGAAAGCTTAGCAGGTCTGATCCACAGGGTTGTGTGTGGTAGAGCAGATGGTTGGTGTATTGCTTGTTATCACTGCCCAGAGAGAAAGTGACTGGCTGCAGCTGACTTCAGAATATACAGTAAAGTGAAACGAGGCTCAGAGGAGCCGGCGAGGAGCTCCGGCAGCTGGCCCACTCGCCTCCTCGTCTTTCTGTCCAGAAAGACAGTCGCACATAATCGCCGGACTGAATCCGAGTGTTTCTGCCAGCAGTTATTACGAATAAAGTGGTCGACCATCTGGACTTTGAGTGAAGCGTCTGGATGCTGGAATTGGTTTGATTATAGAGTTCACACAGGTAGGTGTGTCACGTGTGCGTTTGGTGTGCGCACCTCACGTCACCTGAGGCTTCTGTCAGTGGAGAGCCTGTTTTTATATTCAGATTATTTACAGTTCAGTTAGCACTCAGTCATCCAGTTATATTTTCAGTTAGAAGTTCACGCTTTGCCTTTGAAATATCTTTATTTTACTGGTTCATTGTTTCCTAATCATGCCGTTGTCAGTCCTGTGGATTTGGTGCTAACGGGGTGGAAGGTGCAGATGTTCTTCATGTTAGAGTTTATGTTGGACGGGTGGGGATTTTCCTCTTTTGAAAATGTTGTGTTTTAGCTTTTGAGCTGATGGAGCAGCTCAGGCTCAGTTTGGTTTGAGGTTTGTTGGTGTTGTTGGGTTTCCTCTTTGTTTCAGTTTTTCACTTCTGATTCCAGTTGTGTGTGTTTGTTAGCTGGGAGCATGAAGGCTGCAAAACATCAGCTTCATTACTGATTAATCTGCACATTATTTGACAGAAGTTTTTAAGAAGCTGGAACCAGCAAACGCTTGACATTTTTGCTTGAAAAATGAATTTTCTGTTTTCTGATTTTGTTTAGCTGCAGGTCATTTTGTGCAACACGTGTGATGAGCTAAATATTTGATGCATGCATTTGGCTGAACTTCAGCACCAAGTACTGAATCGATACGGACGGCGAATAACACGTGAAAGAACTGTGTCGTGTTTAATGTCATTCAGTGATCAGCCATCGCTGCTGAGGTAAAGCCTCATGCGACAAAATGATTCTCTGATTCTGAATCGATTTTCGTATTATTTTATAAAGATCGCTTCTTGCATCCAAAGATCGATTTTTGTAATGCATTTTCCCCTGGTGAACCCACTAGCCACGTCATTGAATTCACGCATGCGCATCACGCGTAACGTGTAGATATCAAAACAATGAACATGGCGTCAGACACTAGCGATAACGTTAGCCAAGCCCCAGCTTTGAAAACACCCAAATGTTCAAAGCTACTATCTGGCACCATTTCGGGTTCAGAAATGACAAAGAGAAAGATAAGCTTGACAAAAGCAAAGCCATTTGCAAGGAATGCCAAATGGAAGGGAAGTATTGTGGAAATACGACCAACGTGAGGAACCACGTGTTGCGACTCGGATCTTAGCAGTCACACAAAGATTAAACAAAAATAAACGTATCACAGGTTCACCAGAATAGAAATCTGTGTGTCACGTGTGTCATTTTGTCCTCCTCGTTGCCTTGGAAAGCGAGGGGATTCCTGCTTACAGGCTCCACTGAAGGTGACCTTTCAGGTTTGTTGCAGCTTCAAAGGGATCACAAATGATGCTGACAGAAAACAGCCTCCGCTAATGTTATTAATGGCCCCTATTTAGAAAGGCGAGGTGAATAAAAGCACAATTTATCCCGGCAAGAGGAAGTGTGGGGCTCTGAGCCGTTTGTCTCCCGTTGGTGGCTTCATTTAAATCGGGTATGTGTGCAGATGTGAGTATTTAAGATATGTGTTACATGTGATTTATACGTCTGAAATCTACTCATCCAGGACTTTGGCTTGTTCTGTTCAAATACCTCCACTGCATTACTGAAGGGATGCTCGAAGCCTCACCTGTCAAGCAGGTATCCTCCTTCTGTCCAGGAGGGATTCAAAGCCACAACGTGAGCTTGGTTCTTTATCACAGCTTGTGTTGATACAGTGAGCTTCTCTCCACTTACTGATAGCACCACATGCTGAAGTGTGAGAGGCCTAATTTACATGTACTGTGTTAAATTAAGTGTGGCAGTGTGTTGGAGCACATATGGCGCTCTCCTCCACACAGTTACTCATGGGGGTGGTGTTTAACCTTACCTCACACCAAGCTTTTCCACCCAAGGCACCAAGCTCCTGGTTACTTTAAGACTGTCAGTAGCTTTGGAGGCTGCAGATGTAACATACCTGCACTCTCCAGCCCAATCTGCACCACCCACAGGCTGATGTGCACCATCTAGAGGCAAGGAAAGTACAGCAGGCGGTTGGCTCCAGAGCAAACCTGAAAGACACCTCTGATGTTGCTAATGGAGGGAAAGTCCGATCGCACTGAACGTCTCTGAGGAGAGGCAGCCTGAAAGTGTTAGCTGTTATCCACATTGGTTTGATTAAGTGTGTTTCCTCCTTCCTGCAGTCGATAGTTCAGTGCCGACTTCCTTCGGGAAAACATGGATGCAGAAAGCAAACGTTTGTTGAGCTTAACAAGCAACTGCAGCAGCTGAATTAGCACATTAGCTCATCCAGAGAGGGACGAGAGGTGGAGGCGAGTGCAGTTACATACAGCTGTGATGTCGTATGGGTTTTGACTGGGAAGTTGGTCCTGTTGGTCGAGATCTGGTCTTTTCTTTCCGGGGGACGTTGATCCACCTACAAGAGCAGCTTATTAGCATGCTGATGTTAGCATTTAGCTGAGGGCTCTACCTTCTTTCAGTACATCCTCACAGAGCTGCTGGCATGCCTGCACACTTTTGTTAAAACACCGATTTAAACTGGATTTAAGTGTTTCCAGCATTTTCTTTGTTGTTGATTAACTGAAGGCTTGTTCGCTTTTTGCTCTAACTTTTGTGACGGGATCGACTTTAAACCAGACGGACTCTGGCGTGGCTTGGTGATGAAGAAGAGTAAAACAAACTTGAAGGCAAGAAATGAAGCATCTACAGCCAGACGGGCAGCTCGGGCCATTCGCAGCTTTACCAGTCAGCTGCAGCTTAACAAGATAAATGTGAACCTGTGAAGTGTTACGGAGGAGGAGGAGGAGGAGGAGGAGGAGGAGGAGGAGGAGGAGTTGAGCTGAGCATGAAACCGTTTTTTACGGCTCAGTGCTCGACTCCAAGGGGGAGCCTCAGGTAGGAGAAGGCACCTCGGGCTCAGAGCTCAACACATACCTAAACAAACATCCCATCACGCCGCGCTGCTCTTTCATGGAGAGTTCAGGACAGCTAATAACTTAATCCTGAGAGCGATGAAGATGACGAGACAAGAGGCAACCACCCACCAGCAGGCAGCGATGAGACGACGATACGAGCGCCCAGGAGGACGTCGGCAGCAGAGGAGCTCCACATGATTGACCCACATTCAACATACAAACAGAGCAACAGTTAAAGATACATATTGATTGATGCTGATTGACACTGAGTGGATTTCGTGTGGAGCAGATCTTCTCCTGAAGTAACAACCTGAAGCACACTGAACCCAATGCCAAGCTTCAGCATTAAACTGATTAGATAAAATAAAACTAAAAGCTGACTTGTTGCGGTTCGGCGTCTCACCTTGCTGCAGTGATGCAGCGTCACTGCCGGGTGTAGTGACTGGTGGTGCTTATACCTGACCACATCCATCCATCAGTGAAGCCCTTAAATCACTCGCGTTGCGTTCACTGACAGACGTACAGAAAAGAAATGGCCAACTTTGATTGAAAGTAATTGATTAATCGTTTCAGTCAAACATTTGCTGCCTCCAGCTTTTAAATGTCAGCATTGGCTGCTTGTCTTTGTCATTACTGACAGTACAAGAAGAGTCTTTGTGTTCGGACTGTCGGCCGGACCAAAGATGCTACTTGAAGATGTCACGTCGAGCTCTGGGAGGCCGTGATGAGGCTTTTTCACATTCATAAACAGCAGATTAATCAATAAAGAAAATGGTCGTTGTTTTACAGAGCAGTTTGTGGCTTCTGTAGTTGCCGAGGGAACAGTGCAGTTTCTTCCTGGCTTCGTGGTCTGTTGGCCAACGTGGTGCAAACACTTAACTGTGACAGACTGAACTTAACTTAACTTCTCTGCTCATATTATGAGTTTGTAACGTCTCATTGCTTGTGAACTTTGCTCTTCTTTAGCGATGGACCAGTAATGATATTAGTAATGAGAGTACGATATTCGCTGTGTTTTTTCAACAGATGGCTGATAAAGTGAACTTTGTTGTGCTTTCCGTCCTCTTCCTCCTCTCTTTCTGTTTGTGTCACAGAAAAGCAAATGAAATATTTCTGTTTGGACAAAACAGCAGGATTGCAGGAAATTGTATTTGGCTTTTTTAAGACAGTTTTCTTACATTTTAAAAGATGAAGATTGACGATTCATTAACTGCTTTTGGCGCAGTGGCACTCGGGTCTTTGTCCACACTGTGTTTACTCACTAAACTTCCTTTTTAGTTGTCCGTTTTTATCAGTTTAATGTGTAAACCTTTTTCTCCAACATATTTAATTTGTTTTTTTTATTCTATTAATCTGATATATAAATAACCTTTGCTTGAATTGTTGGAGATCAGGACAAAAGCATCAACACGTATTCAAAATGTTTCCAAGGTAACACCAGAGAGAGAGAGAGACAGGCAGGCAGACAGATGGATGGACAGGCAGGCAAGCAGAGAGACTGGCAGATGTACAGGCAGGCAGGCAGACAGGCAGGCAGACAGACAGACGGATGGACAGGCAGGCAGGCAGGCAGAGAGACTGGCAGATGTACAGACAGGCATACGGACAGACAGGCAGGCAGACAGACGGATGGACAGGCAGACAGACAGGCAGATGGACGGACAGGCAGACAGGTAGACGGACAGATAGACAGGCAGACAGACAGGCAGCTGGACGGACAAACAGGCAGGCAGACGGACAGACACACACGGACAGGCAGGCAGGCAGGCAGGCAGACGTCCCCCTTGAGACGAGTCCCTGTCTGCTTGGAGCCTGAACGCGGTCGCTCTAAGCTGTGATTGCTTTGTTGGCAGCTCGGCCTCAGCTCACGCCGTCTGAATGCCAATCCACTCGCTTCAATTTCAAGCCTCCCACGCTAATGTTTATTTCTCCTCCTTCATCTGTGCAGCGAGGAGCCGCTTCACACCGATTTAAAAGCTGCTTCCTGTCTTTGTCCGTCTCTCAGAGTGTCAGTTGACGCCGTCCTGCCTGTCAGTTAGGCTCTCTGTAGAGGGACATGTCTGACACGTCGTCCCTCTGCTCACTGCGTTTATTCAGTTTCTTCCCGCAGATTAAAGGTTTAACATCTGCACATAATTGCAGAAAACAAACAAAAGCGTGACTGGCAGGGTGTCAGCCCGTTGCAGCTTCCTCGCTGTAAATGTCACCATCATCATCACCTCTCATAGATGAACCTTTTGTGGGTTGGGAAACACCTTCTGACATGCGCTACGCTGCATTTTCTATGAACATCTGCCAAGTTGGATGTTGAAGAAGAGCTGTTGGAGTCAAACCTGAAGAGGGCGCTGTTCTTCCAGAGCGGATGGAGCCAAAGCTTTCTGAGGCAGATGGTGGAGGGGAAGGAAACGCTGATGGGAAAAATCACTTCCAACATGTTTATACTCTCCATTAAAGCCAAAAAGAAAACCCTTTAGAATGAGGAAGCAAAAGATCCTCTTTGTGCGAGGAGGCAGCAGACTTTCTGGTGAGGGCAGATGGTTGGAGGGATGGAAAGAAATGGTTTCCAACATGTTCACCCCCTTCAGGGAGGAGGAGGGCTGACGGGAAGCCGCACAATAAAACTGAGCTGTGTGGGGAATGTGAGCAGGAGTCCTGTTGTTGGTACTTGTAATTTCATTAAATACAAACTCTTTGTCTTTGGGTCACGTACTCAGCCGTCGAAGGAAACGGGTTATGATGTGAATACGACAGAAGGTCTGGTGAGATTTCAGGAGCATTTTGAGCAGAAGGATTGCGTGACTTGAAATTTGTGCAAAATCAGATTTTGTTGTCTCGATTCAGAGCCTGAGGACAGCAGGTTTTTCCAGACTGAAATGAAGAGTCCAGGGAGCCACGAGTTCACCCAAACAGCCGTAATAAGGCTTCATCCTGATGTCTGAGTGAAAGACAGAGCTGTCCGTCATCTGTTGGACAGGCTTCTTTGACATGATGTCTGTCCCAAACCAATCACCGTCTTTCAAACACAGTTAGAGAAGTGAAAATTGTTGGCCGACACTCTTTTCTTTGTGTCGCCCTCATCGTCTTCCAAACTGACTGGAAAGTGAAACCACACTCTTTCTGGAATCCAAAGTCAAGTCGAATCCAAACATGTTATATGACTCGGACTTCTGCTGCTGATCCTGATGTGAACGCTGTCTTCGCACGCTGTCTTCGCACGCTGTCTTCGCACGCTGTCTTCGCACGCTGTCTTCGCACGCTGTCTGGCACTCATAAAAAGGCTCTCAGCGTTTGGAAGCTCCCCAGATGAGCGGAAGGCGTTTCATTCGTCAGTCAGGTCAGGCCGTGGCGACGCTGAAGGAATATAACTGTGAGATGGCACAGTTCAAACAAACAGCTTACTTAGTGCATTATGAAGTCGTGGAAGCACTCAAACGAGTCGCCTAATTACAAGTCAACAAAGTGACTCAGCAGAACCTTTGATGCTTTTAAGGATAAATGAGACTCTGCTTTGAAGACGTTAGAAGAACGAGATCGTTGATTTGCATCGGTGGCAGACAAACACAAAGTCAGACACTTTGTATTCGGTTATTAACCGCAGACTCATTTGAACTCATTGAACTCGTGAGACTTTAATAACAGCTAACACACATCACAGTTGTTGTGTTGATTATCAGTATGATTATGGTGTCACGAATCATGACTGATCTGAACTCCAGTCCGGTCTGGCTCAGTTAAAGTCATAGAGTGTGTGGTGCTGAAGGACTGAACAAACAGCCATTGTTTTCTGTATAATATGAGTTTAGAGGGCTGATGACTGACAGCTTATAGGTTTTCCCACCATCATATTTCCCAAAGTATAAAATCAAATTCTATCAAATTATATCAAATAACATTTGTTCCTTTTAGTGATGTGTTGGTCGACCCATGGCCCTGTGGTCAGGCGAGACCCATGACCCGGTAGTCAGCTTCCAAGATATATTCATATTCATGTTCAGGTGACATTTGATACCGACCCAAAAAGGTTGGGAATCACAGGTTGTATTTCTTGCGGGTTTAGAAAGCGCTGACATGATGTGGTCCTGCAGAAAACTCAGATGTGTCACACGTGACGACTGACGTCCTGTTTCATCAATAACGGTAATTTGAAAGTAAAATAAGTAAAGGGACTGACTTGAAAGTGAGGAGGAAGAAAAAGACGGAGAGTGACGACAGACTGAGTATCAGATAACAGGAAGTGCGACGATGGAGGGAGGTTAGACATCCAGCCAGTCCGGGCTGTAGGCTACTCAAACTCAGTGCGTGTGATTTCAACACAGTGAGGGATGGAGGGAAGCAATGAGTGGGAAAGCAAAGAGAAAATGGGAGAAGTCAATCATGGGGACCCGGCCTGGCGAGGGCGACAGTTAACAGCTTGTGAGAGTCGGGGGTGGAGGTGGTGGTGCTGGTGCTGGGTGGGGGCGATTAGTCCATCAGCCTGAAAGCCAGACGTGCCGTTAAACAAACCTGCAGAAACGTCTGTGGGTTCATCCTTCAAACTCCACTCGAAATTTCACCCAGCACTCCTCTAGCTTCACTTATTTCAGGTGTTTGGATCGTTTTGTACCGTAAAGCTCCGACCCGTAGTCTTTCCAAATGTTCCATCACTGACGAATCAACCAAAAAATAGATCTTTTGTTTGAACACATTTGCTCTTTAGCCTCAGTGAGGATAAACGTGTCGGACGTGAGAACAGAAAAGCTTCCATCTTCTTCTGTTTTGTGCAGCGCAGCATCTCAGCCTCCCCTTTAAACCTGAACCATAGCAGAACAATCCAGCTGTGCTTTAACATGTGGCTGCTTTGACGTGGACGTGCTGCCAGAAGCAGCCTGTGGATGAGCTGCACGTGTCTGAGTGGAGGATGCAGTGCGACAGAACAGAACCCCCATCTCTCACTTACATTTCAGAACTTTTCTCTGACGGCCGCAAAGTCCGTTTGAAAATCTTTTTCCCCGTGTTGTGTCTTGGAGGCGGGGCTGAGGAGCAGCTGCACGCCAGCAGGCCACCTTGGAGGGCAACAAAGCAACAGCAGTAATTACACGGAGAGAGACAGAAAAACATTGGCCGTGCAGAGGCTCACAGGGAATACATATTAGACCACTTGTACGATTAGTGTTCTGACATTATGCTGCTCTGGCATTCAGACCTCTTGGTTTTTAAATGAGAGGGCCTCACCGCACTGTGCAAACCTCTGGCTGTGCTCGGTGGAGCCGGCGGCATGAATTAAACATGCCAGGTGGTGGAGAGGGCGGAGGTGAAGGTGAGGAGCTGTGGGAGTGTTGATGGGCGATAAGTCAGGTTTAAAGTCACTCTGTCAAGCTGCTCAAACACCTTTTCTGTTTGGTTAAAGATCTGCAACTTCATGTGACGTTCACATGTATCCTCTGCCGTCACACACTCTGACGTTTCCCGGAGCTTTCAACCGCATCGCTGCAGTCTGCATGAGCAGAGTTTTTGATAGGCAGCTCAAAGTAACAAAGTACAGTTACGGTACTCAAGTACTGCACTTAAGTACAGTTTTTAGGTACTTCCGTTATCATTTTACACTTCCATGGTATTTATTGTACCTTTTACAACACTGCATTTATATGAGATCTTCAGTTACTTTGCAGATTTAGTTTTGAAGGTGTAATCAGCAAATTATGATGCAGTGTTTTAGTGTTTTAAATGCAATTGTTCTGCGTCAGTTACACATACATCTTTATTCACGTGGCTGAAAGTATGTGTCAGCTGTTAAAGCTTTATTTACATGAATTTAAATGGGAAACACACGTGTTACAGATACACAGCTCACAGTGAATTCTGAACATGCAGCTGCAGGGTGTCTGTCCTTGTCGCAGTATAATGTGGTTGAGAAACCCCGCCGAGGGGCCTGCAGGGACCAGGCGTGTGCGTGGGCGTGCAGAACAGGTAATGCGTTGCAGAGAGAGGCTTGGCCGTGGATTTTGGAGGCCGTTATTGGGAGCTTTGCGAGTGTCGCTCTTGTCGAGTTATCTCCCAGATGTGTCCTCGAGTCAACCGCAGTCGTGCTGTAGTAAAGTCCAGAGCTGAAGCCTGCGCACAAACCTCGCAGCTGATTAATGCAGCACGTTTTATCTGGCCTCCGCGATCGGGTCGCTCCTTTTGTCTGCAGCCATTGAACAGCACGCTCGCACACAGCCAGAAGCAATTACAACACCTCCACAGAGCTCGCTGCCGGTTATGGTTTCTGTCGCCGCTTTATGGCCGCTAACCCCACACCCAATCTCTGCTTCTGACTGTCGATAACACAATTACCTGCTCGGAAAGTCTGGCAAACCCTGTTTTTTTAAACTGCTGCTCTGCAGTGGATGGGGAAACTCCACGTATCCTCGGAGACACGTTTATGTTTGTTATTTTATTCAGGTCACTCAATGCGTTTACCTGCAGGATGGGCTTAAATTCAACTTAAAGCAAGAAATCAATAAGAGAGAAAGTGCTGAGGTCAGAGGTGCACACCTTGGCAAGACTTTAAAGGCTTTTTCACGACCTGGTGATTGACAGGCCTGGAGGTGGAGTCTCACTACCAACCGCATGGTGTCTGTGGCTCCCTGTTGTCGTTCTCTCCTCATGTCCCTGGTGTCGACCGCTTGGCTTCACTTTGTTCACTCTGAAAAATACTGTGAGAAATGTCAATTCCCCAGAGCAAAAGAAGACATTTTCAAATGACTTGTTTTGTTGAGCTGTCCAAAACTCAGAAAAACTCATTTACAGGAATAAAAAACACAGGAGAACTTCAAATCGTCACATTTGAAACGCTGGAACGAGTCGTGGTTTTGCTGGCACCTCCTGCGATTGGACGTTTAAGCTTAGATTATTCTGTTGTGCTGCAGCTCGCACTTCAGCCCCTTTCAGTGCTTCACCCTCAAGTGACACTTCAGCTCCTACAAGTGCTTTAACTTTAATTGACCCTTCAACTCGGTCAAGTTGTCCAACTCAAACTGACAAGGTTCCTGGCTGTAAATGAAACTTTATGAACTGTGTGAAGCAGAACTTTAGAATACACCACATGGACAGACGTCACACTCCGAAAGCCAGCGGAAACACTGAATCTTCTCACGCACTGTTTGCACTGTTTGCACTGTTTGTGTGTCCTTCTCAGGGTGCCTCTCAAAGTGGAGCAGGCCAACAACGCCCGGGACGCCCTGGCGAAGGCCGTGTACAGCCGCCTGTTCGACCACGTGGTCACCAGGGTCAACCAGTGCTTCCCCTTCGACTCCTCCGCCAACTTCATCGGCGTCCTGGACATCGCTGGCTTCGGTTAGTGTCCCCCTTCAGTTAATATTGAAGGTGTTCGTGTTTGATTTGTGTGTGGGATTTGAAGGTGAAAAAACATGCACACAGTAAGTTTTAGATTTGATTTCCCTAAAGTGGCTGATTAGATGCAGACTGTCACTGTTTCATCTAGTTTGTGACTATGTATGTAATATATATATATATATATATATATATATATATATATATATATATATATATATAATAGTGAGGACAGGCTCACAGCGGCGGGTTTTACAGTTTTAATCATTTTGTTGGACATGAGGAGAGCATGTACACGTGTCAGACTGACCAGATGTCTGCCTGCTTCTTTTTCCGTTGTGCAGAGTACTTTGAACACAACAGCTTCGAGCAGTTCTGCATCAACTACTGTAACGAGAAGCTGCAGCAGTTCTTCAATGAGCGCATCCTGAAGGAGGTAAAAGTCCACGCTGTGTTTCCACCTGAGGGAATCGACCACTTCAGATCAGTTAGCGAGCACCGAATCAAAGCAAACATGTTGAAATGACTCAGGACTTTGATTACTACTTTGATGTAAGTCGTTTGTCACTGTGAGTAGGTGTCGGGTTTTCAAATTGCAGGTGTCTCATTTTTGAACTGAAGTATGGAATTTCCAAAGCTTAGACACATCAAAGGACATATCTATCTATCTATCTATCTATAGATAGATAGATAGATAGATAGATAGATAAAAGCTGACCGTTGAGCACTTTTAAAGTAGAAAGTTTCAGTCTAAAACATGATTTCTTCCATTTAGGAATGTGCTTCGTGCTGATCAATGTTTATGTCAAAAAAATAAATGCGTTTCTCTCCAAACAAACTGCTGCAATAACACACCATAAAAAAAGGTCTTCTGTTGTTTTCAGTAAACTTTAAGGCCAGTCTGATTTTCAGATGAAACCCTCCATTTGTAGACATTTTCAGCACCCAAACAACCATTAGCAAGAGTTGACCTGAGACTGACGCTGTCCAAGTCTACAGTGTTCCCAAGCAGCACATTTCTGGTTTGCAAAATAATGATGTTCCTTCACATCATGAACTCGCACTCGTCCTCGGCAAGCCTTCATAATGGTTTAATGGCGCTTGGAGTGGCGTTCGGACGACATAAAGTGTGAAAGAAATGCTGCTGAGCTGCTGACCCTGAGGTCTGCACGGCCACTGCAGTCGAACTGTAGTTCTGCTGCGGAAAACGTCCGCAACAAAACATAATCAGCTGATGTGTCTGCAAATCTGAAGCCACATCCGTCTGAACTGATGAAAGGCTTCTCTGTAGCATTGTTAAAACTAACTGAGAAAAGGGCAACTTCAAGAATATTTAGGATCGTGTGAGACTTTCACTTTGTTCGATGTCCCAAATGTTACGTGTCTCATTTGACCTTAAAGCTCCTCGTTTCATGCAGAGATTCTGGCGTCAAAACATCTGTTGCTTGAAAGCCTTAACCTTAAAGATGCTCATTTTGCATGAGTGTGTGATAGCTGAGCGCCTGCTCTAAGTGCCATTTGTGAGGCTACGATGCCCTCCAGGCGGGACCGCAGCGCCGTCCCCGTCCTCATTAGACGAGTGCCGTACATGCTGCGAATATCGTTATGGATTCTCATTAGAAATATCTCGTTTGCATTCCAGGAGCAGGAGCTGTACCAGAGGGAGGGGCTCGGAGTCAACGAGGTCCACTACGTCGACAATCAGGACTGCATAGGTATGAAGACGCCGCTCCTCGTTCAGCACTGGTGATCGTGCATTCAGATTCAGTCCTCCACGTTTGTGCTGTTGGGTTCAGAGTGTTCCTCAGCAGAAGTCTTGAGTTTCTCGTCGATCTTTTGTGTAACTCATATTGGATCTTTTTTTTACCCTCATGTAGAACATAATGGACACGTAAGACCCACCAGAAGACAAAAAGGGCACAAAGCCTGCTGTACTCATCCCTGACTAAACAGATTCCCAGTCAAAAATGTATCAGAGCGGTGAAGTAATCAGCTTTGTGTCCTTAATGGAAATAAACGTGCTCCAAACGAACTCGTGAGGCTGAACGTCCATGCAGTCCACGATGGCGGTTCCTCCTCAGTCCGAGTCAAGCACCATGAGCGTTTTCTACCTGCAGCTTTCAGGTTGTGTGGAGACGCTGTGGCCTGCATGTCGTGGAAACAGGAGAAGCATGTTTTTGTGAGGATGAACGCACAGTAATATAAGATGGTCAGTTTTCTTTCTGAGAGAGAACTGGGGAGGGGATTAGACCCTGTGCTGAAAGCTGAATGCATCCAAGAGGTGCACTCACATCCTGAACAGCCTCTGCAGCTGGCCTGCCTGAACTTCTGAGGGACATAACGATGTCAGTATGTCAGAGAGTAAATGATGGTACTCCATGAAATACAGACTTTTCCTGTCCTGACTTGAGACGTGTTGATTTTGACTTGCATTAATGTTTGAAGGGACTTGGCATTTCTATCTCAGCTTGGACTTACAAGTTGTAACTTGACATGGGACCTGTTCGCCTTGACCTAGGACCTGATGTAGGACTTTTCAGGGTCTCAACGCGTGACTTGTCAGGATGCGAGACTTGCTGGGACTTTGGATATGAATGGTGCTTGGGACTTGCAGGTGTTGGTCTTCAAAGCCGAGTCCTGAGCTTTATTCCTGACTCTGTGTGTGTCAGCGTTAATGCTCTTTTAGACAAACGAGTCTTGAGACTCGAGGTTTGGAAAGCTGCTGGTTGTACTTCGTGACATTTTTTAATTTTCTTGAGCCATACAGGAGGAAGCAGTTGTGTTTATGAGCCGTGAGCGGCAGCCTGCTGCTCATTATTGGCCTTAATGTGCTGCTGGCTCTCAGCCCTGAGCTTTGAAAAGCTGCCTGTCCACAGCCTGACCCCGGAGCCTCTGCTGGCTGTTTCGTGGAGGCAAAGTGATGAAGCCCCAGAGCATGTGACGTGTCTTCACTGCTCCATGAACAGGGAGGTGGATGTGAGGTGATTAGAGGTGAGGTTAATTATGCTTTTCGCTGAGGTCCAGCTCTGTGAATCGGCCTCAGTTTGAGATGCCTCAGCGGAGGCAGCAGTCGGACTGTTCACCGGCTCGAAACTACACAACACTCCAACGTGTTTGTTTGTTTGTTTGTTTGTTGGGGCTCCTCTGACCACACATAAAGCAGACAACATGAAAATCACCCTTGTTGTTAACCGTAGATGTGATGGACACAAGACAGAGTGAGATTTAAAACAAATGGAAAATCTCATAAACAAAACATCACAAAATTTCTTTGTTAATACATTTTCACCTCTAGCTATAACATTTATGCTTTTACTTTGAAGTTCGTTAACTAGTAAATATTCCTGCTGATAAATATTCCATATATGTCATCCGCTCATCCAGTGTTCAGTTTACGGAGCGATGACGGCACAGATGAAAGGATATTTGCAGGGTCTTCAGTAGAGAATCTGGCTGCTGTTCAGAACTGGATCCTTTGTGCTCCTCTGGCCTTGGTTAGTGGGACGTAGTGAGTGTGTGAGTGGGAGTGCGAATCAAACATCAGGAAATGTTACTCAGAAACACTCGAGTGAACATTCCTGTACGTCCTTGTTGGCTCACTGCGTCACCGAGGCAGCTGAACGACTTCGAACTCTCACCAAATGTAAGAGAAGCATAAATAATGAAGAGGGGGAGAGAGAAGGTCGAAGCTGCTGACTCTCTCACACCTGACACACCCAGCCTCTCCGTCAGGCTCCGTCAGGCTCCGTCAGCACCGCCCCCGTGTCCACGTGGGGTTTGGACAGAAGAATAAACCTCCGGCTCGCTCGTCTTCATTGTATGAAATCAAAGAAGAAAATTTGTCCCAGTTTTTTCTTTATTATTGATTTAAATTTCTTTTCCGTTTTGACCAAAGCCCACAAAGAAGAAAGAAAGAAAGAAGCTACAACCAAGAATGTTTTGTCGTTTTTGCTTATAAAACGTTAAATTCATGCAGTTCACGCGTGTTGTTATGCGCAGTTAGGTGAGCTTATCGCCTGTCAGATCGGGTCAAGGTGAAGCTGCTTCGATGTCCTCCCCTCCCCCATTCGACTGAACTTTCATTTAGATTTTTAATCGACTACATCAGCTCAGCTTGATTGAATTGGTCTCGTTGCCCGGTGGCCTGAGGTAACCTGAAACGCCTTCAGAGACGCGTAGCTTTTCTCATGCCTGTCATGCTTTCTCCACAGACCTGGTGGAGGCGAAGCTGGTCGGCATCCTGGACATCCTGGACGAAGAGAACCGACTACCTCAGCCCAGCGACCAGCACTTCACTGACACCGTTCACAACAAACACAAGGACCACTTCCGCCTCACTGTGAGTCACTCTGACGCACGCTCGGCAGGAAAGCGGCTGGGAAACTGTTTGCTTTTGGACGTCCAAGCGGGTCGGGGTGGTGATGACCACTGCAGAATGTGTTTGTAGTCGGGTTTGAAACATTTCTTAAAAAACAGTCACTTCCAAGCTTCCAAAATCAGTCACCTCAAAGAACCTGAACAGAAAGCAGAGATGGCTGTCACCAACCAAGTTAAAGCACTAGTTAAAGGTTCAGTTCGCTCATTTTCTTTGTTAACTAAAGTTTCTCTGTGTTCTTGCGATTTGTGTGAACTGACCCTTTAATTCTGACTCTCAGTCGTCACATTCACATGTGAATACGTCACTAGTTTAGTTTGATATATATGTTTAATAATTAATAATTCACCATCAGTGGGTTTTTACACACGTTTACATGTTAAACAGAGTTTTTCTGTCCGTGTTGTTGTTCCAATGTGGTTTTAATCCTTAAACAAACGTTGCCAAAGGTGGTCAGGGTTTTATAATCAGGGTTGTGTCATATTCAGGCCAGAACAATGAGTTATGCCTGTGTAACGTTATGTAACGTTCAGCCTCTGGGTGATGTGGTGTGGCTGACGGTTAAATTACTCAACGCTGACTCTTAATCTTCATTTCCAGATGGGATTGATTGACAGGAGCAGGAATTAGCCTTTCATTTCCAATGGAGACTATGCAGGAAGTCTGCTGAGTCTAACTGTTTTATTGTGTGTGTGTGTACGTGTGTGTGTGTGCGTGTGCGTGTGCGTGTTCCTCAGGTACCCAGGAAGTCTAAGCTGACCGTCCACAGGAACGTGAGGGATGATGAGGGATTTATTATCAGACACTTTGCAGGAGCCGTGTGCTACGAGACGGTGCGTTCACTGGCTCTCCTGCAGCCATCTTCAACATGGTGTCACTTTAAATGATTTATTTCTTCTTCTTGGCTCACTGGACGGCAGAAAACATTTCTAACTAGAAAGCAGAAAGTGACCATTCAGATGTGAACACATTCAGCTAAACTGAGCCCACGCAGCTGCCAGTGCTTTTTAAATTCACTGAAAAATACACGTTTTACATACTCTGATATTTGTTGCTTTGAATGTTATTCTTCACCTGTCCAGCGAGCAGAGATTAGCATTGCTGTGATGAGTCATAAAGAACAACTAAAATGAAAACTAAAGGGTGAAAGGTGTTTAAAATTGAAATGTGTGCTGACGGAGGTCTTCAGGTGAGCAGCTCATCTCGCTGTAGCCTCAAAACGTGTTTGACATTCTGTCTGAAAATGTCCCCGTCTCAGACCAAGTTCGTGGAGAAGAACAACGACGCTCTGCACATGTCTCTGGAGTGCCTGGTCAGTGAGTCCAAAGACCGCTTCGTCCGCGAGCTCTTCGAAAACTCCAACAACAGCAAAGACGTGAAGCAGAAGGCGGGAAAACTCAGCTTCATCAGCGTTGGCAACAAGTTCAAGGTGAGACTGACGCAACCTGACACGCTGCTCTTAACACCTCCTGCTTACTTTGGTTGTGGTTGATGTTTACAAGGTGAGTTTAAATTCTCCTTCTGTTTACCCCGTCCTCCAGTTTACTCCACCCAAATGGTTTGTTAGGAGATATTAGAAATAGGTTCCACAGTCGGTAGTCCAGTAGATCACCTCAGCTGCTGAAACATAATCCTTCCATCAAAGTTCTTCAGCCACTCGCGGGCTGAGAGTGCGACTCTGAGCGTCCCGACGGAGAGAGAAAATCCTTTTAGTTTAAGCAGAGTCTCTCTCTCAAGTCCCTCGAGAGTTGAGTTAATAACAAGCTAACACAGCGACAGAACATCAAACGTATCAGGCCGATCTCACAAGGGTCCGTTTGTGAAAAATTGTGCAAATATGCTCAATTACCAAATATTTGGTTGTTAAACTCAGGAGCACTGATCTCAGTGTTGTTCTCAGCTGCGAGTCCATCTCACAGGAGAGCAAAGATGTGCACAGAAACTCTGTTGACGTCAGTGCCGAAGGAGCTCTTCAGTCTGAGTCCATTCAGGGAACAGAGAGCAGCTTGTTTGTTGTGGACGGGGGTGAGGGTTTTTATTCTCCTCCGCAGTGACTCACCCAGCTCAGCCTCTCACCTTGATATGTGCTCTAATGTGTCACCTAACCGACGGCGAGGTGAGCCAAACACCACAGCCTCTCGCACTCACAGGGACACAACGGCGTACAGCACAGCACAGGCAGCGGGGACACGTTTTACAGGATCCACACAAACCCTCATGTGAGACTGTGTGGACGCTGTCCATCACTGAAGTCCTGCAGAAAACATTAACGTTTGTGGCTTTTGGCTGTGAGGCACACACTTTGCCTCCAGAATGCGCTGCAGCTAGCTGTGGTTACCCATAATTCTCCACAGTTTTAGCAGTTTTAGAAATGAAAACAAATCAATTTTCAATCGGTTTCTGACTTCCAAATCAGTGATTCTTGCCTGGAAATGTCTGAGGAAGTTTTGCAGGATCTTACAGACCTGCAAGTGTCACTGCTTCTTCTGTTTGCACAGCACGTTTGGTGATTGGTGCACGTCAAAAGCCGCTCCACGATGTGTCCGGCGTGTCTTGCTCTAATCATGTCGGTTAGCGTCTGTACACGCGTGTCGACAAAGTGTTTCACTGCTGCAGATGAGGCAGGGAAGCCGTCGGCGGTTATCTGAGAGGACCAAAGCTCAGAGTTCATCTCAGGCTGGATTTGGACTCGAGCTTCTTATTACCTGTGAGGTCTGTCACTTAAAGGCGGGTTCTGCCTCCCCTCCCTGAGTCCCCCCTCTCTCTGTGCGAGCTATGATTGAGGTTCAAAAGGTGTAGAGGAGGATCCAAACAGGCAGGCGGGAACAGAGCTTTGGAGACGGTGAAAATGAGCAGTGATAAATCGAGTCGGTGGCGGGAGACGCTGCCTCCCGGCAGGAGCGACGGAGGGGAGTGGTGAGCCGCAGAGGGCCTGTGGGTATTCATTATAACCAGACAGCGTAGCTTTGTCCCCAATCCAAGGAGACTGTGGCATCACGGAGCTCATCCACCCCGAGAAGTCGGTGCTCTTTAGCCTGAATGACAAGGACAAAAGCCGGGATTCACTGCCTGCTGCTCCAACAAGGGCCATCGGACGTCAGTTCAACTTTATTTATATTTATGACACGTTTGCAATCAAACCAATCAGGAACATCAAGAATATCAGGCTTTAAGGATAAAAAAGGAAAAAATCAGCTTCTGTGTGTTTTTCCAGCTTACAGATGCACAATAAGAAAAACTTGGTTTTCCATGTTCAGTAAACGCAGCACCTGCAGCAGAATCCAGTCCTCTGATGATTCTGGAGTCAGATTGGACGAATGTGGACACCGTCGCTGTGTCCTTTCTGTGATTGGTTGCTTTTTAATCAGTTTGTCTTCGCTGCGCGCCCCGTCATTCACCACGTCCATTTACATTTACTTACATTCTCCCTGACGCAACGCAGGCGCTTCTCGTCTGCAGTCTCTCAAAGTGATTTGTTGGAACGAACTTGGATGATGAATCACGCTAATGAAGACGAACAAGAAGTTCTGGATGTTGATGATTCATCAAAAGAAATTCTTTGGTTTTTGTTTAGGTTGTAATTCTGACTCTAATTTAAAACAATCTGTGATGCGTAAAGAAAATGATGGTGAAATTAAAAATGCATATTCTGAAAAGTGTACAGAGACAAACCTTATCAGAAATTCGCTTTGAGTTGAAACTCTTCAGCCGTGCGACTACAAAGATGTTGATGATGCAGTTTTGTAAAAGTTGTGCTTATCAGACGCTCTGCCCTCCTGCTTTTCCAGAGTCCCATCACATATAAAGAATTAATCCGTCTTGACCCGTGACAGCCTGCAGAGTAAGAGGATTCTTGCCAATGCATACAAACTGAAAGGCTTTTCTTTACAAAAGCTTATCAGAGACAAATTCCTTTTTCCCTCTCGTTCCTCTCTTGTCCACCTCAGCAACATCTTCAGCTCCAAACTGTGAAGCTCCAGAGTCTCAGATTAATTGTTGCCTCTTGTCCCAGACGGTAATACAATAACCGGCTAAAAGTCACAGCCCGTGTGAGGAGGACCGCCGGCCGGACTGCCGACCGGCCCACTGGTCGGGCCACCTGCTGGACTGCGTGGCTTTTGGCAGCCGCTTATTTCCGGTGAACTTGTGTGTCATTACAGATCGGGGAGATTTCGACTTTGGCTTAATCCTGCATGTGTTTGACTTCGTATCTGATCTGCAACTGAGAGCAAACAGTTGACTCTCCGAGAGAAATGAGATCATATCTGCTCTGTTTAAGGGAAAGAAACTCGACCGTTTGGTTGATGGGATCCGCTGATTTTATCACAGAAAATATACTGAGACAAAGTTTTTGTTTCTTCACTATTGGAAATAAAACTTTTCATTCTTGATTTTGATTCTGCGTGTTTCTGCCTTGAGTGAAACCTTCACTGTGGCTCCTCAGAAACCTGTGGACGACGTCCACGTTGTCAGCAGCATCCGAAACCACGGAGACATGAGGAAGGAAACCTTTTATCAGGACCAACTTTGCGCTTCTTTATCTTTCTTGTGTACAATTCATTTAAAATGTTGAACATTATTATTTGAAACATACATGATGTCGTGTTTCCTTTGCAGAAGCTTAAATGTCAAATGTGTTTTCTGTTTTCTGTAGACGCAGCTGAATATTCTTCTGGACAAGCTCCGCAGCACGGTCAGTGTTTCTTCTTCTCTGCAGAGTGTGAATGTAATGGATGTCGGTGGTTTCTGGCGGGCTCTGTGGTTCCTGCGGTTTCCCTGCTCACGTTTCCTGCCTCTCGTCTCTCTCTTCGTGTTCAGGGCTCCAGCTTCGTCCGCTGCATCAAGCCCAACCTGAAGATGGTCAGCCACCAGTTTGAAGGGGCTCAGATCCTCTCCCAGCTGCAGTGCTCCGGTCAGTCGGCTTTTCTCTCTGGACTTGTTGTTTTGAATATACAGACTGATGTCACTTCCTGTCCAGCGCCTGTTCCGCCACCTTGATAAGCCTTTGAGCGAGGTAGAGTTGAAGGTATTCCTGTGATTTTAAAGGAAACCTTTTTAATCTCTGCTGTGTAAAACGTTTCTGACTTAGTTTAAAATTTAAAATCCTTAACTACGACATAAACTGAACCCGCTCAGGTCTCAGCTCAGGTCTCGTTGGTCCATCCGTCCTTCTCACGTTCCACCCACGTTCCTCAGCTGACGTGTCGAGAACGAGCCGCTACCAGAGTGTGTGTGTGTGTGCGCACACGTTGTTGATTTTAAAGTCATCTCTGAGAACCTTTCAGTTCAGCTTGTTTCTCGTGTCCCTGCTTCAGTGTTACTCAGTGAAAGAATCGTCTCAAATGACTGAATAAACAGAAAATGTCAAGACAACTCTCAAATAAACAGAAAGACAAAGAACCAAGGACAAACGGAGGGTCAGAACACACCGGCTGTGACTCACCATCCGAACAGTCATGACAAACGACAACAGCTTGTTTCTGAAATGTACCTGCAGGAAAATTACAACCAAAATTCAGCACGTTGATGTCAAGGGAAAAAAGTTTTTAAAATCTCTGCCTCAAACTGAAAAAACACCCAAAGTTCAGATTAGTTAAACTAACGAAATGAACTCGACATCAGCTGGTCCTGGTTTTCCTCAGCAGGTTTAAGGAGAGGAGAGATGCAGCATCCAGAGATTTCAAATCTGAGCTGAAAGAGGCTTGAATTCAGTTTATCAAAGACATAAATTACATTTCAGGGTATTAAAAGTCTCAGGAGGCTTTTTCAGGAGTTTCAGTCAGGACCATCAGACCTGCAGCTGAAGTTACAAACCTGATAACACGTTTGTTCTTTTCCGGTCGGCCCTTGTTTCCTGTGTGCTACAACTTCAATCTTGCTGTAATCTGGATTTGTGACTTTGCAACAATTTTCTTTAACTTTTTGTATTCCCCAAACTGAAAGTTTTTTGCCTGAGACTCTCCTCAGGTTTGGAAGAACAGAAATTATTAGCTCAAGTTTAATATCCTTTGAGACTCTCACTTTGCCTCAGCGATTCCCTTTTCAGATACTGAACCCCGGCAAGCTCTTCATCCAGTTTTATTGGACTGGGAATGGAAACATTGGTAGTTTGGATAAGAGGGGGGGGGGGGCTCGGTGCACCAACAGGACACAGTCAGGACCAGACAGCAAACAACAGGGCCAAAACCTGCTCAATGAGAAGCAGTAGCAGGTAGCCTGAAGGTGTTGGCTGACTGAACACTTTCCTTATGAAAGATTTTGGATAATAAAGTCGTGTTGCTGCACTTTATAAACTGGATTGTTCACGTGTAAAGTTTAGTAAAGTTTAGTTCTCCTTATGGAGGCCTTTTCAGATTCAGACAGAGATCACCTCAGAGTCTCGAGGTCGGATTAACTTTACTTTGAAAAGGCTTTGAGCCGTGCACCTCCTGTCGGATTGATGATTAGTGACTCGTGTGAGTATTAAATTGGAAATCTCTGTACAAACAAATGCTTTTGTAGCTTAGAATGAATGGAAATGTGCTGAGCAGATATCAGCTGAGACCCGAATGGGCTTTGGTAAAGTTTTTGGGATTTTTGGCCGTCAAAGTTAGAATTGTTAGTGCTTGGCCTTTGGGTCTGACATCTTATAGAATACAAGATTCACAGAATATTTGAAAACAAGTTATTTGTTCAAACGCTGATCTCCTCACTCACAAGTCCAGAGAACCGGTCGTGGCTCTGTCTGTTCCAGACTCTCAGGAAACTTTTGCATCACTCGGTGTGGAATTTTGTCCAGGCATTCATGTTCCCCATAGGATGAATCCCAAAGACTCGTCTAATCCTCCTCGCGGACTGACTTGACCTTTATGACGGTCTCTATAGGTCAGGTTCTGCTGACTTTGGTGACCCTCGAACTTTTCCTCCTGCACTTGCAGCACATCAGACTTTCCTCTGGATGCAGAGCAGCTTTCAGCTTGTTCTTTGGGCTCAGAAGGCTTAAGAAAATCAGTGACACATTGAAGCTGTGTAATACCTTGAAAGTTATAAGCAGGACTTAATAACCAGTGAGAGATTTCACAGGAACCCAATGGAGGGAGACTAAAACCAGGATAAAATGTTCATTAACTCCAGTTCACATCATTCATTCAGCTTGAATAAGGTGAATGTGTGCCTCAGACTGAAGCATGGACCTGGTTCAAGTGTCTGCCCCCCCAAAGTGCTGCAAGGTGAGCAGACATCCCGATGTTAGTCTTCAGGAACATATCTGGAGTTGGGGGTGAAAGCGACTTTTTTTAATCCTGTCCTTTGGGAAGCTGCTCAGCAGTTACACCTGGAGCTCTGATATGAGTAACGTCCTCCTCTGCTCCAAGACCGTCGTGCCTCTGGTTATCTTCTTGCTTTCCATTGTCCTTGTACTGACTTTCTGACTGTGTGGGAGCTGCAGGAGCTTGAGCTTCCTGTTCAGTGACACTCTGTGACTCCTCTCTGTGTCTGCAGGTATGGTGTCGGTGCTGGACCTCATGCAGGGCGGCTTCCCTTCCAGGGCTCCCTTCCACGAACTCTACAACATGTACCAGAAGTACATGCCTGCAAAACTCACCCGCCTCGACCCCCGCCTCTTCTGCAAGGTCAGTCCTCTGGGCCCCCGGGCCGATCCAAGCTTTTATTATCATCTTCAAACAGCCTCATTTCCATGTTTATCAATGCACTTCCTGTGTGTGTTGCAGGCTTTGTTCAAAGCTCTGGGACTGAATGAGAACGACTACAAGTTTGGCCTGACCAGAGTGTTTTTCAGGCCCGGGAAGGTGAGATTTTGTTGAAAATCCTGCTCTATTCCCCCCTCGCATGAGCTAATATAGCTATTGTTTCCCTAAAGAAAGACAATAGATTCAGAGGGAAAGATCATTAGTCATTTTGGCTGCTGAGGTGAGATGAGGATTTCGAACAAACCAAAGCCAACAGATGGGATTTTTATTTTTCCACCGGATGAATAATTCATCACATTTGGGTTAGACATGTGGCTTCCGGGGGGGCTTTTGAAAGCACATGCATTTGTTGCAGAGGACCTCGGCACACAGTGCGCAGGACAAACTGTAAGTGTGACCCTGTAGATTTAGCCCCGAGGAATAAATAAACACTTATGTCCTCTGTTGGCTGAACTCGGATGCTTTCATTACTCATTCAGTGTTTGCCCTACAAGACAGTCACATGTTACTAAATAATCGCTAACGCCTTCATGGAACCGAAGGTGGTCGGGGTTTAGAGCTTTAGTAAACATCAGATGACAGAAGCTCATGTCTCAGGCTCCAACTATTATGTCTTTTCTGGATTTTATCCAGCTGCATCCACAACTACAGTCCTGCTGACCTTTTTCATAGTCATAATAAATTAACATTGAGACAGTGAAGCAGTTAACGCAGTGCTGTGAAGCTCCAGGACACCTCGAGGGTCAGCAGCCTGACAGCGACGCACTCACAAGCCACGTTGTCAGGAATCAAACTCAGAAAACCGACAACAGGATGCTGAGAACATCATAGTCCTGCAGCTTCTTTCATTACTGAGGCAGCAGCAGAGGCTCAAGGTTTGGAAGTCAGGGGTTTCCAGAGGACAACACAACGAGCGAGCGGCGGCGTCACGCCTCTCAGCAGGCTCTCGATTCAAGTGCAGCGAGCGCTAGAAAGCGTTCAGCAGCTCTGCTACGATCTTTGACTTTGTTATGAAAGATACACGAATTCACTCTTCCACAAATAGATACAACATCTGCCTGTGGCCAGGCTTTGGTCCAATATGAAGTGATTTTTCACAGACTGCCGGCGTTAATCATACAGTGTTACCTACAGCTTTATTACCAACAGCCAGAGCGCCGTTCGACAATATGATGGCAAAAGTTCACCTGAGCTTTAGTTGACAGGTGTATGTGTCCCAAACAGAACGGCAGTCAAAGGTCAAGGTCGTTCGAGGGTTGTCGGCTCTTCTCTCGCTGCTCATCACGTACCTGTCACCTGTGCTCAGTTTGCAGAGTTTGACCAGATCATGAAGTCGGACCCGGACCACCTGGCAGAACTGGTGAAGAAGGTCAACAAGTGGCTCATCCACAGCCGCTGGAAGAAGGTCCAGTGGTGCGCTCTGTCCGTCATCAAGCGTAAGTCCGTCACTTCTGCACATTCAGACACACAACGCCGGCGGAAGGCGTGCGTCCAGATCACCAGATAGTTAGAACTATCTTTACTTCTAAATGGTGTTCATCAATAATGAAATGATGCATGTGGCGCTTTGCTGAGAGTCATGAAGTGGACAAATGTGGATAATCATTTTAAGAAGTTTTATTTGAGTAAAAATGTGAACCGTTTTGCGGCTGTTGGCCGTGTGTGGATTCAGCTTTGGTTCAGTTAAAGCTGTTTGCATGCAGTTTTGTTCTCCTGAGGTCTGCTGCTCTGGTTTCTGTAAGTAAACCAGACAAGAGGAATATTTTACTGTTTGGGATGCAGACACCTGGTACTCTGGGACTGTGCTGATCCAGGACTTACCACAAATACCATCTGTGAGCAGAAATAATTCAACTTGTCCGGCGCCCTGATGTTGTCAGCTGCTGCTGCGATCAAGGAGGCCGTGCTGTGAAATGTTTGGAGAGGCAGCATCACATCAGGTGGAGAGAAGGTGGTAGACGAGCACCGACACAGAGCTCACCATGACCAAGCCCTGTTATGAACTGCACTTTCTGATCCCTTCGCCAACCCGGAGGGGCTGCCTCCCGCATATCAGAGTCAAAATGAGATTTGACCCAACAGAGTCTGTACAAATTTGGTTTAGAGTTAAATATTGAACAGCTGTGCTGATGTCAGCAGCTCAATATTGTTTGCATCCGGAGTCCATTTCTCTGAATACTGAATATTCAGAATACTCTGAATCAGTCCTCTACTAACCCGTGTTTCTGCTTTAATATGAGAAGAAGGCAGCCATCTTGGCTCCCATAAATCTGAGCCTGATTAACTTATACACACTCAGCTGTGATGACGGCTTGTATCATCCTCTGAGCAGAGCTGAGGGTGACTTTAGCTGCTCCGTCCGTCACGGCCGTCGCTGTCAGTGCCTTCACTGCTGGTCCTTGTCACCTTTGTCCAGGCAGACATGTTGGAGATCCGATCATGCAAACAAGGGGTGGATCAGTATGCACAGATGGCTCGCCGAGATCCTCGAGGGCCCCGCGGACGGAGCCAAACAAACGCTGTGCGGAGCGTGAGCTGCAGAGACAGACTGCTGTTAATAACGTGGTGTTGGGCTCCTGCGGGAGGAGTGGTATATCTGTCTGCTGCGTTTATCTCTGCGGCGTCTGAGGAGAGTTCGTGTCAGTCACCGTCTGCCTCCAGCCGTCTTCATCCCTCGTGCTTTCTGCCTCATCGTGTCACTCTATCTGTCCTTATCTCCGCCTGCCACACTGTGGTCCCTTTATCGATCAAACAGAGAATGAGCTTTATTGGCAGGAACTGAACAGACGCGAGCGCTGCCAAAGCTTATCATTATGTCCCATTAAAAGTGACTGCGATTGTCCAATCCACAGAGTTTACTGTGTTCCAGCTAAAGCAGCAGCTACAAGATTCTCTTTTGATTTTCCAAAATATATTCACTCTAACCAGTCTGTGTTGAGAAAACACAGAGTTATTAATTCGGCCATCGATTGTGTAGAAATGATGTTGGTATCGATCTCTGTTTGTCTTTCATCCTTCATCTCTTTGGTGCTCCCTCTTTCTTCCCCTCACTTTCAGTTTTTCAGTCACAAAAGAGAAATCTGTGTTGCCAAAGACTTGGAAAGAGATGAAGTCGAATCACAAATTCTGCAGACATCACAGAATGTAAACTGCATTAGCGTATGAAAGCAGTTACGCTTAAATCAGTGAAGCAGAATCCCGAACACCAAGAGGCCGACAGGACGTATTTTATATCGACAGCATTTGTAAACTAAACCCAGAGGTTTTTTTCTTGTATTGATTTCTTCATGGAGACTGAAAGAGGCCCCCAGTCCTGCAGCCCTGCTTGGGAGGCCAGCTCAGGCCGCTAACCACGGGGCCCGGTCTGGTCCAGACCAGTTAGTAACGACTGTCAAAGCTGGTGACAACGAGAGATAAAATCACAAGTCAAGTGAAAGCTTCAGTCCATGAAGACAGACTCCAGATGAGTCCAGATGAGTCCAGAGTCTGGAGCGTCTGTGCCCTAGCAGGTCTCGTTTGCAGGAAGTTGATGTCTTTTCCTCTCGTTCTTTCTTTGTGTGTCTTGCAGTGAAGAACAAGATTTTGTACCGGGCCAATGCCTGCATAAACATGCAGAAGACGGTGCGCATGTGGCTCTGCAGGAAGAAGCACAAGCCTCGGTGGGTGTCCCGACTGTTCTCCTCTTCCTTCATCCACCATCCTCTCTTCTTCCCCCCTCCCACTTCCTCCACTCCTTCATAGTCTTCTTCCATTTCTCAACCTCAGCTTGCAGCTCTCTCCTTCTTTCCTTCCTTGTTCTCATTTTCTTTCCTCCTTCCCACCTTCCTTTCTTTTCTTCCTTCCTTCTCTCTCCCCTTACTTTTATCTCTTCTTGCTCTTTTGCTCGCTTGCCTCCTCCACTTCCCCGTTGTGCTCCATCATCCTCATCGTTCTCCTCCTCCTCTTCCTCTTCATTACCTGCCACTTTCACAGCTCAGCAGTGTCAGTGTGTCAGCCTGACTCACACACACACCTGACAACACATATAGCTCTGTTTATTACCTCTGATATTCAGCGATAAATAACGGAGTCATGGTGGGAGGCAGGTGGAAGGACTGGATGGAGTATGCAGGTAAAGAGGAGAAGAAGAAGAGAGTTTTTTTTTCCCCGTGGGGGGTTTTCGTCCGATCTGGCAACCTGCTGGTCTGTGTCGACAGGCCGTGTGATTGTGTTTGGGCGAGCTGCTGATGACAGTGTGATTACAGGGGGCGGGTGGAGTATTAAGGACGGAGACGGAGTTTGGGAAGAGCAGCAAAAGAGAAACGAGCAGAAAAATCACGCCTTACTCGCTTTTCCGTCCTGCTAAGGCCATCGAGACAAACTCTTTTCAGTACGTTGAAATACATAACAAGCAGCAAATGAATCACAGGCTGAGGACATAAACATAAGAGATTTAAACTGGTTAAAATGAGCCAGCTTGTCTCATCTTTCACGTTTCTGCAGTCTCCTGCCGCAGTTTGTGCTGGGCAGCTGAGCTAAAGTGTCCAGCAACACACTGATACCCTTCAGGTTACCCTACGTGTTACCCTTCAGGTTACCCTTCATGTTACCCTACGTGTTACCCTTCAGGTTACCCTGCGTGTTACCCTACGTGTTACCCTTCATGTTACCCTACGTGTTACCCTTCAGGTTACCCTGCGTGTTACCCTACGTGTTACCCTTCATGTTACCCTACGTGTTACCCTTCAGGTTACCCTGCGTGACCCAGTTCATCGTCGGTCGTTTACTTTTCATATACTAAAATTCTAAAAGTTTAACTCAAAATGTTCTGTTTTCTTCTGGGAAAAGTATAAGAAAATAATGAGAAACGCAACAAGCTAGTGTTTGCCTCATGCATTATAGATCTCCACTGGCCTCAGAGTTTACGTTCTGTTATTCTCCTCTTTATTTGGGATTATAAACGTCATAGAAATAAAAAGGTTCACTTCTGCAGTCCAGAGCGAGCTAGCGGGGCTGCTCTTGCTGGGTTTTGAGTACTGGGTGCGGTGATCCTGCGTCAAACTCTGCTCCCATCAGATCTCCTTTAAGGGTTTGGGCCACAGTGCAGTTCAAGTTTAGCTGCTGGAGGCCAACAAAAACAAGATTTCCTGAAGCTGTTCAGTGTCTTAAATGTTTAATGTCGAGGTGTTTTGTGTTGTGTGCTGCTCCACCAACTTCCTGTTTACAATGTAACCCAAACCCTGGTGCCCTCAGGGGCCTCCGTCCATCATGTTGCTCTGCGCATGGCGGACGTCCCACCAGAGTCTCACAGCTTTCAAAGCTCAACATGCAGCACGTTTCACTAACAGGTTGCTGGTCGGGTGAAAAAGCTTCTTACATTATTAACGCAGCAGCTCGTCACAGTGTGACTGCAATAATTAAGGAATCATGAGCTCGTGATTTGATGCGTGAGAGCAGGAACCTTAAACACAGTGTCATTATCGAACCTAATTAGGTTGCATCAAGTCTCTAACCGTAATTGAGATTATTGGACGAGTAATTTGTCAGCTCCACAGCAGAGCAGATGAACCTCACAGCCTGTTAGATACTCAGAGACAAGATTAAATGAGCTGAAGCCTGGAAGAGCTTGTGATGTGGGCTTGAAGCTCAGTGTTTTTGTCCCCTTTTCAGTTGAATGATTGTGTCTTCACAGTACGCTGTGTCTGACTCCACTGTGTCCTCTCTGTGAGTGGCGTTCAGCACTCTGCAGCGCCACATCAGTTCTTGCACGTTTAACCCAAAAGTCAGCCTGACACTCTCGGGTCTTTAACAGCTTTGAGATCATGATGAGAATTCATTTTCTGGCTGCTTAACATCATTTTATTTTGAGATTAAAGGGCCGAGCCGCCAATTTTGTGTGTCAAGGTCAGTTTAGTAGTCATGGGGAGCAAACACAGCCTGTGAAAAGGGTTTTATACTGTTTGCTGTGGCTCTGAGTGAAGTCTGAATATAAAGCCTGTTTGAGCTTGGAGACCGCACAGAAAGCCTGCGTCATAAACTGGGCTGAAGGTGAACCGGAGCCCCAGGTTCCGGTGGTTAACGTCCTGTTTGTGGACTCAAACTCTGTCACGTCCGAGGCTGAATCACACATCACACCAGTGAGGAAACAGTACAGATCTTCACATTAATTCTCCTCTGGATTTTGTGTCTGTTTTGGACAAATTCTCCATAGCAACAGGAGCCGGGGCTCATGGGTAGCGTAGTGTTTCGATGCCATGATTTCACTCCACATTTTAAGTTGTATAAGCCCAGCGAACGTGTTTACTGTTTGTTCTAACTGTCATGTGCATCCGCTTTAGGATCGACGGGTTGGTCAAGGTGCGAAGCCTGAAGAAGAGGATGGACCGCTTCAACGAGGTGGTGACTGGGCTGAAGGAGGGCAAACAGGAGATGAGCAAACAGGTCCGGGACCTGGAGGCCGCCATCGACTCCCTGGTGGTCAAAATCAAGGTGGGTGAGGCGGACATTTTGACTCCTTAAGGATGGTGTTCGACTCTGCAGCGAAAGGCCTTTGTGGTGCTGTCTGCTCTGACAGGCACACACACATGTGAAGAGTTTTGTTTCAAAAATAGGATATCCATCGTTCTGACAGCAGTGCCACCTCCTGTCAGTGAATGATGGACAGCGTGAAACCAGACCACGTTCTGGTGCGGTTTGACAGGCAGGTGCCGCCTCAAGTCCCCGCTTGATGAAATGAGAACAAATGGGATGCTCAGGATGAAGTGGTGATGGTTTTACAGTTTGCTACATGTTCGTCAGATAAAGAGATGGTTGGATGTTAGGTCAGAGATCTTTGACGTGACGAGTGCGAGGTTCAGACTGATGAAGAGTCGGGAATCTTTGGCTTCTCATTATCACACTGCTGCTGAATAGGATTAAACTGTTTTGTGTGACTTGAAGGCCACCTTCTGTTCACATATTCTTGCCTTTGAGTGTCATGGATCTTTATGTTCCCGCTGCAGATTTAATTTTCTTTGATTTTCATCATTTAGCATTGCTGTCTTCTTTATCCACCCCCACTTTTTTCCCAGAGTGGAGTCTGAGGTGTGACAGGTGCTCACTGCAGTAAATATCAGTGTGGTGGTGGAGGGACTCACGTCTGTCATGTCAAACCCTGCAGCTTCTTAGGCAGCCGGAGGATAAAAGGTAGCAGTGACAGCAGACACGTATGAATGTTCAAACCCGCTTCCCTCCTCGGGTTTACATGGCCGCCGTGTGTCAGCCGTCAGGTCGTGCTCTGACGACGCCTGAACACGCTCTGAGAGGATGATGCTTTGGTCCCTGACGCTCCCATAATGGCAGTGAAGAAGGTCCTCACAGGCGCTCGTACTGTCGGCGGTGACAGCTTTACTCGTCTGCACAGGAAATAAACTTGGTGAGAAAGGCTGTAGTCAGACTCCTCACTGCGTCACTGGGAAAATGCAAATCCTCGTATAAACGATGGGTAAAGTAAAAACTATGAGAGGTGGGATTACCTGTGGCCTCCAGGCAGTAGCGTCAGGGAGTGAACTCATTGCACTGTGCATTTCAACACTGATTTCCTTCTGCAGGCTTGGAGCTGGTTCAGAGCTAAAGCCTGGACCACATAAAGGACTCTGTGCCCAGAGTCATCACATCATCAGCCACTCAGGTGAACTCCTACAGTCAGGAAGCATCACTAGAACTTTGTCTTTGTGTCTGTCAGAGCACCACCATGAGCCGCCTGGACATCGACCACGACTACAAGGCCCTGGTGACCCGGTCGGAGCAGCTGCTGACCGCCATGCAGAACAAGAAGAAGGAGGAGGAGGAGCGCGAGCGGCTGCGGCGCATCCAGGAGGAGATGGAGAGGGAGAAGAAGAGGAGGGAGGAGGAGGAGCAGCGCCGCAAGCAGGAGGAGGAGGAGAGGCGACTGTAAGTGGGAGGGGGTTCGGGGCCTCTTAACGTCTCTGCTAGTTTGAAAAGTGCTGCGGTGGACTAATACGCTCAGTGTCCGCTCGTTTTTAAAGGTATCAGCAGGGATTTACATAACGAGATGACTCCCGCTAAAGGATTTATTTTTACAGAAGCTGTAAAGTGTTATCAGGCTCAGTTGTTGCTTTTTACATTTTCATAATGCAGTTCACTCAGGACTGACCCGGCACCCGAGCAGGACCAGCACGAGGCTAAAGAGGAAGGCGTTCAGTCGTGGCCTACATGCAGTGTGAAAGCCCACAGGCTTCTGAAATGTTCAACCACTGCTGTCCAGCTCAGTTTGTTACTGGAGCCACAAAATCACATCATCAGTTAGTTTGAGAAAACAAAGGGGAGGAGTGAGACTGAGATTGTTTAACGAAGCTCCAGTTGTAGTTCCCAGTGCCACACATAAAAACTGAAAGCTCCATGCATTCCAGCAGGCTTGTCTTCTTGTAGCTTAAACGAGACGCCACAGCCGGCTGGCCTTGGCATGAAGACGCCGGCGAGCCTCTGAATCCGTCACGCTCTGCTCTCGGTTACACAGAAAATTTCATTTCCTGCTCAGATTGTGGCAGGCAGATTCTTCACTCGTGTTCGACCCCCACAGCCCTCCACCCCCCTCAGCGGCATGGAAAGTCTTTTAGGAGGACTGATGGGGGCCATTGTGTTCGTCACAAACCACTAGTCGCTAATATAAGACATTAGAGGTGACAGCCCAAATTTTATGGCTCACTTTCCCCTCCCTTTGCTCTCCTCCTCCTCCGGCGAGTTATGAAACCCCAACATTCAAGTGAAGGTCACAGACTGAAGGTCATGAAAGCAGCAGAGTGTTGGCCCCGTAATGCCTGGTTTTATAGGATTCCACATTTCATCACAGACTCAGTGCAGGTTTAATCCAGACGTGGTTTATAAGGACGTGTTAAAGGCTGCAGTTTGTCCCAGCAGGCTCCACTCCAGGCTTTAAAGAGCGCAGAGCCCGTCCTCCCTCTTTCTTTCACACTCCGGGCTGATGTTTCTGTTCGGAGCATGTGCAGTGTGTGTGTGAACGAGGCAGCAGAATCACCTTCAGCTGCTCCATGACCACAGACTACGAGCAGTCAGTTGTCAGAAGAGCAAACATCTGTGCTGTAGTTCTCTGCTGTGAGGGCCACGAACATAAAAAGGCTCCATCACATCACAGTCAGTATATGCATCAATAATTCATGATTGATTAGATTAGTCGTTGGTCACTTTTTAAGATAATATGCCAAGTCTTCCTTCAGTTGAGCTTCTTTATTTACTTCTTGCTCTCAGGCCGTTGGACAGCTTCCAACACTGTGTCTTAGGAACCAAAGTGATCGGGACTGAATCGGTTCAAACAGCAGCTTGACATGAACTGCAGCTTTAGTAGTTTCTGCTGTTTTATTCTTTTTCCATTCAGAGAAGAAGAAGGCTGACGTCAGAACCGGTTTCTCTACCTCCAGTCTCACTGTGTTTCTCTCCCTCTGTTCTCCATGTCTCATCTCTTCCTTTTCTTTCTTTCTCATCCTTAACTTGTCTTGCTTCACTCTTCTTCATACATTTACCCTCATCTGTTCTCTCTCTTCCTGTTGATCACTAACCTTTCTTTCTTTCCTTTCGTCTCTCTCATATCTCACGTTTCTCTGCTTACGTCTGTGCTTTCCTCACTTCCCTCTTCTGCTTCTTTTCCCTCCATCAGGAAAGCAGAGATGGAGCTGAAGAGGAAGCAGGAAGAGGAGGAGAGGAGGAGGAGAGAGGAGGAGGAGAGGAGGATTCAGGTGGGTGTCCGTCCACTCAGAGGACTCAGACAGACCGGGTCTTTTGTTTCATTTGCTGCCCCTGGTCGAGCCAGCACAAGAACACAAACATTTCAGACATCCATCAGCTCTTTGTTAATGATGTGGCAGCTGCTGCTCTCTCGCCGCCACGTGAAGGAGAAAATGTCTGGTTTTGGCACTTACTTGTTTAGTTGAGCCCCACGGTCGCTCTCTATCAGAGGAATTCTAACTGACTACAGCGTTTCACTTTAGGAGCCACGATTAATAAGTGGTCTAATAAGGTCTGATCAAGCTTCAGCTCTGTTCGCACTTTGTGTACCCGGCGACTCTCCAGTTAGTCCACAGAGGAATGAAATGTGCAGAAATCTCAGGTGCCATCGTCACTTTCTGACTCAGCACAATCTGAAAGTCGCACCTAAACCCAAACAGCTCGCTGTGCTCGTTAATTACTGCCTCCAGCTCCGGCAGGAGGAAGACTCGAGGCCTCAGCTCCGCTCAGCTCCAATAACTAAATGCTGATTGCATGTTAATGCTTCAGTCATGATTAAACAGCAGTATAACATATTTAAATCATGAAAGTACTTTTATAGTTGAAGTAAATTTGGCTCATAATACTGTCTGCCTATAGACTTTGGACTCGTGAGGAGTCACAGCAGAAAACCTGTTGTGTGTTGCCGTCCTCACGCGTTTGTCTTCCGCTTGAAGCCCTGAAATCCCTCCTGTGCAGCTCGACTTCTCTAATCCACGTCTAGATGTTCAGGCAGGACCATGGACACACTTTATCTCTCTCCATCAGGCGCTCTAATGGCCCTCCCTGTCTCTCTGTGTCTTCGTCTTTCTGGGTCTGTCTTTGTGAGCAGCGCTTTAAGTGTTCGGAGTAAAGGCAGCTCACGGATCAACACTTAATAGTTTCTGGTCTGGATTTAGGGTGGAGGTAGAAGGAGGTGAATGGGGACACAGCCGGTGTGTCTTCATCCACAATGGACAGGGGGACATTCAGAGTCTCTGAGACAAAACCAAACCACTGACACCCAAACTGTCTGGGTGGACAGAGGCCACTCGCACACAGAGAACCAAGCATCAGTAATCTGCTGTTGTTCTTATCGTTTGGAGTTGTGGCTCGTATGAAACTGAACATCTCCTCTCATCCACGTGCAGCAGACGCATCAGTCTGAATGTTTACGTGTGTGTGTGCGTGCGTGTGTGTGAGAGAGAGATAACGGGTTTTACGGCTCACTGGCTTCTCTGCGTATCATCCGGCGTGTCTCCATCTTGTCCATCTGTTGCCGTGGCGGCAGGTTCCTGTGGTTCTCCGGAGAGTCGACGCAGCCCACATCAGTCTACAGATTTTAGTGGCCGTTCAGATCAAAGCTGCTGGCAGGGGGCCCCGGAGCCCCAGGCTGGGTTACCCACTTATCTCCCACGCTTCCACCAGCTCAGAGTCGTCGGGCTTCTCAGCACGTTCGCTCTCTAAATTTTCATGAGTCCCGCTGCAGACTCTGACGGGGCTCAGGATTTAAGGAGAGGAGGTCACTTCAAATTTGTTTCTCTCTTTACCCGTACGTTCACAGTTCTTATCCAAAATGTGATGTGAGCCATTTGGAAGGGACGTTCACTGCCATTAAATGATTTAAACCACATTCATAACTTTCCTCGGTCTCGTTCAGAGCATCACAAACGCAGTTCTGCTGCTAAATCAGCTGCTGCGTCGCGCTTTGTAACCACCTCTCATCCAGGAAGTAAAACAGTCAGCATGGGAACCCGATTCTCAGGAACAGATGAGTTCTGCTGTGGTGCGGCTCTCAGATGTTTCACTGATGACAAGTGATGTCTTTTTCCCACTCAAAATTTCCCCATAAATTAGCATTTACACTTGTGAAGTCCTTCTGTTCTCATTTGATTGGCTTCGTGTGCTCTCAAATTTCACGTGGAACAAACTTTGGTGTTCAGCAGTCAACAGACTCGTCAGCATCATGCAGAAAAGGTAACACGAAGCTGCTGGGAAAGTTAAAATGTAAAAATGTTGCAGAAATGCCGATGAACTTGAGGGGGCGACCTGAGCCCCTCGGCTCCTCGTGTCCCGACTTACGAAGGCCGCTGGATGAGCGCAGGTGGAAAAGGCAGCGTTAATCGCCCTGGTTGGCCGCGCCCCTCACCTGCCCCTCCGTTAAGGAGGAAGAGGAGGTGAGGAGATGATGTTCTACCTCCACGGTTCTTCGTCCGCTCTGTTTGCAGGGGGGTTGGAGGGCATCTGTGCGTTCATGCTGCTGCATCGATTTGCACTTTTCTGCCGTCATGAATACCAACAAGTCATCGTGTCCACGGCTGCTGCAGCTTCTCACTCTCTTCACGTTGTTGTTGTGTGCACATGTAAGACCAGTTTTTGCAGTACCTGGAGTGTATTTTCACTACTGACTGGTCCAGAGTCAGGAGCGACGTCTTCAAATTGTCAGATCAGCTGTCCAAAACCAAAAGATTAAGAAATAAACGAGACAGAAATAAGACACAGAAAAGCAGCAAATCCTCACCTGTGAGAAGCTGGAGCCAGTGAAGGCTTGATGTGTGTTGGCTTCGAGCCGATTGTCAGCTGGTTGGAGTTACGTCGCTGGTGCTTCATGTGGACAGTCTTGTCTGAGTGTGGGGCTGCCGTGCCGACGTTTTACGCCTGCAGACGGACGAGTCAAACACTGAACATTTCTGAACGTGAGCAGAATGTAAAGCAGCAGCACAGACGCTCCAGCTGGGCATCGAATGGACTCAGAGTGCAGGCAGAAATGTGAAACGATATGTGTGTGTGTGTGTGTGTGTTCAGGAGGAGATGGAGCTGCAGCTGCAGGTGGAGCGAGAGGAGGAGGCAGCTCGGCAGGCCGTCCTGGAGCAGGAGAGGAGGGACCGCGAGCTGGCGCTGAGGATCGCCCAGAGCGAGGCGGAGCTCATCCCCGAGGAGGTGACCAACGACTCGGGCCTGCGAAGGTAACTGACGCAGCCGCCGTGTTTGTGTCTCGCTGTCGGCCTGTTGCCACGGACGGTTCGCAGTCAGAGGGAAGATCATTTTCCAGAACTTTTACCCTCCAACCGAACCTGACTGTGGCTCAGGAGGTGAGTCCACGTTCCAGGTGCTCCTGGGGGCTGCTGGGAGTTCTGACACAACACCACAGCCTGAACAGAACCGAAGTGGTTCCTGCTCTCAGGTCCTCATGAGGTTTTCTCAATTCAGGTTATGAAAAGCTGCGAAGGCTCATTTAGGACAAGAGGAAACAGATTCTCAATCAGTCAGATCGTTCATCTTGATTATGATTAAAATAATGATTTTGATATTTGGCTGCTTTTATTAAAAATAAAATGTCTGGTTTTTAGTGGTGCAACGATTCAGCAAATCCACCATTCAGTTCAGACCTGCAGGGTCTTAACAAAATGCAATGTGGCACAACCTTTTTCAGTTTCCAGGCGGCCCCTGAATGCAGCATGTAGAGGCAGCCAGCTGGACACGACGCCGTCGCACAGCGTTGCCCGGTGGCCACTGGTGGTATTGCAGTAGAGGAATTCATTAGCATGATAAGAGACATCTGTAAAACTGACAGGAGACGTCAGCCTGCTCACAGGGTCAGCTGTTTAACAGGGTCAGCCGCCTCATTTTAAGGTTTTTGTTTTCCTGCTCGCTGATTCAGGTCACATCTTCAGTTTGACTGATCATAATGATGTTTTACTCGACGTCTGTGTGGGCTCCACATTCAGAGCGTGTCGTGACCCTGAAGCCCACACAAACCACTGAGACGGGTGGAAGGACAGGCAGACTTCCTGTGTGTCAGTTTGACGTTCTTGACGTGTCCACTCGATCCTGTGTTTAACCATTTTCTTCTTCTTTGTTTTCTTTTTTCTTCCTCCCAGTAACGGCTCCTCAGTCCCGTCGTCCCCAGAGAGAGCAGCGTAAGACCTCGGCGATTTAACCCTTTACTTTACCCCCAGTCCCACCCGCCTTTGACCTGTCAAACATAACCAACCCCTGCATGCTGTAACAATCTGCCAGCCGAGCACAAACTTCTGTTCTGTACCAGCAGCCGCTGAAGGCCACTAACAGAGGCACCAGTTTACACACTCTGGTTCCTTTACTTTGTCGTTTTAAGTAGAAGTTCTGTTATGCAAAGTAATCGGCACCAGTTTTAACTGACGTGATTGTCGTCCACCAGAGACACGATCGAGGCTCAGATTTATCAAACTTCTGACGGTTAGACCAAAGGTGAGGAGTCAGGAACCATCTTTAAAAGTAACTCACACATTTAATGATAATCTACAGGGACAAACACCTGTGTCATTGACACGGTTTCTTCGCTCTCGTGTTAATTTCAAAATAAGACAAGTTGACTTGATGACCTCTAAAACACCAGGCTCATGTTGGTGAATGTTAGCTGCTGTTATGGATCGACACACACACAGTCAGCTCAGCAGAAAACGCTGCACAATGAAAAAGATTGTTTTGGACTCTTTCATTGCTTTATGGAATTGGTGAAACTTAAAGTAGAACAATAACATGAAAAGACACACGAGGTGCTGAGGTCACACAGAAGCATGGAAATGTTTAGAAAGATTAAAAAGAAACGGTTTGGCCGAAGGCTAAAATCGGGAATCGTTGTGTAATACGTCATCAGAGTCACATGGGAAATCAGAAGTGAAGTGAGTCCTTCACCTTTCACTGATGTCAGCAGTTTGATAAACCGCGTCCTCCGATCGGAGTCTGGAAGGAGAATCATTGTCGATGGGATGAAAGGAATCGCCTTTCCTCCTCCTGATTGGTTTGTCTTGTTGTTCAGTGCTGCTCCGCCTCATAATCCTGTAATCCTCTCTTTGCAGCGCTGCTGGAGCCCCAAAACTCAAGAGCTTGACCATGTAGGTTTCCTCTCAGCACTGAAACACCTTCACAGCGCTGTGTCCCGCTCCGTGGGTATTTCATTCTATATGTAGAGAGGCCACGTTAATCAGATGCTGGTTTGCACCTCGGGGTTCGCTCGGGAGCGTCGCGAGGTCGAACAGTTCACTGATGCGGGCCTCCCTCGCACTGCTGAGTCGCCCTGAACGTTGAAGCTGATGCTTCACGTGGTGACTCAGCTACTCCAGCTGTGTGGCCGCGTTACGCTGACACACACTGTGAGGACTGCAGGTTGGAAGCCCTGTAGTCCTCTTCAGCTCGAACACCTTTTTTAAAAATATCACTGCAGCATTTTTAATGTTTCTCTACAAACTGACTGGAAAGTTCAAGACAACCAGAAGCCAAACACCCTGGAGCACACAGCTGTTCACGTCTTAGAGCAGATACTAACGCACACACTCACACAGCTCCTCCATTTTCTTCCTTCTTTTGCTGCTCCACCTCCTTGTTTCTCTCCTCCACCTGCCTCCATCAGCACTCGTTTTGTTCCCTGCTTCGCAGCCCCACCTGCTCCCGCCTGTCCTATGGTTTACAAGCGACCTTTTCATGCAGCTTGTTGTGAAGGGTCTGGATGGATGTGGCGAGTACACTCAGAACTGCAGTAGCCCACGCCGTAATACTTTAACTGGTAGTCGTATTATTGTGAATTTGTTAAGTCTAGCTGGGATTAGGATTACATTTGCTGATGACTGTTGCATTAACATTTTTTTTAATTAATTTATATTTGTTAAATATCCTGGTGGAGGCCTCCCCCCTCCTGCAGAGAGACCTAATTTCCCCTCGGGGATGAATAAAGTCATCCGTCTATCTGTCTGTCTATCTATGCATGAGAATTATAGCCTTGATACGCTGAAGTATCGCGTGTCTGACTTGAAGAAAAGTCAACTCGTGTTTTAATAGTCAGTCCAAACCACAGTCTGAACAGAAGTGTTTTAGGAAGTAAATGCTCATTATGTTTCCCTTGAAGAGAGTTTGCTTCTTGTCGACTTCTGTACGTCTTCTTTCCTGTCATCTGCACTTTGTTTTTCTTTTTGTTTTTCCTTCCTGTTCCTAAAAACTCCACTCTGCCTCCTTGTTCATCGTGTTATTTATCTGCTGTGAGTGAAAAAAACATCACAACAAAGTACTAACTGTTGTCAAACTGGCACCATCATGCTTTTCTAGGGAGGAAATGGCGAAGGAAATGACTGAACTTCTGGCTCGGTGGGTAGAAATCGTTCGTCTCTGCCTTCAGTGAAAATCTCTTCACAAATCACTCGCTTCGACTTTGATTCAGACGAGAAAACTTGATGCAGAAATCCTCCTAAAAGTTGATTTTGCTGATCAAAATGTGATTGAAGAAGTCTGATTAACAGGCTGAATTACCCCAGTAATGTTTAATATCCACTGATCTCTCTGCTTTGCCTTGTGAAGCAGTTGACCTGCTGGCCTTTGCAGAGTGAAGTTTGTTGGTTTTGTTTTTACTTCACTACTGCAAATGCAAATGTTTTAGCTGCTCCTGAGATTGAACCACTGACAAATAAAGATGGCCGACTCATCTCCACTTCCTCCCACTGTATTAAAGTGATGCCAAAATATCCCAGATATGTGAGCTGCCATCTTGTTCTGGTGATGTCATTTGGAGCCAGAGTTTGTGGAGTAGTGATCGGGAGGTGGAGCCGTTTCAGCAACTTTTCATCGCATCAATTAAAACCAAACAGAAAAATGAACACTTGAACTCACATCAGCGTGATAAGAACAACCTAAAATGACAGAAACCATATTTGGGAGAAATTTATTTGACGTGTACTTTGAGTTTTTAGTTTGGCTCATGTCCCATATGCTAACATGGAGGGGAGGAGCTTATGAGCTGTACTGCAGCCAGCCACCAGGGGGCATCCAGATGTTTGGGCTTCACTGGTGCAGAGCTCCCATGTCGTCCATCTTTAGATGCAGTCAGTGGTCTCACCTCAACCAGCAGCTGGTTTCAGGTCTGCAGATCCAACCTGTCCAGCATTGAGTTCTTTCAAAGCAGCACTAAAGATGATTCTGATTTTTCACTTTGTCGTTGTTGAAATGAGTAGAAATACAGTCAGCTTTCCAAGTAATGTGAACAAAAGTGTTTTAGTGTAATGTTCCAAAAAAAAGTCCAAAAACGTTTTTATTTGTGATGTTTGTGTTTTTAGGGACTTTGGCCCATAGTGAACAGTTTATTTGTAATTTCTTACTTCAGACTGGGGAAAATTCATGTGAAAATCATTTAAAAGGAAGCCTCATGTTGGCTCACAGTGAAAAAGTCGTCAGTGTGGTCGTTGCACAGCGAAGCCAGCGAGTTTCAGTTCAGCAGCTGGTTGGTTTTTCAAGGCTCAGCTCCTCCTGTGGTTGACTGCAGAAAGTTGAGCTCGAAGAGTTTGAGGTGTGGACGAAAATGTTTTCCATTTCAACTGATTATACTTCCGACGGCGCGGTTCCCCGTGGCTGACTGAGCACTTTCTCATCAGATTGGTGCAGCTAAGTGGACTTCCCCACGTGTGCTCCTCTCAGGCGTGAATGAGTGATGTGAGTTGAGGCGATGCCAGTCTCGCCTCCTGGTTCCTCTGTTTGTTCATCTGTCTGAAGCTAATTGGCTCAGGCCGCGACAGGAAGCAGGAACAGAAGGTGACTGCGGCGCTCAGCCTGCTTAGCTCGCTGCCAAAGCCCCCGCGTGCTTCTGGGAACACGGCGTGGCCGTCCCGGGTCCGAGGCTGTTAATCACAACACGCAGAGCCACCCAATAGGATTAGAGAAGCAGCAGGGTCCCGCCTCCAGCTTCCCAGTGTTCTGAAAAGGGCAAATCCCGGTCACGGATTAATCAGGCCTGTCAGCAGCGCCACGAGGAGCGAGCAGCACGCCAGCAGCACGGCCCACAGCTGGAGCCGAGCTCAGCTTCACGCTGTCATTTATAATTTAATGCTGGAGCCGGAGCCTCGTACCAGAGGCGCTTTCTGGCATCCTGGCGACTGAAGCAGCATGCATTTTAATGACTTCACTCTCAGACCTTCTTCTTGTAGTCCTTTTGTAGAAATCTTTCTGTCTAACCTGATGCTGCTTATCCCGATCTGTTTCACCTGCTGTGAACCTGCAGCTGCGTCGAGTCACAGTCACAGTCCTGTTCAGTCTGTGGTTCTGCTGTCAGGTGGCTGGAGTTTACCAAAAGGTGATTCATGTCGCTTCTCAGCTGCTTTCAGCCTCCACTCATGACACACAAATGATTTTAGACACAGCTGAGAGGTTTATTACCAACATTTCCGCCGCGTTTACGTTGAGCTTCACCTCCAGACAAAGAGTTGACGATGATCAGGACAAACCGGCTAAGACCCAGTTTGAAATGAAACCTGATCCATGCTGGCCTTGGCCTGACAGATTTTAGGATTTCTTTCATAAATGCTGTTCTTGGGTTTTCTGGTTATTCTCCTACACTCAGATAGAGTGTAGATGATAGTACAACAAGGATTTTTTATCATTTATCCTCAACACAGACCATCAGTGTGAGTCTTTTATCCCCCCTTTCTTACTCTGAAATCATGCAGAAAACCCCAGGACAGCATCAGAAACTCTGGTGAAGGAAACGCTTCGAGACACGAGACAGAAACTCAGTCTGAAACACAGAAAATGCAGTAAAGTAATACAAATACTGCAGCTGAAAGCTTTGATTATTTGCTGTACTCTGTAAACTCCACCCATCTGCCTCCATGTCCAACTCCCAACAATACTTGACTTCAGGTTGTAGAGGATAACTCGGCCCTGCCGGGACCCCGCGGTTCACTGCTGCAGGTCTTTGTTGCTGACTTCCTGCGTCCTCCTTGTCTGTTTCCTGTGTCAGAGGTCCACAGGTCCAGGCCTCCAAGGCTGCAGCCGGTGCCAAGAAGTACGAACTGAGCAAGTGGAAGTACGCTGAGCTGCGGGACGCCATCAATACCTCATGTGGTGAGTGTTAGTTTGTCACTGCAGGGTTTCCCTCCGACACGCTCAGTCCTGCCCGGCAGGAGGTTCATCACAGCGCAGACCAGAGAGCCTTCAGCCCACCTCATTAATCAGGAAACACAAAATCTGGTCTGAAGATCAGTTTTAACTCTGTGGTCCACAGTGAGTCAGCTGCTGGCCTGGATGTCCGTGGTCCTCTGAGGAGGACTGGAGTCATTTGTGTGGATGAATCCCAACCGTTTTGGTGCCTTTTAAGCCTCACCGAAATGTAAACTGTTGCACCTGTGGACAACAAAGAAGTAATTTGGCATTCGTGCAGATGAATCCAGACATCTTTGGTGGCTCCTCCTGCACCACATTAAGATGTAGTTTACAGCTGAAATACGGTGACATGATGGACGAATCGCCAGAAATTTTACAGAGCGAGTTCACGCTCCCCAGAGGAGGACCCGTTTGATATGTGACAACTCGTGAGCTTTCCTCACATGAAAATGTTAACTTTCTGCTAAGGTTATCTGATATATTTTAATAGGAAGATGACTTCCTGATCCCACGTTTGAATTCCGGCTCCACAGAAGAGGAACCGATCAGATATTCTGTCACTTGTCCTTCAGCAGAGCCGTTTGGACACAGCAGCAGTTTGGCGTGATCACTTCCTTTTATTTCTGTAAGCTGAGCCTGGTTTTATGACCACTTTGCTCATGTGGGAGTGAGCAGAGTACGACTCTTAACAAAAGCCAGCATGATGACACCACAGCTGAACCAAAGTGTAAAGCTCAGTGAAGACCAGAGAGTCCCATCATGAGCTGCTTAACCTTTACGCTGAAGTAAATGACCATCTCATCCAGGTGCTCCTGTGGCACTTCAGTGTGACTCACATTCATTCAGAAGCTGAGATCATCTCGTTTTGTACAGCCGTCAGTCCAGCTTAAGTCTCTTATGTTCAGATCTACTGAGAAGCAGCGAGTCAGGCTTTGGTGAGACTGTGGTGGGTGGACCTCACAGCTTTGGAAGAAAACCTTTTAATGCATCAGTCTGGTGCACTTTGAGAGCGAGATTAAGCTTCTTGATCATAAATAACACAGACGTGAATGAGAAGAAAGCGTACAAAATCACCTGATAGTAAATAAACCACAGAGCTTTGCTGCCTGGTAATTAATGACTTTACAGCGTAAACATGTTACAGTCAATAATCAAAGATTCTCTAAAGCTGAGACGTGACAGATTAGACCCTCAAGGTAATTGATGGGAAGCCGCGTGCAGTCCTGTCTGTCGGAACAAAACGATGGCTCCAGCTGTTGTGTTAATCAGCTGTTTGTGTTCTCACTGTTGTTTGAAAATGTCAGTTCACCCACTGAAATGTCTGCGGCGGCCTGGACACAGTGCTGAGCGTGCTCACTTTGTTCGACACCCGATCGACTCAGCGATTAATCAACCGCTCGTGGCAGTAACGATCGGACCAATGGGTAACGGCAGTGAGCGCGAGCTGCAGGACGAGGGCGGCGTCCCACAGACCGACGAGTGGGTTAGCTGTTAACAGGCCGCCCGGCTCCCAGACGGAGGAGGAGACCGCATACTGATGTGGTCACGTCCGCGGCTCCTGATGATGTGCGGCGGCGGAACAGCAGGCCGATGAGGGCTCGTTGACACCTGCCTCGTTCTGCTTTGTTCACACTAAGTGGAAGTTGTTGTTTTTTCTCCCCGTTTGTCTGCCTGCAAAGTATTTTTGTTCCGCCGGCGTTACCTAAGCACTCAGTGTGCATTAAGCGTCTCACAGCAGACTGTCAGCCTTCGCGCTGCCCAGGACAAATTGAATGTTTCTTTGTCTTTTTACCTCTGAAGTCATTTATCCGAATCATCCTGATGAAATGTGTTATCTTGATGCTGTGGGCTTCTGTCAGTCAGCGTGTGTGTGTGTGTGTGTGTGTGTGTGTCCATGAAACTCGTGTGAAGGCTTAACGGTTTATCATCGTGGTGTCGTCGCTAACAAACGTGTGCCGTGTAGCCAAAAGTAAGCGGACACCCTGACCCCTTAGTGAAAGGAAGCCTGACTGCCGGGGTACACAAAGCTGTTTTAGACCACCGACTCACAAAGGGAGTTCTTGGAAACATCATTGGTTAGCTCATGTTACTTAGAAAAACGGAAGCTATGATGTATCAAGCAACATACAAACGTGTTTTTACAGGTTAAAGTAACACGATGGTGCATTGAAGGTGCGGCTGCTGCAGCTCCAAGTACAAATGCAGACTTACCGGGAAAAGATCGTGTGATGTCAACCTGTTGAGTTTGCTCAGACCTCTCACCTCACTGCGGTTTCTCCTCCAGACATCGAGCTGCTGGCCGCCTGCAGGGAGGAGTTTCACCGCCGCCTCAAAGTGTACCACGCCTGGAAGTCAAAGAACAAGAAAAGAAACACGGAGACGGAGCAGCGAGCGCCCAAGTCCGTCACCGACTACGGTACGACATTTCACTGCTGTTTGAGCTTCAGTGTATCTTTTGTAGGCTCACTTTGCATGTTTCATGTCCGTAATATCTGAAGAAAATCTTAAACGAGTAGATTATGAATACCTCAGAAAATCTGAAGGTTACACAGAAATTTGAGGTCAGATCAGATTTACAGGAAGGCCTGAACCCAAAAAGCCCAAAAGATGCACACATGCCGACCAGAGTCCGACCGAAGTGTGAAAACCACAGAGCTAACCGACCCTGGAGCTTCTCCTTCTGAGAACTTCATGCAGATGAGCTCCGCGGTGCGTTCAGGGTCACTGCCAGTTCGCCGTGTGGTTCGTGTTCTCTGTCTGTCGCCATGGCCTCACGTCCTCGTGCCGTCTTCCTCTCATTGCTGTGTTGTTATGAGACCAAATGATGGACATCAGTGAGTCAGACGTCTTTTACTGAAACTTCTGAAGCCTGACATCCTGACTTCACTCAGTTTGGGGTTTTTTGGTATTACAGAAACATGTTTTCAACATGAATTTCGGAAAAATATCCTGGGACAGGAGTTTAGCCGTTACAGACTGTCCTCAGTCCAGCCTCTGCTGTTCAGTCTGTCAGCCAACATGGATGACATGCAGCTGCTGGACAAGCTGACGCTGACGTTAGCCTGTTAGCTTTACGTCCTCTCTAACGTAACACTGAACGCCCGTCTTCTCTCGTCTGTTACGCTCGGCCGGCCGTTGTCATGGATACAGGCGGGACGGGACGAGTGCCGACAGAAGAATGGAGTTTAGAGTTTTAGTCTGAGCCGGGACAGGACAGGACGCAGCTGTAAGATCACTGGAGCAGGTCCAAAGCGTTTCCGTCCAGAAAGAGGCCTTTGGTTTGATCCATCGTGTCACTCATTAACACCAGATGAAAGTGTAATAATGATGAAGTCTGTATCATCGTTTATGTTTTCACTTCTTTGTCTGTTTCTTACATGTTTTCATGTCTCACGTGTTTCACTGTTGCTGCCTGTTGCATCACTTCCTGCAGTGTAACCTGGCATGTTTACTTTCAGATCATGCACCACCTGTGAAAAAAGCATGTAAGTGGTTCTCTAGTGTGTGACGCTACTAACTGCAGCGCTGCTTATTAACCGCCTCCCCGACACGGACGAGGTCTGCTCTTAACGGGGATCACTGCTGGCCTCGGGTTTGTGCTGCTCTCTTTGATGGAGAAGCTTCCCTTTCGGTGGTGGTGGAGGTGGAGGAGGTGGAGGAGGGTGGGTGGGTTTCCACGGCAACCGCTGCCTCTATTGAGACGTGTGTGAAAAAGATCATTTGAGCGATTGCGAGGCGCGGAGCCGCCGGTGCGGCGGTGGCAGCTCTCGGCCGTTTCTGCGAGACGCCTCCCAGACAGCTCTGATGGTTTCGTAAAGAGCCGAGGTAATTCCTCCGAGCTCTTAAGGCTGCTGTTATTGATACTCCCACACGGAGAAATTCTCATGGAGGGAGGAGGCAGAGGGCTTTCAGGGCATTTTGCCTGGCTTGTTCGGCGGCAGATGATAGCATCACGTTCACAGGAGCGTGACGGGAGGAGAAGGCCGCCGCGCCCGCTGATTGGAAGGGGAACCTTGTGAAACGTGTCCTCGCTGAGGCGGCGAGCAGACGCTTCACTCCATTCACCCCAACTTAATGAAGATTTCAGATACGCAGCAGCCCCCTCAGCTGTGTGAGGCGTCCAGTGCAGCAATCAGAGCGGCCTGAACGTGTTTCCGAAGCCAAGACCGTCAGTCGACTGAACCTGATGAGGTTTGTGTTGGAGTTCGGTCAGTTTGTTTTGTCCACAGTTCTGCTTCGTTCTGTTTGGAAAAGTCCTCCCACCAAAATTAATTCAGTCCCAGCAGAATGTGAACACTCAAAAAACAGGGAAAAATAAAGTGGAATCCAAATCACTGCTGAGCTTAATGCTACCAACCAGATGAAGTACAAGACCTGGGCTGGAGACGTCTCAGGCTGTTTGAAACTCAGCAGAAGCTCTCAGACGTGATGACAGTGAAATTAGTTAAAGAATATTTGGTTTTAGAGGCTTGTCAGACTCCAACGCTCGTCGGTCAGCCGTCAGAACTACTGGAACCGAACTGTTAACACACCAGCCAGTCCTGCTTCAGTTATCTCTGAAGTTGGATTTCTTTTGCCCGTTGGGGTGAACGTCCCCTCTGAAACTCGAGCTGTTTGGGCTTGAAGAGGAGGATTAATGAACGGAGCCGTTCCCGAAGGTGTCGTCAGGTGAAAACCTTGACAAACGTGCTGAGCGGTGGACGGCTTGAGCTCCGTCACTGTCGGGTGGATGAACAGGCCGCCTCCTTCCGTCAGCCTTGAGACCTGAACGCAGCTCCCGACCCGTCGGCGAGTCGCTTGAGGGGACTCACCTGCAGGGAGTTCAGCTGGAGTGCTTCTCTGCAGAGTTTCTCTAACTTCTGCTGCTTCTCCTGACCCAGACGGGCTGGTCTTTCATTGGTTGTTGGGAGGTGGTGTGACGGCGCCTTTTCAGAAGCTGCAAAGCTTCATTTTAACAAGTGAAAAGTCTTGGACTCGGTTTTAAAGAAGTTCTCTCGTTTCGATTCTTCTGCTTTAGAAACGTGGACTATAATAAGGAAATAAGACAAATAATTCTTTCAAAAAGCTGAGCTGCATTGGAAAAACGCCAACTATGTCGATTTTAAAACTGAATCCAAGATCAAATGACTTATTAAGATGAATGTTTGCAGAGGGCCGATTCAACAAGCTGCAGCTCGAGTCTCTTTATGCCTTAGAGAAGCTTCCTGTAGATTCGTATTTCACGCTCCACTTTGTAGAAAGATGCAAATAGTTTATGTTTTATGTTTGACATGAGTGTGCAAAACCCTCCATAAACATCTGGCACGCTTCACGTCTCGCTGATTTCCTCCCTCTGCTGCGGTCTGTGCCGGCCCTCCTCTAACAGCAGGACTGCACCTCCACATGGAGACCAGGGAGCGTATTCAAACCTGATCCCGGATCAGCACGGCGGGGCTGTATGTTTACATGCAGTGAGTTAATGGGGACCTGTTTAAAGCTGACCTGGCAGACTGCGTACAGTTCAGGCTCTGTGGCGTTTACAGCCTGTGAAGAGCAGCTGTTAAAAAGACAAGCAGTCCACTGCTGTGACTGAATGGAAATGTGACCTAAATTATCTAAGACCTGCATGAACTTCTCCTTTAGAGGCGTATCAGACATTTTGTCAATGTGTTTGTTAGCTGTGTGGCGCTGAGTCACATGGAGCTGATGTCTGTTCAGTAAACATGAGGCTAAAGCAGGCGGCTGGTTAGCTTGTCTTACATCACAAGGAAACGCAGCACGTCACGCTCAACTGTTTTATTGTGTTCTGAAGGAGGCCACAGTCGTAAGTTAGCCCACAGGTCGCTAACGTGATCACTGACCGTCTGTCCCCTTAACTGACCCCAGGCTGCATGTAGACATGGTCCCTGACTGCTGATTGGTTGCTGTCATCTGTAGAAGAAGCCTAACTTTTCTTCCTTCCAATCAACAGCCCAGCAGAACCCGGCCCCGCCCATCCCGGCCCGGCAGTACGAGGCGGCCATGAGCCGACAGCAGCGCTACTTCCGTATCCCGTTCATCCGGCCGGGTGACCAGTACAAAGACCCCCAGAACAAGAAGAAAGGCTGGTGGTACGCTCACTTCGACGGGCCCTGGATCGCCAGGCAGATGGAGCTGCATCCCGACAAACACCCCATCCTGCTGGTGGCAGGTCAGTACAGCATCGAGACAGGAAGGAACTTACAGGAAGAGGAAGTGAGGACGGATTTAGGAAGACTGAAAGCTGATGATTGTTGTGTTTCCATCTCCCTTTAAACTCTTTTACAAAATAAGGAAAAGACACATGAGACAAGCAGAAAAACGTACTAAAGTTATATTGGAGACAATGAAATCAAAGTCATTGCTAGCTAATTAACGCTGCGTGTGCGATGATGTTTGAAACCTCGGCTGACTTCTTTTTAGTAATAATAAGAAGGCTTACAGGAGACCTGAACATGATGGACGCACGATGCTGATTGTGTCCAGCAGGTTATCAGCTGCAGTTAGCTTGTGGTGAACAAGTCTTTTTGTCCCTGTGCTAACCCGCTTCAGTTAGTTAAGTTAGTTAGCTGATGACTGGTGTGACGGCGAGGAACTGGTGCGCTAACGTTAGCAGCACGTCAGAGCACATGAACACATCCTTCCTTAAACTTTAACTGTCTTGTTTTTGAAAGTATTACAAGAAGCTGTGGGGAATAGAGAGGATGGAAGAAGGCAGGAGAGTGGCACAAACCGGACAGAAGAAGAAACGGAGGGCCGCGATTGGTGGCAGGGAGGGACAAGAGGTCGAAAAGCCACTCGTCATCGGCCCGCTTTAGCTAACGTTCAGGAATCTGTGGCCGAGCAGCAGTCATCATCACCTCCGGTCATAAAGCAGTCGAGACGTTCGCCGCCCGGCAGCTATAAAGAATATCAGGCTTTTGTTTTTTAGTTGTCCTGCGCGGGACGTCCGATGTGAATCACCGAGCAGAATTTCATCTCCTCAACTGTCACCAGAACGTGACTGTGACGGATGTGCTGGTTCAGTCAGGTAGCATCACTGTTGTGATGTGTTCAGAGGAAAACAACAAGGTCAAAGCTTTAACACGAAAAGAAATTCCTCTGCCTGCTTCTCAGACCAAACAAATGAAAGCAGCTGCGTTTGCATCTCATCAAGCTGTGAAATGACTGCCGATGCTCCGAATGACGAGCCAAAACACAGCATTTACAGCAAAATCCAGTTGCTTTGTTTACCCGTCTGTCTGGGCGTGTGTGTGTGTGTGCGCGCGCTGATGAGTCAAACCTCACGGCTCCCACCAGAGGTTTCCTCCACTCTGTTTGACTTGGAGGATTTCGGTCGTCTGTGGGTGTTTGCGAGGTCTGGGTTTCTGAAACCGTGGCGCCGCACGTCGTGTGGTCGGCGATCAGAAAGCAGTCGGTGTTCAGACGGCAGCAGTTCGTGGGTGAGTCATCGTAACACGCACAGCTTGAACCTGTCGCTCCTGCAGATGCACTGTGGAATCCCGACTCAACGTGACCTGCCGCCGCTCGGCGTGTTCGCGCTCCTGCGGTTTGAGTTCAGGATCAGAACAAAGTCCAGTGACCCTCATGTGCAACACTGACTTTGGATCAGTTCTGATCTCAAGTGCAACATCAGGAGAAACCACAGCCAAGTAGCTGTTTAGAAAGCCTGACTGGAAGTGATCTCATCTCAAAGTCAAGACTCGACTCCTGCTGGTCTGGGACACACCTGAGTTTTATAAGAGCCACAGTGTCGTCGTCTGCCGCCCGCCAGGCTTCAGTCCCCTCCATCACCGCCATCTGCTCTGTTGTGGCTCAGGACGTTTCCTCGTCAAAGCCTCCTCTGTGACGAAGAGGAAATCACAAGGCAGGCGCCTAAATGTGTCCTGACACAAAGTTTTCAATCCTCAGCGTGTCCAAAGAATCAAACTGAGAACATTTTCCTAAACGAGGCGGCAGAATTCGCCCGCCGTCAGACCGTTTGACCAGGCATCAAGTCACCTGTTGCTTTTATATCTGCACAGTAACTTCTTGTCTTTATTTATGAGATTTTCTCCGGAGGAAGTCCCGCCGGTGTGACGCTCTCGTTGTGCTGTGTTTGGGGTGTGAATATGTTGACATGTTAGTTTATAACATGGAAAACCTGCTGCTCGTTTGAATGTGCTGAGCTCAGCTGCAGTTTCCGGACTCTTCCACGCTGATTAAGCCTTCGGGTGTTGTGAGGTTAACCCTCAGTCTTATTTCCTCGTCGACAGGAAAGGACGACATGGAGATGTGCGAGCTGAGTCTGGAGGAGACGGGCCTGTCGAGGAAGAGGGGAGCCGAGATCCTCCCCCGGCAGTTCGAGGAGATCTGGGAGCGCTGCGGCGGGATCCAGTACCTGCGCAGCGCCATCGAGAGCCGGCAGGCGCGGCCCACCTACGCCACGGCGATGCTGCAGAGCATGTTCAAGTGACGGGGCCCGGGGCTTCTCACTGCAAACAAAGGGACAAATGCACCAGCTACCTAACACAGATGGCGTCTGAGCGCAGCGCACCAGGTTCTGACCGGCTTTCGGCCATTTTTCTTCGCTGTCCTTTTGTTTTTCTTGCCGTGTCGTTTATTTTTCTTTGTTCTAGCTGGCTTTGGGTTCCTGGAGACGGGGCGAGCGCAGGGAGGTTTTGCGGTGAACCCTATGCAGGAAAATCACTCTAAATTAACGCATGTGGTTGTTTTTCTGGGGAGATCTGTTCTCTGTCACATGTCTAACGACGAGGCCTTAACGCTACTCTAACAGGGTTTCATTGCCACAGGTGGGACTTTGTTCTTTGGTTCAACCAAGCAAGAAAACTGAATTCCTTTGTAATTATTATTATTATGCATTCCTGATTATCAGTCTTACTGGTGTGTGGCTTCCATCTTAACGGCTAGCTGGTGGTCCGCGTCCGACTTTAGACCTGCTGTTTACGTTGTCCTCATGTGGCTCTTATGGGGCGAAACCCACGAGCTCGCCGAGCTGCACGAGCGCCCTTAATTCAGTCAGATATTTGCTAATAAACGCTTTTTACCTTTTGGTCTTTCCAGCCGAATGTAATTTGAGACCTCGTTGATTTGTTCATGTAGTCATTCCTCTTTTCTTCTCATGACGTGTAATTAACGTGTGAAGCTAATGAGAGAAAGCGTCTGAGGCTCGAAACACGAATCTCTCCTGGGTTGTTGGGGTTTTTTTGTTTGTTTTTGGGGCTTTTGGCCACAGCCATGATTCAGCTCTGTGATTAGCTTTTGTTTATCAAGCGAAGCAGAAAATGTGAAATAATTATGCAAACGCTGAGATGCAAGTCCTCTTGTGCTGTTTGAGGACAGATCAGCGCCGAGAAAACACGAAAAACAAAATAAAAGAAAAAAAAAACCTCCCATCTTCAAATTTGATCTTTTCACGGAGAGAAACCTCATCTGTCATCGCAGTGACTCGAAGGCAGCCTCACGTTTTTTCACGGAGGTCCTTCTGAAAAACAAGTTGCTCTGCGTGGTGGTTTGAACCAGGAAGCGTCTGAAAATGCACGTCATTAACTGTACCATACCCTGATGTAATACACTGAATGTTTTCTGTGCGGGACGTGCAGTAAACGCATCCGACAGCGATATTCAAACTGGAATATAAAAGTTTATTTCTTCCACTTCAGCAGCTCGGGATCATCAGCAGAAGCAATAAATCACACAAGCTGAGCTGAGCGTGAAAACAGACAATCTGCTGCGACGCTTCACCTTCTGTCTTCACCTGCTGCCCACTTTGTTCCTGAGCTCTCTGTTCCACTTCCTGTGCACAGCAGAAAGGTGACTGCGAGGGTCTGAAAGCGCGTCGCAGATCAGCTGACTGCCTTTACTGACGGCATTAACACGCAGGAAGGCAGGCCTGAAATCACACGCGCTGAAGCAACACAGCAAAAGTTTGATTTGGTGCTTCGCAGGTCAAAGGATGTGATAATGCATAACGACCACATGTCAGTATCAAGTAACTGTGTGGATATCCACTCGGGTTCTGCACTTAGACGTCTAAAAAAAACCTCATTTTAACCACATTTATCCAGTTTTAAATCCTGTGTCGTCGTCAGTTTCTTCTGATTTATCCTGAATGGAAAGAGTTTTAGTTTGGACTGTGTGGTGCTTGATTATCTGTGTTTTCAAACCTTTTCAAACCACAAACTCTTAAAGCTGGATCAGCTCAGGTTCAGTGACTTTGACAGAATATTTCACAGATCCCAGTTTTCGTGTCTGTTTCGATGCGTGTTAATGCCGAGTGTAAAGCAGCCACATGTGGAGCTTTGCCCACCATTTAGACCTCAGTGTGAGTGATGACCCTCAAACTACTTCCTCAGAGTTGTTGCTCTGCCTGGTTGCTCTGCCTGGTTGCTCTGACCAGTTGCTCTGCCCGGTTGCTCTGCCTGGTTGCTCTGACCGGTTGCTCTCCACACATTACAGTCGTTCCTCGGGAAGCACTGCCTTTGTCCACTGTCGTCTTTCTAACGCTGATCTTCCTAACAGATGAATAAATGCATTCCATGTTTCACTCACCTCTCTGCTCTTTCTTTCACTGCAGTCTGGTGTCATGAACGACAAATGACATCATTTATTCAACACAGTTTGTATTTTCGACTACCGATCATGAGACTCGTTTAACAGTTTCAATAAGAAAAATACAGTTTGCAGAAACCAACAAAAGCAGATCTGAGTCAGTGAACAGCGATGATTTATTTACATGAAGTGTACAAGAGAAAGTGGTGACCGTGTGAGGATCTAACGGCTCACAAAAGGGTCCATTTGCACAGAAATACTCCGTTTACTGCCCCTGCTCAAAGAGAAGCTCCTCGAGCTGGAGACCTGATTCACTGTGACATTGGGGTGTGGATGGAAACTCTTTACAAAGCCTGTAAATGGAGCCTGAGTTGAGCCTGTTGGGAATCACGAGGTCCACGACAAACTTCCACGTGTAAGGAATAAATTAAATGTTCGAGTTGTGTGAAGCACAGCTTTGATGCCACTCCTAAACATGACTTTGACCTCAAATACACTGACCCTGAACACACCATGGAGACAGAAGTTTATTTTAACTTGGGTACAAATTAATGTGGTCTTTTTGGCTCCAGGAAGGCGACTGTCAGCCTCCCGTTTTGCTTCACATTGAAATGTCCGCCACAAAATGCTGCCGTGCTGACTGGAAGAGGCCGTTTGTTTGCCTTCCTGTTTGATTTTTTCCTGTGTCTGTCTCAGTCTGTCTCAGCCAAAAGCAACCGAGCAGGGACAGACGGAAATGCGTTAACGTACCGACATCCGGGACTTAAACACACGAAACCAAATCGCACTGGAAAAGGTCAGCGTGTCCACTGGAGATGCACTGATCGACCGGCCGGTTTTCAGCGTGCTCGATTCGGATCGGAGACCGGCCGGTCAGTCTCCCGTGTCTCCAAGTCCGAGCCACATGTGGCACGCGCAGCGGCGCAGGCCATTACGTCACAGCTACACGCCAACAAGTAGTTGCCATGAGGGAAGAACACATAAAGCTCGCAATTTGTAATACACATAAGGCAAAAACGTTTGGAACAACAAACTTCATCAGACACCTGAACCCCTCCCTCCCCCCCTCACCTGAACGGGCCCAGTTTGGAGAAGCAGCTAAAGCTAAAGCTAACAGGCTCGTCTGCCTGTGAGCAGCTCCACAGCTGAGAAAAGAGGCTTCACAAATGTGACAAATGACCGCAGCTCTGCGTTTACAAGCATCCTGTAAAGTGACGGAAGTGACGTCTGTTTTGTTATGAATGTGATGCACCTGCTTTTGTTTGGTAAGATAAAATACGTCAGATGAAGTTGGGTGTGCAACTCATCTTCAGTTAATTATTATCTGTAGCTCTTTCCACTTGCTTTATTTTGAAAGGAAAATGTGAAGTCTTTAATTATGAAAGTAAAATTCTGTACTGAAGCAAAGTAGGTTTTTGTTTGTATGTGCTGTCAGTCAGTTCTTAGAAAGAAAATGGGAGTCAGCAGGTCACAAAAAAACCCCAGAGACCCGAATCGGCCAAGAAAACTGCGATCAGTGCACCTCCAGTGTCCACCTGAGCGTCGTGTTTCGGTCGTAGCCAACCAGAGAAGGAGCAGATGAGTCTTAGACTTTCCTCAGATCTGTTATTAGAAAGAAAATGTTAATATTCCCAGCCGCCTCATCTTTTTCCCTCTGTCGTTACGCTTTTGCATTTCCTGTATTACATGACCTGGCTGCTCGTTTGCCAAATCACTGACGTCGCCGCTTGTGGTCGGCCGGCCCAGCAGTGGAGCTCTCACGTGTGCTCACGAGTGTCTTCTGAAGGCGGCGTCACCCACGGCCCCGAGGGGCCTCGAGTGCACCATGCTGCACTTCAAGGGGTCATAAGCTTTAAAGGGTTGTGAGCCCCAAAACTGTATTGCTGTGAAGCTGGACTATCAGCCTCATTTGCCAATTCGTTAGGACTTGTCCACTGAGTGACCCTCATATTCAGTCCCAGTCATAAGTGAGAGACTGTCATCACAGGATGTGGGCAGCTGAGGCTCTGCTGCGTTCACTGAGCCCTCGTCATTTCCATATTTGAGCTTGCAAATTAACTCCGTATTGACTGACATACTTTTAACAGCAACCAACCTATTTACTACAGAAACACAGAGACAAATACGAAAACAGTCCAGGGTCGATGAGCGTCCGCCCGATCGACGCCGCAGAGTCGTCGTCTGGGTTCCTGTTGGTCGGCTGGCGGACCGACAGTTTTCAAAGTGACCTGAATCTGCTTCTCCTTTGGGAGTGAACGGGTTTGTCTTCAAGTCTCTTCAGCTCAGCATCATTTTGGATTTTTACAGTGCAGGCTTGACGAGTCCAGAGTTCCCGCAGCTGAGTCCGGTTTCATCGGGTCTGCAGGGGAAGAGACACGACATTAAAGGGGCAGTCCACCAATTTAACGCGTCAAAGTCAGTTTACTGGTCACAGGGATGGGATCTACACTGTAATTCTTGTCTCTCCAAAGTCCCTAAAGTTAAGGTACTAAAGCTGTTTTGATATTGTTGTCAGATGCTTTCCTGTCCTGACAAAAACAAACTTGACCAGGTTCTATGAAAGTGAAATTCAATATACTTCTCTGGTGTTAAGGCACGATTGTTACGTTTAAAGGTATAGTTTAATGCTATGGGAAATCGGCCTGTTGACTTCCTTTCTTTGTTTACAGAGTCAGGGTGTAGTTAGCTTAGCTTAGCATAAAGACTGGAAGCAACGGCTGGAAGCAAGCAAAGACTGGAATGGCTAGAATGGCTTACTTTATGACACCAGGGATATGTTCAGGTGTTTTTTAGCATGGCAGGACTACATTAAGGAAGTCAGTCTTATGCTAAGCTAGGCTAACCACATCCTAAATTCAGCTCTGCAGCGCTTTGAGCCCCACAAGTGTCTTTGTTGTCCAAGATGTTCAAAAGAAGACGGATCTCTCCAGCCGATACCTCCAAAACTATCTAGATGGACAAACGGCACACCAGGTAAGAGGAAACAGACTCATCCAACACACCAAACTCATCCAACCATGTCTTTATGGAGCTTTGCTTTGTGCACTGGGGCACAGTCATGCTGGAATAGAAAAGGGCCTTCAACAAACTGTTGCCACAAAGTTGGAAGCATAGCATTGTCCAAAATGTCTTGGTGTGCTGAAGCATCGGGGGCCGAGCCCGAACCCTGAGGAGCAGCCCCATGAAGATAAATGTGACAGCTCTTTTTAAGTACAAAGAAAACAAAGACTTTACCAGAGATTCAGCTTTAATTAGTTGTTTATAAGCAGAGACATTTTCCTTAAAAAACTGTTCCTCCTTTAACTCACTTTTTATCATCATTCATTATTTGAAATATTATTCTCCATAAATGCTGTATGCTTAACAATCACCCAGCTTTTAATACTAGCAGTTAATGGGAATTAATTAATCAGAAGTGCACCAATTCCCTACATTTACTGCCAAATTACATGACAGGAAGTTATTAAACTAAAGACGTGTATAATGAAGTGTAACTGAAGCTGTAAATGTGGATTCAGACTGCTGCTTCCTCGGGTTTCTGGCTCTTTACGAAGGTCTTAATGTGCGCAGACAGGACAAAGGCATCACCCTTTGGTTTGTTTTGGGGGACAACCTGGGTGGCCAAAAAGCATCGCTATATTATCACCTGCCTGTTAAATAAGAAGAGATGTTTTTGTTGGGAGCAACATGAGCCTCCTTCGCAGCTCGGCGGCCCTGCAGACCCTATTAGAGGATCACAGCAGAGCAGACTAATCAGCCCGCGGCGAGACGCGGACTTGGGACAAATCCTGGTGTTTACCCATCAGTGGAGGTTTCTGCTCCAAAACAGTCTCGACACTCAGCCGTCAGCCGTCCTTAGGGAGGTTTAATTACATGCAGTTCAGCTTTGTGTCTGCTTAAACACACTGCAGCTCTGAACCAATCTGGGTTCAGACTAGCGGTGCGGATTAAAGTCCACCAATTTGTCTGAATAAAATGATCACAGGAGGATAATAACATGCACAGGTCTTTGAGAACTGTCAGGCAGCCTCTGCATCTTCAGACTATCACTATCACCTTATTCAGCTCTAATTTATACACCGCAGCCCTGCTGAGTGCGGATCGTCTTCTATCCAGCAGAAACACACGACTGCACGAGTGGGGCTTAACCGGAACAACGTCGCTGCCGGCCGCCGACCCGTTACCTTTTGTAGTATTGGTCCAAGTGGATATATTTCCTTAACTGGCCAGGCCCGGGAGGGAGTAGCCGTCGTTGTACCTATAAAAAGAGAGAAATGAAGCAGGTGTGAACATGAAACTGCAGCTGCAGCGACTCTGCTCATGTAGCAGGAGAGACGAAACTCCACCCTGAAGCCTGAGGGTGGAGGGAGGGAGGACTCTGCTTTGAGCTTCGAGGAGAGATTCAGGAACAAGACGGCACAGAAAATGTGTTGAGATACAGACGAGCTGCAACCCGAACACATTCAGATGATTACTGGTGATTACTATTCAGTCAGATTTACGGTTAAATAAGCGAGCAGCCTCTGGCGCTCGGCTTCAGAATGAGCACGTGTTCAGCTCGTCTGGCGGTGAAGCTTCAGACACATTAAACATTTTTATTGTACATTTCAGGGGATGAGTTTGCCTTTACGGATGCAGTGAGGTGTTCGTCACACATGCTGACTTCATACTGCAGCTCAGATCAAACATGAAAGCCATCTCAGTGTACACGCTGCTGATGGTCGCGAACCACATTCAGACTTTGTCTCAGTTGCTTTCTTTAGTGATTAATCTAACCATCATTTTAACATGAATGGTTTCATCTATAAAATGTAAAACAGGAGGCCAAAGAGACGTCTTCTTTGGCCTTCACATCACAGTCCGGTCACAAACCGACTGATGCCCACAGGCCAGCTGTGCACAGTCTTAACTGGATCCCATATCGTCAAACCTGACCGAAACCACGTTTGTCCAACACGTTCATTAATAGAAGAGCGCTTCACAAACACACTGCGGTCCTCTGCGGTCTGTGATGAGGATCAGCTCCTCGTAATACCTGCTGGCCACACAGAAACCTCCAGGCCCCAGTTAGCTGACACAAACTCTGACCTGGTCCACAGCCCAACCACAACAAGTCTGGCCAGCTAAACCAAAAACCTGACCTGGAGTACCAGGGGCACACGGAGGTGCAGGACAAACCTGAATGATTGTGTTTTGGACTCCAGGAGTCTCAGAGGTTTTCTCTCAGTGAGTTTTGAGGGAATCTCACAGCAAAATGATTGTGCTGCTTGTTGCAGCAGCTCTGTGTGTTGTCACGCAGCCAAGAAAGATTAAAAGCAGCAGCTCTGCAGTATTAACCTTCCAGGGTCTGTTTTGTGCTTCTCTCTCCTGTTCCTGGCCGGTGTGGACGCAGGACTGGACCAAACAGGGTTCAGTGTTAATGACAGCTGGCAAATCCGAGACGACTGCCACCCCTGGGACCCCCTTCGATCCCCAGACGAGACGGGAAAGCTGCTGCTCCCTCAAATTTCAGAGAGGAGACCAACTTCATCTTCTCTGCTGTTCGTTCATTTGCATGAACTGAATACTCACAAGGAACAAAACCAGTGTGGGTCCCATTTGAAGAACTTCCTTAGCTTAAACGTGCGTCACAGCCATAAGAGAGGCAAAAACTCGCACGTCCACACGGCCAATCAGAGCTGAGCTTTTACCTGCGACGACCGCAGAGGCTCTAAACGGTATGGGAACCTTCTCGCTTTTGCGCAGCAGGAGGAAGTGGAGACACATCGTATGTCTCTGTGTCAATGATGCAACACCACCATCCAGCCTGAGAGCACAACAGGCCTCATAAAGATAACATAAGATAAAAATATCTTGACAACGATCCACATGATGGGAATTCTCAGAGGGTCTCTGAGTTTCTGAGTCTCCGAGTCTCCGAGTCTCTGAGTCTCCGAGTCGAAGTCTGACCGGGTTGAAATGAGATTTTTCTGGCAGCAGAAAGACACGCACTGTGAGTGTGCAGTTAAGGAGAGAAAAGCCTTCTGTCTGTTAAAAATCAACTTAGCGTTGATTTAATGTGCGAAGGCCGCAGATGTGACGGACAGATTCGTCTGTAAGAGACAGAGGAAAAGTCGAGCACCACAAACCTCCTGTCACATTTTACCAGCTCATGAACTCTAAACGTGTTCAAACGTGTTTCAATTAATTCAGATGACCAGAATCTTATATCCTGACATCAGTCATTTCATATCCAGATAACGATGTCTGCATTCATTCTGTTTTGGATGTCATTAAAGGTTGAGCTGACAGCCACTTCCTGTCTCTTATTCTGCTGTAGCGTGTGTCTTATGTGAGACAACACACACACACACACACACACACACACACCATCTTGCTGCCACAAATGCTCACTGCAGCACCAAATGTGGTTTAATCCCCTGCTGGCAAACGCACACTTTCCTCCTGTCTGTTCCATAAGAATAACATGAAACAGTGTTGTGAAAGGTGCACGTCTTCAGTAGAACTGCAGAGCTGGACAGAACACAGCATCAGTAAACTGACCCTAAACTGCCCACTTTATTAAAGAGCCCAGGAAATAACTTTAATTAAACTCTGTACAGGACAGAGAAGCTGTGCATGTGATCCGGCTCACACTCAGTGAGCCTCAGTATTCACCGAGTGTTTGACTGGTGTGCTGATGTCCTTTGAACTGACGCTGTGGGCAGCTGAAATTTCAAGCCGACATTCAAAACTTTAAGTGAACCTTCAAACCGCTCAGTGAGCTCACACTTGGAGCAGAACTTCCACCAGCCTGATGGGCCGTGTGCCTCAGCTTTCCCCCTACGCTAAACACAGCCTGAACACATCTTCTGTTCTGATAGTTTGCTGAATATTAGGCATCAGCTGAATGATGAAATTCTGTAAAACCTGATCTCCAGTAACAGAGCTGTTGAAAACTGGGACATCCTGGTCTTTTTAATAAGAATCACTGACAAACTACATTAATAAATCACGTTTCATGCAGGCAGGTTCAGTTCTATTAGCATGAAAAGCTTCCTGAGGAGGAAAATAAATAATGACCCTCAGAACGAAAGCCTCACAGCACATGAATACAGTAAGTCAGCAGCTTATCCATTATTGTATTTTGAGGAATTCATTATTTATTTTGCAGCAGCTGGTTTGAGTGGTGAGATTATTGAAGCAGCACAAATTGATTTTGTTACGATACCAACACCAACACGAGCCCATGCAGAAAATCCCCGTCATTTAGTACCTCTGAAACCTGCACACGGCCGCACGGGCTAACCCTAACCCTAACCCTAACCCTACTGCACACGAAGCCAACACGAACAGCAGACACTGAAGTAGTTTTGCTGGGACAAAACGTCCGCTTTGAGACAGCAAGCATGCAGCAAGTCGTGCTGTGCTGCCACTGTGAACTGCTGTTTTAGAGCCGTGAAGAAGAACCGACTGAGTGTCGGCTGATGTTAGCAGAAAGTTTGGCGACATTTTACAGTGGAAAATCTCACCAGTGGAACAGTGACGTGTGCAGCACGCAGGGCTTTAGTTTCCAGGAGGACATCAACACCAGCCACCTTATAAAGCCCTCACCTCCTGAGGGAAACACGAGGCTTCTCTCCAGCCCGTCTCTAACTTTTTGGCTGCTGTTTGGTGCTGTGCAGTTCGTGTACAGTCCGTTAATCAGAGCTTCTTGTCTACTATAAAGGAGGTTAATGAGACCTGCGAGACTGAAGCAAAGCAGTAAATTTCTGAGCTGTAAAACCAAAACAATGAGCTCAGGGACACTAAAACTGCTGTCATTCTTCAGTATAAGAACACTGATTGCTGCAGCTTCAGTGCTGATGTTGAATGAGGAGAAGCTTTTCCTCCACACTGAGGATGAACCTCACTCCAAATGAGCCCCGTTTGCAGGTTTTTGCAGACTGTTTGTCCGTGTGCACGCTGACAAGCCCCGTATGCCCACACTTACCTGCACAGGACTCCGTGTCCGGGAACTATGTGACACTCTCCTCCTCGGCAGTAGTCCGGCTGCAGGACACACAGGCTCTGACAGGGCAGGCCGTCCACCGACAGGAAGCCCGGCTCACACACACACTGAGCCTCCTTCGTCCGGCCGTTCACCACGCAGCGGGAAAACTCGTCGCAGGCCAGGAACTTGCAGGGATCGGCCTGATCGGCTGCGAGGAGAGGAGGAAGACAGCGACATTAGTATTCATGAGGTGTGCGCCTGCGCCTCCCACTAACCACCCTCCTCTCTCCAGGAGGTGCTCAGGAGTGTTTGATTTTAATGAGATCCTCAGCTTCTGGTCTGCATCGAAATGTGAGATTTAGCCGCCGGCGTGGACGGCTTCCGAGACTAAACGCCACATTCACTCCTGGGAAATTAGCATGTTTCCAGGGTTTCATGCATGAAATGTACAGCGTGTGATGCCCCAGTGTGTGGTCAGTATCCATCAGTGTAGCTCTAAGTCTCACACACACACGTGTGTGTTTCAGTCAGGGTGTGTCTGCTGAGGTCAACACATAGAAAGTCTCAAGAGTCGGGCAATCAGCTGTTTCTGACACATCAGTATCTGTATAAGTACCATGAAACCTGCAGTGCAGCAGCACCACAGACGTGTCTGAGGTAACTGACAGGAGCTGTGGGAGAACATTTTGTCAGCTGCTGTTTCCAAGATCCAAAGTCAAACTTTAAAACTTGACCTCGTCTGAGAACGTTTGTGCCTGCGTCACGTCGAGTGGATGTTCTTCAGGATTCCACTCCCCTTCACCACGTCGTCCGCATTCTGTAAAATTCTCACTTTTTTCCTCCAGCTACATAAATACAACTGACTTGACAACATTTATGTGAGTGAGCTCTCCGGAGGCGTCTGTGGCTGACTGCACATTACAGCACTGAGAGTGTTTAATCGTCACAGCACAACTGTTTCTGCAAAAACCCGATGCCCATCTAAGGCCGAGCTGAAGCACAGCGAGTCGCCGGCGAGGACAAAGACGTTGCAGCATCACTTCTCCTCGCTGCCGCTCACCTCTCATCTTCATCACTACGCCTGCAGCGCCGCAGTGTCCGCGACAATCCCACTGCGTGCTGGTGGATTTGACATATAGACCTAATTACTGAGTCTATTTGAATGTGTTTGTGATCTCCGCACTCCTTCGCCCGCATCTCATCTGCACAGAATATTCCAGCACAAAGCCTGTAATGTGTGAGACACATACAAAGCAGGGCGGCTGGCACAACAGTGGGACTTATTAGAGGAAGCTGCTGTGTTTCATCATATACATGAAGAGACATCATGAGACATCACTGTACTGCACATGCAAAATGAATGAGGAGCTTAAAGACATTCAAAGGTTTTGTTCCATAGTGTGAAGTTAGAACAATTCAACTGTGTGCTGTAAGGGTCAACAGAGATAAAAGTTGCATGTTAGATATTCTGAGGAAAATAACGTTCAGAGTAAAAGTGACCATAGAGCCCTTTTCTCCACACAGAATAATGATTAATAAGAAGCATGAATAACAGCTTTATAATTAACTTCCTTTAATGGATTAACAAGTTGAATCAAGTTGGATTATATTTCTGAGAAAAACTGCTGATATTCTGCAGATTTGAGTTGAATTTAGGCCCAGATGTACCAGCAAAAGGCTGATGTTCAACACCGTTAATCTCACAGATGGCTGGTGTTTCTGTTATTTATTCCCCGTTTGTGTCGGGGAAACAAAAGTAAGCTCCTTTATAATAAAATAAGTGAACTGTTTGTGCCCGACAGTTGAAGGGCTGATCAGCCACAGGTTCCTCCTACGCCGATTGATCTTACTATTAGAACTAAGATGTTATGATAATTTCTAGAATCGCTGCCTGCTGTGCATTTTGAGGTGCTCCTGATGGAGCGACACGTCTGCCTGCCGAGCCCCGTTAATCAGCACGAGTCAGTTTTAAATTACAAACCAGTTTGTCGTCCATCTTCCATGGATTTGACACCTCACATCTCCGTAATGATCCCCAGTCACTGCTGCTGGTGAACGAACAAGGTGAATATCTGCCCACTGATAGAAGCTTCCTGAGAATCTGCGACAGTTCTTGTGACTGTGACGTTGCTGGAGGGACAGATCAGTAACCTGACACGTTTGTGCTGGGAAATCTCATTCCTAAACATTTCCCCCAGTGAACCTGCTGCTCCATCCTGAACTGTACCTGGTTCAACATCCAGAGAGTGGCTGTCGATCTGGATGTGCAGGTTCTTGGAGGCAGCGGAGCAGAACTCCTCCAGGACGCAGTGGACGGCCTCGGTGATGTTGTACGGCACCGACTTGGCGAACTTCATCTTGCTGTTGATGACCACGCTGCCCTTTCTGAAGTTCAGAATCTCCAGCTTTTTGAAGCCCGTCAGGTTGGCCTGCAGGAACGGCAGCAGCTGGAGACAGAAGAGACCGAGAATCCCTTAGAGGACAGAAGCTGTTAATCATGGGACAGCTGATTTGATATTAATGACCAAGTGTTTGGTTTCATTTATCAAATCACCTCATCTTTTATATATAGGAGGTTCATTCACACAAAGAAGCCAACCACGCTGGTTTTATAAACTACAGACCAACCTGAGTGAGTTTTTCAGACATCACAAAACATTCACAAAGAACACAAACAGCAGAAACTAAAGAAAAGGCAAGAAGTAAAAACAACATCTCAATGCAGTTTAAATTTCACTTAATCTCTTCTTTCATAAACAACTGAACTCATAAATCATCTGATGCTTCTCTGTTAGGTCGCTATGAAACAGCCAATAAATCAAACTTCTTCATTCCAACATATATAACTGTCTCTTTAAAGCCAGGACACACACCTCCACCAAGGCTGGCTGCATAATCCATATTCATGGATGATTCATTTATAATGGAAAACATCAAGAAATTCCATCTCTTTAGAGTTCAGGAGCACAAAATATTTCTATTTGTCAGTGGTTCTTAAGTTTGTGTTCAAACAGAAAGCAAATCAAATTTTTAAAATAACATTTTAACAGTTTTAATTTACCACTACAAACACAACTTCTGACTGGTGAGTGATGAGTGATGAGTGCAGTCAGAGGCTGAGCTGACTTCAAACACACACACTTGGTTAGGAGAGTATCTATTTATTTTGTTCTTTTTAAATTTTAATTGTGAGATCGTGTCTGTGTGAAACATCAGGCAGCAGCACTTTGGGGGTTCATTCGAAATTAACTGTAACTGATCCAGTATTTTTACTGTTTATGGTCACTTCTGCATGAAAGCAGCGACAGGAACTTTATTTTGTAGGGGCTTGTGTGTGTGTGTGTCTTGACATGATAAACGCTAAGCGGTACTGGCAGCGATGGCCACTGATGTGATTATGTTGTTTACGGCGGAGGTGCAGTGTAGCATCACGCCGCTCGCTCCGTTGGCCGACGGCCGCTTTTGTTTGTTTGATTCGGTTCGATTCAGCCATCAGTTTCCTTCACTCATTTCTTCTGTCAAAATAAGACACAACATCAACAAACTGAGATCTTCAAAAATCCAGTGTGGGTCACACACACACTGCAGCCCTGCACAGCACCAAATAAACTGAAAAAACAAAACCTGAACGCCCAACAATTTTGTCTCTGTAATTCCCATATGGCTGTACATGATTAGCTCCACTGATGCAGTTAACAAAACCCTTCAGCAAAATGAAGAGTTCAGTCTATTCACAGAGTGTGGGTCTCTGAAGGACTTGGAGCTTTTGGGGGGCCAAATATAAAGGCCCGAGCCAATATTCTCTATTCATGTGATAATTGCTGTGTTTCATTTTCTACTGCTGTCAGCGTTTAGCAGCAGCATATTAAAGGACACAGAGGCTCTGCTAAGACCTGGCATTAACATCCAGCTCTGAACGCACCCAGGACACAATGAGGACCCATTTGGGAGCCACATGCAGAGGTGGTCTGGGTCACATGTTACCACAGTGTGTATACATGGATGTGTCCTGCCCAACAGACGTCCTAACACCAACCCCGAAGGCCGAGAAGCCGCCACAACAGGCAGAGCGGATGACGTGCCGTCTGGTTTCCGTTTGGTTCAAACAGATCACGTGTTTGGCCTCTAGGGTGCGCTGGAGGGTAAGGTGTTGCTTCTTTCCTTGTCAAAACTGTCAGTTTGATGTGACATCACTTTACCAATGAAAACATATGAAAACATCCATAATAACGACATTAACATCACGCTGGTGAAGAAAATGAAAACTGGTTACTTTACGGATTCAGACTGTTAATACAAAATATAAATCAATGATGCATTATTGTTTATTATTATTTAAGTATATTTTGATATGAATACTGCAGTAATTTTCCTCACATCAAAGATTTGATCCCTTCCTCCAACAGTTTGTACTGTATACACCTGCATGTTTCTTCTAAAATATAATTTAGCTTTCTTTCTTCCATTTCATTGCAAAAACATGATGCGTGTTCAAAACGTCATCCGGTGTTTGTGGTCAGTTTTGACGTAACAACAGAGCATCACTTTTGTTTCCATGGTTACCGGCCACAGATGCGTTAAAGCAGTCAGCAGGACACAAAGACTCACTCAATGCGTCGATGACAGAGACGTGAATCAGATAACGTGACATACAGCAGAGGAACAGGAATTAAAATCGCCGTCGCTACGTCGTGTCGCCGCATCACAGCTGAACTACCTGCAACTTAACCCACTTCTGAATTCAGGTGCTCATTCACAGTCACAGCTGAGGGACACAAGACATGTAGACCAGCTGAAGGCACACTGAGATACTTCTGCACTGGCTTTTCAGCAGTATTTTAGGAATATTGACATTTTTATACTTTTAGTTTGAGTCAGTGATAACAAACACAAACAATAAGCTTCATGGACACATTCACAGTCCTGCTTAACGTTTGAAAGCCTCAGCACAAGTGAATTAAACAGCTCTTCTTCATCTTCTTGGCCTGTTTATAGCCTGAATGCAGGATAAATGTGGAGATGAATCAAGGCTACAAGTATGCACAAATTCCGACTGATTTCTATTTAAGATGTGCTGTATTTATCGAGTGATCCTTCCCAGCTTGATTAACATTCACATGTGGGAGCTTACTGGCAGAACGATGGCCTCCGAACAGCAGCCAGTGGGAACGTCCCAGAACAAACGATTTACTGGTGACTTACAGCCGCTAAACACGTCCACAACAGAGAAACTGATTTATCACAGTCAATACAAACACAGCTTGAGAAAAGAATTAATAAATGGATGTGAAATAAAATTTCTTATTTGAAGCCTGAAGAGATAAAATATAACACATTAAATATAAATGCCACTCTCTACTTAGCAGATATTCCAACAGGGGTTAAAGCGCAGATGAAATTGATATCAAGGAAATCCATCACACAACAGTCAGTTTAAAAATTATAATAGGATATTTAAATAACCAAACAGTTAACTGAGAAAATAACAGTTGGAATAACGAGTGAGATTATTAGTTACTGCCCTATTTAATGTCCTGCCAGACACTTATTCTCATGGTTTTAAATCTTTAAATGTGGCTCAGGGGACATTTTCTAAAGCAGAGAAAGCACCGAGCCTCCAATCTGGTCCACATGACTCAAACTGGCTGAGTGCAGGCAGCCAAAAGAAAAGCATCTAAATTAAGCTGCTGCCGGGCAGCTGATTGAAGGGGTTTTTATACTTGTTTAGGGACGAGTGCATTCAAAGGAGGGTAACCAGGAATCATAAAAGCTAAGTAAAAAGGAGCATGTGTGTGAGCATCCCACTGAGCATGTAGGCCGAGCAACACAGAAGAGATCAGAGTCAGAAGGAAGTCGACAGCTGCTGACAATCTGATAATGAAGCCGTAAACAAATAAAGTCATTGTTACCTTCACACTTAAACGAACCCAATTAAACAGACTTTAGGTGGCCTGTGAAACGCTGCAGCCGTCTGCAGTTTGTTAGTGTTTCTCTCACTAAATTCACACGAACTCACAGCAGTGTCGTCTCATTCTCCCTGCCTCGTCAACTGAGTCGAGTCATTGTTTGTAGTGAAATGAAGGCTGTCTTGTGCCCACCTGAGCTTGAAATTATTCTCTCACTTCCTCCGTTCATTTAAAGTAATCAAAAGGTATCCATTAACAACACAACGAGCTGCAGGTCTGACTCTGAGGGCTTCTAGTGAACTCTTCCACAATGAAATCGAAGCTACAAACGAACAGAGCAGCTGCTCATGTTAATTAATTGTCTTTCCGTTTTACCCATCAAGTCATAATGAAATTCAGAGGCGAAGGTCACACACTTTCATTGTCCGAGGCTTTACTTGTTTTCTTGCATGTCTCAAGACTCAAAACTGAGGTTAGAAAATGCTGAATTATTTGCATTTTGAGAGGATTTTCTGATATATTAATGAGATATATCATAAATCCCAACTGACAGCAAAGTTTCAGAAATAACAAGTTTGTTCCATTTTAGTTGCTTGACATGTTTTCAGTTGTTTTTAACCTTGTCCCTCCCAAAGCACATCAATAACATATCAAACTCCTAAAGACTGCTGTAGCCTGGCATAAGCTCTGGCTGAAGATTTCTTTCATCGATTCATCTGCAGTCGTGCCTTGAGAAAGCCATTCTCACCAACACTCACATCCTGAACGAAGAACATCAAAATGCTTTTAAATTCAAATGTGCCACTCACCAAAAGTGTTTCGGTCTTTTGCCATAATTCTCATTTATGTACTTAAGCTTTCTGTTTTCCTACTCACCACGTCTAAGAAGGTGTTCTCCAGCGATCTGTACTCCAGAGATGTCTTGTTGAAGAGGTCCTCGGAGAAGTTCAGGTTGGTGACACGCAGGCTGAAGAACACCACGAGCTCCCTGCCCTGGCTGGCTGTGGTCATGGAGGGTGTGGTCAGGTATCTCCCTGGAGGTGGGGTGGTTGTGTGTACCTCCTCCACAGGTGAGAAGCCACTCCCCTCATCCAGCAGCTCACTGGCCTCTGTGGTTGGTATGTCAGTCTGATCCAGTTCCACCGCAAGGTCCTTTACAGCTTCGTCAATGACGTCTTCAGCAGCCGCCGTCGGGCTGGTTTGCCTTTCACCCCCTTTCTGCTCTGCCTCTATCAAGTCCTCATCGATAACGACGACGGCTGGCTCACTTTGCTCCGACTCTGGCTCTGCACTCTCGTCCTCTGAGGACTGTGGTGCAGAGGGGATTACAGACTGCTCTGCTACCTCAAAGAGTCCAGAGTCTATAGTCAGGCTGGGTGAGGACACTTCAGACACTGTCGCAGAAGTTGTTGGAGGTGTGAGGAAGGAGTCAGAAACTGGTGTTACTGTTACACCGATGTCTCCTTCTGGGAACGAATCCTTCTCGTCCAGCGAGACTCCTGTGACTTCACTGCCCTCCGATGTGTCTTGCTTGTCTTTAAAATGTCAAGAAAAAAGGCTGAATTAAGTCAGGAGGGCTTACAAAGGAGTTCCACAACAGCTAAAAGAATTCTATATTATCAATTCAAACTGCTTCATGGTACATTTTCAGTTTAAATCTCCACTTTTGCATTGATATTACATCCTAGATAATACCCTGGATATTTCCAGAAATCCTGCTCTGTTAACATAATTCACTGACTTATGCTCAGCACAGCAACTAGTGTCTCTTCCTCACCTGCAATATCTGAGGATGTTTCAAACTGTAGATCACTCTTCGATGTTTCTGTGGTTGTGGTAGCATCGGGGTCGCTCTCCACCTGTGTGTCTACCCTGTCAACATCCTGCTCCATGTTAAAGTCATCGATGATGGGATATTTGTGATCATGTTCACGTACATGTTCTTCAGAAGGCTGGATGTCAATTGGTATGATGCCCAAGTTGTCTTCCTCACTGACTGGTTGAAGGAACTCATTGTCCTCATCAACCTGAACAGTATCTTCTCCAAAGTGAAGACGGTCCCTGCCATCCAAGGGGGGCAGAATTTTAGTTGATTTGGCTGGTGGCTCAGTAACATCTTTCCCAGGCTCTGGTTCTAAAATCTCAACTATCTCCTCCTGTGGATTTGGTTCTGAGACATCAACTACTAGTTCCTCTTCTGATTCTGGCTCTGAAGCCCCAGGTAACTCTTCTGCAGGTGGTATAACATGATCTACATCTTTCCCTGGCTCCAATGCTTCCTCTGGATTCTCAACTGCCTCCTCTTGTTCTCCCTCAAAAGCATCTTCTCCAGCTTCTGGTGGGAGTTGAGCTTCTGAAATATCCACAAGATCCTTGTTCGGTTCTGGAAACACAACCACTTCTTCCTCTGGTTTTACATCCTCAGCCACATCCTCCTTTGGTTTTGGTACATCTGGTATTTCTGGCTCTTTCTTTGGTTGAAGGAACTCATTGTCCTCATCAACCTGAACAGTACCTTCTCCAAAGTGAAGACGGTCCCTGCCATCCAAGGGGGGCAGAATTTTAATTGATTTGGCTGGTGGCTCAGTAACATCTTTCCCAGGCTCTGGTTCTAAAATCTCAACTATCTCCTCCTGTGGATTTGGTTCTGAGACATCAACTACTAGTTCCTCTTCTGATTCTGGCTCTGAAGCCCCAGGTAACTCTTCTGCAGGTGGTATAACATGATCTACACCTTTCCCTGGCTCCAATGCTTCCTCTGGTTTCTCAACTGCCTCCTCTTGTTCTCCCTCAAAAGCATCATCTGCATCTTCTCCAGCTTCTGGTGGGAGTTGAGCTTCTGAAATATCCACAAGATCCTTGTCCGGTTCTGGAAACACAACCACTTCTTCATCCTCAGCCACATCCTCCTTTGGTTTTGGTACATCTGGTATTTCTGGCTCTTTCTTTGGTTGAAGGAACTCATTGTCCTCATCAACCTGAACAATATCTTCTCCAAAGTGAAGACGGTCCCTGCCATCCAAGGGGGGCAGAATTTTAGTTGATTTGGCTGGTGGCTCAGTAACATCTTTCCCAGGCTCTGGTTCTAAAATCTCAACTATCTCCTCCTGTGGATTTGGTTCTGAGACATCAACTACTAGTTCCTCTTCTGATTCTGGCTCTGAAGCCCCAGGTAACTCTTCTGCAGGTGGTATAACATGATCTACACCTTTCCCTGGCTCCAATGCTTCCTCTGGATTCTCAACTGCCTCCTCTTGTTCTCCCTCAAAAGCATCTTCTCCAGCTTCTGGTGGGAGTTGAGCTTCTGAAATATCCACAAGATCCTTGTTCGGTTCTGGAAACACAACCACTTCTTCCTCTGGTTTTACATCCTCAGCCACATCCTCCTTTGGTTTTGGTACATCTGGTATTTTTGGCTCTTTCTCTGGATCAAGCTCCTCAACACTTGGTTCTGAAACCTGCACTGGTTCCTCCTCTGATCTTTTAACCTCAACTACCTCATCTCCTGTTTCTATCACTTCAGTAAAACGCCCTTCCTGTTCTGGTGCTGACTCAGGTTCAGACACTGGTTTCAATATGTCAACCACACCTTCATCTGGTGCTGGAACTTGCACAACTTCTTCTTCTTCTGCTTCCAATGTCTTTATCACTTCATATTCTGTTTCTAACATCTCTCCATGTGATTCTGGAAATTTGGAGACCTCTTCGTCCGCTACAGGCTTTACAACAACATCAACTTCTTCATCCTCAGCCACCTCTTTCAGCTCAGAATCCTCAGGTAGTACCTCCTTGGAAACAGGTGCTGTTTTTTCTGATCCCTCAGGTTCAAGCACCTCTTCCACCCATTCTGAAACCAAATCTACAACCCCATCGAATTCTGACTCTTCCTCTGTTTCTGGAACTTGATCTGACTCATCATCATCTTTCTTAGGTTTTGGACCTGGACGTGAGACCTCAGATATACCTTCTCCCCCTTCTGTAACTTCAGTTTCCTTTCCTGGTTGCAGAACTTCCACTCCCTCTTCCTCACCTTGCTCAACCAAAATCTCAGCCACTCTATCATCTGGCTCAGGTTGGAATTCTTTTGGCTCAGATTCTAAAACTTCATCATTCCCCTTCTCAGTTTCTTTTGGCTCTGAAGCTGTCACCTCCTCTTGATGTTCTACCACCAACCCTTCCTCTGGTTCTGAATCTTTGGTTTCTTCATGTATTTTTCCCTCAGACTCTGAAACTTCAGTTATGTCCTGCTCAGGTTCTGAAAAATCTAAAATCCCTTGTCCCTCCGGGACAGAAACTTCAGTTTGTTCGGGTGTCGGCTGAAAAACGTCAAGCAGTTCTTCATCAGATCCCATGTCTAACTCCCCCTCTGGTTCTAGCAATTCAGCTCCAGTTTCCAGCTCTGGAACATCATGTCTCTCTGTTTCTGAAACCTCACTGAGGTCACCAGGAACACCCAATTCGGCCTCTTCCTCATCTGGAAGAGCGTTAACTTCTTCATCTGCCATTGGCTCAGTGGGGGGTTGGCCTGTGACTGCTGAAAGTGTTGTGATTGGGAGATCCAAATCAGACAGCTCCCCTCCAGCAAGAGGTGTAGTTAATAAAATGTGCGTGGTGGGGGTAACAACATCCAAACTAGGATTTTCACTGTCCTCATCAACAGGAGTGAGGTCTTCCTCTGATATCAGATTTGGAGACAGACTGACATAAGGAGCATCTGTCTCCAGCTTGGGAATGACAGGAGGGGTCGGGATGTAGTCCCTCACAAGTTCACCAGTTTCATCGTGATGAATGGTTTTAATCTCATGAGTAATTATAAGCAATTCTTCTTCCTCCCCTCCTACATTTGACGGCTCGGGCTCACTCACATGAATTGCCTCAGACTCATCAGAAACATCCTCTGAGACCAGGGAATGATCGCTGCTCTCAGCCATCCCACCCATCATGGCTGTCGTCTCATCATCTGGGACAGCTGTGGGATCCAGCAGAGTCACAAGGGCATTTTCTTTCTCCATGGGGGTGAGGGGAACCACCAGCTGAGGTTTATCAACTTCTGGCTCATCAGTGAAAACCTCAAAGTCGTTGTGTGAATCAGGCTCACTGGGCTGTGAGGAAATATGGCCTGATTAATGCAATGAAACAGCTCACAGAGGTTGTCATTTGTCAGTGCATTTGGAGTTACACAAAGTTTTTAACTCATATATACAATCCAGTCAATCCGGAACACAGACAGATACTTTATTGATCCAGAGGGAAATTCAGCAGAAGCTTGTGTTGCTGTGTTTTATCAATAACACTATTTTACAGGTCCCTTACTTTCCTTATAATCTCTTCAAAGAAATCAATTCTTTTTATTACCAAGGTTTCTAAATCGAATTATGCAATTTGGTGCTAATTACAGGAAATTAGAGTGTAAAACTGTTACACTTCCAATTAATTAGATCCAATTAACTGTTCACATAACCAGCAGTGTTTTAGCCAGTGCACAACAAGTCAGGTGAATATTCTGTGTTCCATAATAAATTAACACTTTAAGTTTGAAGTGATGCGGTGGTTTTGGCAGTCATTCATATTTTAGTTTTATCAGTCTTATTTTTATGACGATCTCTCTGTGTGTTACTTCTAGAATAATGCTGTACATACACTGTAAAATGCTCCTTTCCTTGGTGCCAGTCCCACCGAGAATCAACACCAGATCTGCAGCTCCATGTTTCTTTCAGTATGTTTATTTGAGCTCATCATTTTGCTTCGTTTTGTGGGTTTTTTATCTGGATAGCAGATGTTACATACTAACCAGATTTTAAATACAAAGCTGTACTTTACAATTCTGAGGTAAACCAACTTGACTGCTTTTGCAGCACATTGACAGTATTGCTGAGTCCTGTAAACCTGTGATTCCCAGCCAGGAGTACTTGTACCCCAGCAGGTACTGCTGCTGTTTCTAGCCATAAAAACTTTATAGGCTAGAAGGGATATTTCCTTGGGTTTATTCTGGAGCCTCCCTGCCCCCTACTGGTCAAAAGTCGACAGTGTCAGTACATTCTGTTCGTAATTCACATTATACATGAGATACTGTGGGCTACCTTTTACTAACTATTGTATCTTTACACTAACATCCACTGCAAAATAATCAAACTACTGATTCTTTCCCTGTAGCAACAGCAAAATCTCTTACCTCATCTACAATTTCTGCTGCAGAGGTTGATGTCAGGGCTGGTAGAAGGATTACTTCTGTCAAAAAGAAAGAAGCACAATGCATTTTTATACTTCAGATGAGGTGACCAAATAGCATAAGTCATTAAATTTCCCACCTGCTGCTGTACAGGTCTAACATGAGGCACACCCATTTCATTTATGAATTCAATTCTAAAATTAAAAAAGACAAAAAGTGACTTCAACATTTTTGTGACCATTTGTACCTGGTTTAAAGTTAAGTGAGTCCAGATCGATTGGCAGTGACGCTTCCTCACGCAAAGCCTTGGTCACCAGTTCCCTGAGCCCTGACTCGACCGAAGACTCTGGGCTGCCGGTCGGCGTCTCTGAATTCTCAGAGTTGATTTTAGGTGAATTAATCTCAAAGACCAGAGAGTAGTGCACTGAGATCCCGCCAGGCCTGAAGAGGAGAAGTTATCTCTCTGATTCAGAGTTCAACGCTGTACAAAACTTACACAGTTCTTCACAATAAATGCATTGATTATCTAATCTATCAGACCTCTGCAGATACAGGCCTACTGCTGTGGTGATTATGCAAGTACAAGTCTCACCAATTAGCCCTTTAATTCTGTGAAATTTACTAATGTGAGACTGTCTGAATTAAGTCTGGATTAAAAGGATTGTGATGCTCAACATGAGCTGCAGAGAGAAGACCTCAGTTTAACACACAGCAGGTGACAAGCAAAGGTAAAGGAGAGTGTGAATGTGAGAATGTGTTGCCATATTTCACAAACAGAGAAAAAGAGAGACTGCATCAAAGCTTCATCAATATTCTTCACAGATGTTGTCATCGGGAGAGAATTAACTGATTTGTTGAGATGTGATTAGAATGACGGTGATGTGAATTTCTTTGCTTTTGTGAGAACTGATGTCTGCCCAATAAAAACCCTTCATCATTGGGTTGCAGCCGCTCTGCGTCTAAGACATCCACTGCATCTCTTCATGGCAGACTCAGACAGCACTTTGTCTGGACCCGACTGTGCCACATAATGCACACCTGGTCTCTCTCAGTAGGCGGCAGGTGTCCTGAAAGTTACTGACTTCTCATCCATTTTAGGGTTTTCTTCATGGGACACTCCCTGATGTTCTGGAAGTCTGCTGCTGTATTCTGTGGCTTTATGTAAGTCCCTTTTCATGTGTCTACACCCACTCCCTGCTGTTGAATTTGCTCCACCTGTCGCCAATCATGTCGTCACCTGGCAGGTTTTCTTTGTTCTTACTGTTGCCCCGATGAAGGCAGTCGCTGGGTGCAGCTCACATATTAAAGGCTCTTTAACTTTTCAGGCAGAGAAACTGTGCCTTGAACTTTACTTCTGGGGAAACCAGCGATCATGAATACGTGTTCTTTCCCTTGTCTTTTTATGTGGACACGTTGGTTTCAAAGACCGCTTTTCTTTTATCTGATGTACAAAGTAGATTGCAGCACTCCTCTGATATTTTCTCCTTCCTCTTTGTCCTCAATTGTTTGCTGCTGCTGAAAATGAGGTTGAACCAACCCAGTGAATTTCTGGGTTTAAAACCAAAGCAATGGGCTAAAAGACGCTAAAGGCAGAGAGCAGCTGCAGAGTGACATGACTGACGTTTGTCACTACGAGCTTCCTCTTTACGTCACATGCAACCGTTTGATCCAGAGTCAAATTAAAAAGACTGATTACTGAAGCTGACAAAGAGAAACGACTGAAACCAAACACATCTGAATTAATCAGAAATGCGGTAAAATCGAAAACAGAATAAGTGCATGTACATGTTTTGACTGAAAGTGAGTGTACGTTAAACATAATCTTGATTCATGTTGTGATTCTGTAGAACTGAGGTTTGGACCTCAGTTCTACTGAATCACAACATTCTGCAGTAGTTTTCTTTCCTTCGTGAGTGAGTGCTGGCAGACAAAAGCAGGAGGAGCTGCAAATCCTTCATTAGATTAGAGGACGAGCTCCCGCTGAGGACTCGCCTCTGTGTTATTGGCCGTGACAGCGGCAGACACCACAGGGGAAGGCAAATTAACGAGGGGAGCAGCTTGACAATTACTGTATCCACAAGTCTTCCTGTTTCACCTGCCTTCTCTGATAATGAGAGACAGGGACGAGTACTCGAACCTAGTGTGTGTGTGAGAGCGTGTGTGAGTGTGTGTGTGTGTGAGAGTGTGTGTGTGAGAGAGAGTGTGAGTGTGTGTGAGTGTGTGTGTGTGAGAGAGGGTGAGTGCGAGTGTGTGTGAGTGTGTGTGTGTGTGAGTGTGTGTGTGTGTGGGAGGGGGAGATGCTGGGGGGGCACCGCAGGCTTCTTGTTAACCTTTAAAAAGAAAGAGATTCACAGGGCAAATATCTTCTTGTCTCAGCAGTTATTTGGTCCTTTCAGGTCACTATGAAATTTCTACTTTGTGCTGAACTGTCCCATCAGTTTGGGGTAAAATAAAGACCTTTTCTGCATCTGATTTGGATCCAAATAAATGCTGTGCAGCACATTGGCAGGAACCTGCACAAACACACAGGAAGGGGTGGATGATAGAGGAAAGGTTTCATCTCAGTGTCAGTTTACCCGTCAGAGTCCTGGGTCTCGCTTGCATTGGGGAGAAGAAAACAAGATGACAGTTCAGTGAACGTTTAAGTCTCAAGTAATTCTCTATCATGTGAAAGAAAAAGCAGCAATCAAAGTTAATCTGCCTGTCAGATCTCATCTAATGTTTGACTGAGGTCTAAACCTAAAGATAAAAAAGACAACAATTCAATCCAAAACAAAGTCAGACAGACTGAGAGGACTGGTTATACTGGACTTTTCATGTATCCATCAGTCTACATGCTCCACGTTCATTTGTCACGTGGAAGGCATATTCATGAGGAACATGTTGACGTGACTGACACCAGTGAACACACCATCTCTGTGATGTTTCCTCTGCAGATCATCAAACCACATGACTTTTCTGCTCTGCTGCTGCGGCTTCTGCCAGTTTTCTCCAAGATGTAACTTGAACCTTTGTTGAATCCAATATGGTGACTCATCATAAGGACGAGTTGTGGACCCCTTTGTCCCTCAGACCATACGGCTCTTCAGCTCGTCCCTGGGTGGACAGAATTAGATGCCGGACGGTTTCACTTTGCTCATTTGCTTTGTCACTTCCCTCTGGATCAATAAAGCATCTATCTATCGATCTATCAATCATCAGGAGTTGTGATATGATGTCTGTTCCACGCATGACAGTTTGACGCTCGATCGGACTGAGGTCTGCGGAGTCTGAGGGTCGGGTCGGCGCCTCGAGCTCTGGTCATGTGCCAGCAGGGGGGCTGAAGCTTTGGTGCATTTGGTTGAGTCAAAGTAACATGGACAAAGAACCCAGACCATCTCAACAGAACGTTGCATTATAGGAACCATGGACCCGTGGAGTTTGCTTTTGGCTCACCAAGACAGGATATAAACAGGAAATGCAACAAAACGTGTTTTAGTTTTAAGAGAAGGGGTTTCTGTTAGGTAACCACTACAGGCAGGTAACAGACAGGAAATGTGGCTCGACATTTCATTTCTAAACATTTTCATCATCAGAGATGTTTGTGCCGTTATGAAAATGAACCACACTTCCCACCCACTGTGCTTCCAAGCAGAGCTGCTCTTCTGTTCTGTCTGCTCAGTTCTGAAACGAAACATCTGTCTGCAGCAGCTTCTGACACCATCCCAATGACAACCGGCCTCTTATCTGTTCAAACGGCTGTCCACACTAAACCATGTGCGAGCTTAAAATTTAATGAAATTAGCATCTCATCGCCGCTGTAGCCAAAGTGAAGATTCGATTACTCTTAAAACCACGTGTCCTCACTCTCATCTCCCACTCAAACCCGACAATATTCAGATGTGTATTTCATGCTCAGGACTTACCTGATTCCCAGCACATGGATGGCTTTAAATCCTGGAAGTTTGTCAAAAACATGCTGCATCTGCAAAAGGAAAAGCGATTTTCAGTCAATCATCATCATCAGCCTCGCTTTGCAGAGGCTAATGTAACTGACTCTGAGCTTGTGAATAACCTGGCAGGACACCACTGTGTCAGTATAAAATCAGGACAGCATGAATGGGAAACCTTCATTGATATCTATCTTTGGGCAGGTTAAGCACCTGGACGCTCTTATGACATAATCGTCTTTAAAGGCCCATCAGGTAACATCCTGCTGAGAATCGCGTGAAACTCTAAATGATCCTGAAGCCTTTTTAAGACTCTTTTAATGAGGAAACAACGCTGAAGGACTTGATTTCTCAACATGACTCCATGACTGAGCTCCACAAAGGGAAAACATTGGCAGAAACAGAGGATTGTGGGTAATCTTGTCTCTTTCTCTGGCCCTGACCTTCAGCCCTGTGCTGTAAGCTTCTTTACCATCAGGACACACAGAAGACACTTGGAGATTCAGCGTCTTGGCATGATTAGTGCCTTGTCTTCCTCTGTGCTTTGCACTGTGGGACAACAGTGGACACAACATCATCCATTACATCCACGTCTGTCATCACACAGTGCAGCAACAACCGCCTGCAGCTCAGCATCAGCAGACCAACCGGCTTGCGATGGACTACGAAGCTTCAGTTATGGTTGTTGCTGCAGAGAAGCTACAGACTGTAAAACATGGAGGCTTCACACACACGTTCAACCAGCAGCACAGCAGATCAACACAATCAGCACAGGCTGAAGGTGGACACCTGAGATTCCAGTCACCAGTTCAGTATGTGAGCACATGTGGAATCTGGTCCCAGTCTGCCCTTCAGTTCCTGAGTTCTGATGCTTGATTCATTTTGTCATAATTTCAGCACAGAGATGTAAGAAGGGCTTAATGACAGATTGTGGTAGTTGCCATCTGAATGATTTGCTTGGGCAGGTAAATAGCAGTAAAGTCAATGAGCAAGTATTTCTTCCAGCCAACACATGCATTTTATCTTTTTATTCCTTTAATGTCTGACATTAGTGCCTCCCTGTTGTAGTGCCAAAAGTGTCCAACAGCCCCAGTTTGTGCCAGCTTTTCCTCATTTTTAAAAATATAAATAAATATAATAATATTATAATATAAATAAAATATTTCTACACAATAACATGACAAAGATGAGATAACCTCACACTGTGGCATTGAAATAGGAGCTTGTTTATAAAACCTTGATGAATATGGCAGAACTCTAAACGTCCACACTGCAGACTGAATGTAAAAATAGGAAGCAGAGGTCCCACCTGGTCCTGCAGGTGCTGAGCCAGGTCGATGTACTGAGGGGAGTCCGGATCGTCCAGCAGCTCCCTGTAACCCGGATCCACCAGGTCGATACTGAACTCCACGATCTGCTCCACTGGACTCTCAGGGACCACATTAGGAAGCTCGGACTCCTTCAGGACAACAACCATCAGCGGAACAAGGTAAGAGGTTTTCAAATTATTTCTCATTTTTTTATCATTTAAATTTTTAAAGAGTCTTTTCTCACATATCACTCAACACAAAACCACCGCTGATAAAACCACATGCAGCGGAGACACGAAGGCCAGCTGCAACCATCTGCTGCTGGAACAAACAAACACACCGGGAGCCTGGACTGAACTTTAGAGCAGGAACAGCACCAGCTGGGAGACCTGCAGCAGGTGAACTGTCCTCACTGTTAGACAGCTACAGGACAAACTGCAGGGAGCACATCCTGTGTGTGGAAGGTCACATGATCAGTCCCAGTCCAGTTACATTACACCAACGCTTCTGCTCACTTTGTCCCCAGCTTTTGGAAAAGTCACGCGGTCGGTTTTCATGTTTTCCTCATCAGCTTTTTTATCCCAGTTTGGCTCTGAAAGGGGTCAGGTTCCATGTGGACTAAATGCTGAGGTTCCAGCCTAAAGACAGCAGGTTTCTAACCAGAAAATCACTTCTTAGGGATGACAGCAAGCTGAGACGATCTCAGCTCCACACATACTATCAGAGTGCCTTTGAGCAGGGCACATAATCCACCTTAGTGCTCAGTGCTGGAGAACAGTGCAGGTCAGCAGTCATAATACAAACGATGTGGTTAGTGGGTTAAAATATCATCAACTTCTGAGTATTTTAGGTTTTAAAGAAAAAAACAGATGGACCTTGACTCAAACATAAAGATACATAACTCAGCTTGTACTTGTGTGTAATTTCCAGAGATCAAGTGCTTGACATTTCCAGCCGTTCCTGGATTTACTGTGTTCTGTTGAAAACCTCTTCACTGAGCTCCCGCCTCCTCTGACTTGTTGCTGTAGATGAGCATCGACTAAATAGCTGAAATGTGAATGTAAGTGCTTGTCAGTACCTCCTCGACCTCCTCGGCTGGCTGGGTGTGATCGAGGCCGGGGCTTGGAGAGGTGCTCACAGGGCTAAGGAGGACTGTGGTGTTGCTCGGGGCCGTCGGCGGGGCCGTCGGCGGGGCCGTCGGAGGAGCCGTCGGAGGACCAACAGTCTCAACCTTTGCACCTGAAACAACATCAGAGTCTGTCAAGCTGCAGAAATATTCTTACATCTGTCAGGATGTACAAAGAGCACAGAATGCTTTAAAAGTTCATGAGAATCGCTGTGTCGTCGGTGCTTGTAGACAGCCTGCTGAGTCACAGTTCAGCATTACAAACATAATACCACCACAAGACTTTACTTACATGCAGAAATAACCTCCTAACAGTCTATAGCCTGTTTATATTGCAGACATGCAGTGCGGGGCATGTAGTAAAATCAATACATATTTCACAATTCATGGTCCAACAACAGAAAGATCAATACGACACATGATAAATCCAACGGCAGCGGATAGTCAGCATTCAGTGGTAACACATTCTAATGACATGATAAAAGCATTCATTTAAAAGTCAGTGTAGGTATCAGATCATCAGAAATGTTCTACCTGCTAACTCTGGGATCTTCTGATTCGGTGCAGGAGTCACCACTCGTCTGCAGGAGGAGGAAACAAAAAGTTTTAGATCAGAACTACACCGCGAAGGAAGCACTGTGATGCAGCGTACTGCTGCAAGAACCCGAAGACCATCGGCAGGCCAACGTGGTCTGAGCCGAACGTGAGGGAATCATCTCGACCCATCACAGCATCGTTTGCTGGGTTCAATTCTTCACATAACAACTGAAGCGTAAGCTGAATCAGTGAGTTACAGCTCAACAATACAGAAATGCAGAATCTGATTTCTGAGTGTGCAGAGCAATTTGTTTCCTGTTTTATTTTGAAGGTTCACTCTCCTCATGTCTTTGCGTTTGATTGCCATGCAGTGATTGGTTTCATCTGCCCCTCATTATCGTCGCCTCATCCTGCTGTTTATTCCTCATGTGGATGCTGATCCTCGCCTGTTTGGGTTTGTGGGCCTGTTTCTGACCTGTGTTGTGTGGATGTGACCTTTGTCTGCCTCACTAGTCCACAGACATTTTGTGCTTTTGGTGTTAAATGCATTGAAGAGCCTCAGTTTCGGCTCTGGCGTCTGCATTCGGGTCCTTCCTTCTGCTTCCCTTTCACCCTGTGTGCACAAGCGTGACACGGATGTTGAACTCAGTAAATGTCCATTAGTTAATGAGGTCAAACAGTGAGAATGAAGATCATTCACCTGTGAGCTTTACAGAGCAGTGAACTGGTCCTGCTCAGTCGCTGGGAACTGTTCTGTACGTCTCCTGGTTATTAAAAGGCCCGTAAATCTTTTTAACCGAAGTGATTACGGAGTAAAGAGCCTGGCCGTGTGATAAAGTTATGAGTCAGGTCGTTTCTCCGATCCAGCGTGTGTTCCCATCACTCCTCCGATTCAAATGATCATCTCACATCTCCAGAGTCACGTTTCCGTTTGTGAAATCACTCTGGACAGACATTAAGTCTGAGAATGACGGTGAGACTGGGGGAGAAAGTGGATGAAGAAATATAAACAGGATTTAGAGGGACGTGAGGAGGAAACGACCATCCTTAGTCTCATTACTTAGAAAAGTCTGGCTGAAGTCATTACTAGAATTTATTGAAGTGACATCTGTCCTGACACTTAATTATCAGGAGGAATGCACACTCATCTTTCTAAAATACAGATGTATCAACAAGCTGTGCATTTCTGCAAATTATGTCATCTTGTGAATGTTTAATACATTTCTGAAATAACTTTGTGGAGAAACAAATGTCCAACATTCACCTGATTCATGTTGGTGGACATTGGACATAAGCACTGACTGATGCTCATAAATCCTGCCCCCTGTCCATCTCCGTTCATTCTGTCCCCTGTCTGTCTGTGAAGGTTCTCGGGTATCCAGGACATGGTCATCCACGTAGAGTCGAGGACGTTTCATTGCTACGTGTTCAAGCCCAGCGGCCCGTACTCAGCTCTACGTGGACATCCCGTCGTCCTCTTCACGATGTCCACTAACCACTAGCTCCTGGTGACAAATAAATGTTACCGAGGCTCATATAGAGCTCTAAAGGACCAAATAAAGGTCCCCGTGGCCCCAGAAAAGGAAAGTTTAAGAAGCTGAGTGAGCGACAGAAGTGCGTGTTTGCGAAGGAAGGAAACAAAACTGGTTTTGCTGCTTGTTCCATCACAAGCACAGAGTTAAGGTGGATCTGACTGGACTGAGACAGATCAGACAGCGTTTTTGAGCTTTATTCACGCGAGTCGTGTCGGATATCCTGTTTTACTCTGCGTCCACGCGTTTGGAGGTCGAGCTGCATGTGTCAGCACCTACCGTGTCGGAGCGCCTCCGTCGGTCCTCCGGTTCATCCTCTGTCAACAATCAAGAGACACAAAGTTACTGTGAGACTCGCACAAAGCGCACACGTTTGAACACTCTGCTCTGACCAACCACGCGATCGTCTGCTCTGTGATGATGATGTCAGCGTTTGTAGATTCATGACTGATTGAACATCTAATTAACTGATTCATTCACTTGTATTTATTTTTGTCTTTACACGCAGGACTCCCGTTTGTAATTGTGTCTAAACTGTGTGTGGTGGTTTAAAAACACATTTTGTTGCAGCCGCCTCTGAAGCCTTCAGGCCATGAAACCCATTAAGTCTCCACTGAGTCATTTCAAAAATGAGTATGACTGTTAAGGAGAAAACTTTCCTCTCTGAGTTTTTAAAGGGTTAGTTCACCCAAATTGCACAAACCTGCTCTGAGCTCTTGGTTTCATTTCTCACAGCAGAGTTTTATTCTGATGTGTGGTCTGAACAGCAGCAGACCTGAGTGTCAAAATGCTTTCTGTCTTCTTGCTGTTGTAAGAGACCATGTGGCTGCTCTACAGGACTGACTGTGACTCACCTGTGACGTCCTAACGAGATGCACATTATAGTTTTGACTACACTTCACATTTATTCTCATTTATTCTCATTTGGTCTGGAAGCTAATTCCTTTTCCTGATGGAAGCTCAACTCGACCAACGTGACAACTGCTGCCTTCAAAATGTGTCAGGAATAACTCAGTACGCTAATCGTCCATCTCGATCAAGACTCTGAACCTGTGCCGGTTCAAACTACTCTCACACACAACAGCTGGACTGCAAAGATTGTGAACATGACCAACTGTTTCAGCTACGTCAGTTTGCTGTGCCTGCTAACCTGTAAACATGAGTGTCAAACACCGACTCATGCTTCAGTTGTCAGGAGTGTGAGACAGATGGCACACTGGTTACATATGAACATATGTGCAGCTCGTCGCCGGTACGGCGTCTAAACGTTCTGCACGGACTGGAAGGCGGGATGCTCTCTAAGCCGCCGTGGTTCTCTCACCCTGTGAATCATGCTCATGTGCTCCTCGGAGCCGCTGAAGTTTTTGGCGAGGTCAGAGATGCATAGCGACTCATGTTGACACGTGTGAACCCATTTCTGGTACTCTGCCGTGCCAGGGATCCTGTCGAAGAAGATCCTGAACGCCTCCCACACGGCCTCCTGACAAACTGACCAAACAAACACACACACACACATCACAACGTGAACACACTGCTGCCAGGAGCTCCTCTACACACCAACAATCTGTTCTACACTGTAAACTACGTAAACTGCCACAGATTCCCAGTCTCTGATCGGGGAGCAGCGTCGCTCTGCTGCAGACCCAACTGACAAAAGTGTTTCTTCACTGCACATTTCTGCCTCTTTGAAGGTTTTTCTCTTATTTGAGTGGGAAAATACTGAAAGCACCTCACAGCGAATCAGGTGCCTCGCTGTATTAGGAGGAGAAACATGCACAAGTCGTTTTTATCATCCAAAAGTAAAGAGTGAAGACTACAAACAGAATGATTAAAGACAGATGAAGATAGAAGACAACAGAACATGTTGTAGTTAATTCAGCTGATGAGTTTGGTTATCGCAGTTCTTCAATGTGTGCAATTCAAAGGCCCATAAGTTTCACATTAATTTCCAATCAGCAGTTCCTGCTAAATCAAGTTGCGAACCATAAAGATTTTGAAACATCTCACTGATTGTTCATTCTGATATTTGAGTCGGCTGTAAAGTGAGAAATGAAAAACTCTTTCCTTTTTCACTTTCCTTTTTCTCCAAAACAACCGTTTGATTGTTCTTCTCCTCACGGTTTGAATTTCTAACAACACAACACAACACAACTTCAGTGTAACACTTTCCACTCCTGCTGTCAGGATGACCTCGAGTGCTCCGCCACAAAAAGTTTACAGGAAGGTCCCGCTTCCAGCTGTACGAGCAGCAATAACTTCAAGTTGGATTAAACCCTACCAGACTGAAAGGAATCAAAGTCTTCCCCAGTGCAATGAAGGAAGTCAATCAGTCAGAACCTAATGAATTCAGCTTTATAAAACTGTCAGCCAGCAAGAGCAAGTTTGTGATGAGAAAACCACGTGAAAAGCTGGAAAGTCTGCAGCAGCAGTTGGTAGTGCTGAGGTGCCCTGAAGCAAGGCCACCCTCAGGGGCTCAGGGGCTGTAAAAGCCAGCGGCTACATGCACAGGTGCCTCTTAAACGCTCTGAATGGATGTTTAGTGAATGCTGTACCTCTGAGCTGGTAGTACGCCTGGTGGCTGGCCAGCACTTCACTGAGGGTCTCCTGGGGGCAGATTCTCACTCCAGAGTGCAGAAACACCGACCTCTTTGACCGACGTGAGCTCACTTCGAACCCCGAACCTTCGCTCTGTGTGGACATCTTCAGCAGGTCCACCAGGCGCCCCGAACCAACGGCGTCCGTTTGCAGCCCCGGACCCAGTCTGAGGCCGCTCTCTGAACAGGAAGCAGACAGGAAGTGGTTCAAACCCACTGCAGAATCCTTGGCCTTTGGTTAGAAGGCCTGTGTTTATTACTAAAGGACGAACAGCCAATGTGACAAGACTTGGCAGCATCTGAAGACAGTCAGAACAGAAACGATGGTGTCAACAGGATCGTCAGTCATCTCTGTGGAGGTGTTCAAACGTCCTAAACACTGACAGGACTGATCCTGGGCAAAAAGGCCTGGTGCTTTTATATGCAGAAGTGAAACCACAAGTCGATCAGCAGGAAGTTAATCAGAAACTGCTCTGGTGGTCATTTTTCAAGCAAAATGCCAAAGCAGGGCTTGTTTCTGGTTCTCCAGTGGGAGGATTTTCTGTTTGCATCAGTTTGACATCATTGCACACTGAACTCTGGGCTCTGAGCTAAAAACTTTTCTGACTTTACATCTTAAAGTTTCGGGCCTGTTTTTATTCTTCTCGTCTACGAGCAGCTCATGTGAGTTTTCTGTGCGTTTCTCTGCACTTGTTTACTGAGCCTTTTTCCACACTGTTTACTGCACAGCACAGAAACACCACAACCTGTGCAGTCACAGAATAAGTAAAATACAGACTGAAAACAGTACGCCTAACGATCTAATGTAACCTCAAGTTACATTCACGTACTGTACGCTGGTGTTTTCCATAGAAAGCTGTTAACGGAGCATCATGTCTCCTTCAGTGTGACTCTGTTTGTGTTATTTGTGGCTGGGAGCAGAGTGGAGATCAGTGTTACATCTGCCTGCTGGGGTCCAGGGTTCACTCTCCCTCCTTATGCCTACTCATACTAAAAATACAAGCGCTCGCTGTACTTCACGGGTACTTGGAATACAAGCCTCTAGCCGGCGTAGTACACGTTGTGCTTTTGATCACACGATCTAGCAGATATATTCGGAGCAGCATTAACCAAAGTGGGCGGTCGACTCATCGATGCTTTTACAAGATTTTTAAAAGATGTTCTGAAGTGAAGGCGAGCCTCAGGTGTTTGACACCGGACACGGCAGGCAGTGTGCGTACTTTTATTTGTAATATTAAGCCGAGATGATTCAGACTTTGTATTACAGGAAACTGATACCCTCCTTCTCTTCTATCATGTTTACAGCCTTTTAAAACAGTGTGGAGACGACGGTAATTCAAACTGTCAAGCTGTCACCAAGTTGGCAACACATAAATCCCCTAAACTGTGCTCTTATCCATTTTCCATTTTCGTTTGCATGGTGGACATGTTTGCACATATTCGTGGTCTGCTGGTCAGATCGTAAATTTAATTTGGACAATTTGGATTTACTTATTCCTGTTTTGTTCTGAATTTAAAGCGCCTTTTTGTCTACTGGTTTCAGTGACAGTGACAGCGTCCAACACCTTTCACAGCAAAGTACTTATGCAATCGTAATAGGCTTTGCTTTTCGTACGTGTATACATAGTCTTCAAATCCTCCTGTTTAACTGCTCTTACTCATCAAGAAATGCCAACTCTTTTTTGTGAAGAACTGAAGTGTAAACGCACGAGACTTCAAGCTGTGAAGAACCTGAAGTGTCGAGGCTCGACGGCTCACGGTTTTGCCGACAAAACGCGGCTTACCTTTAAGTCCAGCAGCTTGTGGAGTGAGGACAAACAGCAGCACGAGTCCCAATGCCCACAGCATTGTGGAAGAAGAGTTCCCAAAATATTACAGTCACAAGGAATCCGGCAAGGTGAGGGGAGGTGGGAGGGAGGGGGTCGGTGGCGTCCTCTCACTCAGGTGGAGCTCATGGGTGCAGTCAGATCGAGTGCAGGTTGAGTTCAACTTTGCATGGAGACGGTGGATGATTTGAGGCCCTGAGCTGCTGCTGCTGCTGCTGAAACCCTCGTAATGAAGCCCAGGATGTGCATCTGATGGAGGACGGCGTCCCTCCTCCCCAGGGAGAACTGTGGGACAGCAGGAGCTGTAAGTGTGGCAAGAGTGACGAGGTTAAAAAAGTAGGCACCCTTTCGGGAATAATCTGTTTATCTACTGCTCAGACATAATCCGTCTTTGCCCCGCGGGCCTCGCAGCGCTGGCGTCATCCTGTTAGTGGCTTTCTGGGGGCATCTGTCAACCATGGTGACCAGTTTGTTTAGCACACCCCCTCCCAGTCCACCCTGACACTTTACACTGTGAACCAACACTCCATTGACACCAATAAAACTCACATCATCTGGCAGCGCTGACAGCTGCTGTGAAGCGGACGGCTTGTCCTCATCCAGTGAACTAACATGTTCACCTCAGCACCCGTCCCACAGCCGTCACTGGTCTGGGTGGTCCTCACAAGCCGTGAAATCTTCTCCAATCTTTTCTTCTCGCTTTGTTTTAATCTTCAGTGTTTTAAATATGTAAAAATTATGTTTCTGATCCCGTTTCCTACAGTTACGTTTCTTGCAGTCTGACTCTGAGGAATAAAGGCAGACTCGAGTCCTCTGCTGACTTTAATGCTTTTGTTTCAAATCCCATAAGTCCAGAAGCTTCTGCCATTGCAGGCTTTAAGCCCCAAAGTCGCATTTCTTTCTCCCAGCCTTTTTATTTAAAACTGTATGATTTGTATTGTATGTTCACAAGACTCCACCCACAAAACAGAACTACTTTAAACTTTTTACATTCTCTTATTTGATTTTTTCTAAAATTCTTTCATTGTTTGGTCCATAAAATGTAAGATAAACTTAATGTAGAAATAAAAAACCAATAAACATATCTGAGAAGATGGAAGCAGCTCACATTTGGCAGATTTGGTATTAATTATCAAAACCTGTCGATCAACTAATCCATTTATTTATTGACGAATCATTTCATTTCAAACTGGTGCCAATTAAAGTCTTCTGAAAAACACTGTTTAACTCAACAATACTTCAACAGGATGAAGCAAAGCTGTTCAGGCAGGATGATGGTGGTGAAATGTGGAGGATGGCTGGTGCTTTCCGGGGGTTTGGGGGAACACGTGTGTTGTCTCTCTGAGGATTTGCAGTAGAAATAAGACTGGATTTACTGTCTTCACAGGAGGACGCCGCTGGGTGCTTCTTCCTGTTGTTCACACTTTATTTCCTGTGGTTTTATGCCGTCAGGATGGAGGGAGAGTGAAGTGAAGATGAACACCATCAAGTGACCTTTTTGATGCTGACAAGTGGGGGAAAGTTGAAGGTATTAACTTATAGTAGGTCAGTTGAAGCTCAGACATCACCAAGTTTGGCCATATCTGCAGAGCCGAGCAAAAGAAGATTAGAAATTGCTTTTAATCTCTAATCCGGTGGCTGGTTGACTGTCCAACTCTGTCCTGTTTGTTTCACTCCCATGTGCAGCAGTTCGAGTAGTAGTAGCTGTGGTAGTAGTAGGATTAATGGTAGCAGCAGTAGTAGAAGCTGTACTATTGACAATAGCAGAGGTAGCAGCAGATGTACCGGTTGTTGTAGTAATAGTACTTAAATTGCGTTGGCTGTATTTGTCGTGGAGGTCATGGTGATAACACTTGGCAGTAGTGGTAGGAGTTGCAGTTCTGGCAGTAGCACAGTCGCAGTAGTAGAAGCTGTACTCATAGAATAAACAGAATTAGCTGTCAATAATCAAACCCAAAATTCATGACCAACAAAGCATTTCTAATTGTCTCCGTATCATTTATTAAGTCTTAGTCGTGCCTGTGGTTTTGTCATGTGTTTGCAGACTAAAATCCACCTTCAGCAGTCATAATCTTATTTTTAGATGAGCTCCAACTACAAGACTTTGACACTTGATTAAATACTTAGAAATTCACAGCTGATAGTCAACGCCGCAGTCACAAAGACGCCTGACAGAACGGAAATGAAAAGGAAACGATACGCAGGAATCACGCCGAGGCTGCACTTTAATGAAACCGGTGAAATGACTTCGGATTCGACTCAATGTCCTCTGCACTCCCGCTCGGAAGAGTGGAGTTAGCAGTGGAGTTTAGTCTCCACTGCAAGATGAGGAGCTGGTGAGGAATTAAACATGTATGCTCATGTATTCCAGTCTGAGGTTCTCCCAGTTTAAAACACCAGGTTCCACGGGACTCCTGTGTCCAGGTGAAATGACTCTGAGGGCTTTTCTCCCACCGAATCCTGCTTTGTTGGAATCCAGACGAGAATGACAGATAATCCAGTTAATTTAGACTGTCAAGCCTCTCTGTTGAACCTTTCAGGGCTAAAAATAATCCTCCTGACTCCCCCGCAGCGTCTCCTCCGGCAACAACAAGTTAAAAGACATTTCCGTCTCTGACCTGCGGATCAACTACATCATGTGTGCTTACAGAAAAATTAACTGACTTACAGTCTTGACACAACAAGAGTTAAGAATGTAAGTTGAGACAAAGGACTGCAAAGTCTTTCTTGGCCAGCGTTAGCAGGATGTGCCAACACAATACCATAAAATGCATGAAAGAGGACAGTTGGCGTCTGTTGCATCACAGTTACGTGGAGCCCAGCTGCGCCTGCACCACGTGAGTCCATGTGTTCTGTATTATGTGCTGCTCATAAGTGTGCATCAACAGAACCAAGAATGAACATCCTTCACATTCAGAAGACGCAGAGAAGAGGACGGTGTTTGACAAATCCTTTTTCCTTTCAGCCTTCGTGGCCTTGGGTGAGGAGAATCAAAAAAGCCGTCCGTTCCTCTGGAGACAATGTTGAAAAGACTTTATACAGGTCAAAATCATGCTCGCAAAGCCCTGCAGCTCGGATGCTTCAGGGTTTGTACAGAAACAGAAGACTTCAATAGGCCGAGCTGTTACAGGAGACGCCAACGTTTCCTGCGCCGCGACGGGGGTCCTCCCACGGTGCGGCTGAATGGCATTTTATCAATGAAAGGGCTGGAACATCGGCAGGATAGCGGGGTGTCATACAGCAAACACGGTGGGTTGAATCAGTCAGATTCAGGACTGTGAAGGCCAGCTTGTGTGGATATAAAACATATACATAAGCTGCAACAATCAGTTCATCAATGAGCTGATTGTCAGGGTTGTCAAAGTTCAGCTCCTCAGTGAGGATTTTTCCGATTGGATATTTACATGCAGTTTATTGTCACCTCCCTCGCTGTGATGTAAGCAGTATTCAGAGTACTGCTGGATATTTACTGAACGTTTACATGTAGGGCGAGTCTCTCAAGAAAAGCAGTGGGATCCATGAAAAGTAACATCCACAGTTAATAAACTGAAGCGTTGGGGCAGTCAAAGTAACAGCTGAAACTCAATTAATCAATTAAATCAATTAATCAACCGGCTGACTGACACACAATTGCTTATTTCTCTCATTTTATAAGCAAAAATAGTGAAAAACAAACAAGCTTCTAACTTCTCAAACGTGACCGTCTGCTTCTCTTCTCAGTTTCATAACATAAAGTCTGAGGTGACATTTCATGAACTGAGCAGGTCTAAAATCTGATAAAATGATCAGCAGATCAGTTGATTGGAGAATTAAGGTTACCTTCAGTCCTAATCAGAGTTATGTAAAGTTTATTGAACAATCTGCATAACAAAATCCATTCATGTATCAGAACTGCTTGTATGAGTATGAGATGTTTGCTGCACAATACTGGAAAACAGTGGAGGGCTGTCGCGTCGACTCAATTAGGATGTAACTGAGACTGAACGCTATATCATTAGCACATAATGTGCAATTTATGTAGTCCGTATTTACAGCTTAACATGATTAACTTGACAAAGCATTGCCCTCGGGTCTTCTCTGCACACTTGGAGCGAACCAGAAGCACAGACTGCATTAACCCGACAGATCGACAGTCAGATGAAAATGAATTCTGCAGAGGGAAAACACACAACACACAGAGCCGAAGCCACTGCAAAAATCACTTTGTGCACCGAGTCTAACATCAGCCACGCCGTCCCAGCTGTCTCTGAGTCAGGACACTTCTGCACAGACGAGGACTTCCTGTTGTCCTCCACCACATTTATTTTTTTACTTTTATCTGAAGGCTGCGGTTACTGGAGATTTACATCAAACATGATTAAAATAGTGCTGTTATCATTCATCAGTTCTCACAGGATTCTGGTCTCCCTCATCATGTGACCCACCTGTTAACTGGTCATTGGTCACAAACTGGACACCTTTGCCTTCATCATCCTCGTCTTCCCTTTCCCATCAGGCTCTGCTCCCTGTGGTTTCATCAGACAAGCAGAACCAGGACAGTGAAATGTGACAACCTTGTTCCACCAACACCAGTTTACCTGAGAGAACTTTTTACATTTTTATGCACTTTGAGTGCTGAAAACTTTCGTGACACTTCTTCCACTGTTATTATGTTCTTTAAATGGCTTTGAGTTCAAGTCCTTCTACCACCAGTGGCTTTTGATATGCAAACTTTGTCAAAAATGAGGAAGAGTTTAACATGGAAATCTCAATCTTCAGCCAATGAGCACAATTAAAACAACAAACGACCCCACAGACCTGACTAATGACTCCGGTTTTCAGCTCGGCCAAATTAGGGCCGTTCCTTAATGATGATAAATGGACACAGAACATTAGTGACTGCTGTGTAATGAGGTTATAACTGCGCCTTTACTGACTTCCTGCCTCGTAGGAGAAGAAATTCACACTGAAGAGCCAAATGCACCGCATTGATTCCTCTGGATGAGTTTTACTAAATCGAATTCAGAACATTTTCTTCACTTTGATCCTAAAGCCACCAATGAAGCTCAACTGACAAATAATTTAATATACTGATTATATTTTTATCATATTTCCTTCTGGAATGACCATGAGTGCAAATGAAGACACTAAAGTAGCCACAAGTAACCCAAGTAACTTCTGTAATGTACTGAGGTTAGTTACTTCCCACCACACATTTCTACACCTTATCTTTACAGTAATGAATCAAGCTTTGGTTATGTTAACTTTAAGTCCTGCAAAAGCCTGAACTGTCAGCCTCAGCCCGCCTTAGCTCACTGAGCGAACACACTCAGGCTAAGCTAATCAGCGAACCCGCACTGATGCTTTAAACATCAAAACGTTAACGACACATTCGTCACATTATGGAAACATGATGGGATGAGCAGTGCAGTTCTTCACCCAACGGCTAATCCTCAAAGCGGAGAGTGAGGGACGCTGACTGGTGAACCAGGCAGCTTCGCATTCATATCCACATCCACAACATGTGAAGTCAATCATCAGGGCGCCACCTGCTGGCTGCTGGGTTGGCTTACAGGTCCTTGTTCTTCTTAATTTTAATTCAAATAATAATAATAATATCTCAGCTAGATGTTTCATTTGTTTTTGAAATGCACATTCTCCCTGCACATGTGCGTATTGTACATTTAGTTTAGTTTAGTTTTCTTTTAATTCTTCCTTTAGTGCTACTGTAATATACTAATTTAAAATGTCTTCTCAGTTTCCAACCTTCTCATTCAGAATGATTTGCTCCTCACAGCTGCAGGTGTCCACTGTGTCCCCCTGTGAAGGTTTAACTGAGGACATGATGAACCTATCAGTCCAGAAAACGTCCACCAGTGAATGTAAACACGCGATAGAGAGCGATAAGAGACGGACTTCACACGCACACACAGAAACGACGATGGGACAAATGTGCTGTGTCGTCACCTCTGAGCGCCTCGAGGTTTCTGTAGGTTTGTGACAGGACAGGTTTCAGTCCGGTTCATGTGTGTGCTGTTTGTGATGTGAGCACAGACACGTAATGTGACTGCAGTTTTAAGCTGCTCTCCATTCACCTGCAGCTCAAGACAAGCACAGCAAGGCCGAGCGGAGCGTCGATATGAACCGTGATGAAGCATCACAGTTCAACCACAGCCGGCGGTTCAGCTGCACTGCTGCACAGCTCCTCATGCTGGTACCTGTCAGAGCTCACCTGGTGCAGGACGCTGCTGCTCCTGTGCTGGTTTACACTGGCTGCCCGTTTTACTCCATATCCATTTTAACATTTTGATCATTACTTTTAAAGCTCTAAATGGACTGACGCCCCGTTATCTGAAGGACTCACTGAGTGTGTATGCGTCTGGACCCTCTCTGAGATCGGTGGGTGCAGCTCTGCTGGTTCTTCCTGGATCCTGACTCATCGCTGAAGATGCCAGACCCACAGAGTGAAAAAACTGATCAGCTTTGTGGCTGAAAGCTGAAGGACCTGTTGTGGTTGCGGTGATTCGCAGTGATTGTTCAGTTTTTTATTGCTGTCCTGTCCCAAAATGTCCAGCTGTCTGAACAGCTCGACCTTCCTGGCACTAAAAAACAAAAAGCTAAATATTCCCCAAAAATATCCACCCGATGTGGCGCTCTTTCCTTTTCCTGTCTTACCGGGGTGAATGTTAGTGCTAACGCCAGTCAAGTGTTAATGTTTACCTTTTCACATTTTCCATTCATCTCACAGAGCACAGAGAGTTTAAATACAAGCAAAACATCCAGGCCTCAGACAGGACATTTGGTGGCTCTCAGGCTGTTTTTAAATACTTTGCCAGAACAACAAAAGCTGCCACCACAGAGAATATTTCAAAATCATTTCACTGTTTTGCAGTAATGTAATTATAACGGGCCTGGATGTGCGATTATAACAACGAGAGCCAGAAAAAGAAGATGATCTAATATGCAGGACGGGAGGGAAAACTTTGGTCTGCTCAGTGTTTTCATCTGAGCATTTGAATGTGAAGCATCTGCTTTCATCCATAAGTCACTGAGAAATAAAAACACTGACATATAAATTAGGACAAACTCTTTCAGTATTTAAGGCTTTAATTTGTCCGCGTTCCCTCCGTGTTTTAAGGCCCAGCAGACGTCCTGAGCTCTGCTGGATGTTTCATCATTAAGCCCAAACTGAACGGATTATTTTTCATTTCTTTTAACAGCCACATTATCACAGTCCGTCTCTTTGTGGCAATATGCTTTAAAAAAGGAAGCAAAAGAAGAGCTGTGAAGAATACAAATAACTCGAGGCAACATTTAACGTCTTGGCACATCTAAAAGACTAATGGAGGCTCATTTTCACCGATCATGTTTCACTTGGATAAAACTCAGTCCTCAGCTTCAGTTTAATACGTCGCTTCTGTGCAGTCTCTACCTCATTATTGTTAACTGAATGAACTGAAATACAAATTTAAAGGCAATGCTAGAGAATGATAGTGTGTAGATGATAGTGTGTGCTAACTCTGTGAGGAAAGTACACACTGAGTCTGACTGTTGTTCTAATTTGAGTGAACTCCTGGTCAAGGATCTCCACATGATTGAATGAACGTTTCCATCAGGAAAATGGAAAATATCGACTTGTCTGACTCATTGATGAAGTGAGGCTTTAGCTGCTGCTGGTCTTTGAGCTCTCCTCTCCATCTGGAGGCATTTAAGTTTGAATATGGGGCCAACGTCTCTCCTGAAAGATGCCGATTGTGACCTCCAAACACACCTGATGAAGCGCTGTGTGAATGTCAGATGGCTCAGAAAGTTCACCTCTCACAACCTCAGCAGGACAACGCTAACGTTCAGACGTCCGTCTTCTTCATCTCAGCTTCCTGTGTTGGCAGGAAGCATTGTTGAACTGCCAAACTAAAGTGCCAGAAAATAGGCTGGAAATGAACAAGATTCAAATATTCTCCCCGTGAAGTTAGTGCGTGTGTGGTCGGTCCTGTCTGCTGTTTTATTACAGAACATGTTTGTTCTGCTTCCTGGACCTCTGCAACCTCTGCGCTCCGGTTCTGAGAAACCGTCCAGCTCGGCGAGTCGAGTTCTGCACACACAATATGACTAATCAGCCTCTCCAGCCATCAGCGTAGTCAGAACTCAAAGGCCAAAGAAGTACTGAGCGGGGGAAGATCAATATCCCAGTTAGACTCTGTCCCACTCAGAAGGGGGCAACAATTTAGGTCAATGTATGCCCACAGTAATTATAAGACAAGCTGTGAGGAGGAAATTTAATAAGACATTATCTGCAACAGGGACCAGGCTTCAGCAGGAGGCCTGCAGAGGCAGAGGAAGTGCCGTGCAGAACCAGCACTGAGCCAAAGATGGACATGAAAATCGTTCTTGTAACGAGGGTTTGTCAGATTATCTTCACAAGAAAAGGGTCATTATGGTGATTAAGATCTAACAAAACGCTTTGGGTTTCAGATAACATTGGCCAGAAAAAAAAGGAAAAATGATCAGGAGATCCACAAAAGGCCCATTCACACTGCCAGAAGTCATACAGCGATTAGGACAAAGTGTTGCTCAGTAATATTCAGCGTTGTGCACTGGTTCTGACTCTTTACTGAGTGACTGGATTCACTGAGGGTAATGGATCCTGACATTATTCTGTGCAGCGACAGAACGGGTGCTTTTTGTTCAGCTGTGACACACGGGGAGGTTGGAGACGTTTTCCAGACCTGCTGAGACGTCCTCTGCACTTCAGGTTCTCTTCACCCATCCAGATAGAAAGGAGGTGGGACAGAACGGGGACAAAACTCTGTCTTTGGAATGGGAAGAACGGCGTGGCCCGCGTCACCTTGTTCCACTCCTACACCTTTAGAACTCTTCTCTTACTCTTCAGACACGCCAGCTTCACCAAACACAGACTCCGGAGACCAAACGTGTCTCTTCATGTGTCCATGCATGACGTCAGAGGGTTTCTGATCTGAACCCACTGTGGGCGGGGCGACGCCGCTGGTCATGTGACAGGATGTGGTTATGGTCTGGTTTATCCTGCAGTGAGCTCAGATGCACAGACTGATCACACAGTGAGGAGCCACGGAACAAGAAGGTCACGAGTGAATGAATGTGTTCGCTGAAGCATGTGACTTTACAGATTAGACTGGATGACGTGCAGGTGAAGCTCTCGTGATGTCAGACCTTCTCAGTCTGAAACACACCACAGCGTGGCTGATTCTTCAGCCCTGCAGTACGCTGAGTCATCACGTTGTCATGTCATCTGAATTATTAACCCATTGAAATATGCCTTCATTTCAGACAGGACGTGCTGTGGCAGGTGTCTGCTGTGGCAGGTGTCTGCCGTGTGAGTCTAAAGGCTCTCGCTGGTCCAGCTGAAGTGCTCCAGCAGGCCAGAGGGCTCGCAGCCTGAGCCTCCGCCGCTTCCACCGCCGTGCTTTTATTGCATTTTCTCTGAGCGTCTCCCGCAGCCCTAACAGCTCTTTAAACTCGCAAAGGAACAATACTGCATAATTCAGAGCTCAGACACAAAGAGCAGGATGTGACATGATACGTGCAGGCTGACAAACCGCCGTACGGCTCGAGAGGCGTTCACCTGTCGCCGCTGTAAGTGTGGTCATTTTTCCTGACATGAAGCACTGGACTCTCTCACAGCCGACACACTGGCCGTGTGTGTGTGTAATGTGAGGCTTCAGTCAGTCGTGACGTACCTGTCGCATCATGTTCCCGCCCCTCTGTGGGCGAAGGCAGCCTCTCTAATCTCACTGGCCACTTTATGTTTGCTGATTGAACAGCGCGACATAAGGATCCTGTGCTGCAGCCGGTCAGGCGTTCTGTCATGCTGTTGTCTGCAGGGCCTGATGAGTCCTGTCACTTTCCTGCTGTTAAGAAACGCTAGTTAGCTGTTCTGACCGTCTGTCCAACGTGACTTTACCTTCCTGCTGTTTACCTCACAATCCACGCAACAATTATTAAAATCGTTCACTCTGCATTTCGACTTGCCTGAGTTGTAACATCCTACGTTATCAGCTGCTGAGCTTTGCTGTCAGATGGAAACTCAAACTGGACTCAAACATGAGGGCTGTTTTGGGTCTAAACATGCTGGCTGTGGGTTACGATGACGAATCTGAGATACTTTCAGATGATCTTTTGGAGTATCTAACTGCATCACTCACTGACTGAGGAGGTGGTTTGTGTCGGGACGCCACATCAGCGCACGCCGCATTCACAGACGTTCGACGGCTTGAGGCTGAAACGTTCTGTTTTAACACTCATAATAAAAATGCCAAGTGTCACGATTCTTGTAAATGTCATTTGACTGCTCACTGGGAGGTTTTCATGGTGGATTATGGGAGCCATTTCAGCACCAAACTGCTACTGGTTTACCAGTGTGTTGGATTTCTGAGTTCTGAATTCATCTCTGGGTAAATCACATCCTCTAATCATTCCTGCAAAAGAGTAAATATGCATTAGACTGGGGAGAGAATTAAAAGACAACATTTCTGTGGTTTCATTGAATGGTAATGACGTCTTTGGCAGTGAGTCTGTTTAACATGCAGGAGAAGCTCATGATGGTGGCTGTCAGCTCTTTTCTTTAGAAAACCACCGACTGCTGCAGTCAGACATGTTATTTGTGCTCCTGGGTGTGCAGTGATTATGAAGTCAAGGTTTGAGGCTGAAAAGAAAGTCAGTGAGTCACTGAGCCAGGCGGCAGGTGAGAGAATCACACCTTCATTCAGGACTGGATCAAAAGTTGTTTTTTTGTGCACAAAAAGCACAACAACTGAAATAATGCGCTGCAGCAATGAAGACTGATGTGTTCAGTACGTGAACAGTGGATCAGATGTGAGAAAAGTGTCAATCATGAGACTTATCATCCCCTTGGACACTCTGAATTAACCGCTGAGATGATGGCTAAACAGTAGCTGCTGTTGGATTCATCATTACTTTCTCTTTCCCTGCAGGTATTTACAGTCAATTTAACACCCGAGAGTCCACATCAGATTAAACTCCATGAGGGACCCAGCTGAGCACAGTGTGGATGGTTGGGAAATATGTAGAGCAGAAATTCGTGGCTCTCTGCAGGCTCAGAAGAGACGATGCTGCACAATATCTCATTCTGCAGATAATTCCCCAGTAAATGAGAGAATACTGACATGAAACCTCTCCACAGTATGCAGCAGACCCTGTAGAAACCCATCAAGGACCCCCGGGGGGCCCAGACTCTGCTTTGGGAACCACTTCTTCTTCAAGCTGCAGCTTCCATAAAAAGAGATAAAAGGGACTTGTGAGGCAGCTTGTGTCTTTGAGAGAGTGTGTGTTTCTCAGTGAGTGCAGGTCTGAACTGGGCCATGCTGTCATTGGCAGCTCCGTCTCCGGGTTTGGTCCTCTGTGTGGCTGAAAGCCCTCTTCTGTCCACTTATGACTGATGCTCCTGCAAACTGGGTTGGCTTACTATATAGTACACATAAAGTATACTTTCATAGTACTGGGGACATGTCCTGAGCTCGCAGCTGCTGAATTCTTGTTCAGTGCATTGTTCACTTCCTGTCTGAGACGAATTAAAAAGCAGAAAATTGCATTTAATTCTGCCTGTTCGTTGGACACACAGAGAAAATGATCAATAACGAAGTGATGATGATAATAATGTGAAACAATCCATTTTACTTTAATGAGTTTTGAACACAGGCAGACAGACAGCAGGATTTCTTCTCCTGCTTTATTTTAACCTCTCAGAAAATGGTGTGGAATAAATCATTTGTTGAGCAGCTGTGAAAGCAGCACCTTTTCTGTTCTTCTTGCTTCTCGCAGTTTAAAATCCAAGTGCTGATGAGTGTCTTCCTGCTGATCTTCGGGGATAAGCTGGCCTCTCTGTGCTCATCTCTTACGCTCTGCACCTGTCAAAGAGACAAAGTGCCGCTCCTCGGGCTGAGAGGCAGGAGGTAAATGTGGAGGTGACCTCTGGCCCCGTTTCAGCCCACTTTCCCATCACCTCGGACATCTCGCTGACTTTTGCCACAGTTTAGCAACTTCTTCCTGCAGCATTAATGACGCCTGCCGGCCTGAACGCCTGTAGGAGGGAATTTAGAGAGCGCACTGCAGCATGGCTTTCCTGCAGAAACTACCCTCACGATGCTCCTGAGGCTGAGCTAACTGCTTCTGTGTGCATGTGGAGGTGCGACCTGCCGACTTACAGAAACACTTTAACAAATGGACAACATCCAGAAAGTCTGAACCACACGACCGCCTGAAGCCATGATTATCCCGCCTGTGTCGTGGCCACTTGCCATTAGGAGAACAGAGGATAGCGAGACATTCTGATGTCTCCACTTGTCCATTTTGCTCTCTTCTGGACGTCCCTCAGCTTCAGCCTCAGCTCAGCACTGAGATGAGGCTAAACTGGGAAACTGGCTTTTAAATCCACTGACGTGGAACCAGAAAATGAGCTCACAAATCAAACACAGAAGAGCTGCTTCATTTTCCACAGTTTTCAAACCTCTTGACTGTTACATGTACTGTGTCAGTACTGTATGTGCATGTGTTGTATTATATATTTATATATTGTGAGTGTATTTTACTCAGGGTGATCTTTAGAAAGAGCTTGAAAAGCTTGCTGTCAGTTGCCCTTTTTCCTGTTTAAATAAAGGTTTGAATAGATTTGTGTCAGCTCATTCTTCAGAGAAAAGGATGGGTTTTATATCATCTGGTGATGATGATCTCCTCCTCCTCCTCCTCCTCCTCCTCCTCCTCTTGGCAAGAGGAGGTTTCGTGTACATCACATTTCACCAAGCAGAGAAAGAAACGAGGGATTCCTGAACATCACTCGGCTCTGAAGGTCACTTTGAATCTTAATTAGTGAGAGATGAGAAACTGAGAAAATAAGGTGAGTAAATCAAGCTTGTTCAAAAAATATTATTGTTTTCATGTTCATATGACAGAAATCCTGTTAGCAATGAGTTATGTTACTTTGTTGGAGCTAAAAGTTATACCTTAATACAGTGATACTGTAATCGATACACACTTTTGATGAGATGTTTTCAACTTTGTCAACACTCTCTGATTCAAAACTCAACAAAAATTTCAGCATAAAAATCTGCAGTCACAATGTGTCATGTGTGTGAGATGCAGCGTGCACCCACTTCACCTGTAAATACATGAATACTGGCAGAAAAGATCAAGTGTGTTAAGCAAAGTAAAGTAAGCCTGCTTGCTGTTAACTTCACCCTCAGACCTTCTTCGTGACCTTCGCCGTCCGGCCTCTCCTGTCATTTCCTGTCTCTACCTCCTACCCTGCCACAGTACAACAAAACTGCTATCAAAAAAAGATCTGCGAAACAACAAGCCCGGAGCTCGTGTAAACTGTCCTCAGCCTCCAGTCTGTACACATGAATGAATTATTAAACTCAACAGCGTTTAGAAACGACAAACGGGTGCCCAAACGCAGTCGCTGGTGATGTGAGATAACTGACGAGTCTTTGTGGCATCGCTGGTGAGCAGCAGCTGTAGTGGCCATTAACGGCCCCACTCGACAGCCAATCGCACAGGAGCGCCCACACACAGCCACACAAAGCCCAACAAAACCACACACACTCACACTCACACACACTCACACACACACACACACACACACACACACACACACACACACACACACACACACACACCGTCAGGACTCTCAGAAACACCAAAACTCTCGTTTTCCTGATTTTTAATCCAAAACAGAAAGACGACCTCTCGGGTCTGGAACCAAACGACCCAACATGGGTGCACTTAGCTAACCAACTGGTGACTGCTGGTGTCGCGCTTCATGTGGCCTCTCTTCCTGTTTCTGTGCTGAAACAGGAAGTCCACGTGTCTGGCAAAAGTACCAACATGCAGCTTCTTATTTTTAGTCGTCAGCCTTTGATTTTTGAGGTTAGTTAGCCTGCTAACGTTTCTCTTCCGGCTGATTGAAGGGTTTGATTTCGCGGCTGCGGTCAGCCTATCACAGCGCTGACATCTGGTAGATTTGACCCGGCGCTCAGGGTTGAGCGCCAGGTCACACACAACCTTCTGCTCCCAAAGCAAACCATGTAGCTTCTGTGGCTAAACTCACGACCCGGGATGAGAACAGGTTCTGAGCTTCTGTGCGACTTCTGCTTACCGACTCTTACGCTGTGAGTAAATGTGTCTGTCACTGGGACACCGTCGGGGATGTCGTTAATTCCTCTCGCTCTCACACAGGCAGATGATTCGGCCGGCAGAGTTTCATCTAATTGTCTGTGAGGCTTTTATCTCCACACCTCTGGATGCCTGCGGTAACTCCGGCCACTTCACTTTCACAACACCTTCTCAGGTTGTTAAAGTCCCAGGCACGATAACGAGGACGTGACCTTGGTGCGTTTAGTGGTATGTACAGCCCTGCGTCGTGTTGAAATATACGGCTGATGAGCTGTAATGTGTTCTGCTGCTTCTCTTGTTTGTTTCTAACACAAAGCTCTGGAGGAAACTCCTTCACGCCGCTCACACGTCCAGCTGATGAATTTCATCAGCTCTTCTGAGAGCCTTTATTCTCCCTGAGAATGACTGCATCTGCTGAGCGGTTTGACAACAGGCTGCAGGATGTGACTTGGATTCAGAGCGCCGCGTGGCCGTATGGCGCGTATAGGCGTCGAGCGTTTCATCTTCGGCTGAATAATGCATCAGAGGAAAAGGTTTCCACAGAAGATGTGCATTACAAGAAGCTCTGCAGGTTGTCATCGTGCGTCGATGAGCCTGCAGGCGTCCGGAGGAAAAACACTCCCAAATGCACCAGGATCGATTATGTTGATATGAAAAGATGAAAATGTTACATGGAGTAGATTCGGGTTCCCACAGATCGTAGCAGTCGAGATGAAAGGCGGGCCGAGGATGTGGAAAAATAAGCTTTTCTCTGATTATGTCGTAGATCCCCTAGGCAACGGGTGGTCAGGGGAGCAACGCGATGCATGACAATGATGCTGCTCAGATTCAACAAGGCGTGAGGGTGCTTTGTTCCTGCATTTAGTTTGAATCTTGCCAGGTCAGCACGAGGTCTGTTTATACCAAATATCTAACAGGCTCGAGCCCGTTCTGTGTGGAGACCTCAGCACCAGGGCAGGCTGGATTTTCTGTTCGTCTTTGGAGCAGGGGTTTCTGTTGGGGTTCTATTTATACTGATGATTCAGCTCGTGCTCTCGGACGTGGACACAACCAAACCACCAGTGTCTGCATGTTGAAATGTTAAAGTGTGCAGGAGGGAAACGGCGTGAGTTTGATGTGAAGGCTCTCGTATCACACACACAGGAGTCAGCAGGGACAGTCGAGCTGCTGCTCTCAGTCTGCCTTCACGCTTGTTTCCATTTCAAAGTTATCATTTAGAGTCCGTGGACATAAGCGACAGGCAATTATGTAAAGGTTAGCGTGACTAACGTCATGACCGCCGAACAGGAATGTGAAATAGAAGCTTCTGTTTGGTTCGGCAGACATTTGAAAGACAACCGTGAATGAGAATCTATGACTGCGAGACGATTTATCTCCTCCTGTGCATGGGAATCGTTTCAATAAATATTTTACTGCAAATTCACACTGACTTTCTTCTGAGCTGCTTATCTGAACTTTGCAGCGTTTCCTCCTCCATGAAAATGAAAGTTTATGTCCTCCTCCTTTTCCTCTGAGAAGGTCCTTCATGTTCATTTAAACCTCTAATGGGCTCATCAATATTAAACAATTAGCGCCTCGTGGTCTCTGATATGATCACTCTTTTTGAGCCGTCGAGTCAGAAACACAGTTTGTCCAACCACAACGTTTTGTACACGCGATCGTATTTCCTTCTGGATGGACTGCGAAAACTTTGGTGATCCCTAAGCCTTTAATTTAGCGCCATCACCAGGTCACATTTGGTCTCACAGTTCGGTTTGCGACCAGATTCCTGCAGGAGAGAGCTGAACGGCGCCCACAGAGGGAGCAGGTGGCAAAGGGCGACTGACTGAAACATCTGTGAGCAGATGACAGGCCGCCTCCGAGGCCGTGACAAAGCCACGCAAGCACAAAGTCACTTGATTTGCTTGCTAGAAAATGAGGCTTGAAAGCCTAACGATCCGCTCAGTCACAGACTTTGCGTTTGGTTTGTGCCACAGACAGGACTGTGTTGTGTGATTCACTCGTGTGGGACGAACTCATCGCCCTCGTGGCCTCCTTCGCCGAGCGCCCACAGCAGTCAGTGGTCAGACAGAACAGACGCAGCGTGAGGCTCCCTTCTCTCTGCAGAGCCTCGGCCAAACAATTAACACACGTACACACACATTATCGACTGACACATTAATTATTCTCGCTGCCGTTTTCGCTGTCGATCGTCTAACTGACGGAACATTAAGCTCTCGCTGATGTGCAATTACCAAAGTGATCGCTAATGAAGCCAGAGAATACCGTTAAGCACAGCCGTGTGACTGTTTGCTCTCAAGGCCTGCAGAGGATTTCAGCACACATTTATATGCACGTCACACAGTGCAGTTAAAATAATTATCCTGGCGTCTTGTTTGCGTTGTCGCTGTCTGCCACAGAAGCCCCCAACATAAAGACTTGTGTGGCTCGAATCATTTTACCTCCTCGCTGAACCTTCTTCAAATGATGCTCACCTTTGCCCCGCGTGGATCGAGATGTGAACCAAAAAGCCTCAGCGGGGCCTGGCTGTGGCCCGGCGGCCGCAGGTGAGGGTCAGGTGTTGTGGCTTTTGCTTTGCTTTCATCGCAGTGTTGGTCAAGGCGAGAGTGAGCGACAGACAGACAGACAGACATAAAGCTGCAGCACAGACATTCAGCCTGACTACTGATGACACAGAAGAGCTCAGATTACCTCCAATCTGAATGCTCGACACACATGTCCGCCATAAACCGGCACGTAATCACACCGCGGGCCACATAATGGCTCTTCAAGGACTGCGTTCTGCTTTTGTTGGATGGAAACCAGCTATTTGCAAAAAGGATGGAAGAATGGGCCTATTTCTTCCTCCGTTCTCTAATGCGTTCTTTTCCAGCAGGTGGAAACGAACCTGAGGGTTGCGAGATTCTCTTAATTACACATTTCTGCTCATTTTCATGCTTTCAAATTGGCACAGGTTTTTCACAGATGTCCTCGTCCTGGATGCGTCCTGCTAGCAAGCGTCACTTTCCACTGCAGACATAAAAAAAACAAGATCATTAATGTCATACATCAGAGTGAGAGAATTTGATGTTGGGCCTGCACACCAAGCAAGAGAGGACTGTTTGAGACCACTTCACCACCAGACCACCGCTGGGACACCAACAGCAGGTATTGGGAGGACACGACGGGAAGAAGATTTGAAACAAGCGTTTATTTTCCATTTATTCCTCTTTTATGAGAGTTTGTCAGTCAGCCTGGAGCAAACTTCTGTTTTTGTACAACTGACAGAACCCACAGACTAGAAACAAAATGCAAACTTTGGTGGCACTAACTGCTCTCATTAATCGTCTTTATTTGTCACTTTTGTTTCTGTGGGTATGTAGAGAGTGTATTCTAACTCGCTCTGTCTCTGGTCCCTGAAGGTGCACATAACACAAAGTTTTCAGATCATTGGGTCTGCAAAACATTGTGGAAGCAGAGGAAAGGACAAAGTTAATAATTGTGATTAATCAACATCATCATCAGAAAGTTCAGTCATGCTGATGGTTAATGAAATTAAGTTTTAAGTGTTTTGGGTTTTTTTGACAGATGACCACCAGAGGTTTGAAAGAACCTCGTGAGACTCGCTTTTCCTTCCACCTCAGGATTCCTTCACTGAGCGATAAAAGTGTCTCGTATTTACAGATTAGAGCCAAATACCTTGTGGATTTTACTAATGTAACTCTGACAGACGTCCAAACCGAGGACAGAAAACAATGTGGACAGGATGCTGTGTGGGCTAACATGACACTAGATTACTGTTTTAGGCAAATGGGGAAAACGTGACTTGACAAGTTGAACACATTCTGCAGATCGACTGGCAGCGTTCAGTAAAGCTGAACTGAAAGCTAATGTGAGGGTGTGGACGTCAAGCTGGTGGACGCATGTGCCTCATTTGTCATTGGCTTCCACATTTTCTGTCATGAGATCACGTCCAGGAAGTGCGACACCCTGATCCCTCCATTGTGTTCTCCTCTGCCTGACTGTTCACGTTGTCACTGAAATACAGGAAGCTCCCGTCTGCTCGGCGCCATCGCGTCCACTCGACTCTCGACTCTGCGACTTGCCGGCAGTCGAGTAGAAGGTGGAGCTGCTCCATTCACTGGCACTGAGGTGCAGAGACTTGCTGGCATCCGTCCATATCACAGCCAGATTACACCTCCCTGCAATAACGTCACACATATCTCCTGAGAAGGTCTGGATGACGACGGGTCATTCAGCCAATGAAGCGAAGCTGACACTATCAGGTCCTATTAGGTTGGACTGCACAGTTTCTCATCCTCCTTACTTCCACCCTACACCTAAACTATAGCTTATTATTCCAGGAGTGATCATTTGGGTGCACATTTTCCTGCTTTTCAAACCTGATTCTGGGATGAATTATTCCTCACTGTTGTTTTTATCCTCTGAAACATCACTGACCTTCATTTGACATCACATGATTGATTGATGATTGATGATACAAGATTTTGGAGCACGACGCTACTCTGAAAAGAAACCCAACTGCACAAGGCCTCCTTGAGACAACAAAGAGGAAAACAGCTTAATAGAGGATGATAAGAGTCGTTGAATAAGAAGTCATCACGATTTTGACGTGTTTGAGTCCAGTCGCTGTCTTCAGTCAGTGGACCGAGAGATCTGCTGCCTGATGAAACGACAATCACCCGAAGCTCAGTATCAGCACAACCAATAAGCTCGATGCACGGAAAGGTTTGCTGAGAACACTCGACGGAGATGTAATTTACCAAAGTCGATTTGCTCTGCTGAGACTGACAGATATGGAGAGAGATCTCACACTGACAGGGACAGACACACAGAAACCAGTGAGCCTGCAAACGCATGGCTGAAGGTCACGGCGACCTTCAACCTCCAGATTCTCATCAGATCGTCTTTGAGTCTAAGTGGACGTTTGGGCCAAATTTGAAGAGATGCAACCTTCGTTTGTCAAGGGTTAACTCAGATGAATAAGACCGTTCAAAGTGAAGTGTTATCGCAGTCAGATCAGACCTGCTGCCCCTGACAGATAAATCAACACGATAACACGAAAGAGCTGCTCGGTGCTCTCAGATTAACAACATCAGATGATAAGTGGATTTGTTAACGTCGCAGATACGTGGCGTGGATGAGAGGGAAGCCGCTCAGGCAGGCAGCCGCCAAGCAGGAACGTGAAATGTTTTTCTGCCTTCGCTGACTCACTGAAAGGTTTGCAGAGAACACTTGACGGGGATGCAATTTACAAAAGTTAATTTGCTCTGCTGTGACCGACAGATGCACTGGATAAAAAAACATATGGAGAGAGATCTCACATTGACAGAGACAGGCAGACAGACAGACAGACAGACAGGCAGGCAGGCCCTTTATTAATCGCAGAGCTCTCCTGTGTTATTTGGAGGAAATTGCTCCATAGAGCGAATCCCTCCAGAGCGCTGCTGTAGACAGAGGAAACATAATAAGGTGCTAAACTGGTGAAGACCAAAAACAGGCCAATTAAAAAACTCTTTAAGTGTGCATCAGGGGCTTGTAACCACCGTTAGTCTGGAGACAAATGGCTGCTCTACTGGTGGACGAAAGCATGTTATCACAGCAGTACAACAGAAGAGGTGAGTCACGGAGATGCAACACTCGGCCGAAGCTCTAATAGAATTAAGATCATCAGAGTGATGACGACCTAAAATCACAGAAACCATCTTTTGGAAAAGCTCATTTGAAGTGTACTTTGAGTTTTTAGTTTGGCTCATGTCCCATCTGCTAACATGGAGGGGGAGGAGCTTACGAGCTGTACTGCAGCCAGCCACCAGGGGGCGATACAGATGTTTGGGCTTTGGTTCAGCTTCTTTGCTCACACCAGACACACAGGACGGTACAATTAACAAAAAGGAAACAAAGAGGAAGACAAAGAAAGGAAATGTAAAGTTAAACAAGACACAATAATGGAAAACTGACAAAATAAACCAGGAACTAACTAAACTTCATCAGGTCTCTGTGGCTTGTTCTGCACACTTCAGTTCATCAGTTCAGTTCTGACCTGCAGCATCACCTTTTATTGGGATTGTAAGAGTAAACAGAAGGTGGGCTGGAAGGGGAACCAAGCCGAGACGTTTGTCTGGTAAAGACGGGTATTAGGCCGTCATTTACAGAAGCCTCAACGCTGTTCGATATTCATCCTTTGGCAAACTTCAGTCGTCTCGCAGCTTCGTTCTGTCCGTCCACACTTCCTATTGTGTTCTGTACGCCTGTCATCTCAAGATCAAGACCTAATTATCCCGTTACCTCCAGATAAGAAACCGTGACTTCATTATCCAGTTTGTTCAGTAGCAACACTTCATCACTTATTTCATTATCTCCGACTTCACGATAAAAGTGACTTTGATGGAGGCTGAGATGAGACGTTTAGGTGGTAATCGGGTAGAAACAAAAAGACAAAGAGACGTTTGATAGCTGAGTAATATTCAGATTCAATCATTTTATCAGGTTGATAAAGTGGAAAAGCAACATGATGGCACCCTCTGACATCCTCTTGAGCTTCTTAATGTTGTGTTTTCTTCTCAGGATTGGACTGAAGAACAACTCGCCTACGGGTTTCAGACTCGCCTGCAAACCTGATCAAACATCAGACAAGAGAAGAAGAAAATGTTTTATTAATTAATTAATAATTAATTATCACAGATCATTTGTGCAGTACAGTGTGCATAATTAACCAACAGGCTGCATGATCATCTGTAATTTGATTTCAAACCCCAAATTCTGGTTCTGTTTTCAGGCCTTTGGGTTCTTTTGACCCTCAGTCAGATTAATTAAACCTTTTAAAAAATCATTTTGGTTCTAGAAAATGACTTGTTTAGCTTTTTTTTCATTTTACAGATGAAGCAGTTTGTTTTCAAACTGTTTTAAGGTTTATTTGATTAATGAAATAAGGATTCATCTCTGTTTAACCACAGCTGCACAATTAAAAGTCATTTTAAAGCTGTCTTACAGCGGTAATAAATATTAGATGCCTCAAAAGTGACACAGTAACAGTTTTTAAAGAAACGCAAAAATAATTTGGCATTTCTTGATTTCTTGCGATGACCTTCAACTAGGTGATAATGAAGCACTTAATTAACATCAGAAGGGTTTATTTCTCAGCTGTGTGAAGTCAGAGTGAAGGTCATCATCGTGAGGGAATACTTGAGTATAGTTATTAATACCAACCTGGGTCGCTTGGTAATCTTGTGATAAAATGTTGTAATTTACATTTTCGGTGGACTCATTTACTCTTCCCATCTCATCTGTCAGCGTGATTTCCTGTTTCCCACAATATCTTTATTTTTCAAGCCGCCTCGCAGCTGAATTGCTTCCTGTCTGATTACCTGCTCCTGTGAGTGCAGAAACTGGTTTCTGTGTTTCGTCTCTCATGGATTTTCTCCCACTACGACACAATGGAGGCTCCAGAAGAAGAGAACTTTGATCCTGAGGTGTTAACCCCAAAGTCTGACGTTTACCTTTACAATATTTTTCCAATGTCCGACTGCTGCTGAGTGTCCGTACGTGACGTCAGATCAGCAACATTTGGCCAAAAGAAACAAAATAAATCAAGAGGAAAAGGGATGCGGGAATGCAAAGCACATCGCCCGCAGCTCCTTCCAGTCTCACAGGACCGAAGGGTTCAACTGTACAACGCTGCTCTTTCTATTTTTGTTTCAGCCTACAAAGCAGAGCAGCCTGAGGTGTCGTTGTGTCGTAAACACTCGCAGAACCAGGTAAGCATCGAGTATCGGCCGTTCACGTCAGCCTCTGCCGGTTCTGCTGCCGAGATTCATTAAAAGAATAAACAATTTGTAACAGAAAGGCACCAGAAACGGTGATTAGGTAAAAGTTTTTACCTAATAATTTCAAACTTTCTCGACAAATGCTGGCCAGACTGACGCTCACGTTTTGTTCTTCATGCAGAATCTGTTCACCTTAAAGGCCTGCAGGCTGGGTTCTGGTGGTTCTGGTGACCCCACCTGACATTTAGTCCAGTGCCACCCTGGGGTTAGTCTGTCCACTTCTACAAGAGAAAAGAATAAAGACTTAAGACTAATCACAAGATGGAAAAAATGAGGCTTCCTCTCCTGCAAGCCTCTGCTTCTCTGTGAAGTAAAGTGATCAATTATAACGTTAGGAATATGCAAATCGATTACATGATAAGAACCTCTAACCTCCACAAGCTGTGAACACAACGCCAACACGCCACTGTTCGCTCTCTTTCAGCTCTGTGTTTGGTCTCCACCTCTTCCTGTTAGTGACATCTAGTGGTGACGTTTCAGATTGCAAGCAGCCGAACGACTACTGCAGTGGCGGACTCAGGATGTCTGAGAGGCAGGGGTGGAAAAAACATAAGAAGGGCACCAGCTGTATGAGGTGGGACATCACACACACACACACACATACACAGCTTTATGGTACATCATCCAAAGTCCAGCACATCCAGATCTCTGCTGCTCACCTGCAGGTCTTGGCTGCTGCACCAACAGGTTTTCTTCACTCACAAAGCCCCTCCAAAAACCAGACCACTTAATGTGGACTTGAGTCGTGCTGTGAGGACTGTGAGTCTACGCTGCTCTGTAGCCCAGACTCCCACTCTGCTGTGGCAACTGGTCAAATAACGTCACTGGGAAATCAGCACAGTGACTCAAGGATGACTAAAAGAACAACACGAGTGCAGATGGACACACATGATGAAAAACAAACCACACGGATGATTCGGAGAAACGCAAACTTCACTGTAAACCTGACAACAAACACTGCTGGGAAAAGTATTCAGTATTCAGATCCCGTGCTGAAGTACTAATACCACACACAAAGGTCGTGTACTGAGTTAAGTATTATCAGCAACATGCCCTGCTTCAGCTTTGTGACCATGCATTTTTATAGAGATTATTTAGCATAAGAAGGAGGGTAACTTTCACTTCAGTGGAAATATTTGAGTAAAGTATAAGTACCTCAAAGACTGAGAATGGTTAAACAATACAGATTTTAGTCTTTGACAAAAAGGTTTCTCCTTTCTGTCATGTTGTCAGGCAATCAGAATGATCACCTCTTAATCTTCCACGGGACACACCTGATGGTTGCAGTTGCCCCAAAGGACGACACTGCAGCCAGCTGAGATCTGATCAACCGGACCAGTTCCAATACTTTCCGTAAACAGGAATCCTTTACACACCAACACATGAAAGCGCATATGATGGCCCACCACTCTGTAGATACAGGATTACTTTCTGACCTCTGACCCCTGACTGTGTTCAGGTTGTTTGTTTGTGAGATCTGTGATCGAGGGTCTGGAGCTGAAGTGAGTCAGCAAACTGCCTGAAAGGTCACTTCTAATGTGTTATTGTGCTTCTCGGCAGCTCTCACTGCTCGCACATCAGCTCCTTTCAAAAGTCAAAACACCTACAGAGAGCAGCGTCGACCTGCAGCTCAGCGCTCACCTTGGGTCCTCCACAGAGAGGGGGCAGCCATGTAAATGACTGGCCAGAAAATTACAGACGTCTCTGCCCTCCTGCGTTAGAGAGCAGCCGCGGACGCCGGCGTGACATTTCGTCTTAACAAAGCATTTCTGATTTCACGGATGTGAAAGGCCACTCCATCAGCTGAGCCGGACAGAGTATTGTTGCCCCGGCCACACAGCACTGGCATGTTTCAAATGTTCTCCGTGGGGTATTTGTGTCTTCTAGTGTTTGGGGATCAGAGGATAACCACGCTTGCATTATTCCTGCAGATTGCAGTCATGAGCGACTCCAGTGCTCGAGTCCGAGTCAGACTTTCAGGGAGAAAATCAGAACCAGACGAGCTCCCGGCTGAAATAATTAAACTTTTCTCTGCTTTCTGTCATGCCGTTGATGTGGATAAAATCAGAATACGAGTCGCTTCATATGACGGGTTTCTTCGTAGGGACTGAAGACGATTTTGTCCCAGACTTGTTGCTCCACCACCACATTCACTGAAACCAGTAAAATATTGCTTTTCCTGCCTGTTATCAGGTTTAATGCTTCTAACTAGTCTAGACAGTCTGGACAGACATAACAATTAGCCTGTTATTATATTACAAATTACATGTGAGCAAACTAATGATATGCAACGAAGCACAATTAGAAAATATTTGTCGGTCATTTGCTTTCAGCTGCCACATTTCTGCGTATATGACGTCAAAGTTGGAAAGTTAAGAAATCTTGTTGAAACTTGAGGCGACGCTCGTGTCAGTTTTCCCATCCAGGAACTAATTTTGTTGATTGTTCTGACAACACATGAATACACACTAATGTACGATCGTGATGAGTGCGATACGACACCTGTGACGTTCAGAGGTGTGACAGGTGAGAAGAAGAGTGGAATAAAATGTTGACACTCAATAATAAACTTTCCTTCACACAGGACAGATTTTGGTTTAATCCTTCAGCTCATAAAAACAAAAGTTAAAGCAGTCAGCTCATCCAATAATACAAAATCACATTTTCTGTCTCCTTCCCACGGCAGCTGTCAAAACCTTTTCTGTATTCTGTCAGTAACCGCAGCAGATTCGTCTCGTCCTCTGGCTCGCATTTTGTTCTTCGTCACGCAGAAATCTGTTCACCTTAAAGGTCTCATGACATTCAGCTTTTGTAACGCAGATGGTTTATTCCCTCCAATATTTTGCAATGAAATGCTGTTTTAATAAAAGCTACAATTTGAAGGTTCTTCTTTGCTCTCATGTCTCCCCATTTCATTTCACTTACAGGAAATCAGATGCAGCCTCTGGTGATAAAAGCAGGATTTCTGCTGGGCTGGACAAGCACTCAGACAGACCTTTGAAATGTCCAGAAGAAGTGTTTGCAGAAGAACTTATCGAGCTTCTTCTTCGTGGAACGTCATCTTCAGGTCTGTCTCGGATAAAAGTCCCCACTTGTCCCTAAGACATCATCCCATAAAGGCCATCCTTTAAACTGCCGGTCATGAATCCCACCTGTTCTCAAATCTTTGGTGCTGAAGTTTATTTTTCATGAATTAACCACATTCACAATACTGTGTCCTTAACACGTGTACAAGTGCAGCAGTTGATGCTGTGCTGCAGTAGTTACCAGGTAACAGGTATCTGTCCTTTATCTTTATCTGCCTGTCATTTTGGGGTCAGCCTGTCTTGGTTGCCTTCTACTACTGAGTGTACAGTTAAAAATGAGGTGCAGACAGTGATAATGCTTGTTACTGCTGCTGCTTTGAACAACATATCGGCAGAGATCTTTCGATCCGGAAACACTGCAGACCAGTGGAGACCTTTCCAGTATGGCTGCGATGTTGACATACAATCGTTCCAGCGACCAATGAAGCATCTTTGTTTCCACATCTGTGGTTCAACGTGTGATCAGGATCCTCCTGAGCACCTCCGTTTGGTGGTAATGTGCGACCAGTCGAACGATCCAGAGCACCCTGGAGAGATTATTTATCTGACTTGGACTGAGAACGAGTCAGGATCCCCAGGAGGAGCAGAAAATTAAAGTTAAGTTAAGTACGACATGCTGACTTTTAGCATGTCAGCAGTGAGTTATGTCAAGTCAAGTACAGCTGAGGTAAAATACGCTGAGATTTTCACCTGCTCAAAGATGAAAAGATGAAGTGAGAGAATCATTAAAGTCAGAGGAACTCAAAAGTTTCATCATGTTGAGATATTTCAGCCTGGAGCTAAATCCAAACGACTCTAGCTAACTTTAAGTAAGTGGGACTGGGTCTCGTTCCCTCTTTATCAAACCTTTGGCTTTGCTCTGACCGACTGGTGACCACATGAGCTCTTTCAGTCTTTTGTCTTTTCTCACATTCATTACTTTTAGCAGAATGTTCTCGCCCAGGCTGAGTGCTGTTCAGTCTTTACATAAAGGCCTGATAATAACCTCACTCTGTGCGTGTGAAGGTTTTCTTCTGGGGTGTGTTTATGTGACGCCCGTAACCTTCTGACTTATTGTGTTCATAAACTACCTTCCTTTGCAGGTTGAAGAAGAAGTTGAAATATTTCTGCAGTGAGTTCTTAGTGTCTCTGAAGCCTCGTTCACACTGTCACAGGTGTGATTGGATCCCAGCTTGGTAGAACATACATAAATTATGCATATCGTTGCTAAACTGGAAAAATGTGATGTTTTGGTGATCTAAGCTAACGAGAATCTTGAGTGTTTGCCCTGCTAAAGTGTTGTTTTTTACACTTCCACTGACTTTTCTTTATCTTTTTTCTGCTTAAGCCTCAACTCACCGAGAGCATCCATTTAGCACATCAAATAACGCTCCCACATAAAAGTTACTCGATCAAGGCATGTTCTTGGGCAGAAGCTCCCTGCAATATCATGACATTTACTGTCCAGAATCTCGGCTCTGCTCCTGAGTGGAGCCCGACAGATAAGCCTGCAGAGACGCCTCGGCTGAGCGGCTCTTTATGCCCAGCTGAGAGCTGTGAAGAACTGGGCTGCTGCCATTGTGGAGCCACGCTGAATCACCCAGGAGTTATCTCAACCTCAAACAGCTGAGGAAATTGCTCTCTGAAGCTGTAAGAAGAATGTTCGATTTCAAGAGCGATGGTCAGAAAAAGCCAATATGCAATAGATTTTTTCTCCCCCTCCTCCAAATGGAGTTTCGGGGTGGATGTGCGAGGCTGAAGCAATGAGACACATTCAGGGGTATTTGAGGACTCATCTGACTCATAATGTTCTGTCGCCAACTTGCAGTAAATGTTTTTCTCATGTGAGTAAACAGAATATTACAGCCAGGTTCACACAGTAAGCTCCAATCAGATGTCCAATCAGATGTTGACATCCCAGGTGGAGTCGTGTGTGAGCTTTACTTCCGGTGGTTTAAACTGACTGTAGATCAGCCTGCCTTAGACCACGTGTGTAATGCTTTTACAGCCATTTACAGGATCAGGACATAATCAGATTCTGGAAAGTGGAAAAACTGATGGAGGATGAGCGTTTTTGTTTAATCTGGTAAAATTAAAACCATCAACAATCATCAGTCAGTCCAGTGCTGCTGTACAAATGTCCAGTGTATTGATTTGCAGCGTTGCTCTCCTGACACGGGATATATTAAAGGAAATATTAAAGGACTAGATGCTTCGTCCACTTCTGAGCTCTCATCGTTTTGTTTGGATTCCTGCCACTAATCGTGTCAGGACTCCCGTGTTGGTAAAGCCTCAATTAGTCTGGAGGATATTTATCTTATTTTAGTGTAATTTAAACTGTCACTGTAACGTGATGCTAACAGATTCAGTCGGCAGTCAGTTACAAACCATGTAAGCAGTATAACCTGACAGGATGTTTAACAACAAGACTATCAGCTGTCCAGTCATGTCATCATCAACAGCATGAATAATAAATGAGTAAAGAATCTAGTTAAGTTTAAATGGAGCTGCTTTCTCAGCGACATTCCTTTGGAAATCTCCATTTTCTTTTCTTAAACAAGCACCAGTTCCCTCCAGAAAATTACTAAAAAACAAATAAAACATGCATCACCCTGCTGTCCCATTATGCAAAATAGTGCATAGTATTTTTGGTATGCGGTTTGGTGCAGACAGAGAATATGTTTAAATATGGGTGAACTACAGTTCAGACTGCAGTGTGGACTACAGTGAAGAATCAGTCTCACTTTATCTTACCTGCATGGACCAGTGAAGGTCAAACCAACAGCACAGACGCCGTCGTGGTCTGTGGGGGATCAGGACAAGAACAAGCTGTGGGACGTGACCTTTTGTTTTCACTCCGTGAGCTCAGCGATGGCCTGTTCAAAGGACAAGTCAAGACCAGTTTGTGATATTCATCTTAAACATGATCGTGATTTCCCCAGCTGGCTTCAGCCCACAGCTGGCTTGGTGCTGTCGAATATGAAATCAGCTTCTACAGAGCCGGAAGGACAGCAGGGCAAAGAAAATGACAACTTTTGGGAAGTTTACATTCTCTGATTCACTGTCCTACCCAGACATCATTGTGCTAAAGAGGCAGGGTAACACTGAGTGCACATCGGCTGTCTGGAAAAGCACATAACCCGATCAATAACCAGGACGCCCTGGATGAGATAAGAGCAGACAGCAGGTCAATAGCTCGACAGAGTGTGAAGTTACTCATCAGTCCAAAATCCAAAAAGTCTTGTGGAGACACGTTTGATTTTTGGAGGAAATTAAACCACATCAAACTGTGGCTTCAGTTATTAGATCCTCAGTGGGGCTTCAGTCTGCGAATCTAAAAAAGATTTCAGTCAAACTTTACTTAAAAGCTCTCCATCATTCCTCCCTGTTGACATTATCAGAAGGCCCAAAGTGGATCAAAATCGATGCAGCAGAAACAGAGATATCGACTTTTTTATACCACACATTCTTCTTCTCTGTCAAAATGTGACTCCTACGTTACCCACAATGCAACTTGACTGCTGACACTTCGGTCAGAGATTCAGGTGCATGATGCTAGCTGTGGCTAATGAGGAGCAGCTGCAGAGGTCCGGTCAGCTTAACGCCACACCAACGGATTTGTTTCAGTTTCAAACTTGTGGACGTCGCTTGAGGACATTTATCAGACGTCACACACCCTGGAGACACACACACACATCAGCAAGCAGGTTTTCACCTGCTCAGGTCTGTCTGCTGATGGTGCTGCAGTCTTTTAGCATCTGGTAGTTAAACTTGAGTTCCTCTTTGGTTTCAGGCTGGACTTTAAGTGTGTAAGAAAAAATAAAAGTCCTGATGGCTTTAAGAGCACTTCAGCAACTTGTGAATAAATAATGGATACAGGAGAGAAATACTTCTGCTTATTGGTGGATAAAGTGTAAAGAATTACACCTTTAAACAACATTAAAACGTTCAGCTACAACTGTGAATAAAAGCAAACTAATCTATCCCCTGAATAAACAGTTATTGAACCAGAATGAGCCCTTTGTAGAAGTTTGATGTTGTTTGTTAATGCAGCTCAGACTCACCGACTCGATCGAGCCTTTACAGTCTGGCTCCAAACCGTCCCATCTATACTGTGCTTTAAAGCAGCCGAGTGAGGAATCACACACCGAAGCTTCTGACAATCTGCTTTCAAATCCAAAATATGCTTGCAGAAATAAAATATCAGTATAAATAAAAAGTGCAAACATTAGGCTCTTTAGTCATGTTAGACAAGAGAGAAAATGTCAGGTGAAGTAGGAAGCATATGGAGGAGGCCAGAGGATCCTGTGTGAAGCTGAAAGTCAGCAACGCAGAAAATACATTTAACTTTCAACACATACGTAAACCCAAACCAAAGCTCTAAACCTAACTAAAGTGTGACTGTAGGTCACATGACAAAACGCTGTTGTTGTTGATCTCATTCTCCACCCAATGAGATCACATCCTGCCCCCAAAATGATGTTGTCCTCATTCAATGATCCTCTAACATCTTCATGATTAATAAAAATAATCTAAGGAAAAGTTCTTGTTGGTCTTCTCTCTCGGGGCGAGATGAGGGAATGGAATCAGACTTATGAGCTGGAGTTAGCTTAGCTTAGCATCAAGCAGCTAGCATGGCTCAGAGTGAAAACCCCAACCCTCAGCTAGCATATAAACATTTCAATAGTTTGTAACACTAGACTGGAGTTGTGATTTAAGTATTGATGAATGTATTGACAAACAGCTGAACTCCTGCTGTTGGCGGCTGAACAGATGGCCATGAACAGGCCATGAACAGACGGCGATGGGTAAAACAGTATGACACAGCTGTAACAACACGGGAGAAATAGTTGAAAAATACTCATTAAAAATTAAATATGTCCTCAAATTGGCTCAGAGCTTCGTCATATTGTTATGAACTGCTTGTATAGCAACGCTGCCAACATCTCTGAAACTCACTGTGTGACTCCTTTAGAGACAATTACTTCCTGGACTCACGTCACCACAGGAAACACAAACATGAGTAATCTGACATTTCTCTGATTAGTATCATCTAAACAGCACAATTTCAGGCTTTCACCCTAATTTCTCATTCACTTTGTCTGTCCAGATCTTCCCCAGCTGGTCTCAAATTTGATCTGGCAGCCTCTCAGTCAGTCCCAGGCTCTGTGCTCTCAGAGCTCCAGGCTGTCGCTGACAAAAACTTCAGCTTTGCCTGCCAGGAGGACTGACATGTTTTGCTGAGATGAGGGTATCATTACACCCACTCGCCCAGTCGCCGCCCCGCCAAGCCAGCGGTCCGTCTCGCACATCGCCTCCTCTCACTCATCAGCATAACGCTCCTCTTCTCCTCCTCTTCTCCCGGTCTCGCTGCCACGAAGCAATACAGCAGAGACTGTTATGCAAACAGGTTTGGTGCTTGTTTGCCTCTGAATCATCTACGGCTGAAGGCCTGATAGTCCCTATTTTCCAAAATAAACATGACATTACATAGTGCTGCTGTTCCTCCAAAAGGACAAAAATAACAGAAAAGTTTGGAGTTTTATTCAGCAGAGTTTAAAGTGCAGTCTGAAATCATTTTGCAAGTTTGTTTTACATTCTCACAGTAACAAAAGCCAAATTGCATGTTGATATTAGGATGAAAGTAAAGTGTGCGCAATTAAAGTCAACTTTAAGGGGTTAAAGACTGCAGAATTTAACCTTCAGAAAACTAAAGCATCTCCCCAAATGTGCCTCGGGGTCCCGCGCTTACATCAGTGATGAAGATTTTTTAGATAGATAGATAAATAGATAGATACTTTATTGATCCCAAGGGAAATTCAAGAAGACTCCCTTTCTTTTAAAGACTCCCTTTGTTTAACTGGAGTCTTCCTAAATGGCAGTTCAGTGATTTAATAATATCAGCTGAAGCCTACAAGCTTACAGAGTATGTGAGGCAGGCGAGACCAGAAAACCAGAAGGCAGTGCAGCAAACAACATAAAGATTTCAACATGACAGTCAGGACGGACACGAGGGAAAGCCGCTTGACCCACGAGGGACACTGACAGGAAGTGCGAAACAACAGAGTAAAACAGAAAACAACTCCAGTAAAACCCCATGAAACCACAAACACAACAGGATCTGATCGTTACAATGCAGAGAGGCCACAGACACGTGACAGCATGACAGCAGAGGAGCAGAATGGTTTCTAAAACCTAAAAATCTGAATCCACATGGAGGGATTGTGTCAATTATCAGCTCGTTAAGGCATCTTAAAGTTTGTCTGCTAGTGATCGGTTTGGCTCTTTGTTTAACACTCATCATTTGTGAGGCGATGGACACCACACTATATGAAATATGAAACTAGAAGCAGATGCTTGTGTTTCCTTCAGACTTCCTGTATTCTTCCTGTGAGGCTGCATTAAGCCTTTAAAAGTTGCATGTAAAGCTAGACTCCCAAATCCCAACAGCTCATTGGCTAATGCAGATCTCTGTCTAGTGACGAGTATAAAATGTGTAAGAAAAGAATTGAGGCACAGTGTGTTGTGTCCAGTGAAATAAATGGTCCTTCATCACAGCTGTTCTCCTCTGACCCACAGTCCTGCGTTCTGATTGGTCACCTCTGCATGTTGGTCCAGGTATGTACACTGTGAAGGATTTATCTCACTAATGCACTTATCATGTTGTGTCAGTGCTGTCCAGGCCTCAGAGACAAAACTCATCTAATATGTATGCACAGTATTTCTTACTGTCTCTTTTAGTCCCTCTGAAGGTTTTAGATCTCATTCCTGACACAAATGTTTGAGAAGTTTATCTAAATATTTCATCTCTATGGAACAGTGAAAACAGGTAGTGAATGTTCCTTTTTGTCAGTGCTTTAATGTGGAGATTTTTTTTTCTGATTTCCTGTAACGTGATTTGATTTGGCGTCTCTGAAGACACAGAGTCAAAGCGTTGACTTAACTCTTGCCTCCACCCTGAGCCTCACAGGGAGCTCAGACTTCCTGCCTCATCCACATTCTGAATTATCATTTTAATCATTGCTGCGCTCGCTTCTCTAATGCTTCTGCTGTCATCTTAAGTAATGACCTCCAATGAGAGGTACTATTAAAGCCATTTATTATGCTGCTGCTGCTGCTGCTGCTTTCTTCAGCAGACAATTTACCTCTCTTTGCACCTGTGACACCTGTAAAACTGTAGGATAAATATTCACAACTGCAGACGGAGGAGCAGCAGCGTGGGGACGTCGTGATCCTACAAAGACTCCCCTTGTCGGACGTTTAGGCTGTCAGCATTTTTCAGGCTCTTCTGGACTGAGGCTGTTTCCCCTGTTGACATCCAGGCTAACAAGGCCAAAGCCAAACAGGCTGGCAATCGCTGGCTTAACCTACAACCACGTGTTGTATTTTATAGGCTGATCATACTGCATGTGTTTATGGAAAATATTATCCTGAAAAGTAAGGGCTGGTGTGAGTGTGGAAACAGGTTCACAGATTTATTGATACCAATACCAATATCAATAGCAGAACGAGAGTCCAAACAGATCCAGAAGGGCAGGCAGAAAATTTCAAAAAGATCAGGCAAAGGGTTACCTGTCAGGTTTCAACCAAGCAATTAGGATGAAAGGCAGAAATCAAGTGCTGCAGGTGAGGAGGTGGGCTCTGTGTGGGCCAATCAAGTTCTTCCACACCAAACTCATCAAAATTGTACACAAGTACAATAGTGGAATAATAATTTGCATTTTACTGCTGAAAATGTGAATCGAGCACTTTGTTGGCACGTTTCTCCACTGCCACCCTGATATTTTCCCTTCAGTGAATGATTTGACTGCTGCCTCCACTTCCTGCTGACACGTTTGAATCTTTCAGCCATGCAGAACTGATTTCACACTCGCAGCAGCTCATCAGGATTCTTCTGTAAATATCACTGATGTTCAGCACGCTGCGGAGGGCAGATACTGTACGCTCGCAGTCAGTTATTCATCACGATGTGTGTGTTTTTCACCACGAGTTCATCGCATAACAAAACTCACGCAAAGCTCAACCAGGAGGGCATATGTTAGTGGTGATGAGGGAACGCTGAGGCAGGTTTGGAGGAGCTGGAGTGTTTTTTGACCACACACACACACACAGCCTCCCACTCAGGAGCACACACTCCTCTCCATCCATCCACACCGTCTGTGTGTCAGCTCGTTTTACTGTCGTTATTGTTGCTGTTGTTTCTTGTGCTGCGACGTCGTGCTGAATAGATTGTGTTCAGATGTTTTGTGTGTTTTTGTTTGTTTGGGAGTGGGATGTTTCTCTGAGCGTTACCTCGCCTACACATATCATCACATGTTTCTTTCTCCTCTTCTTCCTGCAGTTCTGTCATTTAGCTTTTATCCATCTATTGACCACAGTGGAACAGGGACTCGGATCATTGACTCAGGTTTATACTTCTAATGCAATACATCTCAGAGAGACATGTTGCACTTTTTACTCTTTACGTTTATCCCACAGCTTTAGTTACTTTACAAAATAATACTGTTGCAATTAAAATATATGAAGAACTTAAATTAGAAAAGAAAAATGGAAAATACAAGGAAATTATAAAATAAGTAGCAGATGAATCCAAAATGAAAATAATCATTAACTACAGTCCAGCTCCAACAGCTCCAACAGTAAAATCCTGCTTTTACAAATGCAGGATTCAGACGGGTGTGTGGGCGGGAACTCGGAGCTGTGGCTCCACCTCCTGATCACTGCTGCACAGACTCTGGCTCCAAATGACATCACCAGAACAAGATGGCAGCACTCGTATCAGGGATATTTTGGTTTCACGTTTGCACAGTGGGAGGAAGTAGAGACACGTCGAATCTCTAGGATGTCTGTCAGTTCTCTAAATAAATGCATGAGGCGCCATCGATGTAATTTACTTTTATATTTTAAAAATGTATTCACTTGATAATATGACTGTACTTTTACATGAGCAGGATTTAACTGTTTTTTACATTTGAAATTTTACATGTAGTTTCATATTGGGTTGTTGGTACTTTTGATTGATAGATTGCAGTACTTCTTCCACAGCTGCTGCTCTCTTCTGTCTCATGTGTAAATCACATTCATGTTCGACTATTAAGCCAAGACAGGACAGGAGGAGGAGGAATATTTCCCCATTCAGTTTTATCCAGTGTCGTCTCTGTGTCTTCTTCAAGGCCAAAACTCCTGAGAGCAAAAAATGAGACGTGTGATTCCATTGAGAGCTCAAGAAATCTGTCGCCGCTCTGCAGACAATGAGCAGTGAAAACGCAAATCAGAAGCCTGTTTTTAAGCATCACAGGACATTTTCTGGTTCAGAACTCATACAAGCCTTCAGTTTGTGCTTGGAATCAGTTTCTTTTTGTTTCATTCACGGCAGCCCAACAAATCAGACGTTACAATATCACAAATTTGACTTGGAGAGTTTGTTTTCCTCTTCAGCAGGACAAATCTTCCCAAACATCTCACAGTCAGCCTCCATTTGCTATAAAATCATTTTAAATGCTGCTTCTAGTTTAAAAAATAAATCTGCCGATTATTTGAGGAACAGGTACGCTGGTGTGACGTCGTCTCTCATCTATATTCCAGTCAATGTTTTTATTTGGCTTCTGCAGCATGACAGATTTCCAGCAGAGCCTGTGTTGCCATGGTTTAGCCGAGCATCAAACCATGGAAACAGTAATCAGGGGGCCACAGCGGTCTGATCGATTTCAAAGGGAGCCAACAATATTAATTTCTGACAAAAGGAAAGAATGACGTTGGCACAGGGTTTTGCTGTTAGTCTCTCAGAAGAGCTTTTTCTAATGGAATGGAGATTTGATGGATGTTTCTTCAAGCCCAGTCTCACCATGCTGACAGAAAATTAAGATACGCACCATTTTTTAGAAAGTGACATGTTTGCACAGTGCAGCGGCACAGGAATGAGAACGCACTGTGAGAATAATATTCCAAATGTGTTCTTCGGATATTAATGATTTGTTAATATTATCAGCCAATTGTGAAGAAACAACAGTGCTGATGTTAAGTCTAAGACTTCTCTGTGCTGTGTAGCAGAGATATCTACTGAGGTTAGCATGCGAGCCAGCTAGCCTGGCCCATGCTAACTGTAATACCACTTCTTACCTCTAGAGGCAATAGTGAGCCACCGTAGCATTCAGTCTGCCTCTTTCCAACAACACCTTTGTGGTTTTCTTGATGGTTCTGGCTCTTGATATTCCATAGCAGACCCTGCTGTAACCCCACACAGGTTTCCCAACCTGTGCAGGTCCAGTCTGGCTCTTTTTGTTGTCTGCTCACCCTGCTCTAGTTCTGGAGCTCATTCCATTGCCGGTCCCCACCAGCAGCCCAGCAAGGATGTCCCCTGCCAGGGTCAAAAGTCTTCCTCCTCCTCTCGAGGTCCAAAGCCCCTGTGCTTGTGGTGTAAACATCAACGTCTCCCAGTGCAGGTAGGTTCTGCACAGTTAACTCATTTGCTCAGCTAATAGTAGCTGTTAGCAGTTGCTGGTGATATGCTTCCCTCTATTTGCTTGAATTCGATACATGGCCAATTCTTATATATTGCAACATTTAAAGCACAGGTCTGCTGATATTAACTACTATGTATGTCTTATTGTCAACGCTTGCCATAAAGAGATAAAACAGTGAATGTATTGACCAACAAAACTAACAAGTACTGTGTGTACCACACTACCTGTGTGATTTATCTTGTTCCTGTGTGACACAGAGCCCCATTAAAAAACAATATCAATGAGCCACACTGTTGCTTCTTTATCATCATAAACAAACACACTGTAAATTATTTAGATTTGGTCCCACACACACAAAAGTCCAAACCAAATGTGGATTAATACAGAGCTGAAAATAGTCCCCAACAAATACAATACTTCCTGCTGTCTGTCTGACATTACATATTTGTGAGGTGTTTTTAGATTTACATCTTCAGCAGGAACCGATGGGCTTGGAGCTAAGACACCAAAACAGGAAGTCAGACAGTGCTGACACAAAGACAAACACATTACTGATAGTTGTGGTCTTATCCGGGGTTTTGTTGATAGGAACAAAAACGCTACCTTTATACCTTAACAAATGTAAAAGTTTACAATATTTTAATTTGGATGAAAAATGCACAGTAAGAGACAATCACAGGGTGCACGTGTCCTTAAAGAGATGAGAAAACAGCAAAAAGAGACAAAATGTTGTGCCACACCAAGTCAAAGATGAAAGGCCGATCTGAATGAACATGATACTAGAATTATGTTTTAAAACCCCAGAACCAGAAAACAGCTGAGTGTCCCTGATACTCAGTCCTGACATGCTTTCACTGGAATTTCTTCTCTCGAATCTATGCTGCATTTGATTTGTACTCATAAGTGGTTTTCCGACTTCCGAAGCCGGAAGTGACAATTAGAACGCCCTCGAAGTCGGAATTCCAACTCGCCAACTCGGTCGTCTGCAGGGGACACCGAGCTCGCAACCCAAGATGGCTGCCCTGAGCATCGACTGCAAATAAGAGCAGTGTGTGTGTGTGTGTGTGTGCTGTGTGTTTTTAGGGCTTTTGGCCTTTTGTGTTCAATTTAGTAAGCCGACATAATACTGTCCTGCTGCTACCTATAGGGATCCAGCTGTGGTCTTGTTAGGTATGTAATACGTGATGTGTTGATTATCAACTGGTGCTGCTTGTAACCTGTTGATGTTGCTATAACAACAACGGCTGAATAGCTTTACAAACGAGCTGTCTTGTGTTGTTGCAAATAGAACGCATCCAACTCGCTTTTTAATGGACGTGGTGTCAGTCCGAGTCTGGTGTTAGGACTTATGAGTACAAATCAAATGCAGAGCTAGTTCCACGGGAACTTCTGACTTTTTCTGGAAGGACACATTTTTGCTGAGATGTGCACACTAATATCCTACATTAATAAATTATTAATATAATACTATTAACAACAGTCAGATATGCAGGAGTAAAATGCAAAAAGAAAGCAGGCATGCATTTGATAAGGGATTCATAACTGACATTTTGATTAAAGATATTTGTTTTTTCCCTGATGGTTAATTAAGTTACAAACCGTTAATGCTGTCAGACGGCACATCAATCAGCTGACATCTGTGAAATGTTTTATCATCACCAAGCAGACCAAATACCACAGCAGATCCTAACAGTGATAAAAGAAATGTCAACGCTCTCTTTTTCATAAATCTTTGAGTACTGGGCAAACTATGAAAACTTCATGATGCCATACACCATTTTATTGATATTTTGTCAGTTTTCACAACAGCAGCAGTGCTTTTTGTGCTCCAAGTGGGTTGGATTTCATCCTCCAGAGCAGAGCAGTTACAGTGCATCGCTTATGTGTGCCAAAGCGTTGTACAGCAGAAGCTAACCTGGATGAAATACAACTTCCATTGGATTGACAGAGCCACCAGATGAGTTTCACACTGAGCTGATCAATACTGTACACAAAGAGGCTATTCACCACAGAGCTGCGACAAAGCAGGATGGCTACAGTAAGCCCACACTGTAATTTGGCTCACACATCCGACATAGCTGCAGAAAAAGTATCTCTGGTACATGAGAAAGTGGGAGCCAGTGCAGCCACAATTCTCTGGCAGCCATCTTTGATGTGATTCAGCAGGACTTTCTGTCATGTATAATTCACTTGTTTTTCCTTTTTTTCTTTTTACAGAGACAATCTGCTTCTACCAGTGCAACAAACTCCTCGCAGCTGTTCTGCGACAGCTTTCTGGATTCTTCAGGGTCATTTAGTAAGTTTTCCTCCTTTCATTTGCGAACAAATGCATGTCCTCATGTGCTTACAGTTCAGGCGAACCCCAATAAAGAAATATTTTAGCTTTCCTGCTGAGAGTTAGATGAACAAATTGATACAATTCTCATGTCTGTGAGACCATGAGACCTTCCCTGACTTTCTGAGTTTTCTATAACAACCTGTGGCCTGATGTCTATGTAAGAGACACAAAACATCACAAAATATCTAATATATAAATCATGTACCTTACCTTTCTTCGCCTCTCCCACAGCACCAACAGCATGCAATAGTAGCTAATATTAGCTTAGAAACGGTCAACAAAAGACCAGCACCCAGAACAACACAGAGTCCAGCCTCAAAGCTAACAGTACTGCAAAGAATGTCAATGTCAACATGTTGTAGTATTGTGGTTTAAGCTGGCTAATGTTAGCTCGCATTAGCTTGCTGAACAGCTAGCTAGCTATCATCCAAAACTACTGTCTTGATAGAATTACTGCAGACTCATTACAGCTGATGTGGCTGGTAGACTGGCTGTATTGCTTTATCAGCTAGCGCTAGTGCTGTGTTCCATTTAACTCAGAACATCACACCTAAAATGACAGCATTCCAGTACAACAAGTTGAAAAAACAACAAAAACTGATCTAGCTAGCAATACCAGCTAATAACAAGACATTGTGCAGTATTTTACAGACACCTTAGCAGCATGTCCACAAATAGAAGCTGAACAATATGTGTCTGATTTATTGAGATACAACTAAGACGTAAGTGCTAATAAAGTTTATTCTACAGCTTTCACTGCTGTGATGTGTGGAGCGGCCATGTTGGATTTTGATTTTGAAATTCTGACTAAATTCACCATTGGTTACAGCTAGATGGCTAACCTTAGCTTAGTTGCTTGTTAAGGTTATTACTAGCAGGATATTATCTGAGTGTGACTGCCTACTATGACAGAGTGGATATGTTTAGCTGACTAGCTTGCCAAATGACTTCATCTGCAGTGAACCGTGGTTCTAAGATGTGTATTAAGACAAATGTTGTTGATTTTAGCCAACAATAAATGATGTAAAAGTGTAAACCTTTCCTGAATTTCCCTCTTGATCAGTAAAGCATCTATCTATCTATATATCTATCTATCTATCTATCTATCTATCTATCTATCTATCTATCTATCTATCTATCCATCTAAAGCAAAGGTGTATAATTAGCATTAGCTGATGAAGTAATTTGCAAACAGCAAGCTAGTTATTGTGGTCCAAATAAATGGAATGGTGTCATTAAAAACAAAGATTTTCTGAAAGTTACACATAGAGCCTTTAAATATGAAGTGAGCCAGCAGACCAATGAGGGGAAACAGCTAACCCATCTCTGTCCAAGGTCTAAAATACTCCTGCCAACATCTCCAAAGCTCACTAATTAACCTGTTTCACGTTTGTTTCACACTCGGACATGGGAGTAGTATCAACTGTTGCATTGAACTCTCATCAGGAAAGCAAATAAGTCCCTAAAACTGTTCCCTAAAATAAACAAGACAGAGTTCCTATGCATTTTTAGATCACATTATGAGACTTGCTAAATTATTGCACAAAATGTAGAGGGCTGTAGCCAGCAGTTTGGAAATACTCAGGGCAATGTCCCCAATTTCTTAGCATTTTTATCCCCACACAATGGCCTAAAGGCCTCCTCCACAACGCCAAGATTTTGATTCCAGTAGAGAAATAGGCTGCTAATGAAAATGATTCCAGTTTAGTTGATTTTTGGCCCAAATGACAGTATAGAGTAGAGCAGTGTAGAGCAATGTTTTCATCACTGGCGTTTTGTCGTCATTAATATTATAATTATTATTTGCATCATTTGCTGAAACCCTGCAAACAAACAGATTGGATTTTTCTTCTTTTTCTTTCAAAAATGTTCTTCTCAAGGATCAGCAGCAGCTGCAGCTTGACATTTAACATGTGATGATTTGGTGGGAGGAAAAGTGTGATTTTGATCAGAATACCATGACATTTTCAAGCGTTTTAAAGAAATCATCCTCCACAACCTTCCTCAGTGTAGGATTCAAATTCAAAGTGGTGACTGTATGAACATTCCTGTTCATTATCAGCCGTGGTCAGCTAGATTTGGATTTGTGTTTGGTTCCCCTGACATGAAATGGAACATCAAAGCTAATATTAACAATTAAGAATGCATCTTCAACAAGAGGTCTGGTAGATATAATCAGCTCTTCTTTCCCTCAGAGTAGGTCATGTTGCACTATTTTACAGTGTGATAGCCATTCAACTGAGCACAATCCAGACTCTTCAGGAAATTAAAGTAAAAACCACACTGGTGCATACAGATTCGTACATTTACACTCATTTTTGGAGCTTTGTTTAAAGTGAATATCAGTCACAGCAAGAAAAAAAAGAAAATACACACACTGGCCACGGCAATGAACTAGATCTGTCTTTTCCTCAAACTGTAATCATACTTTTATCTCCGCCTGGGCCAGGCACATCTTAGGAACTAAACGAAACGTTTTGTAGGCACCAGTTATTTCCCCTTATTGAGTCAGGAAAATGAAACAACACAAATTGTATTTTTTGCCCTTGGGGCTCATGATAGCTTAGTCCTAAGCTGTTTGTGCTTACCAGTCAACTGATATTGACTGTCAAACTTGTATGGCAAAGTGAGTCTGTAGGCTGCAGTCCAGTGCAGCACGTACAGGTGGGGGCCCCTGCATCTGGGGCTATGGGCTTTCTCCAAGTCACTACAAGAACACCTTCAGCCGCAACACCAGTCACACAGTTTCCACACTGACACATCCCCTTCCTCTCTGCACTACCAGTGGCCGTCTGTCTTTAAATTCCAGCGGTTGAGAAATGACAGCCATTCATTACGCAGTGCCATCAGAGAGCAGAATGCAGGCTGGATGCAGGCAGGTCAGCACATTTTCACAGTCAACCTGCCGCCACCTCATCATAAACAATCTGGATGGTGGTGGTGTTACCCTCAGGGAAAAGCTGGGGAGTGAAAGATTTGCGGGTGAGTGTGGATTTGATTCGATTCTGGCATATACAGATGATTGGGGATGGGTTTGCAGGGGGAGGAGGGGGTTATTATGGCTGGTAATCACCGTTCATGCCCTGCAGCATTTGAAACGAATTAGTTTGTGGAAAGCCTGTTTGAAGTCCTCGTTGGACATGGTGTAAATGATGGGGTTGATTAAAGAGTTGAGGTAACCCAGCCAGGTGAATATGTCAAATAGCTCCGGGTGGAAGCAGGACTCGCAGACAGGCACTAGAAGAGTGTAAATGAAAAACGGGAGCCAGCATATGATGTAGGCTCCCAGGATTATCCCCAAAGTTTTGGTCGCCTTCCTTTCCCGGGCGGCGGAGATCCGCTTCTTCTCCAGCAGCGCGTCGGACACAGTGACTTTGACTTGACTCACGTTGGCGGACGAGGTAGTGTCACAGGAGGAGGTGTCGTTCGTCCCGTAGTTCAGGGAGGTCGTGGACGCCACCGAGCCCGGGGAGTTGGTGATCAGGTGCGCCGAGGTGAGTCTCTTCCCCGGCTTGTTGTGAGACTGCTTCAAGATGCGCTTTCGGGCTTCCACGTAAATCCTCCCGTACAGGGCAATGAGCAGCAGGGTGGGGATGTAGAACGCCCCGAAGGTGGAGTAGATGGTGTAGAAAATGTGGTCGGTGTTCACATTGCAGCTCGTCACCTCCTCTGCTTTCACCTGGCGCCAGAAGAAGGGCGGCAGGGAGATGGAGATGGCGATCACCCAGGCGGTGGCGATCATGCCTGCTGCGCGCCCCGGCGTGCGCTTCTTGGAATACTCCACCGCGTCAGTGATGGCCCAGTAGCGGTCCAGCGCAATTACGCACAGGTGGAGGATGGACGCGGTGCAACACGTTATATCCGAGGACAGCCAGATGTCACACACCACCTGCCCCAATGTCCACGTTTGGCTGACCGTGTAGAGCGCGCTGATGGGCATCACCAAAATCGACACCAGGAGGTCCGTGACGGCCAGCGAGGCGATCAGAAAGTTCGCCGGGGTGTGTAGTTTTCGGGACTGGTAAATGGTGGCGATGACGAACGCGTTTGAAAGCGTCGTGGCGAAAGTTATGAGGGCTAAGGTCACGGCAAGACCCGCCTGGAAAGCCAAGTTACTGCCTTTCGCCTCCGCCTTCGACGTGAAATTGGCATGGGTGTAGTTGGTGGAGATGTTCAACAGCTCTCCGTAGATGACAGGCGTCGGTTTGAGCTGACTGGCATTCTCCATCCCTCCACCTTCCCTGGTCAGATCCCCCTGTCATTGAGCTCAAAGGAAAGCCTGGAGATCACCCTGAAAGCACTCCAATATTCATCCACCGCTCGCGCTTCTCGTCTGTGGTAAACCCAAAAGGAGAGCGGCTCCATCTCCAGCAGCAGCAGCTATCCAACGATCAGACGACAGGTGTAGGCTGGGAGACGCATTTCTGCCTCCTCCTCTTCATCTTCATCACTTCACCCGCAGCATTTTATTACATCTACTTAAATATCCAAGAAATACAAATAAAGGAACACACGAAGCGCCCTCTCCATCATCCCCGGGGTCGTTTTCCAAATAAAATCAGCTTCCAGTGCACAAATGAAAACACACTTTGTCGTCTTTCTGCTGCTTTTTAATCCGCTCAGAGTCTCCACACAAGTTCAGAGCTGCTCAAGTCTGACTCCTGCTTTTATACTGCAGGCGGCGTCTCTCTCTCTCTCCCTCCCCCCGTCTCTCTGACTGTCTGTCTGTGACTGTCTCTCTCCCTCCCCCCGTCTCTCTGACTGTCTGTCTGTGACTGTCTCTCTCCCTCCCCCCGTCTCTCTGACTGTCTGTCTGTGACTGTCTCTCTCCCTCCCCCCGTCTCTCTGACTGTCTGTCTGTGACTGTCTCTCTCCCTCCCCCCGTCTCTCTGACTGTCTCTCTGACTGTCTGTCTGTGACTGTCTCTCTCCCTCCCCCCGTCTCTCTGACTGTCTGTCTGTGACTGTCTCTCTCCCTCTCACTGTCTCTCTGACTGTCTGTCTGTCTCTCTCCCTCTCTTCGTCTATCTGACTGTCTGTCTGTGACTGTCTCTCTCCCTCCCTACGTCTCTCTGACTGTCTGTCTCTCTGTCTGTCTCTCTCCATCCCTCCGTCTCTCTGACTGTCTGTCTCTGACTGTCTCTCTGACTGCCTGTCTCTGATTGCCTGTCTGACTGTCTCTGTCTGTCTCTCTGTCTCTGACTGTCTGTCTGTATTCACTTCAGTTGGCTTTACTGGCATGGCGTTTTGAAACATTTTTATCAGAGTCACATACAAACAGAAGAACACAAAAAAGCTACATAATAAAATTAAATAAAGAAGGAACAAGAACAACTGCCACCTTTTTTCCATTTGCTGGAAGTTATGAAATAAATGAAGTAGAGTAAAAATTACAATATTTATTTATTTCAGCCTCTAAAATGTGGTGGACTGGAAGTATAAAGTATTAAAAATAAATAAATAAGTACTCAAGTAAAGTGGAAATTCTACTTAATGACAGTACATGAGTAAATGTACTCAGTTACATGCCAACGCTGCCATCTGCTCTCTTAAAATCTATCTTTCAAAATAAAATTTTCTGCAGGTTAATTATCTATTTATCATCTGAAATTTGTGAAAAACACCAGTTTCAATTTCCCAAAGCTCAAAGTGAGCTGATGTTTAAAAGGTACTGAGTGTATTAGCAGAAGATAACAGAAACCAGCAGCTCTGCTTCAGAAACAACAGAAATGTTACCAGAATTGTTTTTCATTTTTTTGTTTTTCTGTCCAGTGATTAGAACATAATATTAATAACATATATGCAGCGCTTATCAGAATGATCAGTTACAAGGTGAAGAAGATGTACGCAGAACAGGAAATATCAAGTGAGGATCGGAAATTTATGTCAAATAGTGAAGACAAAGTGAGCAAAAGGAAAAATCATGTAAGACATATAAAAACACATAAATTGAATTATAACTTATTGACAGCCAGTGGTGGATGAAGTACTCCTTTACTTCAGTTAATGTAATGTAGTAAATGTACTGCAGTAGAAGTAAAACAGAGCATATATGGGATGAAAGTATGTGAACGTCTCCTCCCTTCCCCGCCATCAGACTCCATCTCTTCTCAGTCTGTGTGAGGGGCTGCAGAGGAGACCTGCTGGGTCATAGTGCCCCAGGACTTCCTGTACAGTGTGATGAGTGAAGGCTGGTGAGGGTTGGCACCTCGTCAGCTCCCTGACCTCCTGAACACAGCTGGGGAAGCTCCAGACTCCCCCCACACTCCACTGTTTAATATCTGATCACAGTTTACTGAAGGGGAACCAGGGAGCAGAGCCTGAGGAGGATCTCAGGGCCTTCACTGATGGAAAAATACCACGCTGTAAAAATACTCGTCACGAGTAAAAGTCCTGCACTGAAAGTGTTAATGAACATATCTGTGGAAATCTGTGGAAATTCTCAGTCATCCAGGTCATATTCACTCAAAGAGTTAAAGCAAGGCACCTGGACTTGTGAAGATTGACTTGAAGACGTTTCACTGCTCATCCAAGCAGCTTCATCAGTTCTGAAAAACTGTTAGGTGGGGAACAAGTATATATACCTATACCCCTTTGCAGTTGGTGAAGGTCTCAGCCATACTAATAGGTCCTACTTTTATGTTCTGTATTATTAATCTGAATGTGCAAAGTAACTAAAGCTAATAAATAAATGTAGTGGAGTAAAAAGTGCAATATTTGTCTCTGAATTGCAGTGGAGAAAAAGTATCAAGTGCATAAAATGGAAATACTCACGTAAAGTACAAGTACATGGAGTGCAGGTAGTTACTTTATCTGTTTTAGCCACTGTGGAGCCTCAGGATTAAATATTTCCATTGCTGTCCTTGTATTGTGTGTAAATAGAGTTCAGTTTAACTGAACTGAAACATACATCCTGCTCGCATCATCCTGCTGCCATGTTGGCGTTAAGGCACCAGCAGTGAACTGACATCCTGAGGAGGAGCTGCACCTCATCTAACGCTGCCTTCTTCTTTTTCATTCATTCATTCATTCATTCAAAGCTTCATTTAAACAGGCAAGGGAATTGGACTGCAGGGTTCCCTCTGAGGCAGTTCTGGCTCAAAAATTAGTTGCAGCATACAACCAGTATTAATTTTCAGGGTCCAGGTTTTGTCCATAAATCACTGATCACACACCATTTCACCCTGACAACGTCCACTCTGCACATTACACCCATGCTGTGCAGCTCCAGTGGCCTCTGCATCGATCACTGAGCTGAGTCACAAAGCAAAGCTCCCCTTCCTGACCTTCACCTGCATGCCTGCAGGCTCTGCGCTGACTGGGGGAATCACATCATGGACACTCGCAGCTCAGATGAGATACCTTTGGAAAGGTGGCTGGCCTCAGTCTCTGTGAGAGGCCGAGGGTCTCGGCCGTCCAGCAGGACCTCTGTCTCGAGCTGCTGCCTCTCTAAATGAAGAAGAACTTTCAAATACTTTCTCAGCAGAGGGATTTTTCTCCTGCTGTTGTCCACCTTCAGCAAATACGTTGCAGTCTGTCAGAGCACTGATTGTGCATTAGTCTGCTGATTATTTTCTCCATTAATCAATTGACTGTTTAGTTTGTAACGTGACAGTGACACCTTCTTTTGTTTTGTCCTACCAACAGTCCAAATCTCAACATCATAACCCAGAGGCCTGTTCAGTTATCCATCTCTGCTTGTGATGACGCTTGAAACAAGAAAGGAAAAGGAACACGGCTCCACTATGACCTGATTTTAGAGCATGCTGACCCAAAGTGGATTTGCATTAAAAATAAGTTGGAATATTCTTCCTGTACTGAAACATGGAAAGCACCATATTTTGAAAGCAGGGTTTGCATGTAAAATCTGAATTCGTTGCTGTATAAAAGTGGTGGAGTTCAAGTTAAAAGAAGCATAAAGTAAAAATAGTTAAGATAAGATAAAGTGATAAAGTGACATATTTTGTCATTGGAGGGAACTCACTCCAACGAAATTTGTTCTCTGCATTTAACCCACCCAAGTGACGTGCACACACACAGCAAACCCGGGGCGATCCACCGGTTACGGGTCCGACACCCTAACCGCTGATCCACGACTGCCAAAAAAAAAAAAAAAAAAAAAAAATCAGGGGAGAGCGCGAACGCAGTCCCCCACTACCAGAAATTATGCAGTCGAGATTCCCACATTTGGGGAATTCGCAGGGGTCAGCACAACCGGAGTGCAATGGCTGAGCCTCGCCCTGGGTGAACCACCTTCTTGATCATGGTATCTCCCCTGCCAGGTAAGTATGTAGTTAAGTATTCAAATATTGTACTTCAGTACAGAATCTGAGTGAAAGCATTTTTAGTTCCTTTTCACTGCTGTGAAACAGCCACTGCAGTCCGCAGTGAGGCCCCTGAGATCAGCTCAGGAAGGGGCCCACCTGCCGCTGCACGAGCCAAAACAGTCACACGTGTTTCGACAACAACAACAACAACAACAACACTCTTGCATATCGAGGACGCTTGAAAATGTCATTCAGGAAACTTTCAAAAGGTTAACAATGACTGTATGCAAATTTAGACAATTATCAGTGAATTAGACTACCGTTAGTTTAACACAGGGAAACATATCAGCAATGACTTTTTCCACATGTGTTTGCTGAAAACCTGAAACATTCTCGTGAATCTTCCACAGAGTCAGGGTATTGGTAACTGTTCAGGTAACTGTTTCACCCCTTAGAGCCACTGTGTGTGCACATTTCATTGGCCAGGTTCGGCTCAGCGTGCTCTGACCTTTGTGACAACAGGTCCAACATGGCTGCCTGTCACAGAATGTGACGGTCACGGTTCTGTCTGTAACACCTGTTCGTTTAAGCTGAGCTAGCATCAAAGTCGTTACAGCTTTCTCTTACTGTTCCCATTAATGGGGATATGGCTAAGAGGCGTCGAGAAATGGAAAGTAAGGACGAACATTTACAAGGTAACTTCATAAACCTTGTGAAGACTTAACATGAACAGTTTGACGTGTTAATTTTGATGAACAGTGCGAGCTGTTGCGGCTAATCGCGCACCGCGGCCACGTTAGCTAGCTACACGGTAACCTCACGGTTCAATTCATATTCATTGTTTTCAGCAGTAGTTGTATTTACTTCCGCTTTTTGGACACACATATGGATTCAGTCTGTCATACAAATAAATAAATAAATCAAACAAAAAAAGATACTACAAGTTTAGTGTAGCTACAGTGGTAGCTTAGCTTAATGCACCTGATCTTAACAGTAACTCAGCTCCGTTAGCTGCACGGTAACGTGTTGAGCTGTCCTAACAAAGTGCTGCATTTCAGTCACATATCGGAGAGCAAGAAGCTCAGCGGTAACGTGATGTGATGTTTCCCTCAGTGTTACGGTGTTCGCGGGTTTCTTCTTTGAGCTGCTCCAGTTAAAGGTTAGGAGGCTCGCATAAGATGCTAATGTTCACGTTTATGCTGTTTTAGTGATGCTTTTTTATCCGTAAAACGGACGGATACAATGTACTGTTGTTTTAAGTCAAATACATCTTTCACAAACTGGTATCATCATTAATGTGTTTCAGCAGTATATATATATATATATATATACGGCAGGAAGCATTTTGTAAGCCGACACTTGAGCCTGTATCAGTAGCTAATGGTACCCAGCTTGTATACAAATACGCATCCATGTAGGCAGCAACTAATGATCCTTTTCATTAATCTGACAGCTGATGAATCTTTTGATCTATAAAAAGAAAAAGAACGACACAAAGTTTTGTTCATGTTTATGTACTTTGCCCTCAGCAAAACAAAACATTATTTAGTAAAACACGCACTGTCTGATGTAAATATAAACTGGCTGAAAGTCGAGGCTGACTTGTCGTTTGATTCACAGTGTGCTCTCTGTGTTTCAGGAGAGAGTCAAGCCGAGTGGCTTCTCATGAAGGCCAAAGTCGCCCTGGCAGTGGCCATAGTAAAGAACAAGCCGTCAGGGTTGAGCAGCAGACAGTTCACTGAGGTGTTAGCCAGCAAGCTGAAGAGCCACGACGAAGGCTGGAAGGAAAAAGCCCAGGAGCTTCAGCAGGAGGTGCTGAGGCTGCGACAGGAAGTGCTGATCACCAGAGTGACGTCGAGCACGAGGAGCCGCACGGAGGAGGCAGGTAGGAGCAAGTATTCAGATGCTTTACTGAAGTAGAAGTACTGTGTTTCCCCCGTGACTGTTGTACTGTTATATCTGATCTCTGATCAGCTGATTGCGACTCCTGCAGCATCTCACTGTTGGAGTTCATTTTGACTGCAGCTAATGATTACTTTCATTCTGGATTCATCTGCTGATTATTATCTCCAGCAATCCACTGTATTTATAAAACTAAAAATAGTGAGAAATGTGGTCCCAATTACCCAGAGCTCAAAGTGACCCCTTCACAGTGTTTTAGTCCGAAGCTCAACATTATCACAAACACATTCAGGTGAGTGAATGTGCCGTCCGTCTGAGTAGAGTTATTGTCACAACAAGAGCTCTTCTGACAATACACGCAGCTTGACTCACTGTCGTATAAACAGGTTGAAGTTCTTTTTTAAATCAATGTTTCAGAATAATTCATTCAGTGACCTGCAAACGAGCCACGGCTAAAAGGTGAGCTCATGTCAGAGGAAGAGCAGGCGGTTTACACCAGCACAGAGTGTCTTTACTGACGCTTCAGCGTGAGGAGAGGACGTCTGAAGGACCAGCACCCGGGGACACGACTCCTCAGTGAGGATATCGCACAGGGCTGCTAATGATTGCATACGTAATGCTGATGAATGTGGGCTTGTCAGCTTTATGACTGCGTGTGCCTCCTTCTGAGGTCAGTGTGTGTTGTTCAAACAGGACGCTCAATATTTCTTCACAGCAGGCTGCTTTAATGACATTTCATGAGAGCTTTCATTAAATAAACACAACAATATTAATGACATGTAAGACGTGTTCAGGTGAGTGCGGGGGTGGGGAGTGCAGACGCTGCTGGCGACCAGCTTGTTATGAAAGTTGTATGAACTTCTCACTGGACCAACTGCACCTCAGGGCTGTTGCCAACAATTCTGATGCTCATTTTTGCTCTGCTCATTTTTCAGGTTGTTTGATTAACCATGTGGTCTGCAAAATGTCAGAAAGTAGTGAAAAATGAACATCATAATTCTCCTATATCTTCAACCCAAAAATAATCTTTTTTCTGGTTTTTGGGGAAAAGCATCAAATCCTCACCATTGAGGGGCCTGTCAGAGTTAATTTGATTTGTGGAAGAACAATATCAGCCTGGTTAAGACCCAAGTTGAAGCAACGTCTTGTGCAACGTCCTGGAAAGCCACCAGTTTACACCTGTGAGGTGATACAATGTATTGTCTCCACGGAAACCGCAGCGTACCTGTGTTTACCTGCTGCCATTTTACTCTGTCTTTTGTAGCGTCTTAAATTTGAACAAGTACAATGATGGTGAGTTACAGTTTCGTTTTAGTTTTGTTAGTGACCCGACCAGCCAGCTTCGCTGCGAGCTGATTGGCGGTGGAAACAGATGACGTCTTGCACGTTCCCAAACCAACCAGCAGAGACTTGACTGAGCTGAGTGTCGGAGACCCCGTCACATGGGTGGAGTCAAGCTGAGGGCCTCTTCACAACACCTGTTTGTGTGCTATAGAATGATGAAAGGGCAATAATTATTACATTATATACTGAGCTCTAAAACCAAATCAGAGACGGGAAAACAGAAAAGTAGATGCTCAGTTTCCAGTTTACTAAGTTCAGCTAATGCAGGCTAACAGTCCTGTCAGACGCCCCCCCTTCAGTGATATGAAAAGGGGTGGACAAAATAAAAGAAACACCCGTCAGTGATCAGCTGCAGCGACACGTTAACTTTTAAAATGTTTGTGTCTGTGATTGCAGTGAAATCCACAGTGTTGTTTACATGTTGTCCAGCTCCAGCCTGCACTTAATGACTGAGTTTTATAATGAGGAATTACTGTAATGCACAGCTGAGAGTGTATTTGTCCTTGTGACTCGTTTTATGACCAAGTTATCTTGACTGGTTTAAATTGTGTTATAATTCACATAGGAGGTGTTTTTTTCTGTAGAGAAAATGTCATGATGGAACAACACTGTGTTCACTCTGCTAAAACACACACACAGGGTTATAGTGTGGCCTTTATGACAGCACTTGTTTCAAGGAAAACACTCGTCCTCCTAAATCTACCGGCTCAGAGGCTGAGGGGGGACATTTAGGACTGCAGCCTGTGAGGGGGGTCACCAAGGTCCACCTGTCCAGAGTTATGGGCTGCAGTCCCTGTAGTTTCACTGGTGTGTGATTTTAGGGACTGAAAATACAACATCATAGTCTAGTCATCATCATAGTCTGCCCTAAAAAGGAGAAAATACTTCTACAGCTTCACATGTGCCTGTCTCACACATACCCACATTCACATGAGAATCCAGTTTAATGCTCTGGATTTTGCCTCAATGTTCCGTTTATTCAGAGGAGTGATGTGGCACCACAGCAAAACAATTTGCTCACAGAGAAAATATGAAAGGATGATTTAGCACAGTTTTGGTCCCATTTAAGAAATATGGTCGTAAAAGTCGCACAAATGGCTCCCAGGGCCACAGGGATCATACTGGAAAAACTGTTCTTTAAAGATCACAGAATAATTATCTAATCATCAATATGAATGATCAGTGCTTCTTGAATGAGCTCAGGTTATTTTTTTTCTGAATGATTTTTATTGTCACATTGCCACGGTGGCTCATGTTTCCCTCTTTACTGTGTCATGATCATTAATTTTATTGATTCTTAGCATGTTTAGCGCCACGGAATGAAAACACTCTCTGCTCAGTTTTTTTATCACAGCAGTGGAAGATGATCCTACTCATTATTTGACTCGTCGTGGATTTTATTTTGTGTGTATGTGAAAACTTTTCAGCTCATGATGACCCGGTGGACAACGCTTCACAGGACCTGTTTGACTCGGAGACTCCTGGACTCCTGTCACGAGACCCCCAGCCTGCCGTCAGTGCCCCCCAGCCTCCGGTTCCCTGCAGTCTTCCTCATGTGCGGTTCCTCCAGTTGCTTTGTGGCCTCCACAGAGGCCTGGAGCCTCTGTGGTTCCACCCTAAAGGGGATGGAGGGTCAGTGCTGGTGGACTCTGTGTGCCAGCTCCTGGACTCGGTGGTGGCGGCGTGCAGGGACCCCCCTCGGCTAGGACCTCGTGATCTCATCCTGCAGGGCTGCCAGGTCGCCGCCAGATCAATGGAGCTCTTCTGCTCTCAGAGGCCCCCGTCTGTGGAGTTCATGAGGCGGGTGGAGGAGTCACTGCGGGAGCTGACCGGGACGCTGCTACACCGGAATCAGCTCAGCACGGTGAGGAACAGCATCCATACGTGCAGTTTGTCCTAAAAGCTCTGTCAAAAGGTTATGACGGTCAGTATTTATCAAATACATCTCTGGGTCTGTATATTTGATATTTTTATTGTCTCCTTATTGTTGTCAGTCCCTGGTCTCTCAGTTGCTGAGCAGGAACAAAAGTCTAATTAAAATTAATGTTTAGTATTATTAGTGTGTTCCATTGAAGTGTGCATGAACGTGTATTTTCAGTCACCTCCTTTAGCCCTGAAGGGTCTGCTTCTGTGTGACCATTGAAATGTGCCTACGTGGTGAGGACAGAAAGCATCAGAACCAAAAATACCCCATTTTCACTTGCTTTCACTTTTCTGGCTCGGCAGGTGGAGAAAATATCAGGTGCACAACGTAACAATGAAGCTTCGACAAATTTTAAATAGGAATGACAAGTCGAAACAGAAAACTATAATGTACTGCAAATTCTGAGTGACTCCTACTCCTCTAAGTTTCACTTTAAAGATTAAAGACGCAGCAGATTTCTGTGGGATTAAAGTTCTTGCACTGTTGTTACCACTGAAAATCCCTTGGGTTATTACTCCTTTGCAAATATGGCTTAAGGGGCTTACGTGACAGTAGCTGCAGAGCGACAGTAACTTTCGCCCTAAGAAGTTTTAATACTGCCCGACTTCCCATGAGCACCATTAGAGTTTCATCTCATTTTATTTTATCAAGGCAAGACAGGATTATTGGTGTAAGAACGTGTTGACTCAGCTCCATGTATTCAACGTAAAAAGTGATCATTTGTCCTCTCAAAACCAAATGTTTTGTTTAGAGTGAAAGGCCCTCATGCGTTTTCTGCTCACACATCGTCCTGATAGATTGAAAAGCTTCTGCAGCCGGTGATCTTTGTTCCTGCTGATTAATCGTTCGTTCTGTAAAATGACAGATTACAGTGAGAAACGCTCACCTGAAGTGACTTTAGATTGCTTGTTTTGTCCAACCAACCACAAAAGTCAAAGATGTTGAGTGCACAGTGTCGTGCAGCAGGTCCTCACATTAGAGAGGCTGGAAGCAGAGGATGTTTGGTGTTTGTGCACAGCAGCTCTGAGGCTTTGTGGTCCTCAGCCAGCAGAAGGAAATGCACACAAGGCTTAACAGACACAGAAAACAGTTTGTGGTCGAGTCTCTTTTCACCTGTTTAAAACAAACGCGTCTGAAAGTCTGCAGCAGCTGCGGCCAAACGTTTTCACCTCGAGAGCCAAAGGCTGAAGTTCGTGTTGGGCCGCGGGCCAAAGGAGGCCCTGCTGTGTCGTGTTGGGTTCTTCAGATGGTACGAGGATCCCAGGTTCTCCCAGGACATTCTGTGTGTCACTGCACAATACGCTGAGATTATGAAAAATAATTAGGAATTACCTCACAAAAAACAGCATGAGCATTATTCAAATGGCTTTTTTATGAGATAGTAATAAAGTTCCTTTGTATGGTACTCATTAACATCAGTGTTACAAATAAAGCATAAATGGAGATGAAGAAGATTTGATTTAAATGCAGCGGGTGCAAGACCCAGGAGCAACGTTAGCTCAAAGTTAAGAATGATAGAATTAAGAAAGTTATTAAACCAATGAAATAATAACGCTTTCTACCTTCATAATCTATTAGCTTAAAGCTTTATTTAAATTGAAGTGACCTGAGGGTGCAGTGTTCTGTATTGTGAAGTTTAACCTTCATTCAAAGCTCACTGAGTCGGTCGATGGTGAAACTGCCTTCGCAGCGGATTGTAAAAGTCGCTCGCCGCCTCGCACGTGTTGTCATCATGACGACAGCTACAAAAACGGACATGAAAGTGAGCCTGAGGTTATGAGCATGACGTTATCCCATCCTGCTCTTCCTGACCGCTCAGCGAGTGGCTCATCCAATCAGGATTTCATTTCCTCGTCACGGCACATTCCTCCTGTCTGCTTGTCCTGACGAATGGCGAGGAATGGCGAGTTTCCCTCCAAAGCGACACAGTGGTGTTTGTCAGTGAAACTGATGATCGCTGCGAGGAGGAGGTTCTGAATAATTTAGATTTAATGAGGACTTCCATTAACACGCTCTGTCTCTGAGCAACTTTAATGCCTCCACAGTGTTGGTTACTGAGAGTCACATGACCAGTCACAGTAAGGGAGAGTAAATCAAAAGAGCAGAACTGCTGCTAGTGTGTGTGCTCATTACGGAAACACGGCTCTGAACAGTCATGTGTGACTGTTCCGCCTCGGCCTCCAATGTTCAGGTGTGATGACACTTGAATTGGTTAAGTCACATTTGCACAATGCTGCGTCGGCAGGTTCTCGCAGAGCCGTCACTTATTTCTGCTGGGTTTTTGCAGAGAATTCTGTGATTTGCTGAAATATTTGCTAAAGCGACATAAAAACACTCCGGGAGCTCGCTGTTCACACCAGCATCCAGGTTGTACACATGAGAAGTGGTTTTGGATGCCAATATATGTGACTAGTGACTCTGAAAGTGAAGATTATTTCCATTATTGATCGATGTTCTAAGATCCATGTATATTTCCAAGGTCCAGCATTTGGCATTTTGCCTGGAGTATCAAAAAGTTCCTGATTATTTTGATTGACTCATCAACAAGTCTTTGCAGCACAACTTGAGATGACTCTGGAACCTGATTCAGTGCTGTAAATGGATGTGGTGCCAGACCCTCACACAACCGCATTCATTACCAGAGAAGTCACCTCTGTGATCATCCCTCTTGTCCTTTGGTGACAAACTGAGACTCTCACGAGTTTCGGCAGTAATTTAAGCAGACTCTCTCGTCATCAAAGCGTCTTACGGCGAGAGCGAGATCACGTCGTGTAGTAAAAATCCTCCCTTTGATCCCACACGTGTGATCAGAGTGCTCGCTGTGCTCGTGCTCCTCCAGCCTGCCTCGGCTTCTGCTTTTGTGAGTTTTATTTTGTCTTTTTGTCTTGGCTGTGGGCTTGTTGCTCTGTGTCAGATGTGGGCCTTTACGGGCAGGGAAACAGCTTTTGAATTGCGACCACTCACCACTGTGGGTGATGCGGGTCACTGGTCTCACCTGTGCATTGTGGCAGCGTCACATTTTCATGGAGAAAAGACTTTTCACCACCTCCTCTGTGTGCCCTCTTGTCTGGTGGAAGAGCCGCAGTCCAAAGTGGGAAATTAAAAACTTTTCAGATTGATTGTGATGGGTTTTATTTATTTCTGAACCAAACGGATGGACTTGTTGTTGTCAGGATTTGTCAGATCTACAATTGGATTCAGTTTTTGCTTTAAACATTTTTCAGCATTGATGATCATGGCGTTCTTGAATTATGGAGTAATTGGTTTTACACGAGCGAAAGCCAAGCACACGTCACTGCTGTGATTTTGGCCTCAGAGCTTCATGTTCTCCACAGTAAACATCTTCTGTGTGCACTAGTCAACCTTCTCTTTCATTTCCTCAGAAATTTACATTCCCTTTAACTCAATTAGCACGTTGCAAACGACTTTGAGGACACCCGATAATGAACTCTTTATGTGTCTGACGTCTGGCGAGCAGACCATCGCTCTGGCAGTCAGACTGATTGTTCAGGACCATGCAGATATGGAGGGGAGGTCAGAGATGAAGGGCAGGGGTAATGAGAACACTGGGAAGACTCCTGACAAGTTGAAGGGCCAGCAGAGGAGGATGACCGCTGGGGCTGACGCCAAACTAATCTGTCAAACACGCCGCTCAGAAACGGTTTCACATTTGGGATGAGACTGACTGCGACCCAGTGTGTTTCAAGTGGATTTCCTTGCATCTGACAGCATGAGGGGATGATAAACTTTTGAACAGGGCGTCGAGTTGCCAGCACCATTTGTTCATAAAGTTCTCTGAAATCTCCGCTAACTGCACAGATTTCTTTGCTGTGAGATTATTTTCAGTCGTCATGCAAACCTTATCTCACCCGAGTGTCTTCTGGTGTTTGTTTTCTGTCTGGTCAGTCACATGAAGTAGCTCCCAGTCCCATTTCAGCTGAGTTGTTGTGCTATAGTGACCACAAGCGTATCGATCGCGGGGGAGGTTGTGCATGCAATTACACTGTAGCTCACTTTAATGTTGAAGAGGGATTCGGTCTGTGATGGTGTGTGTACCTGAATCACAGGCCCGGGAAATTAGGTTGTAACGGCAGCAGCTCGAGGTGCAGTTGTCTCATTTTGAGTTTCACATATGTCCTCCACAGGCTCCTGTAGTTCTGCTTCACTGTCGTGCAGGGAAGGGTTCAATACAGGGTTCCTCTGGAAAGTTCTGAAGAAATATGTGATTTTTGTCATATCCTGGTATGGAAAAAGTAAAATATTTGTGTTTCCAGACTTTTCCTCCTCTTCTGTTTTACAGACATTCAGAATTTAAATAATCTGATCATACAAGCAGACTGTTTTCATGGCATTTGGAGCAGGCAGCCGGCGCAGCGTGAACCAATACTTGATTAATGGGCAAAATAATCAAAAAGGAAAATAGCTGTTGTTTGCATCCCCAATTTTTTTGTGCAGCCAACAATCCTAAAGCCTCGAATCTTCACTGTCACATGAGACAAAAAAAGCAGCACTAAGTAACTGCAACAGAGGAACATTTGGCACATTTGCTGGAAAAATGATTGAAAAGTTTAATTGAATTAAAAATGGTTTCAGCTCTAGTCTGCCTCATGTCTGACTGGTAGGGTCACTGAGTGAAGTATTTGAACCTGCCATTGACCCCTTACAGTTTGGGACAGCAACAGCTGCTCTGTGTTGGCGATGAGTACAGTTAGTTTTTGGTGATGGAGAGTTTTCGACACATAGGAAAGCCGTCCTCACCTTTCTAAAACAACAGGTTGGTAGTCAAACGGTGGAAAAGGAGTCATGTGGAAATGTCAGCTCAGTGCTGGCAGCCTAAGTGTGGTCCATGGTGAGCAGTTACCGCTGCAAGCAACTGCAGCTTAGCCAGCGGCAGGTCCTGCCTCCAGAGTCGCCGGCCTCCATGAGGAGAGCTCTTATTTCTGGCTCATTTTCTCAGACGCACCTGGAGGAGTTGTTACGGTCCAGGAGGAAAGGAGATTGGACAAGATGAAGAGCCCAGACGATGAAACCGCACATCTTTAATCCCAAGTGGCGTCATTCAAATGTCACTTCCCCACTGCGCTCGACTACACACATATTTCATGTAATAACCTTTCAGAGAGGAGGACAGTTTAGTGTCTGGGTGGCCTCATATGTCCTCCCGGACGCCTCGTCTTGCTTACCGTGTCCTCCTTTTGTCTACTGGAAGATCTTTTATTACTGTCTCGTATTGCATCCAGCTCGCTGTGTGTGTTTCAGCCCCAAACTGAGCGCTCAGGTACAACTTTTATCACTCTATTATTTTTCGGACAGTTATGACTGCAGCATGCGCCTGTAAGCGTGCAGCCTGGGATTATAAGCTATTTAAATACAGAGCTTTGTCAGACTTTCTGCCCATCTCATTTGTGAGAGACGCTTTTACTAATTTTACTGAAATGGAGTTGGCAGTACTGAAATACAAAGTAAACTGATGAAGGTGCAGGTGGAGAAGCTCAGGTGGGGAGACCGGAGGAGCTGATTGGTCCGAGGGAAACACTGGGAACAGTGCAGGATGAACGAGGCTGATGCAGGGAAGGAGCTCTGCGAGACGCTGGGGAAACGCAAAGGAATTCGGGATGCGGAACATGATGAGTGGAGGTCAGAGAGGTGGTTAATCAGCTGGGGAATTCACTTGACTTCTTCCACAGAATCGGAACACTTGAAACACATTTGTCTTTTTTATCTTCTTCCAAGTAAACCTCCAGCGTCGTCAGTCAGGGTCACCAGGGTCTCATCAGTCCACAGTCTGAGTAAATGTGGTTAGGAAAACCATTCAGTTGTTTTAAAATCCGAATGAATCTACTGGTGCAGACAGTTTCCCACGATGCTCTGCTGTCATTCAGCAGCAGAGGTGATGCAGAGCAAATTGTGTCTGTCTGTTGGAGAACATGGTCGAACGGCCATCGGATCAGCTTTCAGCGTCTGCTACGCTGAGGAGGCACAAATCCTGATGGATCTTCTGTGAAGAACACATCAGTGAGCCACAGTGTTGTTCCTTCATCACCATCAACACACACACACAGTGTAGTGTATTCTGACCCACACACACCTTCCTGCCGCCACAAACACTCACCACAGCACCACATGCAGATCAATCCGCCTCTGAAAACAGTCCTGTGTCTGCACGCTTTCTTCCTGTTTGGGTAACTGTTTTATGAATATACGCTGCACATAAGCTACAGAATGAAATACACTGATTTCTGAAAGACTATTTACAATAAATTTACTATTTACTATAACAACCAAACCTCAACCACTTCTGCTGACAATTTAGTGTTGCTCGTTAAGTAAAAAGCCGTATGACTTGTTCTGTGCGAACACGTGACCCTCAGGCTGTTGGTTAAAGCGGTTTGGTGCTGAAGCTGCCCTCCCATTACAGGAAGTCTGAGAGTTAAAGTGTGTTCTCAGAGAGTGTGGGACTCGTCAAGTGTCTCGGTGTTATTCTCATTGACAGAAACTCTTGTACAGGCCAGCAAATATGGCAAAGAAATAATGGCTTCCTGTGACCTGAAGAATGCCGACAGCCTCAGCTGTCAAGGCTGCAAACGTTCAAAATGAACTGAGTGCACAACCGTAGTGAGAGGACTGAGCAGCGTTTCTTTAAAGGACGACACTCGCAGCTTCTGTAAGTCCGATGTGTTTGTGGGTCACATTTTTGTGATTTTATTTCTGTGAAAAAGACCTGCTCCATCTGCTGGCCAGGTGGATTCACTGCACCTTCTGTACAGACCTGACTGTGAAAAAGCTTTGCTTGGTGCGTCTGAATAAAATGGTGTCCTCTCAGAAAGCATCAGTTTGGAACAGTTCGCGGGTGATCCTGTTCCATAGTGGTAACAGGTGACAGGATCCTGACTGGGTATGAAAGGATTGTGGAGGGATGTTAGCCTGCAGGCTCAGGACATCAGGAAGCTGCTGTCAGTGAGCGCAGTTTGTTTGAAAGTGATTGTGTTCTGTTTTTATTTAGGCTTTACACAACGTCCCAACTTTCTGGATTGTGCAAGATTGGAATCTTGTTAGACAATCTAAAAGCAGCAAATATCATCACTGATTATTGATTGATTATTTCTATTATTTAGTGGAAGGTAAGAAGTGGCTCCCTTTGAATGAGTAGTTTCTTTTCACACATTTTCAGCGAGAATGTTGACTCATTTAATTGTTGCTAAATGAATCAATGATGTTGTCTTTTGTACACTTGTGTGTTGTCATTAGTCAGTGTGACGTGATCTGTCAGCAGGTTGCGATTGGTCGAGTCAGAGTCTGTCAGTTTACACTTTGTTTCTCCGACCCTCAGCTGCCGGCTGCAGAGGAGCTGACGGAGTACCTGTTCACGTTGGGGAGCAGCAGCATGTCAAAGTCCTTTCTCATTGGTCATGTCCTCTCTCAGATCAGCACCCTGGCTGATCAGCTGTGGCAGGCCTTCCAGGTAAACACCCCCTCTGCGTCACCACACGTGCCCCCACATTCCCTTCATCCCTCTCTTCTTCGTCCCTTTTGGCTCTCAGCCTTTTCTGATTCCCTCCGCTCCCTCCTCATAAGCTGTGTTCACCCTGCTTGTACGTGTCTTGCTCACTTATTTAAAGCTGTATTGTCTGTATAGTTCATATAAACAGCAGTTTTGAATTCAGACCATATTGAGGCCATGAATCTTTGTCTCGTGCTCTCACTCGCTTTGTCTGTGGTTATTTCTCCCCCACCGCCTCCCTTTCTCTCTCATATACCGATTTATTTCACCTTTCTGCTCTCAGTGAGCCGGTCTTTGTGCAAGGCTTCAGGATCTAACAGTTTGCCCTATAGGCCGGTTGCCGCGGCCACTCTTGTGCCACCATAATCGATACTGCGTCCCACCAGTTTCCTGTCAGCCACGCATTCAAACGGCTCTCAGTAGCTGTGGAAACCGACAGAGTCACAGGCCAGGCGAGAGCTGCATTTGGCCGGCTTGCTTCCTGTGAAAAGCAGAGCCGAGTGTCAAGCCACGGGGGGTCCTTCGAAATGGAAATGTGTAAGAAAGGAAAAGGTTACAGATGATTTCCCCCCTCTTCACCCCTCCTGCTGAGCTCCCCTCCCACTCAGCAGGGTCGGTCATGCTCACTTGCGCCTGTTTTTCTCCTCCTCCTCCTCCTCAAGAGCCTTTCAAGGCAAGCAGAGCCAGAATGAGAATTTTTATCATAACGCTGCATGTTTGAGGGCCAAGTCGAAAAAAAGAGAAGCAGCTGAGCCCGTTGTTCACTGGCGATATTGACAATGCAGAACAGCCTCGTGCTGTTGTGGAGCCGTTGCCTCCACCAGACCAGCTGTGACGGGTGTTCGTAAGCAAGAATCTGAGGGCTCCGTCCTCCTCAGACTGCTAGCGACGATTAAAGTGAAGCAGCCAGAACGTCGTCGCCGTTGGCGTGTTCACAGAACTGTTGACTGAAAAGAACTGATGTGTTAACGTGGTGCAGCAGACACACATTTTTTTATGCGTTTCTGATGTTTTATGGACTAAACGATTGATTGATAATGAAAATAATTGTTGTTTTCGTCCCCCGTCTGAAGGCGGTGAACTGGTGCTTCAGCTGTCTCTACATGTTTCCTTGTATCTCTGTGTACACCCATGCGATACCTGCAGAACACCTCATTTCCCAGATTAACAACCGTTAATGCTTTTTTATTATTTTAATTTCCTGATGGCAGTCTCATACTTTAACCTTTTTATGTATCTGGTTTATCTCACTCTGAGGATTTCGGTCTTGCAGCCATTAGTGGTGCCCTCACCACCCGTCTCTCTGGGTCAAGGCTAAAGAGGGGACGATGAGATTGCCTTTGAAGACTCGACGTGTTTGAAGACTCTGGACTGTCTTATTTCCTTGTAGCTCTGCGCCTGCAGCTCTCAGGGAAAGAGGTCTCGAGAGAGGAGCTGTGGGCCTCCCATTATGTAAAAACTGTGGAGGAGACCACATCTGTATTTCCATTAACATTTCATGCCCTGAGCTCATGCTGTTACTCCGAGCGAATGATAATCAGCCTTCATCTCCTCAAAATGTTAATTTTGTGCTTGTGAGTTTTTGGTTATGGAGTCCAGAAGTTATATTCAACAAAATGCTCTTTGGACTCGGGGAGGTTCAGGAGATAGTGGCTATGGATATTTTTACAATAACATGTTTCAAGTACTAATAAAGGTTTCTTTGTTCCTTGATGGACTGATCGATACGTTGATTAACTGTTTCAGGACCACACAGGTTTAAATACAGTGAGACGTCCTGTTCTAATTGTTCGTGGACACGGCACATTAGTTCACCTGGAATTTGGAATGAGCTGCATGGCAGACAGAAGAGCCAGCTTACACTGACATTAAACTGTGTGTGAGTTGTGTTGTTCCTTTTCACCTGCAGTACACCCCTTCACAAAACTGAGCTTTCATACGCTCCCCAGGCCGAGTGGATGCCATGAACGGACCCCTGCCTCAGGTCTCTGTCAGCGGCAGCAGACCCTCGGCCCCTCTCCATCACTGCTGTTGACTTAAAAGTATCTCTCAGGGTGGAGGATTTCCTTTGTGTGGAGAAACGTCATGGCAGAGACACCTAAAAGCTAAAATGGTTAACTTTTTTCTCACGATAACACATCATTTAGTGGTGCAATTGTCTGTCGTCTAGGAAATGACTTGGAAACGATTTCAGAATAAAATACCTTGTGGTTTGTCTCGCTATCGACTTGCCCTAGTTTGTTTCATATCCAGTCTGTGTGGTTCAGTTCAGATGCGCTTGTTTGTTTAGTTGGTTTATGCTGGTGTGAAAGCTGTCAGTGAAAGCAGAACAAGACTGAATGAAAAGGAGGGTTTTTGTAATACAGTATTGTATTATAAAGACATATGATGTATGCAAATCAGTGTGGTGCAGCTGCTGCTGCGGTCACACACCCACTGCTGAAGCTCTTCAGGGCGCCGTCAGGACCCGGCCGTGGTCAGCCGTCACGTCCACATGCTCCAAGCTTGGTGGGTTCAGTTACAGCTGAGATGTAAAATGAGTGCTGCCTCACCTCACAGAAGCAAACCACATATTGAAGGTGACATTTACATGGTGCTGACCCTTGCTGTATACATGTGGCTTAATGAGGCTAACAGTTAATACTTACAGTTAATATGGTTTTATGACTCCAAGTCAATGTGGCTGCAGCTGCCCAGAGAGACTCAAGAGACTTCAGTCCGGACAGTGAAAACGATTTGTTTTTCAGTTTAATACCCAGGTGAGGAACATGAGCTCCGTGCGTCATCGGCTGTCCGTCAGACTCAGAGTTGCTGTGCATTAACGTTTATTCCTGGTGAAACACACAGATTACAGCGATCAGTAAAGGGTGGTAGTCATACGAGCTGCGAACTGGAAAAGTACATGAGTCCTCCATGAGTTGGAATGATGAGAAGCTTTGAATTGAAGCTGCCTTCACAAATGAAAGCACTCACTGAGGGCTGTTCACGGCGTCTTTTTACAGACTCGCTCTGCTATCTGATGATGACATGTCGTCATCCAACGCTTTACTGAGGCCAGTGAAAATCAGCCTTGTGCTAATAATAATAAGCACAAGGCTTATAGGATAATAATAGTATACATAATAGTATAATAAAAATAGTATACAGTGAGATAATTACAGAAATCTTTAGCTAAAAAATGTCAATCACAAATAGTGTGAAAAATGGGTTCAATGAGTGAAAATCTTTATTGTAATTTAAACTGCAATTAAAATTAAAATTGCTTCTCCTGCGTTTTATAAGTGTGCGTTTTCACACTGTGATTTGTGTGTCGGCTCCACACTCTCCCACCTGGACAAACGCTTCCATGCGGTGCAAACCTCAGAGTGTTTGACTTGGAGCATGTCAGCGTCAGATCTGCCCACCGCGTGCTGTGCAGTTCATTTAACTGTCTGTCGGTGGTTTATGTGGGCGTTTAGATCCAGGTAGCCCTTCAGTTGTGCTGCTGACACGACCATACGATTCGCTGGCCTTTAGTGCCCATCACCGCAGGGTCTGAGCCTCCTCCTGGTTGAAACATGTCAGACTTTTCTGCCAGAAGGTTCACGTGGTGTGTCAGTCACAGCGTGCCTCCTTCCTACCTGACAGTGACGAACTGTAAATGAGTGTGTTTCCTCGTGTACTGAGCTCAGTATAAATCTGAGATACTGGTTCACGTCTGCATCACAAAGCTTCTTTAAGGAAGGAGGAAATGTGAACGGCACAGTTGGGAAATAACAGACAAGACTTCTTCTTCTTCTTCATTCACCGACACACTGGAGCCTTCGCTGCACATTTCCTGCTTACTGCTGCACCGCTTCCTGTGTTGGAGAAGCTAACATCAGTATTTGTTTGTTAGCTTTAAATTTCCCTGACCCATGTATTAATATCCTGTACTCAGACAGACACAATAAATTCCTGTAGCTCATTGTACGGCCGTGTTTTCACAACCATTACAGCAAGCTGGTGAGGTGAGACAGCCATTGTCATGGATACAGGCAGGTTTGTGTGCGTCTTAAACAGAGTTTGCAGTTCTAGTTGGGCTTTCTTAACATGGAAGGTTTCTAAACAGCACAGCCATTTGATGAACGTTTTGAAACTTCTCTTAATTGTAATTCCAAATATGTTAGAAATGTTGTGACCTAAGAGAACTGTAAGCTGTTTCTATTGTTCCCTGGGCTGTGGCTGTATTAAACTGTCAGTTGATCAGCACAGCACAGCACCTGCTCCACAGGCCTCCACCCTCCTCCAGCTGGTGGTTGGGAGAGCAGATCGTTTCCATCTGTCCAGGGACTCCCAGCTGACTCAGGCCTCTGTGGTCCAGGGGTTGAGAGGACGGGCAATGTTGGCTGAAGGGCTTTGTGTCACGTTCACTCATCATCAGCCTCGTTTCCTTGTTATCGTTCGCATCATAGCTGGGGAGACCTTAACAGCTGCTCAGGGGCTTTGTGCAGAGACCCAGGACTCGGGAGAACTGGACAGGTTATGCCATATTTCAAAGATGTTATCAACAATTTAATCCAGTAATCCCCCACAGTGTAACTGTAATCTAATCACAAAAGGGCATTCTGGGCTGATTACAATTACTTATTTTCTGTAATCTGATTACGTAATCCCAAATGCATGTAGTTTAGGGTACCAAAATGTCATCCTTTCATACATACAGAATCTGACTGCAAGTAATGATTGTCTTCACTGATGAGTCAGATGATTATTTCCATTATTAATTATTATGGCAGAAATGATTGAAAAAAGCCTGTTATACTTTATTTAAAATGAGAGATTAAATGTATATTTGTTTGTTTGACCAGCAGCCTGAAACCCAAAGATGTGAGGTGTGTGCTCGTATAACAGAAGGCTATGAAACCAGTTTGATATTTCACACGGAAGAAGCTGGAACCAGTGGGTTTAATCTCAGAAAATGACTTAATCATCAGTCATCATCAACTGACTAGTGAAGGAAGTTCAGGTAGCTCCGGTAGATCCATGACTTCAGTAAAGTGGACGCTGCAGCGAAGGTAGATAAAGTGCTGGACCATGAACGCGTCTTCGGGAGGAGTGCGTGGAGGACATCAGTGAGAGCAGCCATTAAAGTCATGAGTTTTCTCTGAGGAGCAGGGTGGCAGAGGCCGGTGTTCCTGTCTGACATCCATCCTCAGAGAAGCTGCTGCCTGGTGCTGCTGTCCTTGAAGCAGCGCAGCATACAGATGAGCTGTGCCATCTGGGCGCTGTGTTGTTCTGTCAGAGGGCGTGACAGTCGGCGGCAAACACCAAACAGCCACAGCCCCGCAGGACAAAGCCACCACGAAACCCCGCAATAACACCAAACCACTGGGTGGTGTAAATGCCACTCTGACGCCATTACTATGCACCCGCTGTCTGCACTTTATGCAAACTGTGGCTGGACTGTGCAGGGCTCCGCTTCAACACTTCATCTGGAGGGGACTGCAGGTTCATGTGTGCCAGAAACAGACACAGAATCTCAGCTGGATCCTGTTCAGCAAAAAGAAACTAATTAGTCACTGTATTTATGACCCTGTTTACAGCAGAATTTGCTGTAAGCCTGGCAGTGGATCAGACAGTAAAATTAATTGTGTAATTAGCTAAGCTGATCATTTATATATAATTTTTATGTAGTTTATAGTTTTTAGTTTATATAGATTACTACGGCTGTGACAGCATGGATTTCTTCTTATAGGGATGAAAAGACAATCTGTTCCCATGGAATGAGGCAGTGCAGTGTGAAGGGAGTGTGTGGCTGAGCGGCCGAGAGCAGGAAGCACTGAAGACCCCAGTGTGTCTGTGCATAAGCTCTGCAGCTTCTCAAGACCGAGAAAACATGATGGGAAGAGTTTGGTGTGGAAGAACTTGACTGGCCCACACAGAGCCCTGACCTCAACCCCATCCAACACCTTTGGGATGAACTGGAAGGGAGATTGTGAGCCAGGCCTTTTGGTCCAACATCAGTGTGTGACCTCACAAATGCTCTACTGCATGAATGGGCACAAATTCCCACAGAAACACTCCAACATGTTGTGGAAAGCCTTCACAGAAGAGTGGAAGCTGTTTACAATGAGACGTCATATAATTGATTGATAATTGATTGATCAAAAACTCAGCGTGGTCAGCAGGTGCTGCGCTGTATTTCCTTTGAGGGATCATACGTGAGTCTCGGTGAAGTGGACCTCTTGGTTAACCTTCATTTGGTGTGAGAGCCCATGAAGCCCCTGTGTTACCGTGTCATTAGAGCGATCCGATGAGTTTCACAGCCAGCCAGCGCCTGGGCCGAGTGCCCTTAATGATATTAAGTTTGGCTTGGGGGGGGATATTAAATTTGGCTTTGGGGTGATGGATGAGTTTTCAGACATGCAGGGTTCAGCTGTGGTGGCAGAGCCAGAGGAAATGAGCATCACAGCTGATGCCTCTAAAGGCCAGTGCCAGTTCAATTTGCACCCTTTGGCTCCACAGCCCTCAGTGAGCACTCGGGATATTTTTGCTCCGAGACTCCTCCGAACATCACATTTCATCTTTAAATATCAGGAGGAGGCTGATTCACAAGCTTCAAATACTCCTGGTCCCACATTTTAGTTGGGAGGCGGCTGGCCGGATGCTGATCGTAATCTCTGACTCAGATAAGGTGAATTCATTCTCCTGAGCTGTGAGTTCAGCAGAGCTGCTTTGTCTGTGTGTGTGCGCTGTTCTTTGGAGGGAGAGGGTCTCCAGGACATGTGAGATGAGCTGAAGTGCAAACGAATGGCATTCTCCAAGAAGCTGGCTTCATGTGCCTTAAAGCTCCTTTGTCCTGGTTCTCACGTGTGTCACCATGACAGCACAAAGTCCAGTCAGATCTCTGTTTCCAAGGCACTGAGTGACTGTGGAACTGAGACCAACTGAAATCCTTCAGTTGCGGGGCTCAACAGTGTGAGAATTTCAAATAATAGATGACTGTGAACGGGAGAAATGATTCAGAATCCCTTTATTTATCCTGGAGGAAAAATGGTTTGAAATCAATTTAAAATGAAAGTTACATCCTGTCACTAATCTCTGCTAATCGTTCCAAAACAGATCCCACAGGAGAGTTTTCTGTGATGAGGAGGAGGGTGAACAACACACAGATTTGTTTGTCTTTTTTTTTGCTCGGGTCCTTCAATGAGACCACCTGATTAAATAAATGTGGTCTCCTGGTTGTTCTGCTCCTGCGGTGCCTTCACTGCCTGTTGGCTATCGGGGGACTCCTCAGCTTTATTGTTTTGGCTCTGTGTGTTTTCCAGTTCTGCCACTCGCGGGTTTTCCATCTGTGGATTAGAACCAAAGTAACGTTTCACAGCTCTTCGAGGGTTAGGGTTAGGGTTAGGTGGTTTTTTTATCCAGCTGGAGCAGTCCTGTGAAACGTCACTGAAATGAACTCAGAAACATGAAGTGCATGTTACCTGATATCAGGGGAGGCTTCTTCACATGTTTTGGTTTTGCTTCATTTGTCCTTTTCTTGCCTGTCAAAATTAGTCAACCTTTGGCTTTGTGGCAGTAAATGTGCAGCTGAACTAACACTAACAGTGTCTGCAGTGATTATCAGTGTGTGTTTGTCTGACATGTACACTTTTATCTCAGCTGATTTACAGTCAGTGGAGCTCTATTACACTGCCTGTTTCTAACTGCATGAGGAAGGCCATAATCTTAAATATCTGAAGTCCATGTAAAGACAACATGTAGTTTTTAGTGCCAGCATGGTTTGTTATTGGTGTGAGGCTGCAGTTGGGCTGCTGGAGCTCCATACTGATCACACAGAACTGCTGTGAGAATTACAAGCAGCTCTCCTCTCTGCTTCGTCAGGCCGTCTCTGCTGCTTTCTACACTTACTCACCAGCTCTGCTGCGCTCCTCAGGGACAAAGAAAGCCAATAATACCTTTGCAGGGAAAACAAATGTCTGCATTGTGATAGTTTGCTTCCTGCTGTACAGCTTTGTATGGAGCGCAGGGCTGGCGGGTGGGGAGGATGCTGAGGATGCTGTTCAGCTGAGTCAGCAGTGAGTTGATGAGTGGAGATCTCCAGGCCTGATACAGGAAGCTTTGTGTCGTAACAATCAGTGCACCATCCAGGGCCTGATTAGGCTACAAACACACCAGCTGCAGGAGCTGCAGTCGCCATATTAACCTTACATTAAATGAAGAGAAATGAAAACATACTCGTCATCTCGCCCTCATGGCAATGGACAGTTGGGTGAAGTTTCTTGGTCCACAAAACATTTCTGGAGCTTCGTAGCAAAGCAACGTCCAGACTGAAGCTGAAATCTTCTCTGTAGCTGCTAAGCTAAAAGTGTTAGCATGCTCCCGCCTGAAATGGGTCCGCCAAAAGCTTAGGGAATATTAATCGGGACAGAAAACAAATCTAAATCTAACGTTGGAGGCTCAGTCTGTCCTGAGAGATCATCAGTCATCAGTCAAAGTGTCTAAGTCGTAGATCAGCCCTTCTACAGAGTCACATAATTTGAAATTGAAGACATGACTCGATGCGAACGACTGGCACAGTCAGAAAGAGGGAGAAATTTCAGGATAACCAGAGCTGGACTCACACTCAGCCCACCACATTCGGCAACAGAACTGATCCTGATGCCACATCGACTCCTGCTGTGCTTCCATTTCAGTCCTCAGGTAGCAGAGCTGACGCTTTTTATTAAAATTAAGCTGCTTTTCAAATGGGAATAAGTTAAATGTTATATTTGTAGTCAGATGAAGAAATCAGTTTTTAGAGGCACAACAGGAAGTCTGTGTGAAGCGTTGTGTTCAGATCAGTTTGGATGATGTGTTTGACAGTCCCAACAGGTCGTGTACTTTGACAGTATTACGTAATGTGCAGTTTGGATCCTTTCATCTTCTCCATGGTCCTGTTTCCATTGAAACGTCGAGTGGATTTCTGTAAAGTTAAGCAAAATAAAAATGTGAGTGTTCTCCACTACTGTTATGCTAATGTGCCCCAAAGATGAGACAAGATAACAGAATTAATCAAGCATCAAGCCTGCTCCGTCGTGACATTTCATCGCTGCTTCCCACCTAAAATGCCATTTGTTATTTTAATGAATGAAGTTGTGTCTTTTGACTCACGCGTATCCTGCTGAGTGCTTTATGGCTGGCCACAGGGATTTGGAGGGCTGTGATGACAACAAGCTCCTGTCTGAGCTGTGGATGTTTTTAGTTTGCTGCAGTACATCCACACTGTGAGTTACCTGAAAGTCGTCGTCGGGTTGGCAGATGCTCAGCAGCAGCAGGTCGAACATTAAACAGACGACAGACTACAGACAGACTACTACGACAGGCTGGACGTCAGGGGGAGGTGAAAACTAACATCACACGTTTGTACCAAAATACCTCAAATTTTCCCACCTGCTCTGGAAAACAGTGTGTGTGTGTGTGTGTGTGTGTGTGTGTGTGTGTGTGTGTGTGTGTGTGTGTGTGTCTTTGTTGTAGTCTGTAGTTTGTTTGCTGCAGTAGTGGTGACTTGATTGTACTTGTGGAGGTCAGTCTGCTCTGACTGTGATGCCCTTTAAAACCATAACTGTGTGTTGTCTCTCAGCAGGTTTCTTATTAAATCTGCTGTATGCAGTAGGAAACAGAAAAGTGTAGAATATAAAGAAAGATGCTGCGTTATTTGGTCATGTCCGTATTGTGGGGTCTATTTTCCTCTACTATCCTCTTCCTCCCACAACACTCGGGTGGGGAATGTATGGTTTTATGACACAAGAAGTTTTCTGTCTGTCTTCACTGACTTATTTGGTGGACTGGTTGAATGTCAGTTAGACTCAGTCAGACCTTGAGTAACAGCTAGCAGCACTTCTGAGTCATAGTCATAATGACTTTGGCATTTCAGGTTGAGCTGCTATCTGACCAGCCCATGAATCCGCTAAGAGCTAACTTCTATCATCCCGATCGCTGCTTAGAGTCGTGCACGCTGCGGTCTGTCAACTGTACTGAGTCTGCAGAGCTGCCCAACTTTGGCTGTCATTGCTGGAGAAAATGTAGAATTAACTGAGCCAATATTTAGACCAATCTGCATCGTTGCCAAGTACATTTAAAGAGCAGGAATTTGGCCCAGAACAAAACTAATTTTGGCAGAAAACTTGTGCTACAATCCAAACTGCGACTGTCCACCACTTTATTCCCATTAGCCACTGGGGTATTTTCACAACTTTCAGAGTACGTCAGATCAACAAAGTCAGCTCACTATTCTTGTTGCTTGTTAAAAACCAGCGTGACGGTCAAAAAATGAACACGCCAAAGTGTTTTGTTAAAGTAACATTTGTAGTAATGAGAATCAGGTAGTCAGTATCGACAGTATCGCCATATCTACAGCATTTGTAGACGTTCATTTATGTTCACTGCATTTATGTGGTGATTTTTCTTTAGTCTTATCAGCCACTGAAGGCACTTCCCAACAGGAGCGAGCATTAACCCAGTCACTAGCAGTTTGTCAGTAGTGCTGACCTTTTGCACAAAAACACACACACACACACACTGATTGGAGAGCCATCGGGTGCAGATTGGGCTTCAGTAACTTGTCTGAGAGGACTTTGTCGCCCGGTCAGAGTCGGGAATCGAACCAGCGGCCCCCCTGTTGGTGGACAACCTGCTCCATCTCGAGCTTCTGGGCTCCGTCCTCGTCCACCTGCCGCACATGTGACAGATTTGAAGAGTGAGCAGATTAAGGGAGAAGGTAGAGAAGTTGATGGACAATTCGCTGAGGATCAAAGGCGTCCTGTATCCTCAAAGCGCACTGCTCTCATTAGCGACCTGACCAGGAAGGAAAATGAGACTCGTTGATCAAAGTCACTTTTTACAAGTGAACCTGGGAGCCTCTGTGGTGCTCCTGTCTACCTGACATGCTCCAAGTCATGCATAAATGCACAAACACACAGCAGTCATGCCAAATAGGTTTTTAATGTCTTCTGTATTCATTCAGGTGGATGAAGTCACAACCTCAGTCTTAAGTCTGAATTTGTCTGTAAAATAAGAGAGAGATTCACGTGTGGAAATCAATCAGTCAGTCAGTTCCTCCTTTTCTGGGTTTGCTGTAATTTCATGTGTTGTGTGTTGTTGAGGGATGTTGGCATATAATCTGCACCATCATCACACACTGTGGCTCAACAGAAGAGCTGAGAGCAGAATGAGATCAAGTCATTTGGCTTGTTTCTTTTCCAGCTTATTAGAGATTTTTTTTGCTTTTAATGTACATCATTCTCATTAAGAGACTGGAAACATTTTAATGGCATTACATCAACATGCAGATTTAAAACAACTGAAAGCCCGTCGAGCAGCTGACATGAATTACTGGAAGATTTACCGCTTAAACTTTTAATGATTTCTACTTTTGTTTCCAAGCTGTTTGATCAGCTGACTGCTTGTTTTTCTCCTCAGCAATATCACCAGTTTTTTTTAGTTTGTATCTCTGCAGTTTCAGTTGTTCTGCTTTCCCTTTGTGACTGCTAAATATAGACTGCTGCCACCTGCTGGTGTGGAGAGGTAGAACAGAAGAACAGATTAAAATGGATAAATAAAGCCGAGGAGTGGCAGAGGAGATAGTTTGGTTTGAGGAAAGAGAAGAAGGACCACGAGTTGGTGGTTCAGAGGTGAAGCTCACTTTCAGCTTTCTGCTCCATCAGCGCTCTCTCAGGGATTGAATGCTGTCAGCATTGTGGTTTGGTCTTTGGGGGATCTTGACCGTCTTATCAGATGTGACAGAACTGACCTCTTCATGAAAGCCATTTAACCAAAAAAAATAAAAGAATCATGTGACCTTTCCTGGGCTGCTGATGTTGAGATTTCAGAAAAAGGAGATGCAGTATTTTTCTGCATGTGCATGAGACACAGACACACCTGTGTTCTTCCACCTCGTCGGGCGGTCGAGATGTGGAGATACGAGCTCAGAGAACGCCGGCTTGGATGAGATTGGATCGATTTTCTGTCAGTGGATTGTCAGTGGACCGCCTTCAAAGAGTCCATCAGGGGGAAAAATACAACACTGCAAGAGGACACTTCTGCAAGACAGAGGAGAGGAAAAAAGAGAGGGGAAAATCAATTCATGGACGCTGTTTGTCTGTCTGCTCTGGTCTCCGGGCGGGGAAGGAGGTGTGTGGTCATGTTGTATCCGAGTCTTACCTGGAGAGCACGACTGCTGGGCTGGGAGGGAGGCCACGGGGCCACCACCAAAACCCGCACCATCAATACAAATGCTGGGAGAAAAGTTTCGTACGTGACCCCTTTTCTGTGTGCACTTCTTGACAGATCATTAAAAACAATTAATGATCAATAACAATTTCATGTCTTCAGAGGCCACTCGGTCACCTTGTTAACCTTTTGGTATTGTTATGCCAGAGCAGTTAAACCAAACTCGTGACTCATGTCTGCTGTTGCTGAGTTTTTAAATTAGTTTTGTTACGGATGTCTCATTCCACTCATTCTTCTTCTGTTACCTTTCTCTTCCTTAAGCTGTGCTAACTGAAGCAGATCAATGAGTTGATCAACAGGAAATGAATCAGTGTTGATGATAAAATTCCAAAACTCTGTTTCTCTGCTTCATGTCTTTGTAAAAGTAAAATCTTTTGGTTTTGTACTGTTAGTTGGACAAAAGCAGACCCACTGATGTTTTTATTATTTAAACAAGTAGATCTTAATCTGAAAAGGAAATTCAGATGAATTGATGATGGGAGTTCAGTGTGTACATCGTGACAAACTAACATGAGACAAAACTGGTTTAACAAGAAACCCAACAATAACGAGTTCAGACCTTTTTGCTCTGCTTTGTCTCCACTTTGAATTTTTGCTGTGTGATGTTTGTTTTTCGTCCTCCCTGCTGATACTTTTCCATATTGATCCAGATGTGCTCAGATCAGATGAAGCTGTCATAACAGACAAACCTTGTGTGATGCACAGCTGTGACGGCTAATCGACAGCAGTCGTCTGTCAGCAGCTTGAACTTTAAATGACTGAATAGCAGTGGACAACTGGAAATACTGACCTGATGAGTCTTCAGGTTTATTTCATGCAACGTGACGAAGATGGGAGGTGCAAACGAACAGGCAGGTCTGTGGAGCAGCAGAGCAGTCGGTGTGAAGTCATTGATCAGAGTGTCAGCGCCTGTCAGTGCTGTTCATCTCACAGAGTGACCAAGCGTCTGTCGCTGCTTCTAACCAGAAGGTTTGAGGCTCGAGTTAAAGACTGCAGCTGGAGCAGCGGCGTTTTGACTGAACGAACGCTCAGAAGCTTCCACGTGTGGAAACAAAAAGAAAAACAATCACACATGAATGCATGTAATCGACATGTAGTGAGAACCTGGTCCTGCTGTAAGCTCAGACTGAAGTTCTGCTCGGGGTCGGTAACCCTGTGCCGACTAACTGACAGTCCTGCTGTCGAGAGAAGCCTGCAGCTTTTCACTCACGCTGTGGGCTTTCTTTTCCACTGACAAATCAATCTCTGTCCTTGATCAGTAAATTACTGCCCTTCACACTCCCAGCCGAGCACAGCTTCATTATGGACTCTTTGTCAGCTTCTCTCCTCTCTCTGTTTGTCCCAGCTCTTCTTCCTCTCTTTTTCTTTCCTCTGCCTTTTGCATTTTTGCTCCTTTTTCACTGCTTTCTGTCTGTCCTTTTCCTCTTCAAATCTCTGTAGGTGTAACATGTAGACAAATAAAGCAGCACTAACCTGAAGTGACTTTGTCAGGGCTGCAGACGGCAGGAAAGCAGGGAGTCACAGAAGGCTGAAAGCTAATTAGCAGCCTGTGAGAGTTTGTTATGTGAGTTTTTCAGAGCTTAACAGGTCAGATGATCTGACCTGGAGTCAGGCTGGGCTGCAGCAACACGTCTCTGCAGTTTGTGCTTTTTCTGACCTTTTTCAGACCGAATGAGAAAATATTTGGCAGATTCACCGACAATGAAAGGAATCCTTTTGTTGAAGCTGGGCCACTGTCGATGAGCTTAAACTCATATGGTTATTTGTTTAGTAGAATTAGTTGATGTGAGCGTCGGCGTCAAAGGGTTTGCTCCTGACGCAGCAGAAGTTTAACTAACTGTGCTGCTGTTTGGCTTCTTTCAGCCCACAGTTTTGTATTTTAAAGCACCTTTAGTGTGTCTTTTAGTCTCTTCCGCCGGCTTAACCGACTGCACACCACCTGCTCGCCATCAAGCTGCAGACAGACTCAGTCAGAGAGCAGCTGGTGAACACAGTGGAGCATTCAGCAGCTGAAGAGCAGATGTTTCCTTCAGGAGGAGGTGGAGGCTAAAAACAGAGCTAAAAGAGAGTAGGTGCTGGACTTGGAGCCAGACTTGTCTGTCTGCACTGAGATGATAATGTGGATAAAGTAGTCTTGTTTTCTGCATGATTTAACTACTGTGAAGTCCAAAGTTGAAAGTGTTTTTGTCAGCCACTTGGCCTCACTCTGCTCCGTCTTCTGTGTTTTCTCGACTTTCCATCCTTCACTTTCAGACTGTGTGCTCGTCTGTGACCCAGTCAGAACAGAAACGAGCTCCTGGTCCAATCAAATGGGCGATTAAATCCCATTTGGACCGCAGCTTCATAATCTTTTTGCAGCTGATGTTATCTGGGTCATGGTGCTTCAGGCTCCCTTGCTGCATACAGAGTTTTCTTTTTGCCACAGTCCAGGTGCTCAAGGCGTTTCACATTTCCTCGAAATTGTTGTCGCTTCTCTTTTCTGCCGTAGAAATGAGAGTTTGAGTAATGACACTTAAATATGAAAGACTGTGGACGGAGAAGAAGCAATGATAGAATTTCTCTGACTCATCTGACCCTGCTTATTGTTTCATATTAGCTTCCACTGAGTCATCCACTCAGTCCGTCAGTTCAGCTCGGCTTCATTTAGGATGTTCGCATGTGTACAACAAGTTCCCTGAGCAAACAGTATCAGCAAAACAATCCAGGCTCGAGGTCCTCGTGCCAGCTTTTTCTGCTGCTCTCAACCCCATCAGCAGGAGTTTGGATCGTTCACACTACTAAGATTTCATCCACAGCACTTTCAGTTCGGTGCAAAGTTTTGAAGAAGCAGTGCTTATATGATTTGACAAAACTGAAGGTGTCCTCCTCCAGTTGAAGTGTATGAATTATGTAATGTGTATGTGATATTTACTGTCTTGTCCTGTTTGGAAAATGGCACAAAAGCTAAAATACTAAAATCAATTTGAATGCTCAAAACAGCAGCTGTGATCCTATTACGTGCTGCAAACGGATAGTTGTGTTCATTTCTGGTGGATTCTGATTCTCGGGGAAGCTAATTATCACCTCTTGGGGCCACAGTTACAACACATGAGCTTTGTGTCACGGCTGTAACCTCCTGCAGAGATTCAGATACTCTGCACCGCATCCTGTTGTCCATCATTCTGCTCACCTGGCTGGGAAGTAAAGAGCTGTCCTGTAACTGACATGGAGGGAGTCGGTAGTTTATCAACATTATTAAAAGGCAGCAGCAAATCGTGTCGGTGTCAGGCTGCGGCCTGTCGGATCCCTGAGGGGCGCTAACGAGCCAGCAGACAGCTCAATCAGCCTGTCCTGCTGTTTCCATCCTCTCACTTAGAAAAGTCTGCTCAGGACATGTGCAGATGGCTCTTCTATCGCTGCCTTCCACCTTCTCATCTCCACGTTTCTTCTTCTTCTTGGGTTCTGCTTTTCTTCTGCACTTCTGGTTCACATCTTTGGCTTCCTCTGCTGAGAATATAATCACGAGGAGAGACAAACCCCCCCACCCAGAGAGTCGATAACAGACTGTTGCTCTGGACACGGTTCAGATCTTAGACTCTTGAGGACCACATGTAATCACATCAGTCTGCAGACAGGAGTCCTGTGAGGTTACCGTCGGCTCACTGGTGACATTTTGTAGACCGAGAACAGAAACGTTGATGAGGATTATATATGAAGGCTGCAGAGTTCATGTTGCTGTGCAAAAGCAGTAAACTAATTACTGCGTCAAACTGTGTATTTCTTTAGCAGTTAGTGGGACAAATGGGACAGTCCGTCGTATTGGAGTCCTGCATCACCTGCTCGCTGGGCATGTGCAGGACGCTTCACTCACTAAATAACAGGGATTTTTCCTCAGGTGGGTTTATCTCTCAGCCACTGACAGAGAGGCAGCAGGATGAAATGTGGCACCTCGAACGTCTCTTTTCTCAAGCAGGCTGAGATGCGCTGATTTTGATGGATGCGTCAGCCTGCATTGCGCTTCCTGTTCCTTCATGTCATCAACGCTGATTTCCTCTGACACAGAAATGAAGCACAATAGACAGAAATGAAATAAGAATGCAGTAGTTGGACTGCTTGTCTAAGAGCTCATCTGAACCCCGTCTTTAGCCGCTGATTGTGAGTAGTTCTCGTTGTGTATGCTTGTCCTTTCTGAACAACCTAATCTGCAGATCTGGATAACATTTCACTCTTATTTTAATTATTCTGTCTGGAAGTTCATTTGAAGATGTTTTATCAGATTGTTTCCATTCAGTATTTAGAATCCGTGTTTGAGTCTGTGAATAAATGTGGATAAAGGAACAGTTCAGCCAAAAATGAAAATTCAGTCATCATCTGACTTAAACTGAATAAAAACATGAAAAGGCGCCATACAGCTCGTCCAGCGTAATCCAAGTCTCCAGACGCCCCGAGATCCCAGATCGATTTTCACATCCCGTTTTGAGTTGACCTCTTCACTGTAGCTATCAAGCCTTAAACGTTAGCTTCCACCCCTTCAGAAGTGGGCGCACAAGCTCGAGTGCGTGTGTGAAGTTTCTGTCGGCTCCCCCTGGTGGACTATTAGCTGTACTGTGTGTGTTTTCTTCACAGATGCTCCATCACAGCTCACACTAGACCTTCACTCCAGTTATGGTTTTGTCACTTGATGGCTCCATAAATTGTTTGGCCATGTGAGTGCCTGACAGGTTGGAGATGAAATGAGAATACCTCTTACTTACTGGCATGAAGCACCTCCACCTCCCGAGTGCTGTTAGGCGGAGGTGATGGTGGAAGATGGATCACGTGTGAATGATCGCTCCTGAACGTGAACTGTGGCTGCAGGTACTGCTATAGCAAACAAATGAGCCTAATTACTGACGCCTGATCAGTTGTGCAGTTTGTTGTGAGTGGAGGCAGAGCCGTGTGGTGTGGAGAGGCAGCAAATCATTTTAACGTAACACACTCTTCATTTCTTACACTGTAAGAGGAGAGCCTGACTGGAGCACAGTGACTGAACCCCATGGGACTTATTGTTTGTTGTTTTCATTTTCTAGTAAATGCCACAACTTGTTTTATTTGAGTCCAAAACCTTAATGTGTGTGTGTGTGTGTGTGTGTGTGTGTGTGTGTGTCAGTTCACACAAAGGTGCTGAGTTCTGCTGAGCCTTCTGTGTCTGGACATCCAGAGTCTGTGCAGGGTCGCAGATCAGGCGATCATCTTTGAAACGGCGATTTGCTCGTCGCGCTGCGGTCTTCCCTCCTTGCGTTCACGCGCGTGAAATATGTCGTCTCCGTCTCGTTGACGGTTGCTGCAGCAGACCGTGTCAATCTCTGCAGCCTCCGAGTCGAGCTACCTGGCGCATTCGCAGTCTATAACTGACAGCTCAGACACGAGTCCAACATGTGACTGCAGCCTGTTACTGACTGACTGACTGTTACTTTAATAAGCAACCCAACACCGAGTTTCTCAATGCTGCTGAAGATCAGTACTGAAACAAAAAGGAACAGGGCGGCAGTAAAATCAGCACGAGGATGAGAGAAAAAAATGACTTCTGTGAACTGAACCTTTAATCTATATTAATTAGTATGGTCGACTATAAACAGACTTTTCTTGTAGAATTGGTCATAAAAGATGAGAACTGGACAAATTCTGTTTGAGTGAGTGCTGAGAGAAGATGTTTCCTGCAACATCAGCATCAGTATTAGCAGCGTGGCTATCGTCGATTGTTGATCAGCTCCACACGAGTGTCGACGTTTTTATCAGCGTCCAGAGCTCCGTTATGTTTCAAACGCAGCACAGGGTGCTCACAGCACACCTGAGGGCTCAGTGCAGATTTCAGCAGCCTGTGAGGTAACATCCACAGGGAGACACGCCGCTGACTGTGTTTTGCTTTTCATTAAAATGTTATCGATTACACGCTCAATTCATTCGTTTTGTGCTCTGCAAGAGGAGGAGTTCTGTTAATAATCCATTAGTGCAGGAGGAGAGAGTTTACAAGAAGGCAAAAAGTGCTAAGTGACCCAGTCCCAATGTGTGTGTGTGTGTGTGTGTGTGTGTGTGTGTGTGTGTGTGTGTGTAAGGGGTTAAGGGGTGTTGTTGTCACGTTCTGTCAGCTCTCTGAAAGTGTAACCCTGGAGGAGTACCTGACGGCCATCTGGTGGTTGTTTTTCTCCGTGACATCTCACACACACACACACACACACACACACACACACACACACACACACTCTTACAAAGGCACACTGAGATGCACCCTGGGAGGAACTCAGTAGCTTCTGTTTATTTGAATAATTAACGTTGCAGTGTTTTGTGTTTTGTATGTGCTCTGAAAAGGCTCGCAGCTTAATTAATCGGTGTTGGTTTGATCGAGTGACGGTGCACAGCTCCTTCCTGCTGTCTGTCTGCTGGACTGCACTGATCAGAAAATGGCTTTAGTGGTGGTCCTGTGGTTTTAAAGGCTTCTTCAGTGCCCTCATCTTGGCTGCAGTGTTCGTCACGAACAGAGGAGCTCTCTGTGCCGGTTGTCTTCCAGCATATGTTTAGATGCTCTGACATATCCAGCATTTGACAGTTCAAAGCTGCCATTATGGAGGCTGCTGCTCAGAGATTTGGCCAGAAGGTTGAGATGGCAGCAAGCCAAGATCCTGTTAGCAAACACCAAAGATGAAGGAAGCCGTCATGGTGAGGAAGGAGACCTTCTGGGTTTGGGTAGCCCGTGGCACCGTGCTTTAAACAAGACAAGCCTCCGTGTTTGTAATGTGTGCTTCTGTCAAGAAATCTGCCCAGGAAAATAAAGAACAAAATGTACAAAACATTTCAACAAAGTTGAATCCAGTTTGAGCAGACGACCCGATGGCCTGTCGCGTTGCTGCTGTCATCAAGTGCTCGTTTTCAGCCATAACTGAAGAATTCATGCACTGATCATGACCAAATGTCACTCAGATGTCTAACCGGATAAACTGATGAAGTGATGACGTTTTCTGTCCCAGAGGTCAAAGGTCAGCCTCACTGTGACATCATGATGTTTCCTGTCTGTCATCTGGGACCAGATTCCACATGTGCTCACATACTGAACTGGTGACTGGAATCTCAGGTGTCCACCTTCAGCCTGTGCTGCTGGTTGAACGTGTGTGTGAAGCCTCCATGTTTTACAGTCTGTAGCTTCTCTGCAGCAACAATCATAACTGAAGCTTCGTAGTCCATCGCAAGCCGGTTGGTCTGCTGATGCTGAGCTGCAGGTGGTTGTTGCTGCACTGTGTGAAGAAGCTCCCTGTCAGTCACTGCAGATGTTACAGACATGCCTGGAAAGACGGGCATGTCTGTTGTTATTGTTCAGCAACACACATCATGTCAGTGTATTTGGAGGTGGTAATCAATGATTATACAGTCCTGATGTTGATGTTGCTTTGCAGGGGCAGGAGAGCTCGGGGCTTGACAAGTTTCCTGTGGACCAGTATCAAAACTCATGCTACCTGTTCTGGGTCCTGGAGAAGCTCCTGCAGAGTTCAGAGGTACCGTGCAAGGTGAAGGTCGGGTCAGAGCTATCGGGCTTCCTCAATCACTTGGAACAGCGTGTCTTCCTGTTGTCAGATGAGTTTCCCTTGTTTTCCATCTACATGTGGAGGATAGGAGGGCTCCTCAGCTCCTGGAACAAGTAAGCCCCCCAACGGAGCAGGCAGACAGTCAGTTCACAGGTTTTCTTTCCACTGGCCCACGTGACCAAAGCGGGTTGAAACCGCAGATCAACACCAGCTTCTATAGAAACACAGACAGCATCATATTGACAAAAGGCCGTAATCTCCAGAACTGCTGAAAGAATAAGTCTGGTGTTAAACTGCACTTTTCTTATTCTCAGTAAGTCCTCTCAAAGAGACCAGAACCCGCAGTGGAGATACCTCCTAACAAGTCAACACGCTGACCCCCGTCACTCAGTCCCGCACACACCATCCTGCTGCTGCAGATACTCACTACAGTACTAAGCTGCAAATCAGCTGCAAATTACGGAACATTTTTTTAAAAAATGAAGCTTCATATTTGTGAGGCGCAGCAGAAACGCAGAATATCACCAGCCTTGACCTTTAAAGAAACAAAAGTCTGGATTCGTTTTGCACAGCAGTAGATTAGACACTGAGCAGGTGAACAGTAACTGCTGTCCAGTGTTGGCTTACGTCCTCATCAAACACACACTAAACCTGAGGATGAGGAGGGACTCTGTCAACAGGTGGACCCGAGCAGTCAGTAAACAAGACCAAACAGAACATGTTTAATGATGTTAATCTTTTTGCAGGCTCAGTAGAGTTCGTGCTTCCGTTAGCTGCCGTCTCAGGGGAAAACATTCTGTGGGAATCGTTACTGCAGGCCTGTTCTGGTTTTAATTTGCTTATTGTGCTAACTGGTATAAAAGACAGAAATGATATTTTGTAATAGTTGTTTCCGTCTTCACTCCAACATTAAATGGATCAGTAATTGAGTAATAATGTGTTTTTTATGTTTATTGTGTTTTCACAACTGAGAAAAAAAATCCCACTAGTTTGATCCTTTCAGTGTTGTCTGACGCTGAAAGTCCGTCAGCAGAGTATTGACACTTTAGAGGGGAATGTGATCAAACAGTTTTGATTAGAAAACAGAGCTCACACACCCACACACCCTGCGTTCACACACTCCATCGTAGTGCCTTTGGATCTTTTCTCGGTGAAAGACTCGGACCTCCACAAAGTGGTCCACAGCAGCGATAGCATCGTCATCACCACAGAGCTCCTTCGTCTTCATCTTACTGCTGCAGCCGTGACGCCAGCTTATTTAAGGAGGCCTGGAGCTGAGGATCCTGCAGATGTCTCGGTGTCTGACAGCCTGAATGTGTTTAGCGTCTTTGGGGAGATGAGGTGAGTCCCACTCAGCCACACTTGCCATTATGCAGCACTGCAGTACTTCTCCACCCACGCTGACCTGTCACTGGGAACACCACCCAGATTTCCCATCTGGTCGGCGAATAAGCACGAGCCGTTACTGCGGACATTCGTTGCAGAGGTGATGAACACGCATGAAAAATGTAAATTTGAGAGTTGAGTGGCTCAGGTCCACAGGGACGAGATGAGTCGGCCTTCATCATGTTCTGAACAAGTGGGTGAGTCAGGAGCTTGGAAACACAAGTTGGAGGACATTGAATATCTACGTTTCTGTGATACGCCTGAAAGCTGATTGTGGAGACACTCAGGATCGATCTAAAATCAGTAGACCTACAGACCTACAGATATTGACCATAATGCTCTTTAAACTGAGGATGTTTTCCACAGTTTAATCAGAAAACCAGAAGTGTCAAAGTAACCCGCTGCTGCTCATCGAACTCGCTGTAGTCACTAAGGTTGAGTCAGCTGGGTTTAGCAACATGTTCATCAGCTCCTTGAGCACACTGAGGAAGTAAATCAAACAAGAAGTGGGTGGGGGACATGAAGGGATTTTTAAAAGTGCAGTGGACTTGTCCCTGGGTCCCCGGGGGAAACTCCAGCAGCCTTTCATCTGTTCCGTAGCGTCTGCTCGAGAAGCTGAGTGCCTCCACCTGCAGTGATGTTCTCCTCCCTGCTGCTTATTTGCTGTCTGCAATAATGACCCAGGCTTGAGCACAGCTACGCAGCCCGCTACGTCACCAATCACCAAAGGCTCAGCGGCTCCGGCTGCGCCGATAGCCATCGCTGCTATTGTGTCTGCTTTGGGTTTGTGACCGTCTCTGTCTGTGATCTCCTCATCTTTCATATCCTGTTGGGGGGAAAAGCAGGGATAGGCTGCGCTTTAAAAAACCAAAATGGACTGCTCATACGTGCGCTGGTGGTTAATGTGCCTCTGTGCCAAAGTGAATCTGTCTCCTCACACGGGGGATCGACGGGTGCAGACTTGGCAGGTTGCATCAGCAGCAGAGGACCCCGGTGAGAGGATCAGTATGTGCCTAATAGCTGTTTCATCAGTAAAGATTAACAGAATGAGAAACACTGGAGGTTTATGAGGAGCTGCCTGCTATTAAATTAAGAACCTGAGAGGATGAAAGGCACACAAATCTCTTCATCCTGGTTCTGACAAAACTCTGCAGTCTGCTGTTTGGACTCTGGCCTGGAAGAACTGCATCCCCAGGGCCTCTGGTTTCTCTTGGCATCGTTTGGTATCTTAACAAGTAAAAGCAAAATTTTAAGAAAATTGTCAGTGAAGTGCACTCAGCTGCGTGTAGTTTGGTTTTGTCCTAAGTCGCGTCAGTAGAGATGAACTGAGCGCTCTGCAGTGCTTTGGATCCCTGTGCTGTGAAGCTCTGTGGCCATAATGAAAAGCTTGTGTTGAAGTGAGTCGGGGGCTCAGCGTGCAGAGCCTGCAGGATCTGTGAGCAGTTTGTGTAAATAATGCTTCACTCAGGCATAGCCACACTCTGCCAGCACGAGTGGATGAGTTATGAGCTCCCAGACTCCTTAAATCTGCACGACCCTGATTGATAAGAAAATTCGTTTTCCATACGTTCAACTGCTGCTGTTAGATCAGAGAATTTTCGATGGCTCGTCCAGAAAATAGTTCAGTGCTCTTAAGGTCAGCATTTTAAAGTTTGATCATTTTGATGTACAGCTTCTTCGAATAGGAGGAGGAGAAAACAGTCAAACAGACAGACAAGCAGAGCTTTTGCTGGATTAAATGCTGCTTGGTGGATCATTTGTATGCCAGATTTATTAAAAGCGTCTAAAAGTAAGATGACAAAGTGGCCTGCGTTAAGGCCGGCGTGATGAAGAGGATGAAACGAGATTCGTATTCTCATCTTGTGTGAGTATTGATTTAAAGAGGCATTTGTCACAATCCTTTGAACAAGAGAGGAGGATGAAACTGCTTCATGTCCGTGTACTTTTGAATTCAAACAGGTTTAACGAGAACTGAAAAGTGCATGTAAAGAGTTTGGTTTTTTTATCCATCTGGGCTAATAAATCTGACTTTACAAAGCTTTTTGACCTTGATTGATGTACAAAATAATTGAATTTTGATGTTCTTCCAGATGCTGAGTGTCTGTTGTTTTAGATCACTGACTTTAGTTGACAGCTGTTTTAGAAATGAACTGTAACGGCAGCTAATGATTTTATTGCCAGAGAATAATTGGCACACCAAATTAGACCGTCAAAAAGATATTCATAACAGTTCTGGGAAGGCTTTGGTGAAACGGGAGGACGCCTGGTGAACTTATGGCCAGATAAACGTCCTGTCGGATCGAACATGTGAAACGCTTTGTTTCCTCCCTGACTCTCATTACAGATGTGAAGTGGGCTCAGTGTGAAGTTTCATGTGAACTCACTCACACTTAAATCCTCACTTGCACTCTCAAACATTCATTCGGTCTCAGGTCTTCCAGATATTCTCTGCGTTTCGATGCCAGACCATGCAGACTGAACGATCACATGACGTTAGCCTTTAGCCTCATGTGGAACGTTGTCACCGATGTACCGGCTCAGGTCGAGTACCTTCTGCTCTGTAGAAAAACAATTAATTCCTCTTGTGTTTTCAAACGTTTGGCACTGAATTGGTGCTGAATCAGTTCTAGTGAAATCCCTCGTGGCGACTGTTGAGGTGCGCCGGTGGAGTCGCTCAGTTGGACTGGTTGTGTTCCTGTTTGTCGGTAGCGGTGTGGAGACTGGTGCCGGGCCTGGCCGTGCCGAACCGAGCCGAGCTGTGAGAAACCGCGGCCACTGAAGCCATGCTGGTGTGTTTCTCCTCTGCAGAGGACGTGAGCTTAGAGTTCTTCTCGTTGATGTGTTGGAGCCTTGAAGAAAACCCAGCAGGAGCTTCAGCTAGCAGCTCACTGTGATGGTGTCAGCTTGAGCTCAGCTTGTGGGCTTATGAGCTTCACTTAATCAAGATGAAACAGAAAATGGTCTTTAACCCTTTTTGATCACATCTAATTATTTGTATGTTTATATCAAAATCTGCTAAAGTGCGCCCACTTTAACCAATCAGTTTCGACCTCTTACATCATGACATCCACCATCAGAATCAGAAAACTTTATTGTCAGGTAGGTTCCACCTACGAGGAACTTGTTTTGGCATCTGGTGCAGCAGACATACACAGGAATCATCAGTCAGTCCTCAGCTTTCAGCCTCGGAGAGATAAAACGCTGAGGTTACAGGCCTGCTGGCTGAAATTTATCAGCTCCAGAATCCATTTACATCTGACTGCTTCAGTATGGGGAGCACATGATGGACTTGGTCTCTGTGCCTGATTTGATGAGTAATTCACAGCGATTCAGATTTGATTCTGTGTTTGAATGATCATAGATGTTGTGAAGATCACAGATGATGAGAGCAGAACTCAGGCTCAGTTCTTTGGATCAGACCGGTACTGGCTGTACTTTATTCTGCCAGAGACTGCTTAAATAAACACCAGAACGTTAGAGCAGAGACTATCAGGACTGTTTCTCCTGACAAGCTGTACATTCCACCTGTGAAGTCCTCCTTCACAGGTGCCAAACAATGAAAGTTTGTCACAAAGCCCAAACATGGAGGCATGTTGAAAATAATCCTAATAAAACTTTTCTACTTCTTGAAATTAAAACCAACTCACTGCAGATCTGGTGACGTTCTTGCAGTGTCCCCCTTCTGTTCGTTCTTCAGCATCCTTCAAATAAACTGCTGTCTCATAGTTGGAGTACAAACAGGCAGTCGGTGTCCCGTCTCATCCGTCCGGCTGCTCGATGAGCACGCAGTCGGGCTGATAAATGTAATCTGCTTTAGCAGGCTGTAAATTGAGGACGACTTCTGCTCGTTCATCTTAATTTTGCAGGTTTCTGCATCACTGAGAGAGGACGGCATTATTTTCACTTCATATTGGGTTGATGCATTGCTTCTCAGTGTATCAGTGAAAATACACAGAGGGGGACGAGACAGCGTCTATCAATCTCAATGTACGAAATGAGCTTTTCTGTACAGTCTGTGCTGAGGAATATCAGGCTGTTGTCAGGATTTGTGCTGGAAGTCAGTGAAAGTGCACACGTTTCCTGTCTGTCTTGTTTGTCGACATGTGATCAGGTGATGACAGGTGACTTCACACGCACTAAACATGAACATGAACTGCAAAGTCAAAACTTCAGTTAAGTTTAGAACAGCAGATTTTTATCGACATGTTAAACATTTCCAAGGAGAAGAGCAGCTTAGTGCTTTAGGTCTTTGTGGCAGAAGAGGATAAACAGCAAAGCTTTGTGCCGCTGACTCAGATTAACATGCGAGTCCATCCTGCCGAGCGAGACAGTCCAGTAAAGGGATGACTTTATCTTTAATTCAGACTAATGTGACAGCCGGCGTCTGTCCTCCTGGACTTCCTGCTGGCTGCCTCTTCGGTTCGGGCTTTCCAGAGGCTGACTGTGACCCTCTGTACCAGGTGCTCTCCACTGCTCATTAGTGATATTCATTTGTCAAGATCACAAGCAGAAATGGATGCACATTGTCAATGAGACAGCCAGCAGGGAGCGAACGCTGAGAGCGCCAGTCCCGGGCTGAGGTTCAGGTCTGTTACAAAGCTTCCTCAGCGAGTCACCGCGCCAGTCTGAATCTTTCCCTCACGGTCTGTGATCACAGTCACCTGAACCTCATTCGTACCCTGATGAGCAGACCTGAGCTTCACTTCTGTGCTTCATTCTGGAGCAGGTGGAGGAATCAGGTGGTGAACCTGTGACCACAGCCGCTGCATCTGCACTACAATCAATTCATTGGCTGCCGATTTTATTGATCGTTTGGCTTGTGTTGAAAATGTCATACGCATGAACAAAGTCCCACACGATTGTCCTTTTTTTGGTTTGACCAAAAGTCAGAGAAGTCAAAAATGTCCAGAATTTCCCTGCCTGGGATCAATAAAGTATATCTACCTATCTATCGATCGATCTATCTATCGATCGGTCTATCTATCTAACCAGAGAATGTTTGACGTGACATTTTAAAACTGTTTCTGATTAAACTGCTCCTTAATGCGTCTGCTCAGCTTTACTGATGGATAAGAGACACGTCTGTCCTCCCCCTCACCCCTGAATGAAGTCAGAGTCCAGACAAATCAAAACCCGAATCTCATTTCACAAACCTGTGGTCACGAGGGTTTCATCTGATAGCTGCTTTGCATTAATACCACATGTACATTGTTGTTCCAGACCAGTCATCCTGCAGCCTGCTGATGAAATGAGTTCATCTCCATGCACTGAGCAGATATTTTTCACACTTTTATGTTTGATTGGTGATAACCCGATTCTGTAGAATTCAATTTTCTGGTCTTCTGCACATCAAGATCGTCCGCCGCCCACAGTTTTCTGAGCGCTGGAACAACGTGAATGTGAATCAGGGACCTCCTGTAAAGCTCAGTTAGTCACTCTGCTTGGATTACTGATCAGTTAGGAAACCTCTGCTGGACTGAATCTGTCTCTGGTTTGAGTTGCGTTCGCTGCAGCGTGAGGAGCTTGTTTGCTTTTCCTTGTAAATACTGAGAACATGTGTGTTCTGCTCAGTAAGCAGAGGGACGAGATTAACGTGAACGCTAGCTGCTGCTCTGTCAACACTGTTAGCATTCAGATTAATGCAGGCATGTTTTTACAGCTTTTAGTCGCTGCTTAATAGCTGCTGTTGAAAATACAAATGACTGAATGAGCCATGGCTGCAACAGTTTGCTGTTTTTATTACAAATCAGCGTCATGATGCCTTTTTTGATTCATTGCTTCATCTTTAGGATGGAACCAACTTGTAAATGGTTTGCAGTTTTTCCCCAAACCCAAAGTGACACCTCCAGCCTTTTGTTTTGGCTTTCAAACCAAATGATCCCGCAGTTTATTTTCTATTGTATCTGATACTTTTCTGTCTTCCTTTCTAACAGAATGAATCCTCCAGCACAAGCAGACGTGCTAAAAGTCCACCGTGACACGTTAGAGGAAGGCTAACTGGCAGTATTGGCATGTCGCGTTCATGTCACGTGTTCAGGTGGGCTGTGTGAACTGGCCTCTGGCCCTGCGGTGATGAAGGTCGGCAGTAACACAGACAGCCTCAGTCAGCAGAGCATCAGCTGCTTGTTTCGCCTTCCTTTTCATGGAGAAGTTGTGCTGAGTGGGCTTGTTTTGCTCAGCCTCGCAGGCCGCCGGACGCTGAGCACAGTTCAGCTGAGGATTAAAAGCCTCGCGTCATGGTGACCCCCGTCTAACCGTTCAGGTTAGTTCATTGAGGAGAACTCGTGCAGTTTTTCATTCGTAGTGCACCTGCAGAGGAACAAATGATTCTTCAGGCACTTTGGTTTGTAGAGAAACAAAACAAGTCCAGTTGGTTTCACTGTCGGCCATTCGTTCTCAACTTCTGCGTCTCAAATTCAGGCTTTTTGGTTGGGGACTCGAAACTCAAAACTCACTTAAGACTTTTTCTCCCCATCCAGGTCAGACTAATCAGTCAGTCGGGAAATAATTATTTCATCACAATCCTGGAGACTGTGCTTCACGTCGTGCATGTTGAACTGTTTTGTGAGCCTGCAGCACTGAGCACACAGTCACATAAACCCTGTTTGGATTCAGAGTCGGTGGTCCGGTCTGGCCTGAGCAGACTTCACGTTAGCTCTCAGACAGCTGAAGGAGGACGTGGACTCTGCAATCAAACTGTAGCTAGAGGGGAAGAGGATTAAACAATGTATAATTACTAGGATTTGCATGCGGTTGATATTCCCTGCCGTTGTCTGCAGTGACCCTGGGGCCTGGCGGAGTAACAACAGTGTTCGCAGATACATAAATTAGACTTGGAGAACAAAAACAGCTGCTTGGGAGAGCAGCAGAGTGTGTGTGTGTGTGTGTGTGTGAGACTGATCCTCCTGGGAGGTCAGGGGTCAGGAAGTCACTAAACCAGGTTGGTATCTGCACCAGAACTCATTTGTCTGAAGATACTGGGACAACAACGCGTCTTTATTCTGTTTGTATTCTGTTTGTCACATTTACAGAAATGAGGGCTAATCAGGCCAGGAAGTCATTTTGAATGGAGGGAGCCTGTCAGTGACGGGCAGCTGCCCTGCTTTGAGCGTTTTGTGCTGAAAGTACAACTGTTATTGTTCATTATTATCATTCATCACAGAGATCTGTTCACCTGAGCAGGCACATGTGCCAACACAAAGTAAAGGCAGCTGAGTGCAGTTTCAGCTGATACTCTTTCTCAGGTAATTAATGTGATGAGTACTTGTACCTGAGTACTGACAGGTCACTGGACTCGTCCGACCTGCTCCAGCGGTTTGACCCGGCAGTGAATAACTGCTTATTGTTCTGCGCTGGAGCTGCAGGTGTGAAGATCATTTGAACATTAAGGTCATAAAATCATCATCACAGCATCAATAAAAATCATGACGGCGTCACAGACGACGGAGGTGAAAGTGTCGGCTCCTCCTGGGCCTTCATTGGTCACCGGACACAAGCTGCGTCACTGCAGTCATCACACTCTGACGTTTTTAGACTGATTAAAGTTTCAGCATATGATTGACCGTTTCATGCGTCTGCACATCAGCAGGATCAGATTCTTGGTCGTCTGGTCCTGACAGATGGAACGACGTGTTGGATCAGAGTCACGTCAGCACTGAAGCAGTTCGAGTTGGTGAAGAGATTCCTTCCAGAAACAAATAGAAATGAATTACTGGTGTCAGTATAAATACCCGAGTCTCCTCTCTACAGACGGGTCTTCTTTGAGCTCTTCTGCTCCGTCAGTTCCACTCCTCCGCCAGTCAGAAGTAACATAATCTCACACGCATGCCAAACCAAACTTCCTTTCTCCAGATGGGACATTCTGGGAATCAGCTCCTCAGTTGTGATGAATCTGTCCCGCTTCTCCCTGCAGGTCTTTGGGCTTTCACAGACTCATTACAGAATCCATCATTCGTTGGCATTTCCCTGCGTACAAGCTGTCGGCTAATTGAGACGTTTGTACCACACGGCTTCTCTGAGAATTGATTGACTCGTCCCGCGATGAAGGCCCTTTAACACACAAATGTCTGTCAGTGTTTGTCTGAGCCACACAGATTGTCTCAGGTTTGGTGTGGAGAGGAAGCGTGGATGTAGAATCAGGGAGCGAAGATACCTGCGTCACAGTGCACATTCCTACAGGTGGGTTCATGCGGCTGCTGCTGCTGGTTAGCCATTTGAAGCTGCAAAAAGCAGAGAAGAAGAAAACTTCCAGCAGGCAGACGTGGATGCAAACCACATGGGGCTCACGTATGTTGTTCAGGTGCTTTCCTCAAAGTGTGTTTCACTGGGAAACATGAAGGATCAAGCAGGTCTGATCTTCTTCTGTCACTCGAACTGCAGCACTTTGTTTCTTCTTCTTTAATCATCTGCGTCGTTGCACACAAAGCAGCACTGGATAAAAAAAATGTAGACAACTGCAGTTCCTCCAACGGCCACTGGAGTGCCACTCCAGTCTACATTCTACTGTGTCTGTGTTCGTGATGTAACTGTACGTGAATTTTTAGGTAACTCACATGGTTAAATTCTATTAAGGCTGAAAGTTATGCAGAATTGAAGGCGTGGCGACAGTTGGCTGCTAGCTGTCTGCCAGGCTTCACCTCAGCCTTCAGCTCTCGTTTGTGTTTGTGATGTTTGTGCCTTTTCATGCAGAAATCTTACAAATAATACAGCAGGCTGCATGGTTTGTTGTTCTAACAGACCAAGAAGTCTGAGCTCCACCAAGCTCACAGCAAATGAAAACACAGAAGTCTAAAGTGCTTCTTATACACATCAGTTTGTTAAGAAGAGATCCACTAAGCTGACATCAAATCTGTTTCTGATCTAAAGTCTTTTCGGGCATCCAGAACCCCCTCTCTTTACTGACTGGTCACACACATCAAACGCCAGCCCATTGACTTTAAGATGGTGTCAGAGCACAGCTGACACGCCAGACCCCATAAAACTTCTCTCTGACATGTTGTGAATGTGAAGCGGAGCAAAGCCAGGCTTTGGTTAAGTGAGCACCGTCTCAGTGAACGATGTAACCGCCGTTACGGTTGGTCGTGTGCCTCTGGGTCGTAAAAACCTTGTCACACTTTAATCCCTCACAGAGAGCAGAATGAAGCATCTCCATACTCACTGAGTATTAAAGCCTGTGGAGCTGCAGAACTACAGTAAAACCAGGACGGATCGCTGCAGTTGTTGGATCTGCTCTTCATCAGAATGTGAGCTCGCTCAGCTGCTGGTCCTGCCTCATTATGTTAGGCGGTTTTATGCGTATAGCATGACTGATGAGGGGCAGAAAAGTCACCCGTGTCTCCAGAGGAAATAAAAAAGAGACATGAAAACCAGGAAGTGAAGCAGAAAACATCAGGTACAGAGCAGAGGTGCACGCAAAGTGGCCCCTTAATAACTGGGCTTTTCATGTGGGCCTGGTGGTCTGGACTTTGCTTCCACAGGTGGAATCCAGCACAGTCTGAGCTGACAGACCTGTCCAGGTGTACCTGCGTCTTCACCATCCATTTAGCACTTTTTAAAACAATGAAAGTCAGTCTTGATGACTGAAGTGTCAGTTCAGTTGAACGATGTGTTGAGATTTAAACTGTTTAATGTTCTCACGATGCACCTTTTTATGCACGCCGAGCTGAAGGACCAGCTTTGTACTGTAGACTGTAAACTTGTCCTAATGAGGCTGCCGTAGAGCCCATGTGTTCAACCTGGTGGGCTCCACGGCTTCATCGACAAGTTGCATCTCCTTTTCAGTCTGAACTGCAGAGGAAAAAAGTCTCTTCATCTCCAAGGCAACAAGCAGTGTGTGTGTGTGTGTGTGTGTGGGCTGCTGTATTTCCCTTTGGAAAAGCTCAGCTTTCAATTAGAGGTGCTGATGAGGAGCCCCCTGAAGCTTCATCAGGGCCTCTCTTTCCAAGCCTTCCTCGTGGATTCTTTGGTAATTGGAACAGATTATCCACATCGAGCAGGGAAAGACCTTCTTCTTTTGCAGGAGTGACGTCCTTCTGTGTTTTATGTGGTTCTGTTACAGGAAGCAGCAGGTGTGAATTGTGACCATTCAGCTGCTTGGTGACATGTTGAATCCATGATTTTATTTCCAACTGTAACTTGTGTGTTTTCTTTTGGATTTACTGGCCGTTCAACCTTTTACACTTTTACACCTGGTACGTGTAAAACCATTTGCTTCTTAAATTTCTGCAGTAATTTGGCTTTTGGACGGCTTGTTGAGCTCGTCGCTACTGTTTGACATGTGAAAGTTTGTGTCGTAGCAGGACAGGAGTTAACAGATCTGTGCAGCAGCTCATAATGTCACCAGTCGTCCTCCTGTGGACGTTATTGACAGCGTCTTGTTTACCTGGGGTGCGTCCATCTGGACCAGGGAGCTCTGTGGACCCTTACTGAGTCTGTCACAGCCCAGCGAGCTGCTGCACAGAGACGCTCAGCAGCCAATCAGAGCGTAGCTTCGCTGCTGATCTCAATAAGTGAAGTCTGTCCTGGTGGACCTCCACCACCGTCAGTTAACTCTTAGACACCTTTCAGGTGTTTCCATTGTCACACAGGTGTAACCAGTAACAGCACTGATGGAGGATCAACAGTCTTTGTTCATTTATAGTTTTCCTTTAAATTGTCATTAATCTGCGCACTCTGTTATGCTGAAGCTAAAGATGCTGCAGAGTAGTTTCCAGTGTGCAGCCGCCGTGTGTGTCAGACCATGTGTAAAACCCTGCCAGCCTCTCGACTCGGCCGAGGAGGCAGCGTCTGCAGCTGGTGGTCGGGGCAGCGCCGACTCCTCTGACGAGCGTCTGAACTCTGAAATCTGGGCTGAATCTCCTGCCTCCTCCACAGGTCAGCCGGCAGCACAGCGGAGCGCAGCTGTGAGGGGAAAAAGCAAAAGGCTTTTGAAGTTCACGCCGGGCTTTGAAAAGTGGAGGAAATCATTAGGAAGTGGTTTTCGTCTGGCTGAAAGGTGCAGCGGGATGGAAGGAGCTGTGGCTCTGCGACTTCAACCTCTGGGACTCCCGAGTCGTCCTCCGGGGACCACAGAGTCGATTAGAGTCAGAACCGCTCGGTGGAGGGAAGCTCTCATCCTGTTATTTAGGCGCCTCTTTTCACTTTCCATTTAGAGCATTTATGAACATTTTAAACCCGAGAACCAAAGTTGTGCTGTTGTAGTGAAGGAGTAGTTCTGCAGGACTTCTGCAGCCACACAGACGCACTGAACGTCAACACTGGATGATTCGGGCAGGACGTGTTGGAGGTTTACGCTCTGCAGGAGGCGACGGCGGTGTGGTTAATCGTTGTGACGGTTAATATGAAGGCAACCCTTCCATTCAGGTCTGTGACTGGAAGCAAAAGCCCGTCAGGCTGGACAAACTGCAGACTGTGACATAAAACTGGGCTCCTGCTGCAGCCAGTGTCAAACCACAGCTGAAGCTTTTTCTCCACTTCACTGGGATTTCAAAGGTTGAGAAGGAAAAAGTCTCAGATATCAGAGCAAAACCAGCTGGTCACAGATGACTGAGGACAAAGGAGACATCAGAGCGTCCCCCTCGACGAGGGGAGGACCTGCTGGTGTGTGGACCTTTGAGTGATTAAACAGATCTACCGACTTGTTGTTCGAGTTTTGAACCATGAGACATCAGCTTCAGTGTCCACATCAATATACTAATTTAGTTTGGACAGCAACCCCGAGAGCAGAACCCGTCAGTCCCCAGAGAGACGCAGCACATCGTCACACTCAGGAAGCTGGTCAAATCAGCTGATGATTATTTCTATTGATTGGCTGTACGTGTGTGGAACTGTGTGTGTGTCCAATAGACTGTGTGTGTGTCTCGCTGCATGTTAATGCCCACATGAATATGTATGATTGTGACATTTGCTGCAGTGACATCCGAACACATCACTGTTTTCAGATGAACTTCCCCTCTGCTTTAAGGTCACTTTTTCCAGGTTTTGTTTTAACGTTGAACACTTGCACTGTCAGTTTGTTGACTTTCATGTCTTTTTGCTTGTAAAAGTGAGTCCAAAACATCTGGATGTTGTGACTGACGGGTGTGTGGACGGGAACTCGATCCCGCGGCTCCGCCTCCTCATCTCTGCTGCACAGACTCGGCCTCCAAATGATGTCACCAGAACAAGATGGTGGCGCTCGTACCCGGGCTGCGGGCGTAGCCCTGCGTTAGTGATACTCGAGTGCACAAACAGAAGCTCACAGAGTCCAGTGTCATCACGCGTGTGCCAGTCCGTGACTTCTCATTACACGCCAAACTGCTGCACGGCTTTGTGAGCCTCACAGCACACCGTACATTCACCTGTCGAGCTAGCGAGGGGTGACCGGGGAGCCTCCTCCTGTTTTTCATTTCCCTCCGTGTTGAAGAAAAGTTTTCAGAGGATGCTTGTAGCTTGTTGGAAATCAGAGATGTGTGTTTTGAATATTCAGTAAAAAGAAAGGATGCTCTGCTCAGTGTGAGGACGGCAGTCGGTCCCTCTGACACGATTCAGTCAGCCTCGCCTCTCTGAGCGCTCAGCGACAACAGCCCAACACGTCCTGAGGGCCTCTTTAGAGGAGACGCAGAGTCAATGGATCAAAAGTTTGAGACATGACACTCGCCGCAAATCCCATTTCCCTCTGGCAGGAAAACATCTAAATCTGATTCTCCGGTTTGGGACCCGAGCCAGAGAGCAGGTGATTCGCTTTGTGCGGGGATGTAACGGTGCAAAACATCCTCAGTTATTTTGCCATGTTTAAAGGAGCTTCCTGCGGTGTTATGCAGCGTATGGCGAGCAGCAGGGTCTTCCACAGCGCCGGGACCCTCTGCACCCTGCAGGTTAAAGATGTGATGCTGAATTCTGATCATTCAAACACAGACTCGTGCACCCTTCAGCTCTGTCGTTCATCTACGTGACTGCAGGGTGTGAGCGACTCCTCCACCTGCAGACGTTCACTGAGACCCCCACCTCTGCTGAGGGTCCGTTAGGACACTGAAAGAGCTAAGAAAACATCTTAGCTATAGTTCAAGTGAATGTGATGCTACTCATGTTGCACAAATGTGCAGTTGTAACATTTCTTGAACTAACTGAGGGGCCCACACCTCACTTGGCCCTGGGGGGCCCCTCGCAGTTCAGCCCGGCCCTGCTAGTTTTCATATGTTGTTTAATGCTTTCGTTGATTTTGCATTTAATTCCGTCTGTCTTGTTTTTCTTTGACGCGAGAAACACCTGATCAGGCTGTTTGTGATGTAGAGGTCATCACTGATTGGATTATTGTCTCGGGCGTAATTCGCCCGAGCTGGCGGCCTTTCTCTGCCTTTCTCCAGTCTAATCAGTGCAGCAGTCAGACTGACTCACATTAACTATTACAGACAGAAGTTTTCAGCATCTTTTTGGTTGTAAGTCTGTTCTTGACCTGACAGCCCTGCTTTCAGCTGCTTTCAGCTGCTTTCAGCTGCTTTCAGATCAGCTCCCTTCCCTCCTGAGGTGGTTCAGTTCCCGATCACACCAGCCTGAACCTGACGTCCCTCTGCCTCCTGTGAAGTGCTGCGACGAGTCTGACGGAAGCTCCAAACGTGTCGGCTTCAACTGATACGGTGGAAATGGACTTTGGAAGTCACTTTGCGTGCGTGGAGTCTGAGTCCCCCCCACCAGCAGCACTTTGCCTTTATTGTTGCCTTCCCCCTGCACTTATCCCACCAACACAAATCCTCCCACGTTCTTTGTACTCTGTAATTAAAGTGATTCTGCCTCAGAAGCTGCACTTCCCCCATCCATCTCCTGTAATTATTTTTGAAGCCTATTTTAAGTGCAGGGTTATTAATCATGTCATGGTTGAAGTACCCCTGGGTCTCTGAGCATGCTGGGAGATATTTCCTTTCATATCGCGTCATCTCAGAAGCACTTTGCACAAAGTTAACCATCTGGCTTTTGTTGTCTTGACTGAAGACGAGTCAAACCTTCACAACAAGCTGCTCTAATACTTTGCATGAAAATTTATGCAGCCGAGAAAACCGAAGCCGACGTGGTTTTCAGGAAACGTTGAGATAACTTTGCTTTTCATGTCCGGCATCATTCTGTCGTCTCCTTTTCACTGAGAGAAATGATTTCTTCTCCTCCTGCTGTAACTTTGTGCTGTCGCTCGCAGCTCAGTCTCAAGGTTAGAAAAGTGGGCGTGCGAGCAGCAAATCACTGGTTCAAATTTTTCCAGACCATCTGGGAAAAAATATGGATGGGGAAACGAGTGAATAATGTTCCCTCCTCCTCCCCCTCGCCGTGTTCATCCAGGACGTTGACTCCTGACTTCTCCCCTAAAGCTTTCCATTTTCACGATGCGTCCTTCATTCAGCATGAAGTCGGCAGTGAACACAGCAGACAGACACAAACAACAGCACAATAGCCACTTAGTGAGCAGTTGGAGGCTGAGTGAACATTAAGAACCATCGCATCGACCAGGAGTTTCTGTTTTCTCCATCCTTCAAAAGCCCTGATTGGCTCTTACAGTTTGAGCTGCTTCTGCTCAGCAGGAAGTGGCTGCTTTATTCCAGCTGGGAGCCCACAGGATCCTGCACGCTGCTCATCACTTCACCATCACTGCATGCACAGCAGTTTGCTGCTCACACCTTAGTCAGGTAAAACTCCTAGAGATAAACAGCAACAAGTCCACCAATCAGAGGGCAGCAGCGACACCTCCCCACCACCAGGGGGCGACACCCCAGAGGTCAGTGACTTCTTTTGTTGTCGCCCAGACTGTCGTGTCTCAGCTGGGCATGTTGGTTTCATTTGTAGGATCAGACCAGAATTCCAGTCTCAACTAGCGCTTCAGACTTTATTATCGATTAATCTGACAGGTATTCTCATGATTTATTGGTTAACGCTTTAGTCACTTCTTTGTCTCAGAATGGCTGCTGAATTTGAATTGAAATACTGGTTTGCCATCACGCCTCAGTACCGTAGCCTGTGTAATGTCAGAACGGGGATTAGATTTGATTCTCTGTGGAAAGTCTCAGAGTCTCATCCTGCAGAGACGAAGTCCTAACAGACAGTGTTTACCAAACCCTGAGTTCATCCCCCAGAATGCAGGAACTCAAATGTGTTTTCATGATGAGATTTGCTGATGAAAACATAAAGGCTTTCAAAGAATCTAATAAAGTGTGCTGGAGTGAATGAAAGTGCAGAATCAAACGGCGATGAGATTAAAGAGAACAAACACGATGAAGTTCGTCCTGTCATCGGTTTGATCTCCGTCTGTTTTCAGGCTGTTTTTGCTGTTGTGCTTCGTTTCCCCTCAGAGCTCCCATTAAGTCCTTCTGATTTATGGATCAAAAGCCTCCATTACAATCTTTTTTTTCTGAGAGCGTCTTCCTCTTCACGTCTGATCTGTAAGATGAGATATAAAAATAAAACCTCCCTCGATACGCTGCGGCCGTATCGATTTGAAGAGGTACACCCGTGGCTGAAAATCACATCAACTTGTGAGCAGAAGCAAACACACTCCATCATCTGTGACACGTTGTTTTGGCGTGGAAGCTCCTCCTGGTGTCGCGTTGTGTCTCTCGGTTTGATTTTGCTCAGAGGAGGCCCCTCTGAGACGCCCTCATCGGCCGTCCCCCTATGGCGGCTCTTTCCACCTGTGAGGACAAGTTGTGCTGTGGTGCAGCTTTTCTGTTGCCGTCAACCCCACCGATTGGCTGACAGGCTGAGTTTGTTCCACCCCCGACTTGATGTGGAGGACTCGAGTCTGTGAAGTTTACACTGCAGCTGCAGTGATTTGTCAGTCGAGACAAAGAAAAGAAGCTGCCAACTATTTTGGTAATTGATGAATCGCTTCAGTCGGACTTTTGCTGCTTGCAGCTTCTTAAATGTCAGGATTTGCTGCTTTTCCTTGTCATTTCAGACAGTAAGGGAGGAGTCTTTGGGTTTTGGACTGTTGTTTGGACAAAAGAAGCACCCTGAAGACATCACTTTGGGCTCTGGGAAACAGAGATGATATTTTTTTAGACCAGACATTTAATTGATTAATTCAAAATGATCTGCAAAATAATCGATAATGAAATTTGCAGCCCAAAAATAAAATGCAAACTAAAATGAACACTTGTTGCTGTTTGTTGCCGGATTTTAGAAGTTGAACACATGGAGATAAACAACAGGTGGAGCTAATTTTTCAGTCAGTTCTGTGAAACCACTGCAGAAGAATCAGAAATACTTTATTGATCCCTGGGAGAAATTGTGTAGAAGAGGACGCCGAAACGAGAAAACCTGATGGAAAGCATTTCGTGTTCTGAGGGAAGGTTAGAAGGTTTTCTGAGGAGTCCCTGAGGAAGCAGTTCTGCTGTGTGGGCGACTGTGACCTCATCATCAGACGAGTTGCGTAGACACGAATCGCTGGGCCGCTCGCAGGGTATCAGCAACTCTGATCGTCTCATTAACATGGAGATCACCGGAAGGTCGACGCACTGAAGAACCTTTATTTAATCGATTGGTGCAGGTGTTGGCCTGAAGCCGTCAGCCCTCGTGCTCACCGCCAGCTGCTGACGCAGTGCTCTGGAGCAAGGCGCTGACCTTCAGATGGAGCCGCACAGCACAGCTGATGGTGAGATGGTCTTTATTGTCCTGGCGCAGTCACTAATACAGTGAAACTGAAAAGAGCCGCAGCTGAAGGTGCATTTGGGATAAAAACAAAAGCAAGCAATGAAAACAAGAAGAAATGAACACCACTTCAGTCGGACAAGAATGTGTGATGTCGTATGAACGGAACCCAAAATGAGGCAGTGAATGTGTCGCACATGTTGGATGTTGTTGGTGGCTTGTGTGGGAGCTGAGTGTCCTAACAGCCCGCAGATGAAGGCTGTTTTTCAGTCTGTTTGTTCAGCTTCTGATGCTCCTGTATCTCCTTCCTGAGGGCAGCGGGCTGAGCAGGTGGTGTCCTGGGTGGAGGTGGTCAGAGGGCAGCCGACTGTCTTTTCACTCTCTGTGATGGAGTACGCCAACACGCTCTCGATGGTGGAGCGGGTGAAGGTCACCAGCAGCTCCTCCTCCAGTCTGTTCCTCCCGAGTGCTCTCAGGTGTCCTCTGAGATGCCAGTCCCCAGGAGTTTAAAGATGGAGACCCTCTCCTCGCAGTCACCGTGGATGTGGAGACAGTGGGGACAGCTTTGTCCCTTTTGAAGTCCATGACCACCTCGACCAACAGACAGTTCATACTCATCTAAAGCCCTCTTCAGTCAGGATTAACAGCACAGGGGGAGTCGTGTCGTGATGAGGATGAGGAAGATGAGGCCGACATGTTAAACTGCTGTAGGATGAGTGTAAAGCTCAGGGTGCACTGATGAAGCCAGAGGTGTTAAAGTTCAGTGTCTGAAGGAGTAAATCTTGACTGGGTCCATATGTGTTGACCGCGAAGGCCACAGTGTTCTGCATGAGAACATCCACACCAACTGTTGTGGTCACTTTGCACTGCATTCGCTCGAAAACGCCGGCTGCTTCGTGACCTTCACAGATGAAGGATGGATCCGTCAGGGCTTCAGTCGCAGTGTGCAGGACAGGATGAGTGAAGAGCTGCACTGCCTGCTGTATTCTCATTCGGCAGATCCCCTCATCTGATCTCTGGAGAGCTGCTGTTATCCATCAGCTGCGTCACTCTGCTCTTCTTCACACCCTCATCGTCTCTTTTATTCCCTCGCGGTCGCATCAAACCTTCCTCTTGACGACGCTCCAGCTCTGCCAATCAGATGGTTAGCATCCAGAGAAAAGCGGGCCTGTGCTGGTCTGTGGGAGATGCCTGACGCCGAGCAGTGATTCCTCCGCTGATTGGTTTCTTGCCCTCTACTGCCCCCTGCCTTGAGGCTGATTCACATCAAGTCAAAGCTGGTGGCAAATTAACGGCAGCTGCCAGTAAAGTGCTGCTGAATCTTCCCTGAGGCTGATGAATCAGGTTGTGTGGCGGCTGCTGAACACGTCACCAACCTGTTTGGACACTCAAATACCTGCGCAGGTGTCCAGAGCAGCTGCACTGCGGTCCTCACATTCTGCTGTTTGGTGTGGACTCATTTCTGAGTGGAACTTAATGGACAGCAAAGTGTTTCTGTCATTACAGCAGCAGTGGAAGAAGTACTCGCATGCTTTACTTGAAGTACTAATTCCACATCGTCTCACTGGTTCAGATGTGGGAGTTCATCTCTTGCAGTCTGCTGCCCTCTAGTGAGACCAGACTCTGGACAAAGACGTCTCACATGATTCATATTTTAATAAGAAAGTGTGCAGGGAGGAAAAGCGGCACAAGACTGCAGTGGAATGCAGCTGAATCTGACGTGCAGGTGATAAATCTGTCAGGTGAGCAGACGCTGTGTGAGGCAGGAGGAGGAGAGCTGCTCGGTGTGAGTCTGGGTTCATGTTTCATTTAAATTTATTGTCTCATTAAAACACTTTTTAAACAGACTTTTTGTCTGCAGTTTTTATTCCCAACAGTGTATATGGATAAGTTTCTGCTGTGCTGCATTAATAAAGTGTTTTCCTCACGTCCACTGAGCCCGCCCCCACTTTTCAGATACACTCTGAACTAACTGGTATCAAGGTGAAACCTTCCTGCACGAGCAGCTTTAGACACCAAAAATAAGAACCAACCGTGAACAAAACGTTTGAGATTAACCTCAACACTTCAGCAGGAATTCAGAGGAAATACGAAACCTCAAGCCAGATCAGAAAGTTGGCTTCAGTTTGTTTATGAGCTGAGTTCAGCTCTCAGCTTCAGGGGGTCATCAGTCGGGACGTGTTGATGAACAGAGCGTCCACCCAGCAGGGTCTGCGTCACAGCAGCCGCTGGCTGGTTAGGACATCCTCGGGACACGTCCTCAGTCCTACGCGTCGTGGACCGTCACGTGTTGCTGTCAGCAGTAGCAAACGCAACACTAACAGGATTTGTGTAAAATTACATTTGCTGCGTTCGCTAAGACGTCACAGAAGATGTCCAATACGAGCTTCTCTGGACTGCTGCCTGAGGACGTTTCTCCGCCCAGGTGGACGCTGTGACGTGCCCCCCCTTCAGAAGCTTTGTGATTCGGCCAGTAGCTTCTCCAGTTTTTGTCGAAACAAGACATTTGAAGGCGTTACCTTGGGATCTTGGATATCTTAATGGATTCAGAAAGTAAACTAAAGGATTAATCAGTGATTTTTCTTTGTGTTCGTGGAGTCAAGAGGAGCTGAAGCTGCAGATTTATTTTGTCTTCGTGGAGGCGTGGACGTCCTGCTGACATTGTCTCAGAGCACTGAAATAGTTGATTTGAACAGAGAAACAGGCCGTCAGATATCAGCCAGACGATCAGATGTGTGAGAATCAAGCAGACTCGGCAGGAGCAAAGCAGATTGTGGGAGTTTAAACAGACTCCCTCAGGAAACAGAAAACATTATTAAAACTGAGCGAACAGACTCAAAAGTCCCCAGTGCTTTCATTTTAAATAGTACATGTTAGAAAGAGCTGCCAAGAATAATAAACCGTTTTTGTTTGTGTGCTCTGATATAATGAAAAGCTCAGGGTGAGTGAGTTTGTTTGACAAATCAAGAAGTGCACATACAGAAGTGATAATCAAAGAGTTTGGAAGTCTTATTTCCACTGTGGCCTTCTGCACTGACACGTGAGGGTTTTTTCCAAAGCTGCACACATAATTTCAGCTGTGACGATCTGCTCTCAGATTAAGCTTTCTTTGATAGTTTAATTCCTCCTGCCGTGTGTGACGCAGGACGTTAAGGCGGTCCTTAATCCCGTGTGGCTGGAGGAGCGCTGCAGTCTTGTTCTGATGATGTCATCTGGAGCCAGAGTCTGTGCAGTCCTGATCCCTCCTGGGCCTGGTGGTGGTGAGGCTGCTCGAGGTAGCCTCGGTCGGGGCGAAGGTCCTCTAACACTTTGTGTAATTTCCTACCATAAGGTTTGGAGCTTTTCCATGGTTGGCACTGTTGTCATTTTAACTAAACTGGATGCACTGGCTAAGCTGGTGTGTGCAGCTGAGCAGTTTGAACTGAGTCGAATTTAATTAATGCAGTTATTTATTTAATTCAATTAAAATTATTTACGAAAATAAATTACGGCCAGCTGACGAAACGGTGCTGTACTTGCTTTATGCTGCTACTGTATGAATGACTGCTTTCCACAACATCAGCGTCATCATACACAGAAAATGAACAGACTTTCAGCATCGTCCAGGTCCAGGTCCAGGTCCAGGTCCAGGTCCAGGTCCAGGTCCTTTATGTTGGGCCACATGTCAGTTATTCACGTGGATCATCTGCTAACTGTAGTGCAGTGTACGGAAAGGAAAGGCTCAAGAAACAGGAGGAGGGACGCTGGTCTTTGTCGTACGTGTTGGCCTGTGAGCTGCAGTTCACATCCGTTTCTGTCCGGACTGACGTGTAGCGAAGACGCTGAGGGAACTGAACAGTTGTAGAATACAGTCATGCAGAATAAGGCTTTAAAAAGAGCCAGTAAGCAGCTACGTCGTGGTGAATGTGTGCCGGCTGACATGAAGCGTTAGCATCAGGCCTTTTGCACTGCTGTCTTATGGAAAACGTGAGACATATCGCTGATCTTACTGCCAACTTGAACAGCTGAACTGATACTGCAGCATCGTCGTCACTGAACCGAGTCACACAGTCGGAGTGATGACTGGCTGCTCCGTGGAGCTGCAGAGGAGTGCCTGGGTGAGCCAGCCAAACCAGTTAGCACACTCAACGTTGGCCTTTTTCCACAAAGCACCACTGTAGTATGTGGGACTGCCAGCTGATTGTTGCCTGTAATACCCAGATGGAGCCCTGAGTCCGCTCAAGGATCTGCCCTTAATGACTAAAGTCTGAATGGGCATGTAGAAGTTAACCCTGACAACCGGCGGACTGAGAGCAGGATCGACCCCCCTGCAACAGGGACTCACTGTGGCCGAGCCGTCCTCGCTTTTCCAGTCAGGATGCTTCGAATTGTGTCATTAAAGAATAGTAACTGAGCTGAGCGCCACATTTTACAGCCCAACTGGTGTTGATTAGCAGATGTTAGCACGTTAGCATTTAGCTGACTGCTGGCACACCTGTAGACTCTCATGTTCTCTGTCTCAGCAGAAGCACAAACACAAAAAATTGAATCGTTCTTTAATTTGCGGTCGGTGGAGACTGAAGGGAAACAGATGGGATGCGTTGACGGACTGAGACACGTACACACTCATCAGAAAGGAGAACCAACACGTTCGTCAGCACTGTGAACTCCTTTGGCTGGGAGGCTCCACCGCACACAGTAATCAGTATAAAAATATAAAAACAGGAATATAACGAAGAAAGAGACTGCGAATAACAACACAAGGCATCACAAAACCAAAACCTACTTCTACATCGAGATAAATCTGGTGAAGATGAGACAGGTTTATTCAGGTGTCCTGTGCGTGTTTCTCGTCTTCCAGCAGGAAGTGGGATTTGATGTCAACCTTCAGCATTTGTGAAGTGAGACGTTTCAGGGTGGAATTTTTCTTCAGCTCACATCGCGTGTCTGCGTTGCATTATGACACACATGTTTTATATCAACATGTTTTTACACGACAACATGTGTCATGAGCTGAATGACGACGACGTGACAAGGAAAACTTTTATTGTTTGTTGAGGATGAGGACATCACCTCACCAAAACAATCAGCACCACCCTGTGGTAAAGGAGCAGTCTGTAAAATGTGGTCAGAACGTTCAACAAATGAGCTAACATCAAACCACAGTGAGATACAAAGCAAAGTTAGCATGCTAACCAGATAGCCCCAGCCCGTCCTGTCTGTGTTACCTTTGTACCTCTAGGGGCGCTATTGCGACAGGTAATCTTCACCACTTTGGTTGAGCAAGTTAGCATGCTAACGTTTACTAAACAGCCCAAAACACAAAGTAGAGCTGAGGCTGTAGCACGAAGGGGAGCAGCTGGTTGGACTTCAGACACACCGAGGCCAGGATGTCGCCAGTTAAAAAAAACTTTATTTATATGACAGGAACTTGTTTTGTGGGTGTCTGGTCTTAGACTAAACCAGATCAGTTGTGACGGATCTTCCTCTGAGGACCTTTAGAAACCAGCAGCTGCTCTTTCACTTTTTCCTTCAGCTCAACAGAATCTGAAACGTGTCAGCTTTGTGCCACAGCGAGGGACAATCAGGGTGACCTGTTCCTGATCAGCAAGTTGGAGTTGTCCTCCTGCATGTCCAAACACACAAAGACATCCTGGGCTGAAAGACTGAGCACGTTGGTCCCAGTGAGGCCTCATTCAGTCACATCGGGGATCAAGAGTCAACACCCAAAACCATCCTTTTCTCAGGTGGAGACCTTCCCCCAGTGTCTCTCCGCCTGTCCCGGTGGTATCGTCCCCACCCTGAAGCTGATCAGGTTTTACTGGCACAGTTAGATCACCAAAGCTCCAGATGTATGATTCAGTGCCGTATGAGGGTATTTAACTCAAGCTTTTTTAAGTAGACGCGCTCAGCTTCCACGTAGTTTTAGTGGCGAATTGAAGTTAAAGGTGCGAACAGGTTACAGGTGTGTGAGACATCAGGGAAGACAAAAGGCGTCTCAAAACCCAAATCCTCCCTGATGTCTCACTGAGCTCACAAAGCCTCCACAGGGAGCGTGAGGAGCACAGAGGACTACCACAGGACAGACTCCGGCGGGTCTCCGTCCTCCGTTTCCTCCTCCAGAGTTTTTGCGCGCCGCGGAGAGATGGGAGCGATGCGCCCGGAGAGGAGCGCTCTGCCGCGGCTCTGCCTCCTCCTCCTCCTGCTGCTGCTGCTGCTGGCCTTCTCCGTGTCCTCCTCGGCAGCCTGGGACCTGGTTCTCCTCCACACCAACGACGTGCACGCCCGGGTGGAGGAGACCAACGAGCACTCCGGGAAGTGCAAGAGCAGCAGCAGCGGGTGTTTCGCCGGGGTGTCCCGCAGAGCCACGATGATCAAGAGGATCCGCAGCTCCGAGAGCAACGTGCTGCTCCTGGACGCCGGAGACCAGTTCCAGGGGACCGTCTGGTTCAATTACTACAAGGGGGCCGAGGCTGCTCATTTCATGAACAAACTGGGTTATGATGCCATGGTAAGGAACAGATAACAGATTTATCAGTCCGGGAGGCTGTCAGCTTTCAGAACAAGTTTTCCTTTAATCGTTTTTCTGGACTGACTTTAGAACTGTTCCTGATAAGACTGACCCCACTGACCCCGGTCTGTACTGCAGTCTTGTAATTGACTCTGGGTGCACCATCAGTATCATCTGTGTCTAGTTTAACCAGCAGTTCCTGTCTGGCTAAATTGCCTAAAGCTCCTATGAAACCATCGGAGTTTCATAGGAGCCCCCAGCCTCCAGCCTGGGACTGACGGGCTGCCCTTTTGTTTCCAGTATGCAGCTCATTTATCAGATTTATCAGCAAAATATAAAGTACAGGCAAAAATTCTCATCATGCAAAAAACACCTGGAAGTTGAGCTCATTTCTGCAAATTTATAATGCTGCGTAATTCATTAGATTGAAATAATATTGAATGATATTTCATGAAGTGGTGGTGTTTTGGGTGTAAAATCTTAAATTACAAAGTAACAATCGTTGTTAGATGATTGTAGATGAGTAAAAGTATCAGAAAATAGAAATACCCAATATTTTTGACAGTTTCTGGATGGCTTCTTGTTTTGCATACTGTAGACAAGACAACTTTATTTGTACAGCCTGTTTGTACAAGCCGTTTGTCTCAAAGGGCTTTAGATAACATCACAGCAACATCCTCTGCCCTTCGACCCTCACATGGACTGAGGAGAAACTCCCAGAAGAACCTTTAACAGGGAAACACTGGGAGAAAGCTCAGGGTGAGCAGCAGAGGAGGGATCCCTCACCCAGGACGGGCAGGAAACCAGTCAACAACATGAGATGTGGGATAGATGGGGAATGTTCAGTCAGGGGAGAGCTGATGGAGGCTGATGGAGGCTGATGGAGGCTCCTGGTGGCAGCAGGTTGGTTGATGAGCAGGGACGGCAGGCAGGCAGGCAGCTGCACAGAATTCATAACTCGGGTTATGCTGCCACCTGGTGGGGATGTCGGTACATTACAAAGCAGCCCAACCTGTACACGCTGCTATAGGAAAACAGCTCAGAGACCTACAGTCAAATCTGTTCATTCTGCACTTCTGTGACTTTGTGCTTCTCAGGCTTTTGGAAATCACGAGTTTGACAACGGAGTGGAAGGACTCATGAAACCGTTCCTGGAGCAGGTCAAGTTTCCTGTTCTCAGCTGCAACATCAAACCAGATCAAACTGTACCTCCGGCGTTTGGCAGCTCGTACCTGCCCTATAAGATTGTGGCGGTTGGCGGTGAGAGGGTGGGCGTGGTGGGCTTCACGTCTCAGGAAACTCCTGCTCTGACCCAACTCGGTGGGTTTGAGTCAAGTCCAGTTCACTTGGGTGACGACACCAAACCCCAAATCAGTCAGCATATCACTGGCATAAAACAAACCATTTATTAGTCTTGGTAAACGTTAACACTGAGTTTAAAATGAGAGAAAATTAATGTGACTTGAGAGGAATTAACATGTTTTAAATCAGAGACATGTCCAAATGAAAATACTAAAAATAATTTAATGAAAAAATATATAAAGTTAACTGGAGATTTTGCCTTTTTCTGTTGTTGTTTTGCTGACATGGTGATGTCTGCAGGTTTAACAGATTTTTCTCACCTGTTGTGCTCTCACCTGTCCGTGTCGGCGTACAGGAACGCAGCTGAAGTTTGAGGACGAGGTGGAAGCCCTGCAGCTGCAGGTGAACAAACTGCAGACGCTGGGAGTGAATAAGATCATCGCTCTGGGTCACTCTGGCCTACCTGTGGATCAGGAAATAGCCCAGAAGGTCCGTGGAGTGGACGTGGTCATCGGTGGACACTCCAACACTTTCCTCTTTACAGGTGGGGAGCTGGACACATTCTTATTCAAAGAGGAAGAAATCAGTGAGCTCCTCTGCTAATTGGACAGCAGATCAGCTGCATTGATGAGGTGCTGCGGTTAGCATGTTGTCTCATTTCTGCTTGCTGTGTTGCTGGTAGAGCAGTTGAACCCTGTTTGTCATATTCTTTGCCACACTGACTGGTTACCCACTGTAAGTTAAAACTTACAGTGGGTAACCAGATCCCACATGCTCTTCAGTTTTGCTGGCCACCGTAGCCTAGCAGTTAGCGATGGCTTCTCCTTCTCCTTTCTCTTGCTCAGTGTGTCTATAGTAACACTGGTAGATGTAATAAATTTAGTTTATTTATTATTCATGTTGGACGTGAGGTGAATTGGAAACGTCTTCCCGCACTTTGAAAACTCAGTCGTTAGCTTTTGTAGTTAGCCAACATCCAGTAGCTGGTGATCTGGGTCTGATCTGCATGAAACATGTACAACAAGGTAACTTACATTGTGATTTGATGCTAAATAAATAAAATTGATTTGAAAGCAGATGATGAAACCTATGAAGAAAGAATGTGTTAATATGTATAAATGGACATTTTAAATGTAGTTCTTCATTAGGGAAACTTGCATGACTTTACGTTTATCATTTAAAAACTGTGGATTTTGGATTCCCACATTGTGATTCTCCTCATGGTTGTGTTTCAGGATCTCCTCCTTCCTCTGAAGTGCCAGCAGGTCCTTATCCACTGATGGTGAAGGCAGACGACGGGCGGCAGGTTCCTGTTGTGCAGGCCTACGCCTTTGGAAAATATCTGGGTTACCTGAAGGTGACCTTTGATGATGCCGGAAACGTAGTGAGGTCAACAGGAAACCCCATCCTATTGGACAGCAGCATCCCACAGGGTAACGAGCACTCAGTCAGTCAGCTTCCTTTTGACTGCGTTTTCATGAAAGGATCATTTCAGTTTATCTCAGCTTGGGCCTAATTCACACTGTAGTCACCAAGCTAATAGCTAACATGTGGGACCTCAGTGACGTCACTGAAACAGCTTATCCAGATGAACTGAACCTCTTTATTTGGAGGTCAGACGGAACAATAAGTTCAGCAGGTCGAAGTCGAAGCAGGAAGTCACAATGTAAACTGTGATGCAGACAGTTTGGGTTATAATTTAACTAGTAAGTTTTAGTTTTCTCCTCCAGATGGGTTTGTCTGCTGTTGCAGTGGTCAAGTTAGCAGCTGCACAACATGATGCACAGACTGGATATAAAATATGAAGATAAAAATGAAGTATCTCTAAACAACATGATCAAATGGATAGTGACGGTGATAACAACAGTCATTATGTGTTCCAGCAGCGAGAAAAATCCAGTTCAGTGTCCATTAAAACATGGTTATCTCGACTCCTACTGAGGCGAAATCTCTTGTCCAGACCCAGAAGTTCTTGCCGACGTGGACGAATGGAAAAAGAGTCTGGCCAACTACTCGGCTCAGGTGGTGGGAAGGACTCTGGTCTTCCTGAACGGGACCACTGAAGAGTGTCGATTTCGGGAATGCAACCTGGGAAACCTGATCTGTGACGCCATGGTGAGCCTTTGTCTCCTCAATGCTTCAATGAAAATCTGTCATTTGAAAGGTGACTCTCAAAACCATTTAGTCCAAGCAACGTTTTTATGCTCTGTATCTTTTTGTTGTTGGTTCAGATCAACGATTGATCAGTCCCACTGCAAACCGAACGCCACAGAAGTACTACTATAAAGAACATGGTCTGCCTTTTGTCTCCATGATTCAGGTCAGCAACAACATCAGATTCCCAGACGATACCCAGTGGAACCAAATCAGCGCCTCCATCCTCAATGGAGGAGGCATCCGGACGTCTGTCGATGAACGCAGTGGAAACGGTGTGCAGGCAGGAAGTTACAGGAAAAAAAACAGATTCTTTGGGCCAAAGAAAGCAAATGACTCCGTTTATCCTCTCGTCTTGTAAAGCTTTTTTTCTTTCCAGGCCCATTGAGTTGTTGACTATTTTGTGTAAAACAGTTTATGCTTTGCCAGGAAAACTTCATGTTGGTGTGTTGTCTGTAGGTTCAATCACTATGGAGGACGTGATGTCCATCTTACCTTTTGGAGGAACTGTCGACCTGATGCAGTTGAATGGCTCAACACTGAGGGAGGTTTTTGAACACTCAGCGAAACGGCATGGCCAAGGCAAAGGAGAATTCCTCCAAGTGTCCGGTATCTTTATTTTTACGTTTTTGCTGCCTTAAAACTAGCAGTACTCACATGTGAAGAAAACTGAACATTTTTCTGCTACTGATTTCAGGTCAGTATAGTGCGTTATGGTGATTGTGACACATAAAGATAGTTGACTCATCTCCATTTCTTCCCACTGTACAAAACTGAAGCCAGAATATCCTTGATACAAGCGCTGCCATCTTGTTGTGATGATGTCATTTGGAGCCAGAGTCTGTGCGGTAGTGATCGGGAGGTGGGGTCGCGGTATCAAGTTCCCGCCCACACACCCATCATCTGAGCCAATTAGGAGCAGAGCTCAGCTGTCAATTACGAAGTTACACCTCCTTTTTATAGCATCAAATAACTGATTAAAACCAAACTGATCAGAAAATGAACACTTGAACAAACATCAGCGTGATATGAAGTACCTGAAGTGACAGAAACCATCTTTGGGAAAAATTTATTTGACTTGTACTTTGAGCTTTTAGTTTGGCTCATGTCCCATCTGCTAACATGGAGGGGGAGGAGCTTATGAGCTGTACTGCAGCCAGCCACCAGGGGGCGTCCAGATGTTCTGGCTTCACTTTTGGGGAGCTTTCAGGTCCATCTTTAGATACAGTTCTTTAGATACAGTTAGATACAGATACGTTCTCTGTGATTAATAAATAAAAGTAAACGTGTTGTTTTAGCAGCCTTAATGATAGTTAATATGAATTAATAATTCTACCTTTCATTCTTCTCTTAAAAAAACAACATGGCTAACAGTGGAGTTTAGAGTGTTGATGGTCCTCGTTCCTACTGTGTCCAACAGGATTTCACGTGGAGTTTGATGTCTCCAAACCTCCGGGGAGTCGTGTGAGGAGCCTCCTCATCCTCTGCACAAAATGTCGCGTTCCTCACTACGAGCCCGTGGAGAATGAGACGGTCTATACGGTCGTGGTGCCGTCCTTCTTGGCGATGGGTGGAGACGGATATTCTATGATCAAAGACGAGGCTCTCAAACACAACAGCGGTGAGATGTTTGGATGTCACCACACGTTTGTTTTGTATTACTGAGCGGAGACGTGACTTTTCATTTCACTTTTCATTTCCCTCCAGGGGATTTGGACATTTCAGTTGTGTCCAACTACATCATGCAAAGGCGGCAAGTTTATCCATCTGTTGAGGGACGCATCCGGATCTTCAACTCGGCTCCTGGACTGCAGGGACAAACCTCTCCGCTGGTTTTACTGGTTTCACTGGGGCTGCTGTGGACTGTGTGTGGGAGCATGTAAGGCTGACTTTACCCAGAAACACAGGAGGACAGAAAGAGGATTTTAATCAACAGCGCAGATGAATGTGATTGTACAGGACTGAAAGTATGATTTGACTTTTAAAACAAAAGCTGAGCTCTCATAGCAAAATTCTCCCCCAGATATCTGGTTTGAAGTGCCTTAAAACCCGATGTGGGCCCAGTTTGTTAAAATCCACAGCAGAGGTGACTCCAGGGATTCTCATGGGAACCTGCAGCACACACACTCACTGCACTGCTGCTCGTCAGCCGGCGAGGACTGAAGGACTGTCCTCCGTTTGTTCTTCTGAACTCTAATCAGCCTCTGGTCCTCTGGACCTGATGTCAACGTTTGGTATCTGTGGGTTCAAATGTTTTCAGGGTGAAAGTTTCCTTCAGCTCCTTAACTTGTCTTTCATTGTCAGGCGCTTTCAGTGTGGTGATACACGTGCTTTAAATAAACTTGTGATGGGAGGAGATGTGTCGGGTATCAGAGCTGAGTGATGAGAAGGAACCAGCATGACGTCGAGGAACGTGTTTGTTCTGGTCATCACTTTCTCTTTCACGTTTCCTTCATTCCAGGCAGCCTCCTTTCACTTTCCAGTTGAAACACGTCAAAGTGACGCAAAACCAAAACCCTGTTTCTCTCTCACCTCAGTACTAATGCCATGCAATGAAATCAAAGAGGAGAAATATAAAGATGCAGCAGTGTAAAAATAACAATCTAAAATCCAGCCTGTGTGCAGTCATGGCAGTCACCCACACCGAGTGTGCCGAGTCTTAGACCTGATGAACCACGAGTTACGATCCATCCTGCATGACGGTTCCTCTGCAGGTCAGGATTTCACTCTGAGCCACAAATGTTAACCTCACGGTGGTGCCAGAGGAAGAGTCAGAGCATGAATCATGACTGTGTGAGGCCAAACATCAAGACAGGCAGTCTGAGAGGCAGAGGAGTCCTCAGGACCGGAGAGGACGGACTGAGCGACGTTTCCATCAGCTGCAAATCCTCACCAGGCCTGAAGCTTACTGACCCTGAGATGTGCAGCACAGAAACCAAACAGGATTGTGGCTGATTTCAAAGACCTCAAACCTTCAACTTCCCTCCGTCTGTTTTCTGCTGCTCTGAGGATGTTTGCTTCACTTTAAACCCCCTTTTTAATGTCTTTGTGTAAACGTCTGTGATGGGTTCACGTCCTCGGCGCAGCCTGCTGTGAGCACAGCCTCCACCCAGGACAGATTTGTGATTAAATGTGTGAACAAGTCAGGGGTTGTGGGAGAAATCAGAGAAGAAAAAGGCGTATCTTAACAACTAAAATCCTCCTGCTGACGCTCCGTCCCTCCCCCCAGTCTGCCTGCATGTGGCTTCCGCGGGGTCTCACTGAGCTCACAAAGCCTCCACAGGGAGCGTGAGGAGCACAGAGGACTACCACAGGACAGACTCCGGCGGGTCTCCGTCCTCCGTTTCCTCCTCCAGAGTTTTTGCGCGCCGCGGAGAGATGGGAGCGATGCGCCCGGAGAGGAGCGCTCTGCCGCGGCTCTGCCTCCTCCTCCTCCTGCTGCTGCTGCTGCTGGCCTTCTCCGTGTCCTCCTCGGCAGCCTGGGACCTGGTTCTCCTCCACACCAACGACGTGCACGCCCGGGTGGAGGAGACCAACGAGCACTCCGGGAAGTGCAAGAGCAGCAGCAGCGGGTGTTTCGCCGGGGTGTCCCGCAGAGCCACGATGATCAAGAGGATCCGCAGCTCCGAGAGCAACGTGCTGCTCCTGGACGCCGGAGACCAGTTCCAGGGGACCGTCTGGTTCAATTACTACAAGGGGGCCGAGGCTGCTCATTTCATGAACAAACTGGGTTATGATGCCATGGTAAGGAACAGTCAGAGGGTTTCTGGAATGTTTCTGCCTCCTGGTCTGAAGTTGATGTTGTCCAGGACAACATCAGACGGACTTCATTAATCCGAACAGGACGTTGCATTAGAAATGTCCTCTTGTCCCACCATAACATCCAAGTGGCGCAGGAAGTTTAGAATTTCCTTTATTATACTAAAGAGAGCTTTATTTCCATTTGTGGAGAAAGTATTTGGACGCTTTCCTGCAGTCCCACAAACCAGTGCGAAACCAGATTCAGTTGAACCCAGATTCTTAAGATTTATCAGCCACAGGAGGTTAAAGTTCTCTTCATGCAGTCGGTGTTCAAGTATGGATGCCCGAACGTACAAGAAGAGTCTGAGGGTGAGTCAGTCGCCATGACTTCATCATGTTTGGTTCTGTTACGGTCAGTGGGTTGTGTTTTGTAAGTCAGCTCTTTATTCACAAAGTAACTATAGCAACACAGCAGTGGAGTGATAGTGTGCTGTGCAGGTTCATAAGTGCAGACTATTGTTTGAATTGTTATTGGAAAGAAGAAATAACTTTGCACCACAGCAGATGGACCCGACTCGCCTCCGAGTGAGAGGCTGAATTTATCGATTTGGGTCTGAAGGCCTCGGTTGGTTTCAATTAGTTTAATGGCAGCGAGTGGAAGAAAAACGTCTTCATGGATTGGCTTTCTGCTCTCTGCCTTTTAATCTTTAGACTGAGATTAGACAAATTACTCATTTTGAGTCCTGATGGAGAATGAATCCTGTCCTGTTGAAACTCAAGAAGGACCTGTTTTAAATTCTGTACGTGTAAAAAGTGACTCAGGAGAGGCCAGAAAAGCAAACGAGTGGAAACCCACAGCAATGCAAGCTGTACAGAACAGCCAGATGGTGGAAGACAGGATGAACCTCAAAATACTAAAACATCGAGACTGTGGGGAAAAGGTTTTTACGAATGAAAGTCACACAGGCTGAGGGAAAATATTAAAGCTGTGAAAGTGAGAAGTGAAGACATGGGCTGCCTTCTCAGGACTGTTTGGGTTTTAAGTTCGGACTGCAGACTCTGGCGGGTCTTCGTCCTCCCCTGTCAGGGGGCCAAATATACAAACATCGCATGTTGATTGATTCCAATGCAGGACATTTTGAGCCATACGGTTCCGCGACGACATCTCGGGGAACAGGCTTTCAGCGGGTTTGTATTCGTTGTTGTCCATGGATGGCAACAGGGAGGCGTCCTGTTTCCTGTCAGATGTCGACATTTGTCCTCTCCAGCCTGGACTGAATTCAGATTCATTCACCAAAATATGATGTTCAGAGTTATCGTGCCTGAAAGGATCAAAGCAGTAACCTGAGGGGTCATTTCACCCATCCAGACTGTGTGCACCCTGCACAGGTGAGCAGCCACAGGGCCGCCATGTACAGACAGACGTCTTGGCTGGGTCCTTTCTGCGTGGATTTCCTCCACCATCAGAAACATGCGTGTCAGGTCACATTTGAAGTTCAAATGTCCTGGAAGAAATGCGACCACGTTTAATTAGGCATGAAGGCATACGATTTGGCAGTTATTGCAGGAACCGATCCGTCAGACCCTTATTTACCTGAACAAGGACTCTGCGGTTGTATGCGGTCAGTAAGCTGCCTGAGGCTCATTCTGCACTTCTGTGACTTTGTGCTTCTCAGGCTTTTGGAAATCACGAGTTTGACAACGGAGTGGAAGGACTCATGAAACCGTTCCTGGAGCAGGTCAAGTTTCCTGTTCTCAGCTGCAACATCAAACCAGATCAAACTCTGGCCCCGACGTTTGGCAGCTCGTACCTGCCCTATAAGATACTTCTTGTTGGCGGTGAGAGGGTGGGCGTGGTGGGCTTCACGTCACAGGAAACCCCTGCTCTGTCCAAACCTGGTGAGTGTTGGTGGACGGTTTCCACGAAGGCCTCCACACTGTAAACATGATGATGACATACACATTCACTGTGTCTTAATGTTATTTTCATGGCGTCCCTCAGTTTAGTAAACACAGCTTCCTCTCCAACTGCCAGGACGAATTAAAGAGTTTGTGTTGTGGTTTTAGGAAAAGGACTTCAAGATGAAAATGAAGAAGCCTCTTTCCCCTTTAAGTAAAATAATAATTATAACAATTCCTAAATGTCCAGGCACTTCATCTAGCATTATGCTGGCATGCTAAGCTAAATAGTACCTACAACACAGCATTTATTTGTAGCTGGAGACTCCACCAGCGAAGCCTCCTGTCTCCTCCTCCTCTCCTTTAGGTGCATCTTCCTCGTTAGCTGCACAGCTAAAGCTAACTAGCTAATGTCAGCAATTGGCAGCAGTTAACAGTTTAATTACTTTAGCAACAAGTGACGCTGTCTGTCCACTGGGGACCTCTGTGAATCACTGAATGTTGAGGTGTTGTTTTTGTACAGCAAAAAACTAAGGAAGTTCTGGAAATTTGATGTAAAACAATCGTTGTGACTTGAGAAGAATTAGCCTGTTTAAGAACGAAGAAATGTAAAAGAAAGAAAAGAAGCTGCAGTTATTAACTTTTTGTTCTCTTGTTTTTCAAAAAGAAATACATTAACGTGTTGATGTCCGTGCAGGTTTAACAGACGTTTTTCTCTCACCTGTTCGTGTCGGCGTACAGGATCACACCTGAAGTTTGAGGACGAGGTGGAAGCCCTGCAGCTGCAGGTGAACAAACTGCAGACGCTGGGAGTGAATAAGATCATCGCTCTGGGTCACTCCGGCTTCACCGTGGATCAAAAAATTGCCAAGAAGGTCCGTGGAGTGGACGTGGTCATCGGTGGACACTCCAACACTTTCCTCTTTACAGGTGGGGGGCATCAACTGTATCAAACATGATGGTAATCTCTGTGACGAAACCCATGGGTTTTCGTGGAAGAAATGAGTTATAGAGACCAAAGCCGCTTTTTCTATGGCATGTTAACGTGTATATTTCTGCTCTAAAGTTTGGCATTTTAACATGGGGGTCTATGGGGAGTTACTCAGTTTTGGAGCCCGCCTCAAGGGACCATTTGAAGTGCAGCCTGGTGGGGCTGTAGACTCAGTTTTATTAGTTACCTTAGAGCTTACTTGGTGCTTGTAGGTGTTTCGCTGAGCAGTCAAACTGCTGGTTGCTGGTTCCTTTCACTGTCCTGCTGACACTGTGCGTCTCTTTGTTCTCGCTCCCGGACTGGAGGAAACTTTGAGTCTGCAAGCTCGCAGTTGGAGTACACAGGGCGTCGGTACAAGTGCGGTCTCCATAAATAACTCTGTAGGCTTTTGTATAAACATTGTACAGACACTAAGCAGACGGAGGAAGGCTGTCGTTGGTTTTGACCTCAGGCTGCAGCAGCTTCCTCCCACTGTGCACATTACTCACGTTATTACAGTATTTATAAAACCGCCATGTCACATTTTATGTACATAGCTACGACAGAAAGCATTACCACGTTTTATTTGTCCTGTTAATACTTGGGAGAGATTTCAGCGCCCTCACGACTTCATGCTGAGGGTTAAAAACATGAGCTGAGGGGAAGAAAGGCTCAGCCGGAGTGGACCTCACTTTGCCTTTTTACTGTCAGAGTCTGGGATTACACCAGAGTTTGTCACAGATGACTCGTCACATTTAAGATTTAGTTCTGTGTTAGTTGTACACACTTCCTATTGAGTGACTCAGGTAGTGAGATGAGCTGAGTCACTGTTGAAGTGTGTTGTCACAAAACAGAATGTAATGATGTGTTTAGTGTCTCCCTTGAACCTGGAATTCAGTTAATTCACACTTTGTGTTTGTGTCAGACAGTCAGACTGCAGGCTTTTGATGAAGAACTCTTAACTGCTCTCCAGGCCTCTCGCTTTCAGGTTATTGTGCTGCATGTGGATGTTGTAAAGCTACTCAGGTGTCAGAGATTGTGCGTCTCAGAGGCTTCATCGCTAATTAAAGGTTAAAAAGGTCGCAACTCACGTGAGTCGAAATGAGCCATTTAATCCAGAGTTTTTGTTTTGTTAAATGTTTTCCGTTGTGTGAACTGAAGAAACAAAATCCTTGATTGACTTTAAAAACTGCATTGTGATTCTCCTCATGGTTGTGTTTCAGGATCTCCTCCTTCCTCTGAAGTGCCAGCAGGTCCTTATCCACTGATGGTGAAGGCAGACGACGGGCGGCAGGTTCCTGTTGTGCAGGCCTACGCCTTTGGAAAATATCTGGGTTACCTGAAGGTGACCTTTGATGATGCCGGAAACGTAGTGAGGTCAACAGGAAACCCCATCCTATTGGACAGCAGCATCCCACAGGGTAACGAGCACTCAGTCAGTCAGCTTCCTTTTGACTGCGTTTTCATGAAAGGATCATTTCAGTTTATCTCAGCTTGGGCCTAATTCACACTGTAGTCACCAAGCTAATAGCTAACATGTGGGACCTCAGTGACGTCACTGAAACAGCTTATCCAGATGAACTGAACCTCTTTATTTGGAGGTCAGACGGAACAATAAGTTCAGCAGGTCGAAGTCGAAGCAGGAAGTCACAATGTAAACTGTGATGCAGACAGTTTGGGTTATAATTTAACTAGTAAGTTTTAGTTTTCTCCTCCAGATGGGTTTGTCTGCTGTTGCAGTGGTCAAGTTAGCAGCTGCACAACATGATGCACAGACTGGATATAAAATATGAAGATAAAAATGAAGTATCTCTAAACAACATGATCAAATGGATAGTGACGGTGATAACAACAGTCATTATGTGTTCCAGCAGCGAGAAAAATCCAGTTCAGTGTCCATTAAAACATGGTTATCTCGACTCCTACTGAGGCGAAATCTCATGTCCAGACCCAGAAGTTCTTGCCGACGTGGACGAATGGAAAAAGAGTCTGGCCAACTACTCGGCTCAGGTGGTGGGAAGGACTCTGGTCTTCCTGAACGGGACCACTGAAGAGTGTCGATTTCGGGAATGCAACCTGGGAAACCTGATCTGTGACGCCATGGTGAGCCTTTGTCTCCTCAATACTTCATCATCAAATACTCCAGTGTCCAGGGACCAGTCTTATAGAGAAAAATATGCTACAGAAAGCATATGACAAAACAAGGGACTGCATCTGAACATGTAACTCTAGGACATCATGGTGACATTTATGTTCGGTGTGGTACACTGTTCCTTAGAGATGAATAAAACTGTGACTGAGCAAATCTGCTTCTTGTCTCCACGATTCAGGTCAACAATAACATCAAATTCCCAGACGATGTCCAGTGGAACCACGTCAGCGCCTCCATCCTCAACGGAGGAGCCATCCGAACGTCTGTCGATGAACACAGCAGAAACGGTGCGCCGCTGATTTCCACAGAAGTAAAACATATGCAGAGCAGTATTTCAGATCCAGAGGCAAGATGTTCCAGGAAAAAGATCTGATTACTGGGGCCATAGAAACCAAATCACACAGTCTGTTCCCACTTCTTGTGAACCTTAATTTGAGGCCCGCTGAGGTTGTTGACAGTCATCTATTTTCTGTGGAACATTCGGTCTTTTGTCAGGAGAACTTCACGTTGCTGTGTTGTCTATAGGTCTGATCACCATGGAGGACCTGATCTCCGTCTTACCTTTTGGAGGAACCTTCGACCTGGTGCAGCTGAAGGGCTCAACACTGAGGAAGGCTTTCGAACACTCAGTGAGGCGATACGGGCAAAGCACCGGAGAATTCCTCCAAGTGTCTGGTATCTTTATTTTTACAATATATCCATCAGTGTTTATGCCACTTTGGGATGTTAGGATTGACAAAAACTTCATAGATCTTTGTAACTTTATTTAGTGCCTCCATTGGTCTTTCCTCTGTTCCAACAATCACCAGCTCTGGTTTGGTCAGGAAAACATCTCTGTGTCCAACAGGATTTCACGTGGAGTTTGATGTCTCCAAACCTCCGTGGAGTCGCGTGAGGAGCCTCCTCATCCTCTGCACAAAATGTCGCGTTCCTCACTACGAGCCCGTGGAGAATGAGACGGTCTATACGGTCGTGCTGCCTTCTTACTTGATGACGGGTGGAGACGGATATTCTATGATCAAAGACGAGGCTCTCAAACACAACAGCGGTGAGATGTTTGGATGTCACCACACGTTTGTTTTGTATTACTGAGCGGAGACGTGACTTTTCATTTTACTTTTCATTTCCCTCCAGGGGATTTGGACATTTCAGTTGTGTCCAACTACATCATGCAAAGGCGGCAAGTTTATCCATCTGTTGAGGGACGCATCCGGATCTTCAACTCGGCTCCTGGACTGCAGGGACAAACCTCTCCGCTGGTTTTACTGGTTTCACTGGGGCTGCTGTGGACTGTGTGTGGGAGCATGTAAGGCTGACTTTACCCAGAAACACAGGAGGACAGAAAGAGGATTTTAATCAACAGCGCAGATGAATGTGATTGTACAGAACTGAAAGTATGATTTGACTTTTAAAACAAAAGCTGAGCTCTCATAGCAAAATTCTCCCCAAAAAGAACTGACGGTGAATGTGTGGAAACTCAGTGTGGGCCAAGTTTGGAAAAAAATCTGCAGACTGTGTTGATTTGAGCAGAAAATTCTCAAATTTGTCTCCAGAATGCAAATGATTCCCTTAAAACTTCCGTTACTTTCCACAATCAGGGTGTCAGATTTGACTTGTTCATTAGACTGTACGAAACAATGAGCGGAGCCACTGAGACGTCTCCCGTGGGTTTCCGAGGAGCCCGACGTGTCACAGATTCATCGTAAAGGATTTATTATCGAGTTTCAGGGACGTAGTGCAGTTCAGGGACGTGAATGTCGTGCGGTTCCTCGTTAAAACGGCTAACAGTTAGCCTCCAAGTTAGCCCCGCAAAAGAGTCTCCCACATGCAGACACTGAACGTGATTTACGTCGTGTGGAGTTTGGCAGCTTTGACCCCACAGTCCTCAGCTCAGCTTGGTTCTCTGATGACTTCAGACTCAGATATCGGATGGCAAAACTCCCTCATCCAGTGTGAAGATGCAGTGTGAAGTGAAAGACGAGAGTCTCAAATTCATGTCTTTGTTGGGAAAAGTCGGCTGTGACGGCCTCGCAGAGCATCTTCTCATCTACTCTGACACACTGATACAAGCTGATTATAAACAGCAAATTTAATAAGAAACTGAAAATAATAAACTAACAGCCCAATTCGGACAAATAAATTTAATATGTGGCCCCCGGTGCGTCTGCTTTAATAACCTTTGGACACGTCCACGTCAACGTCCCCAGTGAGTGCGTACTCTTACTGGTATTCAGTACTGGCAAGTACCCAAATGTGAGTACTTCTGTGAGCACTGGTCAGAAAAAAAGTGGTATTAGTGCATCCTGAATTGTCTGCAAGTGAAGTAATTGATCACTGTCTCTGTTAGAGCCAGATTACCCCAACTGTTTGTTCAAACTTCGCAGGAAATTATTACGAATGTCCCATGTGGTGTTTATGAAGTAATGCTTACAATCACAAGAAGGAAAGCAAACGAGTCTGCTGCTTTTCAGTGGTTGTGTGAACATCTTCAGTCATGCTCATTTGTATTGTTTTCTACAAGGAAGACTTTTCGCCTTTGAAGAATTTTGATGTGAAAAGTACAATTTTAAGTGCGTGGAGCAATAAATCTGACGTCTGATCTTCAGCTTCTGTCACAGGGTTTGGATTGTGTTTTGGAGTTGAGTTTCATGTTTTATGTGCCACAGCAGCCTTTCCAGCACTAAAGTTTTATCCAGGTCGTGTTGTCAGGCTTCATTCAGCCAGCAGTGAGTCTTCTGGTGAAGCTCAGCCAGAAGCACAGATGTTTTCACTCGGTTTCACAAACTGAAGCAGTTTATAAACCCCAACTGTCATCATGATGATCTTCACCTCGGGCCAAATGCAGTTTGTCTTTCCGTGGCAGCAGCAGCTTATTTAAATGGTGGACAATAAATTTTAGCTTTGACAGCTGCAGAACCTCAGTTTGTTTTCACAACATTGTGAAATACAAATAGATGTGAGAACACTCTCATGATTTCTAACGATGAATATCAAAAACGACTGAAAATAAATACCATTTACAAATCAGAGATTTCCCTTAACTACACGACAAAGGACCTCCTGTACCTGTTAGGGTTCCTGTCAGAACAGTTTGACCTGCTGAAGTGTCCTTGAGCGGTTCTCTCGCCAACAGGCAACAGTGGAACTGGAAGAACAGTTTACCTTGCGGTTTATTTTATTGTCACTGTTTCTGAATTAAGGTTGTGTCAGTGCTTTCCAGACTATCGAAGGAGGTTACTAACGTGTTTGATGGCGTCCTGATGTGTCGACAGTTTGTCGTCATCCAGAGCTCCTCGGCGAACAAGGCCTCCTCTGTGTGAGGGCCCCTGATGACGAGCTCTGCCTGTTAATTCTCAGAACCTCCTCATTAGTCAGTCAGAGTGGAGCACAGCTGGCACCGGACGGCACCGACGTGAGCTGCCAAGTGCTGAACAACAACCGCATTCAGTCAGTGCATCGCTCCTTTTATTGTTTTATATTTAGTTATTCAGTGAGAGGAGTTTCTGTCTGCGGTTTGGCGTCTCCCCCTAAGGAATGTTGATAGTGGTGTCCTCTTTCACCCTAAAGGGTGAGTTCACCAAAATTACAAAGAAAACAAACTTAACTGCTTAACTTCTCTTTCAGGTGGGGGGTGGGGCAGAAAATAAAAACCCCAACGTGTGAGTATCAGATAAATGAACCAATCACAGGACACCTTCCAGGGTCTACACTCGGTCGATCATGACATCGAAGCACTGAGCTCACATGTGACAGTCGGCTCATCCGTGTCGCTTCCTCAGCGTCATGTTTAGTTTCTTTCTCCTGCACCTCCACTTAAAATCCTGTGAATGAACTCTGGACTGACGGACAGCAAAAGCCGAAGCAAAGCAGAAGTCGTGTCTGAGACCAAATGCCAGCATTCCAGAGGTGAGCACAATCTCTCAACGCGTTACACGACAGGAAGTGTGAAATTAGTCTATAGAGCCAAAATGTAAACAAGAGAGGAGGGAGGGAGGGAAGGAAGGAAGGAAGGACATCTCACAGCCCACGTCAGAGTTTCTTGTGAAATCTGGCCTTTAGTTGAACTTGCACATCGTTGTGTAATTACGAAATGCTGATAGAAGTTTTTGAGGTTTTATTAAGATACCAAATGTTGTCTGTCCAAAATATTTTGTTTTTGTCAAATGGGCCAACACTAAACTAACAAACCTTCAGATGCGTCACATACCAACAGTCTGTTGATCTCATCATGTGATCGTCCACCTGGAGGAGCTCACACTGAAGGTAAGAGTGAGATTTTTATTTTGAAATGTCACTGACACTTGCTGAGTTTGTCACTGTGAAGGCTTGCAGGATTTCTTTTCACCACACTGGCAGAAGGTGTTCCTGTGCAGCAGGTAAATCTGTCTGTCCACACTGGGTTGGGGTCTGCTCTGAGGGTTCTGCCTGTTTAAAGTCAGTGTTTCCTCTCCAGTCACCACGTGTTTGCTGATGGAGGAACGTTGGCTTCTCTGTGTTACAAAATGTAATGAAAGAGTTTGGCGTCCACCTGCTCTGATTGGAAAGTGTCATGAGATAACTTTTGTTGTGAATTGGCACCTTATAAATTAACTGAATTGAAATATCCTCAGATGTTGATAGAATGGTGACTAGACGTGGAGATGAACTTCAGACATGTTTAAAAACTTTCAGAAACCATTCTTGGATTTCCCAAAGTAAATATCATCATTTGTAGTGAAATGAAAGACGACAGACAGTTTTATGTCGCGGCCTCAATAAATACATGAGTTTTTATTGGTGTGTTCATATACACTGGAATGTAAAGACAGCTAAGTATTGCACTTCTCTGATCCAGGAGGAGCGTGGACAAAGTGATCAGGACGTCGTCCGGGTCACATGACGGTCGCCTCCTTCACTCCCTGAGCAGGAAACACCCGCACGATGAGAATCAGGTGACTTGATAATTCAGCAGTTCCAGTTTTAAGCTCTGTGTTAAGTTAGAAACTTGACATATGACTCTTCCTGTTTCCTTTATTTACATCCTCTGTTGCCACATGTTTACCTGAGTTCAGGAAAAAGCTCCTGCACGGCGATGTCCAACAGGACGTACGTCATCTGAGGAGACACAAAACCAACGTCACTCAAACCCCACCTGCACTTTGAATCATAGCTTATCTTTACAATCACATCACTTGATGTTAATCAGCTGATGACCCCTCAGGTTCATCTGGTGACCCTCCGGAGGGGGCGGACCCCTTGGCTTGGGAACCACTGCACTAAACCTGCTGACTGGGTGTGAAGTAGTTCAAACTGCCTCCGCCTGCAGCAGCTCCAGCTGTAAAATGATCCAGTGCAAATCTTCTGTCTTACTCAGATTTTGAATGCAGGACTTGTACTGGACTTGTCCTTGTAATGGAGTACTTGTACACTGTTGTGTTGACACTCGAGTATTAATAAGCTCTATGAATCACTAAGTAGGGCCTCAGCTTGACTCCACAGCTCTGACGGCATCAGAACGAGTTTGACCAACACGAGTTCACACGCGCTCACCTGTTTGTTGAGCAGCGGCTGCTGCAGAGCGTCAAACAGCATCCGGACGCCATCGTACTTCGCCTCCTCGCCAATGAGCTTTCCCACAAAGTCTGGAATCAAACGCACACATTTTAAATTTGTTGATGCTGTCTGAAGTCTTGGCAGAGCATGATTCATCCTGTTCCTGAGTATAGAGAGGAGGAGTGGATATTCTCAGACATTAAAGTGGTTTCAGTCCACGTTAACTCATCAGGTTTGTAAGGTAACGACTCCAGCAGATCAATCAGTGGTTGTGTCGAGATTAAAACAGTCACATCTGCAGAGAGTCTCAAAGTGGATTTTAATAATCTTTTAACGACTCCTCTGAGCAGCACTGAGAGCTCTGAACCCGACCTGGTAAATACTTCATCATCTCCTCAAACGTCTGCTTGGCTCTCGCTTGTTTGTCCGCTGTGGTTCGCTCGTTGCTGCTCTCACAGAACACAGCGTCTGCAGGAGTGAAAGACAACACGAAGCTCAAAGACGGGACAGGACGGAAGACCTTCTGAACACACTCTGTGGACGGACCTGCTGAGAATAAATCAACACACACACACCTCTGAGCTGTGTGATGAGGGACACCAGCTGGTGCTCCTGCAGGATCTGCTCCAGTTTGGACTGCATGTACTGGTCCATGTAGGCCTCGAACGTGTTCTTCATCAGGATCCTCCCTGCAGCCAGGATGTGGTGCAGCCAGTCGGGAATGTGGAACACAGTTCGGCCTGTCAGTCAAAACGCAGGGTGAAGATGCAGGAAGGCCTCGTGGTGTCATGTGTCAGCAGACAGCAGCTCGGCGTGGCGACCGTCACTTACCGACGTACATCATGTAGTCATACATGCCGTCCACGGTGACCATCTCCATGAAGTAGTTCAGGTTGTGTCTCCTGTCCAGACCCTCGGCGTTATTCTTGAACAGGTTGCTGAAGAGCTGCGGGTCAAAGTCGGTCATCAGCGAGAGTCCTCACAAATCCCTTAATCTTTCACAATCTTTAATCTTTGCTTTCAGAGGCAGACCTTCCTATCTGCTGGGGTTCTCATGTAAACACAGCATCAGATGTCAAGGACGGAGGATTTTATCTGACTCATCCAGCTGCTAACACAATGACAACTTAGATGGGTTTTATGGTCTTAACAGTTCTGGTCTCCTGCCAGGCGCACCCACTCGTTTTTCAAACCGTCTCCCTGGAATCTGATCATGCAAACAGAAGTGGCTCTTTGTCCTTCGGGTGAAAGTTAAGCCCTTTGATTCTAAAACCTGATCGAGAGGGGATTTTTAAACTCAGCACTGACAGGAAACCGCTTCAGTGTGCTGCTCTGCGTTTCGGTTTCTGGTTTACCTTCTTGTTGTTCTCGGCCGACGGGCTGAGGATGGTCAGCTCGGGTCTGCTGGGTTTGGGTTTGGGAGACTCGCAGGAGTTGAAGAAGGACTGGATGAAAGGCTCCAGGTTCTGTCCTTTCTGGAAAACAGACATCAGTGAGTGTCACGGCGATGGACAAATCTGTCTCACTCGTGTCCAGTGCAGGGTGACATAATCACATTTTAAGTTTACTTCCTGCTCAGCCTCATTCGAGCAGGGGGACCCTGTTCTGTCTCATGGTGGACAGTCCCTGGGAGGACAGAGAAGACAACGCTTCCCACAGCCACTCAGAGGTCAGACACGTGACAACAGGACGGGAGCCTGCAGGAACTTCACTGATTGTTTATCTTCGCCGCCCCGTCCTCGTCCTCCTCGCCCGTGTTGCTCAGCACACATCCTGCTCGCTGACCTCGTGTTCTGAAAACATCTGCTTCTGTCACAAGGTTTGTCTTTGTGCAGCGACTCTGCTGTGTTGTGGCTCACAGCGACGTCTTGTGGTGCAGCAGAGACACACACTAACATCTACAACATGCGAGGTGAAGCTACAGCAGGCAGCCTGTTAGCTTAGCACGATGAGCATTCAGTCATCACTGAGCTCGGGAGGGACTCACCTCTTTGATCAGCTTCCCCGGCACAGACTTGAAAATCTTTCCTGTGGAATAAAGACAAGCTCCAGTTAACTGTGAGGAAGAGGAGGAGGTGAAGGTACTGATCAATTAAAGAAAAAAAGGTGATTTGTTCAAAAGGCAGAAAGAGCTGTTGTGTAGGTAAAAACAATTAGAAGATCTCATATTGACATTTTTCAGATTATCTGTTCTCTGCAGCCTATCAGCACTGAGTGACATAAATATCAGTTATCGCTCTCTTAAATCACTAATAATCGATATCGACCCTGACTGGTGCATCCCTGCTATTGTAGAGATTATTTTTTATACAGAAGAAGGTGTGGATGAAATGACATGAATCATTAATCACAACCAGTTTTACTGAGATACGTACCGAGGTTGACATCAGGCAGCATCCTGTCCAGGAACTGAGACTCCATGCTGTAAGGAGACAGGAAGTCCGCCAGCAGCTGACTGTTACTGAGCTCTGGATGCTGCAGGAGTCTCTGCACACACGCACACACACACACACACTTAATACATTTACAGTTCAGGTATTAAATTATTTGTACTGTCCAGGGTGAATACCTGCAAATACTCCTCAAATTCTTCCCGTTTTGACGTGAGGAACTCGTAATTCTTTGGTCCAATGATTCTTTTGGATGGAAGCTGCGCGTCTGCAAATGTGCCTGGAAAAAGAACAGACGAGCTAAGCTAAGCTAATATTTCTCACAGCCGTGAGCTGACGTTGCCACTGGATTCTAGAAATCGTCGACTGTTTCTTTAAAGCATGTTTGGTAAGGGCTGAGAGTCACCGTGGAACTCGGTGAGCTTGGACTCCAGAACGTAGAACTCCAGATATCTTCTGTAGACCAACCACCTCTCAGCTTCATGACCAACTGCAAGAAAAGAACGACCAAGACTCATCAACAGGCTGCTGATGAAGCTGACAGACTCCAGCTTCAATGAAACTATTTGGTATAAAAGTCAATCAGATGTTCCTTGAACCCATCGCTGGATCACAAACATCAGTGAAATCCCGTGTTTTTCCTGGAGGGAAAGCAGCTCATCTCTGTTGAAAACCTGACGTGGAGGCTCGTGTTTCACGCTCTCACCTTCCTTCCTGTCGTTGCGCTCCACGTCGATGCAGAAGACGGGGAACCTCTCCCTCTTGACCTCGTCGTCGTAGATGTGGATGTAGGGGATGGTGATGTTCCAGGCCGACAGGTTCCTCGGGGTGCCCGCCGTGCTGGCCGGCTCGACGGGGGAGTCGTCCTCCATCACGACGGTCGCCTCCTCCACCTGCAGGGACACAACGAACCGCACCAGGCAGCAAATGTTTACTTGAGCTTTAAAATCAGTCTCGGCCTCCAACACGCTGACGACAGGAGAAGTGACAGTCGGTTTATGTTTGACGTGTCCTGTGCACGTACGAGCACACAGTCCTCAGCTTTAACGCTTGTAAAAGAAACTCACCAAATCATCGTCAAAGTCGGTCATGGCGCTCGGCGGCAGCATGGCTCCCTCCATGGTCGTGCTCTTGAACACGCCTTTGATTTTGCTGCCGATTCTGCTGATGCCGAACGACTCCCCTCGTTTGGACGGGTTTCTGTGTGAGCAGAGAGGAGCTCAGACGTTTGTACGAGCTGACCTGCAGCCACATTCATCACATCTCATCTGATGCAGCGAACATGCAGTGCGAAGGACAGCAACGTGTCCTGGGAGCTGCTGCCTCGTGGGACGGACAGACGCTTTGGTGCAGCATCAGTGGCAATGCAGGCGCTGAGCCAGAAGGTCAAGCTCTCGATTTACCAGTCGATCTACGTTTCAACCCTCACCGATGGCCACGACCTCTGGATAGCAACCAAAAAAAATATGGTGGACACAAGCCGCCAAAATGAGTTTTCTCCGCAGGGTGGCTGGGCTCAGCCTTAGAGGCGGGCTGAGGAGCTCGGAGTGGAGCCGCTGCTCCGTCGGGTCTGACTGGGAGGACACCTCGAGGTGGTCCCTCTGGGAGGATTACGTATCCCATCTGGCCCGGGAACACCTTGGGATGCCCCAGGAGGAGCTCCCTGCTTAGCCTGCTGCCACAGCGAGCCGACCCCGCGTGGGCGGATGAAGATGGATGGATGATGGTGGATGGGTGTGTACTTGTCTTTCTGATACTTTATGCTGCATTTCATGCACAGAAGCAAAAAGACCTTTCGATTTCCCTCTCTCTGAGGTGTCCATGTTGAAACTCAGGTCTTGCACTGGTTCTGCTTGCTTTATTTGAAGTTTGTTACTGTTGTTTGCAAGCAGCCATATTGGAAAAGAGACGACCACGCTCTCACAATGTGCACTGTGACTCCAACTGTCACCTAGACGAATGAAAGATGCCAGTGGGCCAGAGGGCAGTGATGCAACATAACGCTGCAGGTCGGACATGTCAGTCGTGTTAGTTTGAAGCTACAGCGCCTCATTCTCAGGTTAGACAAACCCACACATACAGACCACGTCCTCGTGGTCCTGTAGCGTTCAGCGCAGTCTGCTTCGACACGTTAAAATCAGAGTGCAGGCATCAGCATGGTGTTACGATGAGTTAGAGAGGCCTGACTGCCTCACAGCAGCCTGCAGTGAAGTTTACTGAGTCTGCAGCACATCCAGCCTCAGAGCTCAGGTGACATGCCAAACTTACCTGTTCTCTTCCAGACTGAAGCTGTTTCTGGAATAACATACACAGTGATGACAGCTTGGACAAAAGGGCTCACATTAAAAACACCTTTCAGAGTTTCAGATGCATGCAGCTAATAATAAAAGAATAAAAACCAGCCAGTTGACCTGAACGAGTCCATTAAGATCAAACTTGTTCGTCTGCGAGGTGTTCACATCAGAAGCTTTTGTGCTACATTTCTCCCACGTGACAGACAAAAGATGAACATCTAAATGATCTGATCACAAACCTGTTGATCCTGTTGTTCCTGGCTGGAGACTCGGCTCCCCTCAGGAGGTGTCTGAAGTACTGAACACACAGAGGAGACACAGTCGGTGTACAAGCACTTCAACTGCACTACACGCACCGGAACATGTACTATACGAGTACTGCGCCGCACTCATCACGGGTGTTTCATTTGTCCCTGCGTTCACGTCACATTTGTTATGAAACGTGCAGGTGTGAGGCTGACTGAGTTCTTACTTCGTCGCTGTGACAGAACATCGGAGTGAAGACTCGCTCCAGCAGGGACAGGACGTGTTCGTACGCCTCGAACAGGCAGCGCATGGTCTGCAGCTTCACCACGCCGTCGTACGGACCTTTGGCGACTGAGAGGAAGACAGCACGTCGTGAGACGGGGGACAAACGGCTCAGTGCACCGACAGCACTGCACTCTACAGTGTTTACAGAGTTTACTTCTCAGTGGTGTCTGACCTGCTCTGACCACATCCAACAGTGATGCCACAAGGCGCTGACTTCACCGTTACATCACTTCCTGTAAGTCCCTCATCGTTTAATCACATGGCTCTGCTGATACAGTCGGTGCCAACTGTGCAGTGACACATCACGAAATAGTTCCTACATGAAACTGCTCTGTGAATCATCTTGAGACGTTGCTGTTGAGTTTCTCAAAGTGGCATCTACTTCTACTATACTGAGGAGAAAGCAGACATCCAAAAGTCTGCAGCTCGCACCAAAACTACCCAGATGGACAAGCAGTTTGAATTTCGTAGCTTTGATTCTGGGGTGAACTGTCCCTTTAAAGACATTTCTACTGGCTCAGTGAAAGTGGAAAACAAAGGGATTGTAGTCGTGATGTGGTGACTGAGCGTTACAGCCTCTTACTGTTCCTGATCTCCTCCACGATGAACTTGTCGAAGCTGATCTTGTCGACGCTCTCGTCCAGGCAGTAGGTCTCGTAGATGTGCAGCACTTCGCCGTGTAGACGCTGCAGCTCAGCGTCGCTCAGGTCCGGACTCAGGATCTTATCGTTAAACTCCTCTGGAGGAGACCACAACAGCTTTTGTCACGGGGTCAAACAGGTGCTGCTGAACAAAGTGCTTGTGTGGTGGCTGTTCTTACCCACAGCGAGGCAGAACTGCAGCACATGCACGGCGCCCTCCTGCTTCAGGAAGTTCATGAAGCGAAAGAGGAGATCCTGCTGTTCCCTGATCTCCTTCAGCTCCAACTTCAGCACCTGCACGAGCAGAGGGAGGCGTTTAGTTGCTCCTCAGTGCAGGAAATGATTCAGAAGCACTGAATGCAGTGAATGAGTTTTCCCGGCGAGGGACTCACAGACGCCTTCTTGTTGCTGACGTCTGCATATTTCTGTAGAAATGGAACCAAAGGAGATGGAGGCTCTGTGGCAGGTTCTGGCTGGAGAGACAGAAGAGAATCAAAGCGGCAAAAAAATGAGGTCTAAAGCTTCTTTGATTTCACTGAATTCAAACTGAATTCAAAAATCCATTCCATTACGATATGTGAGCTGTGGAGCAGCACAAAGGCTTCCCTGGACAGGACAGACAGAATAGGAGCTTCTGATTGGTGTGTTAATGGACTGTGTGCTGCTCCTCACTTACTGGAGTGTCATCAACAAATATGAGCACCATGAGGTTCACCGTATCCTGCAAAACAAACACAAACAGCAGCTTTCCTTCAGCTACATCCACACTAGAAGAAGCAAACTCCAAGACTGCGCTGTAGTCAAGAATTTCCCTCCAGGGATTAATAAAGGAATTCTGATTCTGATTCTGATAGTCTGGACAGGTAGAAACGGAGACTCCGGTCCCCGACGGTAACGACGGGCAAAGATGTCAGCCTGAACTACCAGCAGTTAATTCAAAATGGATAAAGTGGAAAGTTTTTTTTGTCTTCAGACGCCTCCCACTGACAAAGTCCAAAAATGTTTACAGTCTCCAAACAGTACACGCATTGAAGTGACCTTAACTGTCTTCTACTCACAGGGTCGGCCATGAAATCCATGGTCGGTAAGAGGACAGATCCGGCCATCACCTCCCGCAGCAACAGAGCCAGAGACCTGAACGCGGACGAGACACGACCACCACATCCTCAGCATCATCAGGTTTGCTCCCTGACACCAACAGCTCAATCACGAAGTCACTGAAAGCAGCCGTCATACCTGCAGTCTGTCGCTTTGGGCGGCATGACGAAGGGAAACAGCGTCTCCGTCAGCTTCCTCAGGTAGAGCAGCTCGTCCTTCCTGCTGCGCAGGGCGACGTGCAGGTCGGCGCCGTATTCATCCAGAGCTGCCTGTTGTAAACCTTCCACATCCTTCACTGCAGACAATAACAGCAGCGGACTTTACTGAATGTCCCTGAACACACCAAGGCCAGCTTTTAAATATTAATGTAATCAATATTAACATATTTAATATTGTACTTTTAACTCCATTGCAGACTGCGTCAGACTTACATTTTTAAATTAATTTATTCTATCAGCATTCACACTAGAAAAAGTAATATTACCATGACCAGTAACGTCCAAAGTAATATTTCAGTCAGATATTTTCACTTTTACTTTTTACTACAACACTGCTGGTGCGCCTTCTTTACCTTTTTCTCGCGCTTTAGCAATAATTTCAATATGCTTTAATGCAGCTTTCATCACTTTGTCTGCAAACACAGCAGGAACATCAACCTGAGAAAAGAGATCAGTGAGAGACAACAAAAGCATGTTGGGTCATTTTGAGATTAACTTAAGTTTGTGTCTGAGATCCAGTGTGATCGCATCTAAACCTTTTCTCATAGAAATCTGTGGCTTTATGGGCTCGTGGTCAAACAGTATGGACCACATGAAGACCCCCCCATTCCCCCGTCACAGTGGCCGTTTTTATCTTCCGACATTTTATTCATAACACGACAAATCAAGAAGAGAATCTGCAGTGACTCCACTGATCAGAAGTTACTGTTTATTTCTGGCTGAGTGGCGTTTAAGCGTCACCTTCTGAGCCCGGCGGACGAGCACTGATGCGAAGAAGCGGAAGGTCATCCGCACTTCGTCCACGCACGCCTCATCATCCGTGATGTCCCTGAAGACCAGAGGACAGAGTTTACAACATCGGCTGCTCCCCGTGTGAAGGTGAAAAAGCGCTTTGCTCCTCTTACCTGTACCAGGGGTACACGAAGTTCTCCAGAACTAACTCGAACACCTACCAGACGGAGACAGTGATGATGACGACGACGATGATGATGATAACATTTACAAACGTTCACAGTTTCATTCCAGCCTTAGAGTAAATACCAGCAATGTGAGTAAATATCAGACGCCACAAAGCAGACATTAATGGAATGGTAATGAGATGAGATGGCTGACGCGTGTCCGGCCTCTGACGTACCTCTGCTACTGAAGCGTCCACTTTTGAATGAACCTTCAGGTCCAACCACGGCTGATAGTTTTCAAGCAGCAGCGTCGGCCTGCGAAGGACAAAACATTCGTGTTCCTCATCGGCGTCAGGTACTCGAACGCATCTTAGCTCATACACAGCAAACAGCAACAGTGTGAGAATTCAGCGCAGCTCCGATCCGCCTGGTGGGAACTTCCTGTTATCTGCTCAGAGATGCTGTGAACATACCGGTGACGTTTGCACTTGATCTTCCCACAGACGGCACAGCTGTGGCCCAGAGGAAAAAGCTCCTGCTGCTGCTGCTGCTGGACGACACAAAACAATCAGCAGTTAACCTCCAGCTGGTTTGTGAACGCACGCCGAACGCTGCACTGCTCCACAGCCAAACACCGCTTACTTTGTTCCTCGGCTTTATGGCGAAGAAGACGTTTGGGAGAAGAGTCTCTGGTCCAAGCGAGCAATAGAACGTGATGATGCCAGCCAGGAACGACCAGAAGACCATCAGGATGTGGATGTACCTGAAGGGAGATCACCAACACTCACAAAACCGGTCTCTGTTTGAGCTGGAGCTCCACCTTGTGTTCGACTGCAGCCGTTCGTCTTTTGGCTGAAGAGCCGCAGCTCCCTGAGGATTCGCATTTTCTGCCGAGACTTATGGGATAAATGATGTTTATTACTCTCACTACCGATCAATCTGATCAATCTGCCGATTAGTTCCACAATAATCAAGCGTCAAGCCCAGAAATCGTGAAAAATGCTCATCTCAGTTTCCCAGAGCCCAACGTGACGAAAGACTCTTCATTTACTGTCAGAAATGACAAAGAAAAGAATTAAATCCTGACATTTAACAAGCTGGAAGCAGCAAACGCTTGACTGACAAAAGTAATCAATTGAGAAAGTAATTGGAAGCTAATCCTCTTCTGATCGACTGATTGATTACATTAGAAGAGAAGCTTTTGAAGTGCACTACAACTACTTACATCCAGTTCAACACAGCAACAGTATCAGACATCAGCAGAACCGATCACCTAGAATCAAATCAGTTCTGATCGGGCACAGGAAGTTGCAAATGGATATGTTCCAGAATTCATCTGCAAGCTAATGAGGGAAACGTTTTTGCGGGATGATCAAGGTTTAAGCGAGTCTGAAGATGATTTCTTAACAATCACAACTTCACAGGCCCCGAAGTGAAACCTTCAGAAGTCTTTTCCTCAGACCCCAAAGCGTCTTACTAAGAACACAAAACCCCACATTTTCTACCACAAAAGCCAACGAGGAGCAGGATTCAATAAGCAGAACGCGATGCGTTCTTATTGGCTCGTAAAGTGGCGGAAACAGCCGACTTCCAGGGCAGAAGCAGCTCGTTTTTCTCACGGTAATTCATGATGAGTCTGAGAAAACGCATTTTGCTCTGCGCCCTGCGCTGCAACTGACGCAACCGACGTCGTAAATGTGATAAGTTCACGGACGGACGTGGGATCAAAGTGAATTTAGCGGACACGATAAGCGTCTGTTGACGTCTGTGAAACCCAGGCACCGCCGGCTGAAAGCAGCAGCTTCAGGTCAGACAACATCACGTGACGGACACAATCTGACACTTTCTCCAGGGTTTAATACCTGTTGAGCAGCACAGTCAGCGACAGCATGGACAGCAGCAGGAAGCAGAAGACTGGATACTGACGTCCGGCTTCCCGCAGGACGTCAATCTTCAGTCCCCGCTTCAGATACGTTAAAACACCCGTCATCCCGTCAGGCGACCTGTGGGTGTGAGAAACAAACCGTCACTACACGACGACTGTGGCGGGTAACAGTGAGGTTAACCGTTTAGAGTTAAACTTTAGACTTGTAGCGTCGAAGACGGGTCGCCCGAGACGTTTTAGCTGACCTTAGTTAGCGAGCTAACGGTCGTTTTTTCACCGCACTATCGGAGCACCTCCGCATATAGCGCAACACATTGTGTCCACAAGCACCGTCTGCGGCTGCTGAGTCCGCGCAGTCCCGAGTCCAAGTTACTTTGTCAGTTTCACAAGTTTTCGCTTCATGTTTTCCATGTTTTAAAAGTCCCGTCCGACTTCCTCGAGAGAAGGAATGTTTTCTAATCCGAACGGGGTTGCCAGATCCGACAGAAACACGTAATCGCCACTCGTTAAAGGCCCAGCCCCTTCACGTTAGTGAAGAGAAGCGCGACCCCCGCTCCTTTTCAAACACACTTTAATAGGATTAACGAGGCAAATAATAAACTGATTGATTATAAAGTCTTTCGAAGAGACAAAGTAAAAAGATTCACTTGTCTTTCATGAATTCTCGGTATTTGGATCAATTTGCTGTAATTACAGGCAATCTTATCAAGCTTGAGAATTTATTTAACTTTAAAATGTGAAAGACTTTGCATTCTGCTTTATTAGTGTCGGTCAATAAGATACTATTTCAGTAATAAAACTGAAAATCACAACTTGTGCAATAGAAAGATCCGGGAATCTAAACGCACCAAATGTGTCTTTTTGAAACAGACATGGCAACCGTAATTCCAAAACACGCCACTTCCGTTTGGGACATGAATGTTTTTTGTAAATTAAGATACCCAGTGGTGACTACTCTGAAGTACTCACTCATACTCAGTGACTCGTTTACTGCTCAAAAATCGACGTATTATAACTTTACCACATTTCAGAACTTTGATGATCAATTCATAAACGTAAAGGTTTTTCCACAACTGCAGACTGACAAAATAATCATAAGGGGGGCACATTTTCTTGCCAGAAGACCTTTATTTTGACAGTAGTGTTATTTTTCTTAAATTATTTGTTTAGGTCTTGTTTGACTGTGTGTGCGCCAGTAGGTTTTTAGGAAATCCAATTAATAAACGAAATCAAATACACAACTCCAAGTCAAAGTCAATAACTTTATTACAAAAATAGGTTTAACTCACTTCACTGTACAGTATAAAACAATTCATTTGCAAGAATGCAAACACACTTGTTAGCAAAAAAAAAAAAAAAGAAAAGAAAAGAAAAGAGAAAGTGTTGTCCATTAAAACTGGCGATCCAACAGTCAACACTATGATAAAGTCATGAGGCTCTTTCACAAACTTTGTAAAAAAGAACAAGCTGCAAAATCCTGCGTTTCATTCACAAAAAGGCCAAACGCCATTACACACTAACAATGTTTAAAATGAGCTAAAAGGAGAAACCCATCCTCAAACTGTTTCGCCATTAAAACCAAGTCACTCAGCGATGATTCCCACAATGCCTTTCCATATGAAGAGTTTGACAGCCACAGCCTGAACTGAAGATCAGACACCTGAAAACCCTCACTGAGAAACACAAGCTGCTGAAACTGTGAATCTACAGCAATCTGTACATGTCTTATTGGACGCCATGTTTAACAAATGTGGCCAAAGTCCACCTGTATGAGGATGGATTTACTCCTTTAAAGCGTAAAAGACATGAATTAACACCAGTTTGTTCCACCTGTCACAACCATATCTGTCATGATGATCAGTGACATGAAGTGTGAAATGTTTAGCAATGAAAACCGTCCATGCTGTGTTTAGTTTCATTGTTTTCAGACCTGTTAATAAATTCATTTTGCTCCAGTCCGGCTCAGAGACTCTAAATAAATTCTCAGTGGATGTCAGTGATCATTCACACAAAGCAAACGTCCGTTTTTGTTTCAAATTGTGGAAGACAAAGGATTGGGAGTTTTCCAGGCTTTTGCAGAGAAAAATCACATTTACAAAACAAATTATTGTCTGTAAACCACATCATCACTCAGTTCATGTATCAAGACAGCAAAGCTTGTTCAGGCTCATTTCAGGCGGATCAGCCAACACGACTACAGTAGCTGTAGCCCGAGAGCTAAAATTCATTAAATGCTGCTGTTGTTGCCCGTGCATATCTGTGAGGTTGGGTTGGGTTTGGGGGGGGTAGCAGGGTGGAGGGGTGGGGGTGACCCCTGCCCCAGTTTACTAAAATACAAAAATGGGACAGAGCAGGCGAGTCCTCGAAACTGAGGTAGATAACGGACCCTTGGTGGTTTAGGTTCTCCAAGAACCATTTTCCTGGAATGCCCGTCCTTCCATACCAGGTGATCACACCTCAGCATTCTCTCTGATAATCACAGATTATCACGACAAGTCCATCATGTAGTTTAAGAGCTCAAATCAACAAAAACATAGCATCAAGTTCCACTCAATCACTCCAAACACACAAAGTGCAAAGACTTTTCCAGGAAGAAGTCCATCGTGAACTCAGCCAGTCTCAAAGGGCATATTCTAAACTTTAAAAAGTCAGGCTTTGCTCTTCTGATTATCTTCACACGTGGTAGTTTCAGGAGTTCTGCTCCTTTAAAACACTGGAATGCCACCGGACCACTGAGACAGTTGACCTTACCGTTTCCGTCCACTGGCAGCCTGCAGTGTGTTTCGCCACGCGCTGGTCAGTCTTCATAGCGAGACATCAGGACCGGCCTCCACCCCTTTTCCCTGCTAGTCGGGTAACAAAAGGAAGCAATTAGAGAATGGAAAACAGCGTCATGTTACATGTACACACACATTAGCTGTTCTGTGTCCCTCACACTCACAGTTACTGCAGAGGGACGAGTGTGGAACAAGGAAAACATGGATTTGCACACATTAGAAGACACACGCACACATCGCACGTCCTCTGATTTAACATGCACATGTCTTAAAGGAGGACAACGAGCAGAGAAATCAGCCCGCTTTGGATCATAAAACAGTTTGAGGTGCGGCAGGTGAAACGTGGACAAGCTCAGACAGGCAGAGAGAGAGGAGGGAAGGGGTTAAGAGCAGCCATTTCATCTAGAAAGCAAACTGAACAGAACACTACAAGCGATTCATGCATGGCAGTTATCTCCCACAGTAGCACAATTATCAAACCTCCAGATAAAACATGCAAGATTAGTATCCAGGCCTTCAACAGCTAAGTAGATCCTTCTGGGACAAGGAAAAGCTTCATTTTGAAATCAATAAATCAAATTGTGCTTTTGTTCCCCCCACTGATAACAAAAGGGACTTGTATGACAGACTTGTGGGGGGTGGGGCTCAGTCTCGATGCTGCACTGACAGTGAATTTAGGACACCAATTTGTGAAACAATTATGTTTTTAGACATGAGAGGAACTCATAAGGATGGAGAATGTCACTACATATACAGAGCACTTGAGAGATGCCGACTATAGAAGTAGGTGATTTGGAATTTGATGGCATGCAAGGTGACACTGTAGCACGTGGCCAACATTGGCAAACCTTTAGTCCATTTTCTTCCACAAGGAGCCTTAAATTTGAACGCAATTTGAAGAGAGAATTTGCCGAAACATGAATTTGCAACACAATTTGAAGTTTTGTACACGTGTGCGTGTATGTTTATTAAAGCAGACAAACAGCAAAGAATACAAGCCAAAATGTAAAGCCAAAAAATAGGACTACGACAGTCCTTTTTTTTCCTCTTTTCAATAACAAGACACGCATTACTTTGTGACAATACAAATTGTATTTTCATTTGTTTTAAATACATGTTTAGGAGACATATGCTTTGTTGCTGTTAGCTACTTAAAACATGGAAACCAGAATTTCTAAAAACATACATAAAGCTATAGCCAAATAGACAGCTCGAGCACATATTTGCATCTAAAAATTTTTTTTCAAACTTTGTTATGGAAAATCTTTAAACGACCATCTTAAAAAAAACAAAAGGAAAAGAAAAGCAGTTCGCCAGAAACAGGTGGGAGTGTGACTACGGTTTGAGTCCAAGCTGATTATTAAAATATGTACAAAAAGAGATCTTGCCAGATGTCACCAATTTTGAGGAAAAAAACGCAGGCAACCATAAGGGATTGAGGGCCAATCAGATCAAGTCTCTAAATAAAAAGACAAAAACAAAAATCACGGATTTTGTTATCAAAGCCCTACTGGTTTACTTCCACTGTTGCCCAAAAGAATCCTGATAAAATTCCTGGTTGTCGGATTTGTAACCGGAATAGTTACCAGAATGATCACCACCTTGGAGCGGTTGCTGAGCAATGGGTTGAGAGCCCCAGTTCTGATTATTGGTCTGGCGACGCTTGGAATCTGGCTGGTTGTACCCATCAGCTTTGCGCTTTCCTCCTACATTTCCACCGCGGCCACCCCGAGCACCACGTACCCCTCCTCGCCCTCTAGGCTGCACGCCTCCTCTTGCTCCCCGCCCGCCGCGGCCTGGTCCGGGTCCGCCACGCTGGGAGAAGTTGGCCCTGCCCCTGGGTGCCCCTGCGCCACCGCGTCCTCTGGCTGGAGAAGCTCCGCCCCGGGCTCCCCTGTTGCCACCTCGCCCTCGTCCCGGAGCCTGGAAGTCATCGTAACCGTAGTAGGGGTCGTCGTAGCCTCCGCGGTAGTTATGATAGTCATAGCCGTAGTAGTCATAGTAATCCTCATAGGCGTAGTAGTCAGGGGGGTACGCGTAGCCGCCCCGGTTGCCACCTCTGCCCCGACCCCTGACCGGAGGCGGCATGTGGGGAGGGGGAGGGTAGTAGTAATAGTCATCATACCTGTGCAAAAATCAAGCAGTAAGAACACACCTTCAGAGGGTCCTGATTGGCTGATAATTAGAAAAAGCACAAAAGCACAAAAGCACAAAAAGCGTGTCAACATGCTGTCACGTTTCTTACATTTGTGTTTTGGCTGCTTGTCTCTGGGCCTTCCGCTCCTTCCTTTTCTGATCTGGTGGTTTCGCAAAAACAATCTCAATCGGCTCCCCCTCCAGCTCCTTCCCATTCATTTCTTCCAACGCCTGAGAGAAGCAGAAGGTCCACATCAGTTAACAATCCCAATATTTAGATTTACGCAGTACACAGTCACTCGTCAATAAAAATGGCCACAGAATTCATGTCTTATCAACAATGTGCAAAACGCCCAGGAAGTTGGTACCTTCACTGCACCTTCTCGCTCTTCAAAGTGAATGAAAGCGTAGTCTTTGAGCTTCTTAACTCGCTCCAGTTTGCCAAACTGACTAAAGGACTTCTCCAGGATCTCTTCTGTGACACCATTGGCAAGGTTTCTCACAAATAAAACCTTCACCTGCAAAGTTGGCAGAGATGGACGCATTAGAGCAGGCATGTCAAACCGGTCCACAGGAGGGCCGGTGTGGCTGCAGGTTTTCTTTCCAACCAAGTAGCAGCACACCAGACTTGACTCATTTAATCAACTGATCTCCGTCTTCAGACAGTTGATTGGTCAAACAGTGTGCTCTTGGTTGGTTGGCACAAAAACCTGCAGCCACACCGGCCCTCCTGTGGACCGGTTTGACACATGTGCATTAGAGGATATGGAATTCCGTGTGCAGCTCAGAAACCCACGAAGCCTGTCATGTTTATTGTTTAAGATTGTGGTGCCGTTTCAAGAACATGCGCAGCTGCTGAAGCCCACCTTGGCCATGACCTCTGGGTCAGGATCTTCGATGGGATCGGCCCACTCCACCGTCACCACGTTGCCCCAAACCTTCACTTTGCCGCTCATTAGCCGGCGACGAGCCTGAGCAGCAGTTTTGTGGTCTTCATACTCCAGGAAGCAGAAACCGCGGTTCTTCTTTTTGTCATCAGGCTGATGGTACAGTATGACATCACTGAGGCCCTCTGGAAAGGATGTTTGTAAATGAATTAATCACATCTGAGCACTTCAAACTGGGGGAGTAACAGGTTCATTAAAACAAACAAACAAAAAAAAGCACATGATTACAATCCATAAAATCACTAAACGAGGTGTTTTTACCTGTGACTTTAGCAAACTCTTCAACAATTTGCTCCTTTGTTTTACTCTTAGGAATGGAGCCAACGAATAGCCTGTTGTTGGCGACAGATATACACACCCCAATGTGCTTTCCAGGGCGAATCTCATGATTATTACACTAGAAAAAGAAAAAAAAACAAAAACATGTAAACCATAACTTAAGTTTGCTGTTGATGGGGGAAAAAAAATCTGAAAATCTAAACAAGGGATTAAGCTGCTAATTTTAAATTTACTCTGGTAGACAATTTAGTTCCAGGCTTCTGTTTTATTGTTTGCAGAGAATTTTCACAACTACAAAGTTACTTCGCCGTCAGAGAGCACAACTCAATTCTTGTTCTAATTTCAGTTTCCCAGAGGAGACCGACGCTTTCGCTGAACGGCACATTCCTGACAAACTTACCAGCTTCACTGCCTCCTGAGCCGCCTCTTTAGTGCAGAATGTGATAAAGGCGTAGCCCCTGTTCAGCCCGCTCAGTGGATCCATCATTAGTCTGAGGTCCCAGATAGGCCCGGCCTTCTCAAAGAGAGGAACCAGCTCGTCTTCAAACAAGTCACGAGGAATCTTCCCCACAAATATCTACAAGAAAATAAACCTTTAAAAAAGGTACGTACTCCACATGTACACACTCGAACAGCCCGCAAGGTCCATTTTTATGAGAGCAACACTTATAAGGACATCAGAGTCCTTACAAATGGTTCATCAAAGTAACTTCAACAAGTCAAGTGATGCACAAAACACTCGGATGGTCTATATCACTCTATGTAATACTCTGACTGACATATAAAAAAAAATATTCTAAATCATATTCAAGTTATAGAAAAGTTGAGCTCAGTTTCCACCCCTGACTAACAGCACTGATTTACTGTTAAAACATAAAGTGTACCTCTGTTCCAACAGTGGGCTGGGGACCTGAGTACACGGACTCAGGTGGTGGCCCACCATACTTTCGTTGGCCTGTTGTTACATCAAGTGTGTAGCTGGTTCTGTCAAGGAGTTCTTTGATTTTAGCCTCATCTGGTCCTTTCGTGGAATCTGAAACTTTAGTCCCTTGTTTCTCCCGCTGCCTGTAAGTCTTCATTACCCCACACAGAAAGGCACTTTTGTTCTGCAATAAAGAAAAACTGTCAAAACTCTGATATCTACCAACTGAAGAACAAACAAAATTACTTTTTTAAACTATTAAAACACTTCATTGGTTGACCTAAAAACAAACAGTTGTCTTTCAGACTGATACACTTACTTGCACATGTGACAGATCACTCTCTTTGAACTGGACCAGCACTTGCAGAGCTCCCTCCTCATCGAATTCTTTCAAAGCTTCGATAGCCCTTTCGTCTAGGTCACTGTGTGCTACTAGGCCTGATAAGCACAGGATGTGAGGAAAAGAAAGACATGACAGGAAAGACATCAGCAGGTTAGCGCTGAAGGTGTATGACTCATGCAGCTTCGAAGCAGTTGCACAATAGAGGCTTAATAATACTAATAATTGATGAGTACCAGTAGGAACCAAAGAAAATGATATCTGTAAGCACAAAGCCCTGATTGTGTCCAAGTTTCACTTTTATGCATGCTTATGTTTGCCAAGTTTCAACACAACTGGCATTCAGCAGAAAACAACTGATCAAAAACAAAGGACAGCTACTCAAGAAAAGACATCAAGATTCTGGCAAAGCACTGAGACACCTTTCTATACGAACTGCTCCTGTTTCAATCAAGAGTCCTGTTAGCTACACTGTGGAGGACATCTCTGAGGCTCCTTCTGCTCCACTCAGCTGCTGCAGCCAGACAGCTGCTCTATTGTTTGTTTGTGCCGCAGTACCAGCTGGCTTTAGTCTAAGTTCATGAAACCCTTTATGGAAACACGCTTCCTTTCACCTCTCACAGTTTAATCTAATGAGGTGTGAATGCTCAATAGCCACAACAAACCAGCAGGTAGGAGAATCCTCTTCGACTCGCAAACTAAACCCCTACCCAACTTTATATTTATATTACAGAGGCATCAACAATGGTGTTTTATTCCCCAGGTCACCAATGTTATAAGTGAGCAATATTTAAGGGCAAGACTCTTGGTGTTCTATATTTTTATTAGTCATCGAATCCCATGAAGAGACCAAATACAGCTCAATACTTTAACCTGCCTACCCGATCCGCAGCAGCCCCAAAGCCACTGATGTCTTACAGAACAATAAATCATTAATGACAGATCTCCAAAGTTTCCACAAGAGATAATTGGAGTTAATAGTGCATCCTGGGTCAATTAATCCACATCTGATACTTCTGAATATACTCTGAATGTTAGTGGCAGCAGGACAGTGTATTGGGGGACTGACTCTCTGTAAAACACAGTGAGGGTGGAACATGTTGCCCCGTCTTATAGTGTAGCTCACTTATGTGTTTATGGACAACAATGGATGAGGTATAGCACAGAGGAATAAAATGCACCAGGTTTTAGATGAAGACATCCCTAACTGTATGTGGGAGGAATCAGTTCATAGCTGGTTGTGGTCTTTTCATGGATTTGTTGACAATCGCAACACACGAAATACAGAATATCACCACACTTAATACTCTATAGAAATTAACACGGGTCCTACACAATACAGACATATTTGTGACAATGGAAAAAAACTGATTAATCTGTGACAAGTTGTCCGATTCAACAATGTGGCGAAATCTCGAGCATGAGCATGTTTTCCGTCAACACCTGTAGACAAGCATCAGCGGCAGAGCTCCTACTTACCTGCTACATAAAGTTCATCTAACTTCTCAGCGACTTTCTGAGGTAAACCAGCTTCCAGTAAGGCTGGAAAATGTTCTGAGTGGGTGACTGCTGCGGTAGTGTCCATCGGTTCCTCCGTACCATTCCCATTTACATGATCTGTGGCCATGTCTCCAGACATCTGTGTAAATAAGATTATTGCAGTTACATCACTGTGCTCACAACAGAAACCGAAACAACAAATTAAGTGTGCGGTTTGGCGCCATCGTTCAAGAGTAAACACCGCTGACGAACTGTAAGACTGAGTGTCTTCTGTGAGTACACACACAAGTACAGTAAACGCACCACATTCGGATCGCGCTTGTGAAACTTTGTGGTCTGATTCTCAACAATAATACGAATGCCGTTCACACTAGCTTACAGACACATACTGTAGCAAGTTAATAACACCGGTGAAATACAGTTCATTTTGAAGCATGCACCACACCTCTGTGAGCTAATGTTAGCTAGCGTCGCTGGCTCGGGTACATCACAGGCCCCAGTGTGCACGGCGCGTGTGGAAGTACAAATTGAATGAACGTAACCCCAAACGAACCAGGAAAGAAAATCCTTCTGAGCATTCGAGTCCTTCTAAATTAGGTCCACGCATGGCATACATAGAACACCTGTTTAATCGGTCGTCAATCAAAGCGGACATATTTTTCAAAATGCCGGGTAGCCATATAAACGAGCTGCTGAAGCTAATGTTAACACTGACCGGTCGTGGAAGCCATCCAACATCAGTGTCTGCAGACCACTCACTCAACACAACATGTTCCTACAGGTCACTTAGTTTCGCGTGTACGTACCATGCGAATCTAAACTTGGGTGCACGATGCTGATCCGCCGTATGAAATGTGCTTCAAATAAAGGAAAATGTTCACGCCGGTGCTTTTCAGGTTAGTTTCTTTACTCCCGGTGAAACAAAATGGCGGCGACGTAACGTCGCGAGCTCTGCTGCTTACTAGCATGTAAGGGGTTTCTTAAACGGGTCCTCACGGGCTGCTCAGTTTTCGTATATCCGGGCAAAAGAAAGACAGATTCATTAATTTTATTAACAGCTTTAATCACTGGTGTTGATTAATTTGCATTTTCTCACGATCACAAAGCTATGAATATATTTTATTTATGTACTACGACGTTTTATTTTGAAAACTCAAACCGGAAATCAAATGAAGAGAGAAACAGAATTTCTAATGTCAGTAGAATAGACGGGCTCTTTAGAAAAGAGAAGAAACTGCTGAACGTGTTGGTATAAAACAGAGAAAAGCTAAAGAGATGCTTCAGAAATGTAGAGTGGAATGCTCATCCTAAACAAATCTATTCAGCGTTAAATGGACATGTTAATGCCCTTAAAGCTTGAAAAGAAACTGGTTTAATAAAGAAGATCCACTTGTTTGATGTTAATTTTATTTTTATTAACTTCATATTGAAATACAGAGCGCTAGACCACACGCTAGCAAGGCGGTTGGCAGTAGTGCACCTTAAACGTCAGTTGCCATTCGCCATTAAAGGAAAAGAAGAAGAAGAGGCCTCGTTGCTATTGGATGAGCGCGAAATTTGAAATGAAACGCAAACAGTTAGGACCTGCTGTTTCTCACAGGGGATAAACAAGCCTAACGCTAAAGTTATTCAGCGAAATTGGTTAGTTTACATTTTAAATATACTGGTCGGAAATAGCGCACCCTGTTTTTCAGTTTTTAAGAGCTTTATGAAGTTAAAGCGCGATGGATATAGAGACTTGTTTACGGTAAGTCAGCATTAGCTACTTGAACATTAATATTGCCTGATGCTAGCGGATAGCTTTAGCGGATGTATCGCTGAATTAAAACAAATTAATAAATCACCCACCTGTTAGACATTGCACGGCCTTCCTTTAATTTCCATTGCATCTACTCTTTCAGGTGTTTTGAAAACAGTTTGAGCTCATATACAGGAGACGACCCACTAGACCCATGGGACAAGTGAGTAATTTGACTGGTCTACGGTAGCATTAGCAAGCTAACGACTGTAATCCCGTTGTGTGTTTATATTCATTCATATGATATTCAGCTCACCAGTTGTGCTGTAGAAGTCATTACAGTTTCATCTTCCTCATATTGTAGTCTCAAATGTAAAGATTGCATACTGGCGCTCTTTCCTTGTTTTGGTTTATTATTTATTGCTTTATTTTGGCCCCCACGAAGAGCTGCGTCGTGTTTCCAAACCATTTTGATATCAGTGTTCCTTGTGACCCTACATGGGACTGCTTTCTTCCCAGTTATTTGCCCTTCCTTGTCGGTATTTTCTGTGTGATGCTCCATCTCTAGCTTGTTCAGTGCAGTAGTACTCCATGTAGCTGAGGCATTACTGAATGCTCACTTCTCTGTGTACTTTCCAAGGTTTGTGGATTATCTGGAGCAAAAATCTGCAGGCAGTGGGATGTCACTGGTGTTTGACAGTGTGGTGCAGAGATTTTTGAATGATGAGCAATATGCAGATGACATCAGATATGTGAACTACTGCATCAAATCTGTAAGTCTAACTGCAATATTTCATTGTTATGCAGCTGTCAGATGGCCTGAGTTTGGTATTCAGTTAGCCAAAAGCTCAAAAAAGCATTTCTTCATTCTGACTGTCTTACAGGCAAGTTATTATTCTGACCCCACTGCGCTGTATAGTCACATCTACAGTAGAGGTATCGGCACCAGGACTGCTGCCCTGTACGTGGCCTGGGCACAGCAGTTTGAAAAAAGAGGAATGAACGAGCAGGCTGATGCCGTGTACCAGAAAGCAATGGAGAACCAAGCCCAGCCAGCTGACACTATTCTCAACGAGCACAGGTAACAAGATAGAAAGATACTTTATTGATCCTGAGCGAAATTCAACGCTGAAAGATAAGATTTAAGTAGAGCAAAGAGCTGCTGCTGAGGATAAATGTGGCCATTTCAGTCAGACTGGGCATCATTTAGTCTTCTTCTGTGATTAAATAAATATATAAGTAGCAGCCTTTACTGTCTTATCACTCATTCCTCACTAGATGTTACACAGTAGTCTGAGTGTGACTGTATGTGTGTACTGACACCAACATGCACAGCCATAACTTTAATTTGATTTAAAAAACAAACTCTACAGGCAGTTTCAGTCAAGAGCCAGAAGCCACGCATCAGTCTCAGGTAAGAGTGTGTTTACGTGTTTCTTTATTTAAAAAAGATTGAAAGTGTTCTATGAGTTGTGTCATTTACTAACAGGTTTTTACTTTAATTCTCTGTAAAGCAGGAGTTCGAAACCCTTTGCAAAACTCCCATTTAACCAATCAGCTGTCATCGCACAGAGAACCTGTAGCTCAGAACAAGGTGAGTGTCTTTGAGCTTCCATAATAATCACTCCGTAACCGCGACGCCTGCTTGTCAAATCGGCTGATAATCTTCGTCCTCCGTTGCAGGCCGCTGTGGATTGTGTGCTCAAGCCACCCACAGTCAAAACCATCATTACGTAAGTTGCTTGTCAGTGATTTGTGTTCTGTGAGGTGAATTTTGAACGAGTGTCCTGCCTACAAATCTTATTCAACAGATGTATTTAAAAAAGAAAACTCCAACTGTTGTTGTTTCACAGTCGTAATAGTTGTAAAAAAACAAAAACACAATTGTATAATCACAAATATGACTGTAGTATTTGTACTAACACAAAGTCACTGAATCTATGAGTGTGTTGGATTTATGTTAACCACATGAAGATGAGAAACAGGCAGAAGACACTTTGAGTTGGTGAAGCATCAGCAGTTGTTGTTCTTAAGCAGATGATATTTGAGTGGAATTTCTGGACCAACACTCATTTTGTTTCAGTTATATAATTCTAATATATGTCCACTCACTTTTTATTCTTGCTAATTTAATTTAAGCTTGTTTTTTTGTTTGTTTGTTTGGTTTTATTTACCTTCTGTTGTGGTGTGACTGTTGATTGGTCACCAGCACAGCACAGCACAGAACTGATGAAACTCCAAAGGGCTGCAGAATAAGCACATGATGACATGTCTGATCTGTTTCCTCAGTGTCTCTCGCTCAGAGACCTCAGGGACGATTCCCTCCAGTCAAGCCTCCAGCGTTCAGACTGTGTCCGAGTACATCGCGGACGAACTCGTCTGTGAGGGCTCTGAATTCTCCTTCGAGGAGGTCCGAGCTGAGAAATACTTCCGTCAGCTTCAGGAGAAGCAGGAGAAGGAGTGCAGTAAGCTGATGGTTTATAAATCCGACTGTAGTGGAAAAAGAAGCAAATCTGCTCATAATTAATATTTTTGTTTTGTTTTGTGTGAAGGGGAGAAGGTGGTGAGGGAGCAGGAGGAGGAAATCCTGAGCATTAAATGCATGCTGGAGAAATTAAACCGGGAGCTGGAGGCCTGTGGAGGTTTAACCAGCCAGCCTTCATCACATAGGGTTAGAGTGCAAGTTGGATTGATGATTTCCACCCACAATGCATTTCAGCGGCTCATTTTCAGTTGCTGAAACCATCGCTTTTGTGTTGCTGCAGCTGTCTGTGGAGGAAACAGCCACCAGTGTGAACCCTCAGCCTACCCAGCAGTCCTTTGGACTTCCTCGTCCCTCACACCGTCTGAGCAGCAGGCGCTCGCTCGGCTTGAGATTACACACTGAGCCGACCTTCATGCAACAACAGGAGAACAACAGCCGAACTCCTCAGGTGTCCGTTCATCCTCCTGTCCTGACTGACAGGAGCCTTCAGTTACCAAAACCTGCTCTGCCTTCAGCGTCCACAGAGCAGGCGTCCACCATCCAGACCTCGACGGTTCAGCAGCCTTTAAGCTTCGAGGAAATGAATCTGTCGCTCCACAGAGCCGCCGTTAGCACCGATGTCATCTACCAAGGTGCTGGAGTGCAGCCCGGCAGCTCTGAGGACCGTCTACCCCCGGAGCGCAACAGCAGCACACATCAGTGAGCAGCGTTTGAATGTGTTGTTTTCAGGTGGTTGTTGTACTGGCTGATTTGGCCTCTTTTTAGCACGGTCAGCAGTAACTGTAACATGTAAATTGCTTTAGATGTAAATTTTCACTGCTGCCCCGCCCCTTTGAGAGACCAGCAGCGGGTCCAGAGTCCATTCATTCCTCTGAAAGAGTGACCGACTGTGTCGCTCAACAGTCAGCAACATGGATTTATATTTTCCAGTTGAACAGATCTCGGTCTCAGCATTACACTCTCATGAGATCTGGTGGGGACACATTAATCCAGTAGATTAAAACAGTATATGTAAACATTTAACATGTAAACATTTTCCCACTCAGGGATGTCGGTTACCCACCAGAGCCTGAGGAGAGACTCAACAGTAAGTCACCAGCTTTTAATGACTTCTCCCTCTAATCTGGTGTCAGCTTCCAGTCTTCCAACCTTCTTCATGTCTGTCAGCCTCACAGGGGGGCACAGGTAACCTGTCTCACGTCACTCCTAACACCTCACTGGGCTTCGTTCAGGCCACGCCGTCGAGGGTGCTGCCGTCACCAACTGTCAACACGCGAGAAGCACTGGGTGAGGACGTGTCGGGTGTTTCTTCATGCTGCAGAACTCCTGTTGTAGTCCAGGGACATCAGCGTGTCCTTTCACAGACACTTTTTGGTCTTAATGCCCCAAATTAAATTTGTTGTCTGGTTTTCTCTCATCCAGATGTGATAATGGACATGTTCCAGGCCCCGACTCTCCTGGAGGACCCGTTCAGCAACACGTCGGTGCTCCACAGCGCTGCGAAGGAGGCTGAAGCCACACACCCGACAAATGGTAAAAGTGTCCAGATGGTAGCTGCTTACGAAGTGAATTTGAATGAGCAGTACATTTTGACGCCTTGTCTCGAAGTTTTAGAGAAGCTGGAGACGTTTTGTGGACGATGGATTGTATGGTCGTCATCCTGAAGTTTTCCTGCAGCTTTCTGCTGGTTGAATCCATTCTTCTTTTCAATTCAGTTCTTTTGTTACATTTTTACTTATTTTTTCTTTTTATTTATTTTGAAGGAGGTGCTGTCCCATTCATCAAACCACTGACCACAGCGCCATTCGCCATCTTCCAGGACAACACTGAAAAAGAAAATGGCGGGTAAATATGGCCTCCAGGTCACCGGAGACGTCATTTGTCCTGTGTCCACACACACACATATTTAAAGTGATTACTTATCTACTTTGCTGTACTTTTATGATGTTTTAAACCGTTAGAATGATCTTTTATGTGAATAATGTTCCTGCTATTTTGTCACTTTGTTCAGTGTTGCTGCTCCCTCTAAGCCAATCAGAGCTCTGGCTGAAATCCCCGTGTCAAACAAGCCGAATGTGAGTACGAAGGGAACAGAAGCGATGAGTGGAGTCCGTCTCTGAACGTGTTGTCTCTAACTGTGTGTGTTTGCCGATCAGGACACTCCTCCCGATCTGATGCCCGACGAGAGCACCATGTGGGGGGCTCGCTACAACTCGCTCAACTCGCTGGCCGCCTGTCCCAACAGCACCACAGACTTCGCCATGTTGGCTCAGTTCGTCTCCACGCCGTTCGCACACAAAACGCCTTCCAGCACCAACTTCTACCAGGACAAAGGTACACACACACACACACACACACACACACACACGGTCAAGGTTAACTTCAGCTCTTACAATTGGCTCAGCTGATTTTAAAAACCATTTTTCATCTCTCCAGAGAACAACTGTGATGGCGGTGATGCTGATGACGATGCTTTTGTCAGACGTCAGCCAAAAAAACTCAGGTAAGCGACGTGTGCCCGACCCAGCATGACGCACACACAGGATCATATCCATACTGATATAGTGATTGATTTAAAGCTTAAAATTTGATTTCAAGAGTTGTGTGTTACAGAAAAGCATCTTCAGAAGTTTATTTCCTGTTCGACTTTCGAAGTTCTTTGTTGAGCTAAAATCCAAAACATTTTCTGGTCTCAGCTTCTCAAACATGAGGCTTTTCTTTGTTGTCATCGTAAATTTAATATTTGTGTTTTGGGCTGTTGGTCAGACAAAATAAACAACGTGAAGACATGGCAGAATCGCTTTGTTTTCTCTCATTTTCTGGACCGTTTAATCAGTAATGAAAACGGTCGTGGTTTTGCTTCTACAAAGTAAAAAGTCCATGCAAAGTGCGGTGGACATTGATGTTAAGACGTCTCTGTTCCCTCCCTCAGCCCCATCATGGAGCAGAGTCCATCCAATGAGAAGCTCTCTGAAACGGCTGTCAGTCAGCTGCCTTCCTCTGAGAGACACGGCACCATCGTCGGCGAAGGGCTGGCTGCAGCCCAGCTCTGCCTGACCGCCTCCTCCCTCACCATGGTGCAGCCTCCACCTCCTGCTGTGCTCTCCTTCAGAGACCACACGATCTGTCCCACGGACTCCTCTGTCCCCAGGGCCACAGCGCCCAGCTGGGACGTGTACATGAGCCCCGAGCAGCCTGCCTCACAGGCCTCACGGCAACCAGAGGGCTCATTCAAACCCAACAGTGAACCTTTCACTATCATGGAGGACCTGGACACACCTGCCAGCCCAGAAGGAGCCTGCAAACAAGCGTCTGATGTCCCCATGAGCCCAGAGTGCTCTCTTAAACCGGACTGGCTGACCATCAGGAGCCCTGAGCTCCCAATTGAGCCGGATTTGGATGCCTTCCTGAGTCCCCGTTGCTTCAGGAACGCAGACTCTGTCCTGAAGAGGAGCATGGACGCCCCCATCAGTCTGTCACAGCCATGCGCCGACGTACCCATGAGCCCGGAACAGCCGCCACAGTGCCGCACCATGGACGAGGCCATGATGAGTCCAGATAGAGTGCTGAGGCCGAGCGCAGACGTGTCCATGAACGCATCTCCAGCCAGGACAGCCGCCGCCCGGCTGGTGTCGGATCCCTGGGACGAACAGCTGATCTCTGATCTGCTGTCAGCGCTCCACCCCCCTCTCACCTCTCACCCGCACTGCATCACCTGGCAGTGCAACGTCCCCAGCATCAACCCCAAGATGACCATCAGCATGGGTAAGCAGGAGGGGCTCAGGTCACTTCTTCTTTTGGCTGGGAATTAAATGAGGTGCTTTCACATGTCTGTGCACTAACTCAGCTGCAGCTAAGAGGTTGTTAGCTTAGCTTAACTTAGCTTAGCTATAGCTCACACTGCATGTTGTTTAATTTGTACAAAACAGAAAAGTTTACAAACTTTTTTTGCTTCTAAATACTTTAAATGACAAATAGTTATTACTTATTGTTAATTGTGTGTTTCTTTGTAATTTTTCTTGGTGTAACAACTCGATAATTCAGTAAAGATCCACATCCTATGAAAAATAAGCTTCATGTTGTTTTATTTTTTGTGTTTTGCTGCTCAGCGAGGACAGCCGGACTCTTGAACATTCAGATTTTCTGTGTTCTGCGGTGAAGTTAAGAATCTAGAAGATGTGTTTTGATCTGAAAATATGTTCCTCCCAACAGGAAGAGCGTCTTTGCGAGTCGACTGCATCCTCGGAGAAGGAGCCTTCGCTACAGTCTACCAGGCTACAGACCCCGTGACCTCACAGAGGATGGTGTTAAAGGTAAGGATTGGGCCGTCACAGATGGGACTGATGGAGACCCGCCTTGCTGTATCGAGGTAGTGTGTAGTGCACAGCAGACCACAGTCAGTCGTTGTTCATTGGTGTCGCCGCAGGTTCAGAAGCCAGCCAATCCCTGGGAGTTTTACATCAACACTCAGCTGGACGCTCGGCTGCCGCCCGCCACCCGTCACCTTTACAGCAGCATTCGTTCAGCTCACCTCTTCCGCAACGGGAGTGTGCTGCTCGCGGAGCTTCACAACTACGGCACTCTGCTGGTAGGTCCGACCTGAGTGTGTGACGCACGGTGACATGAATCCAACATGAACACCTGTCCTGAGACTGTGACTCTGCTTTCAGAATGCAGTGAACATCTATAAAACCCTGAACGACAAGGTGATGCCTCAGCCGCTCGTCATGTACTTCACCATCTGCATCCTGAACATGGTGGAGCGTCTGCACGGCATCCACGTCATCCACGCCGACATCAAACCCGACAACTTCCTGCTAGGAGAGAGGTGACGTCCACATTCAAACCCGTCTGCTCTACAGGCTACCAGCTTGTTCTTCTCAGAAGAGCATCACGAAGTTCCAGCAAATCTTCATCATCGCTGTCGTTTCAGGTTCTTGGAGAACAAGTGTTTTGAGCCGGAGAACGAGGACCACGGCCTCGTCCTCATCGACCTCGGGCAGAGCATCGACATGGAGCTTTTCCCAGAAGGCACTGCCTTCACTGCCAAGTGTTTGACGTCAGGCTTCCAGTGTACCGAGATGCTCAGTGGGAAACCCTGGAACTATCAGGTCAGGACATGCAGGCTGAAAACCACACATCTGAATATCACAGAGATGGCAGAAACACTGATTTTGTGCAGCTCTTCTTGTAGTGCTTACTGTGTGTGTGTGTGTGTGTGTGCGCGTGTGTGTGTGTGTGCGCATGCAGACGGATTACTTCGGGATAGCAGGGACTGTCCACTGCATGCTCTTTGGGTCGTACATGCAAGTGTCAAATGAAGGCGGCGTGTGGAAGACAAACGGAGTATTCAGAAGGTAATTCCTCAGACTTTTTGAGAACAGGGTTTTACCAAATGTGATCAGAAACTTTGTGAATAAAGTGTGTGATAAAGTGATGCTTGTTGGTAAAGTAAATTTACTGCAGCAGGTTTTCTACAGTAACAAAACAGTTTACACACACACACACACACACACCCTCTACAAACACCAGAGTTTAGCCAGCGAATGAAAAGAATTTACAGTGTGAAAATGAACACTTCAAAGCGCGTCTCAGCTCGTGTTATTTTCCAGTTTTCTAAATGTGAACTCAGTCGCTGGTGGAAAGCTGCGGCGCAGGTTACAGCTCTGAGGCCTGATTTTAGGCTCCATTAACCTTGAGTCCTGGTTGATGAGACGGCTCACAGGGAAGTGGAATAAATGATCAGAAGTGGATGGTGGCTCTTCAGTGTGAGTGTGACGGGAGCTTCTGTGTGACTCCACAGGAACCCCCACAGCGACCTGTGGCAGGACTTCTTCCACACTCTGCTGAACGTACCCGACTGCGACGCTCTGCCGAGCCTCCGGGGCCTCCGCTGCAATCTGACGTCCGTCCTGCAGCGGGACTACGGCAGCAAACTGCAGACGCTCAAGAGCCGCCTGGTGGTTCTGCTGCTGGAGAGCCGCAAGGCCCGGAGATGACGGAGACGGACCTCCTCCTCTGAAACCACGAGAGGTGTGGTGAAACGTCACCTCTCACGGCTCTTTTCTATTTTGTACATATAAAACATGTCAATCCTTTATTTGCTTTTTCTCTTCGTTTTATCTGCTTCCAAACTGCTTGACATCTGGAAGTGATGACCGTTTTTCTTTGCAGAATAAAATTTGTGTTCAAGTGTCGCATGTTATCTTCATTTGCTCTACAGACGTGAGAATTTGACTTCTCGCCTGATTCAAGGGTTTTCTAATCCTGAACGTTTTCCAGATGTTGTGATGTCTTTTTATTTTTATTTTTTTTATATATTTTTGGAACACTCATTCTGAGAGAGTAAGAGTAAGTTTGCAAGAAAAAACTGAGATTAAAGTCACAAGCTGATGAGTAATAAAAGTGAGATCAAACGGACTGAAAGGCAGTCGGAGTTCAGTCAGTGTGGGACTTTGATGCATTAATTTGAATGGTATTTAGATTTCATAATTATTAACCTTTGCCACTAATTTCACAGTGTTTCACTGACAACAAACTAACACCCAGTGGCTTTCTGTAGTTTCTCCAACAACACGCCTCCACCCGAGCTCTAATATGTTTTTGTAACCCGATGGTCCTGATATGCCGTCGCGGAGACTTCAGCCTCCCTCACCTGGAAATACGTGCAGCCTGTTCAGACCTGCCTCAGCTTTACTGCATTTTTCTACCTGAATGTTTCAAAATCCTGAGTTGTGCCCCCAGCGTGTACCACAGCCTGTACCACAGCGTGTACCACAGCGTGTACCACAGCGTGTACCACAGCCTGTACTGTGAGGTGGTTCACGCTCTGTGGAGCAGATAAAACACGTGTTGGCAGTACCAGCACACACTGAAGTGGAATTTAACTTCTCCTTTGCAGTTTAGGTTTCTGCTCTGTGCCTGTTGTTTTCACAAGTATTCTGGGAGGATTGAAGGCAGCGGCTGACCTGTGACCACGCCCCTCACCTGAGGCACCTGCCTGAAAAAAAATCCTGCTGCCTTCAGGGTCTGTCAGAAATATCACAACTGAGAAACTCTGACACCTTTAAGAGCAGCGAGAGGACGTCAAAACGCCAGTGAAATAAAGCAAGTTTGTCAGCAGCTTCACTGCTGCCTTCTGCACAGCTGCTTCATGTTTCAGGCAAATGTGTACATATTTAATTTATAGTAAATGCACAGTAGACGACATCACTATCAACATGCACAAGTCAAAGATAAAAACTTTGACAATCTAACTGTGATTCCTAAAGCTAAACATCCACCAAATATTACCCTGTCTGGGAGGCACAATCGTAGGAGCAGCACCTGAAGGCAGCACAGGGAAGGAGTGTTTGGAGGAAGCTGAATGTGGGCTCAGTCTGAGCTGGGAGCCATGGAGGGCAGAGGAGGCCTGTCGGACGAGGCTGTGGCTGCTGCCTGCAAAGAGGGAGACCCCATCACGAAGGTGACCGTCTGCTCTTTAATGTCTGCTTCACTTTTAATGGATTCACTTTATCTGACTGCTCTGGCAGGACGCTCGGACTGCGTTGTGAGGTTGCAATGCTGCCCAACCTGTTGTCAGTAATTCATGTGTGACTTCAGAGCAGCAGATTCCTGTAGGCAACACTCACAGCTTTATACACTTTTACTACATTTTGTAGAAAAGCTGCCAATGCCTGTTAAAGTAGGTCCAGAGCAGGACTCCCGCTCGTCCTCAGACTGAAAACCCTGCAGGTTCCTCAGCTGGTCCCTTCTGCTGCTTTCTGACCATGTAGACACTTTCTGTTTCGCCTCTGAGATTACCTGAACAGCTCTGAATGGAGTTTGTGGTGCCGTAGTGACACTTGGAAAAACTCAACAACATCCAGTTTTTCCAGAAACCCTGGTCCTGGTGAGTGTGGATAATCCACAGAACACAGTGTGACCTTCTCCTTGTGAAGAAGCTCACAGTGAGCCTAACAGTTTTTCTAAAGTCACTTTTATTGGTAATAAGCCAGAGAAACTTAAGTAAAAGTACTCTTTACAAGTAAAAGTCCCGCAAAAAGCAGAAGTACTCATTGTGGAGGATAGTAAATATCTGCATTATCTGTATTCTAATTCATAATGTATTCATATGCTACTCGCTAATGTTTCAGCAAACAACTTTGTCTACTGTCTGACAATATAGTCTATCATAAATTATCATATTGGCGTAAATAATCAACATTACAAACTACAGTTTAAAATAAATGCAGTGCAGTAAATGTACTTGGTCCCACCCACCACGGTCTCTAACTATTTAAACAATTTACGATTTTTTAACTTGGGTGAACTGACCCTTTAGATTCGATGCGTTTGTGTTCTCAGTCAGTAGTTTCAAGTGTTCTTCACCACGACATGACGTTCACTTTGCAGAGACCATAAAGCGGGGGGCGCTGTGGGGCGGGGCCACCCTGTGATTGACACATTGCTAACAGCTAACATGTTAGCAAAGAGCTGACACTCACATCCAGCAGACATCTTCCCACTGCAGTGCTGTTCTGTCCATCTGGTGAGCGTACATCCTGTTAGGTCTCCGTGTCCACCAGCTCTTCAGCTGCTGAGTCCTGCTGGTGTCTGACTGTGTGCTGAGCTGAAAATACGCCACAAACCAAAACTCTGAGCTGAAGGAGGCTAAAACGCCGCCGAGTGAAAACATCAGGGTTTGGTCCTACAGATGCAAGTGACTTAGACAAGGTGATGATAATGCAGCTTTATTGTGGTCTGTGCAGGACTACATGATGCAGCAGACGATGCTGAGGGTCAAAGATCCAGCAAGATCTCTGGACTTTTACACTCGAATCCTCGGCATGACGTGAGTCTTCAAACTTCTTTATGTTCTGAGGTTTTATACAATCACGTGCTCTTGTTCAAACCATCACCCACTGGGCTCCTCTGTGGCCTCCAGTTTGCTCCAGAAAATCGACTTCTCTTCCATGCGTTTCACCCTCTACTTCCTGGGTTACGAGGAAAAGTCGGACATCCCGGCCGACATTAAGGACAGGACGGCGTGGACCTTCTCTCGCCGAGCCACGCTGGAGCTCACGCAGTGCGTATGACGAGCACAGATCCACCCTGAAACACCTGGTGAAATGAATGTCTCAGTGATTTCACTCCTCTGTCTGTCAGTAACTGGGGCTCCGAGTCTGATGAAAGTCTGTCCTACCACAACGGGAACAACGAACCGCGAGGATTTGGTGAGAAGTTTCCTGTAGACACACACAAGAAAATGGCTTAAAGTAGCTTTGAAACGATTCTTTCTTTACTGTCCCATCTGCCTTTTCTTTGCTGTTGTGTGATAGAATGAACTGATTTTAACGTTATTTCGGTGGAAGGTGAGAGAAAACAGGTGAAAGCCACACTTTGCTGTAACCCGCCGTCTCGTTGCAGGTCATATTGGTATTGCTGTTCCTGATGTCGATGCTGCATGCAAGTTATTTGAAGAACAAAAAGTGACGTTTGTCAAGAAGCCAGACTCAGGTGAGAACTTTGTCTTCTGAAAAGGTTCTAAACATCCTCTATGTTTTTTTAACGTCAAAAACATGAAACTGTTCCTTTGGGACTATTTTCAGCAGCGGATTAATCCACATTTGGTGCTCTAGTATTTGTGTCAGTGGGATGGTTTGTGTGTGTGTGTGTGTGTGTGTGTGTCAACAGATGTGTTTCTGCTGTACTTGTACAAACTGTTGATTAATTTGATTTACAGCGCAATGCAAACAGTAAATATTAATAAATATTTTGAATCCATTTCTCAGCCTCGGCCACATGTTGTGGTTCACATTTCGACCAGAAGGTGGAGCTCACACTCTCATGATGTTGTGTGTGTTATGAATTACATCTCATGCTATGCTAAAGCGCCCTGCTCCCCTTCTCACAGGTAAAATGAAGAATCTGGCCTTCATTCAGGACCCTGATGGCTACTGGATTGAGATTTTAAGTCCTAACAACATGTTCTCCTTACTGTCGCCTTGAAGCAGAGACACGCAGCATTCAGGGTGTCCACGTGGGGTAACAATGCTGAAACCATAGAGACTCTTTTGTTTTCGTGACAAACCTTTGCTCCTGCTGGACATCTGCTCTCTCAGATCTGAAGGTCTGAGCTCCTTTTCCAAGATAAACAAACTAAAAATGTCAGAAAACAAAGCAGTCGATGTTTCCTTGAATTTGTTTTGTTGAAGACTGTTTGCTGTAACTTGAAATATTTCAAACCTTCATCATGAGCTCTGAGCACATGATGTGAACCTTGACTTATCTTCAACATGCTAACATGTTTAGCGTATTAGCGCATTAGCATGCTAACATTTGTTAATTGGCAGTGGACACAGAATGCATTTTTGTCTTCATAAACCAAACGAGTGCACACATTAAAATGTTGACCTGATGAAAAAGATGAGAAAGTCATCACAGTTCATCCTGAATGTGTGAAGCCAATCGGCGACGAGCTGACCATCACTGCGTCTGCAGATCACCGTGTCCTCGGAGCAGTCGCCGCTGGACAAAACATACTGACTCTAAATAATAAATGTATACACACACATTAGCATGTAAAGGTCTGTCTGTGAAGGCCTGGGCAGCCTGTTCAGGGACTCACCACAGAACCAACCCTTACACCTGTAGGCTGCTGAACCACCTGCCACAGGTGTGCCTGGACCGAACCCCGTCGAACCGTGATGATGGCCGCGAGGTGTTTGAGTGCTAACGGAAGCTTATCAAGTGAACTGAGAGGCAAAGACAAATCATTTTCTGTGCCATGACTTGCTCATATGATGCTCGTCAGTTTAAAAGCTGATTTTGCAAGTCAAGCAGCCTTATAGACAAACAAAAATGAATGAAATAAAATAATGTGTGAAAACCTTTTTCAGCTTGCCAGTGGGCACAGCAGCTCTTCACTTTTAAGCCATTAAAATGGCTCACGTGTTTAACTGGAACGTCTCTCGACTTTGCGCTGGACGTCTGGTTACTTCAGGGTCTCGTCACTCTGCGTGTTGTATGTGGTGGGCTCATGTCACCCAGTTTACTGCCGGTCACTTCAAAGCGGCGTCCCGGCGTGAGAACCGCGTCGGCTGACCGGGGCGGATTTACGGCCTGCCGGGTTGTTCCCAGGCCTGTCAGCCTTTAATCCTCCATTCAGCTGGAAATGACGCCGTTTTCTTCTGTGGGAGGATTTAACGGGCGCAGCAGTGATTTCAGCGTGTAAATCAACTGCAAGATGAAGGCAGAGGAGGAGTGGATTACCGTGTGTGTGCGCTGTTTGACTCTGGGATACTTTAACAGCTTGGGACTGCAGTGTGGAGACTCGGAGTTGCCTCCATTTTAAGACTGAATGATTTCAGACACACTCGGGCTCAATCTGTCGCCATTCAACTGCTTCATACTGGGAAATAAGAGCCGCACGACTCAGGACAGCAGCAATCTCGTTACTTCATCTTTATTTGTAAAGACAGCACATCTGGTGGCACTTTACACGTTAATCACAGGTAATTAAAAAGGTGGAAAAGGCTTTGGTGTGGAGTTTCAGTCGGTTCACAGTCACCATCAGTGTCCCTGTGTTAGTCTTCATCCCGGTTTGCACCAGTCTGGACATACAGCTGTACGTCTGGGTCTGTACAGGTGTTGGCAGGTCTGCAGGTTGGCTCCTCCCCTCAAAGTGTCCAATTATCTCAGAGGAAGACTTTGGTTCTTTGGTTTGCATGACTTACAGAAAAAATCGGACCCAGTTCTACTTTCTGTTATCATCGAGAAATCCCACAAAAAGAATCCAAACCAACAATTTGCTCTCAGTGCTTTCTGACTTCCTGTCTGTGGCTCTCAGCTCTAAGCTCATTGGCTTCTGCTGAAGAAGTAAATCCTTAAAAACAGCTCACAGATTTTCCGCACTTTGGTCGAACTAAACATGTAAAACTTGTTGAATCGGGTCAGTGCGTCTGAACAGGAAGTCAACATATCGCAGAATTTTTAGAAGAACTGATCACAAATCAGCAGGTGGAAAACAGTCAAAACACCTCAGAGGTTAACACGTTAAAGGAACAGTTCACCCCATGATGAACTGTTGAACAGACACCATCTCCTCACCTCCATGCTGATGGAAGGTCTGGAGCTCCTGAGGGTGAGGAGATGATGGCTGAGTTTTCATTGCTGGGTGGACTGTTCCTTTAATAGTGACGAGTGTTAGAACCAGTCAGTAAAACGGTCTCTGAGTCGTTTGGTGGTTAGAGTGTTTTTCAGGCTGTTAAAGCTGTCAGACGTTTGCGTGCAGTGAAGTCAAACCGTCAGAAAGCTCCGACCTCAGTTCCCCACGGCCTGTACGGCTTACTGCTGCTGTGAGGAGTCTGGGAGGAGGAGGAGGAGGACGAGGAAGAGGAGATGGGAGGACTGGTGGTGGCGCTGGAGGAGGTGAAGGAGGAGGGAGGGACCATGGGGATGGGGAAACCTCCGTGGAGCGTGAGGGGAAACGACGCCGAGAGGGAGTGGAGGGAGGCGGACAGAGGAGTGGGGGCGCCGGGGACCACGAGAGACGAACACGAAGAGGAGGAGGAGGAGGAAGGAGGGGAGGAGCTGGTGGAGTCTGCGTAGGCGGAAAAGGAGGCAGCTACGCTGTGTTTTGACAACTCCACCAGCCTCTGGGGGGCTCCACCTCCTCCAGCGTCTGGAGGAACAGGAAGCCCGCTCAGTCCGTACGACGCGGCAGGCAGAGGTCGAAATGCTGCGGCGGTGGCGACGGCGGCGGCGGCGGCAGCCCAGTGATGGTGGTGGAAGGGGTGAGGCAAAGGGTGAGGCTGCTGGTGCGGGTGATGTGGTGAATGGGAGGTCAGGGTGAGGGCAGTGGCCTCACGTTGAGACACACAGGAGGTGAGGTGGGAGAGGAGGCGGGAGCGCAGCGGGTCACTGGAGTCCAGGCCCTCCACGGCGCTCAGGTACCGCGAAACCTCCGTCACACACTCCCTGAAACCCAGAGACAGGAAGTCCAGGGCCAGAGCGTGGGCGTCAAAATAACCTGCAGACACACAGAGGGACAGAGGGTCAAATCCTGCGTGTTAAAGACGGCTTCCATAAAGACAAAAACATAAGAGAACACGTGGTTCTGCGGTCTCGTTCACGGTGCGCAGCTGGTTTCCGCTGAACGACGAACCTGCAGGATTTCTGTCATCACAGCCAGCGTGGGGCCAATCGTGGTCCAGGATGAATGTGAAACCTGATCCCTCACACGCTGAGGAGGTGCTGAAGGAGGCGACTCCTTGTGTCCATGAAACACGTTTTCGTGTTCATAGACTTTGCATGTTGAAGCAGTAGAAGATAACGGACCTTCATGGAGTGAAGAGCACATCGACCGACGTGCTCACAGCCACTTAAAACCAGACCGCGTGACTTGGCAACTTGTTCCAGGTGATCGGCTGAGTGTGTGTTTGCTCCACTGCTGCCGGTAAACCCAAACACACGCTGCGGAGGGAAGGACCCTCACCTCCTCACCCGCCCTCCCCCCAACATCACCCGCCACCCCTGCTGACTTCATGAAAGCAAACAGCGCTGCTCAGGGTCAAGTGGTGCTTTTATCTCTGACGCGTTTTCCCATGGACTCAGCACCTCCCTCACACACACACACACACGCACACACACACACACACACACACACACTCACACACACACACACACACACTGACGCGTTTGGATGGTGTACATCACATCCAAACTGACTTCAGAGAACGAGTGACTGACACACAGCCTCAAGTCTCCTGTTAAAAGTTGCACCTGAACACATCATAAAGCCGACTGTCCACAGGGTGCAGTCTGTGGACTCCCATTGAATTCAGTGGTCAGTAAATAAATACATGAATAAACATGAAACACATCCTGAGATGAATGCATGTAAACATGTATACTTTCCAAATGGTGACTTTAATAGGTAAATAACAGTGAGGTGAAAGTCTTCTGAAATGAGTCTTTCATTAACGATGCGTGTGAAAGTTTTCAGGTTACCTTTGGCTCCCGTGGCCTGCAGCACCTTCAGATGGTCCACGGTCATCTGCAGGATCTCGGCTTTCTCCAGTTTGGCCGAACCCTGACAGACCAAACCAAACGTTAGGGCAGGATGCACCTGAGCAGTAAAACAACCACAAACTTCATATCCAACTGAGGGACGTCAGCATGATGAGGAGCAGCAGCTTGATTCACTGAAAACCAACCGCACTGCAGGTTTCATTTAAACATTTCGTTCACTTTAGCCTGAAGGCAACATCCAGACCGCTACTCCAATCTATTCTTTTCTATAGATGACAAAAATAGTGAATGGAGCACGTGATTCTTCTTCTTTGTTTTGTCTCTGAAGTCTAAATCGGTTCTGTTAACCAGCTGTCGATACACACCACATGGAATCAGATTCATCATGTGGAGTAATCAGGCTCGCCGACAGGTGATCAGACAGGTGTACTAAAAGGCTTTGTCCAACCAGTGTTTAAACAACCTGAGCTCATTATAAACGTCACAATAAACAAATTTTTTCACTGAGAATTTTCAACCTCAGCTTTGGCGACTCGTGAATTCGTGCCGCTGAACAGCACCGAACCGTTTCGAGCTCATGGAGACGCGATTGCTGCTCAGAGCCCACATTCACACCTTCCCCTCAGACGTTTACGTCGTCGCTAGCGCTTTGTTTTGCTTCCTGAGCGTGACGTTGGAAGAAAATGGCCGCCGTGTGATTATGTTTTTGTGTTGCTCCTCTGCTTTGCCCTGTTGGACGCTAACAGCCTGGTGTTAGCTCGGACGCTAACAGCCTGGTGTGGCTGAGCCTTAAAGGAGGAAACATCAGAGCTGAGGAGAACAGGAAGTGATGAGTGAAGAGTCTGTTTATTGGTCGTGTCTGGTTCCTGTTAGAACCCGGTTAGAACTCGGTCAGAACCCGGTCAGAACCCGGTCAGAACCCGGGAAGAACCCGGGAAGAACCTCTGTGGGGGTTCTTGGATGAACAGATTGTCACCTGCTTCTCGAAGGCTGTGGGGACGAGCCTCCGTAACTCGGACAGGCTGTTGTTGATTCTGTCTCTGCGTCGCTTCTCGATGATCTGACAAATAAAGAAAACATCAGAAACCTCAGATTTTCTCTGAGCACTAAATCCTTCAGTAACACCAGCGTAATAATGTACTACAACAGTGTACTGATACAAACAGTAAGTTTACCCCTCTGCGTTTCTTCCTCGCCATCACTTGAGTGGTTGTGGTCGGTGACCCACATCTTAGATAAGATGCCTTCATGTGCCTGAAAGACAAAATAATGACTGAATCAAAACATTCAAGCGACAAACTTTAGTCCAGAAGAAAAGAAAACTTTTCTGGTTTTGGCGGTTGATGACCAACAACTGTAGTTAGTAAGTGAAGGAAAAGCCCCTGAAAATCTGCTGCAGAAACCGTCAAAGTCAGTTTTCATTTCACAAAGTCTTCACACCTTCAGCGGTCGATAACCTTGACTTGATTTAGTCTTCATTCGAATGTTAAGAAAAGCTTCACAAATGCTGTAGCTTCATATTTGGATGGATTTGTGCTCAGCTCAGTGAGCACTTTAAGTGCTGTTAAGGAAATTCAGATTCTGCACTGTGGACATTATGAACTTTAAACTTCAGATGTCTCAGGTTTTGATTCCTCCTGACTGACCAGATTAAAATTCCGTTCATCAGTAACATGAACATCATCTTAAATCTTCAGTGAACAGTATTTTAAAAGGACGTTGAGTAACAGGATGAGAAAAACCTCTGAGTGACTTTGTGTTTAAACGTAACACGTTGCGTGTAGGAGTTGTTCTTCAGGGGTCAGCAGACGAGATTAATTAACGTCAATACATCATTAATAACATCTTTTAACATTTCATATACACTAAGATGCTGCAGACAAGACTTATACTCTGAAGAAACACATTAAGATAAAACTGTGCAGAAGGTCTTTTATGGTGTCTTCACTGTGCAGAAGGTCAGCTTTGATCGGGACGTTTTCCTCCAGACTCACCCCGGATAAACGCTCTCACGGCCCACGTCAATGGTCTCCTCCACGTCGCTTTCCGCCGAGCTGCTGTCCTCACACGGCCGCTTCATGATGCCCGGACGGCGGGCGGTTGGATGTGTGTCTCCGCCCGGGGAGGACGCCTGGAGGTTTGCTACGGTTTGTGATATCTTTTTACAGAATTTTACTGTGAAATCTGATCGGTCACTCAGTGTGAATCCACACTACAGGAATGATTCAGAGACTTTCCAGCAGGCCAGCAGTCAGATTAAAATACTTTGGACTACAAACTGATGGGTTAGTCTGTAGTCTCTCAGGAACCCGAGAGGAAGTTTGGCGTGTTTGTAATCCAGGAGTTGAGTTGAAGTTATGGCTCAGTTTGCTCCTCAGAAAGCAAAAAGTTTTCCCTCCCTCAAACCTGCATCATGTTCTCCCTGGTGAACACGATGCAGATCTTCAGTCTGACTGCGTTCAGTCTCTAAAGTCAAGAAAAGAAAAAATGTCCCGAGTGAAATCTTCTCTTCCACCAGTCGTTTTCCCAGCAGAGCTCGTCCGCTAAACGTGCAGGGCAGGTGGCCCGAGTGTCGGCTGCAGACTGGACTGGTGACCGGTGAGTCCTCCTCCACCTCCTCCTCCCTCCTCCCTCCTCCCTGCTCTGCTGGAGCTTTCCCACGGAGCCTGGGAGCCACACACACACACACACACACACACACACACTGGATCCGCCCACATGCACTCAAACACAAATCTGAGATGGAAGATTTCTTCAGTCTCGGCAGGGCTGCTCCTTCTCTCCTGATAATACTGACTGTCTGGTGTGTGTGTGTGTGTGTGTGTGTGTGTGTGTGCACATGCATGGGAACAAGGCTGCTTATGATAGTAAAAACAGTCATATAAGGCTGTGGGTTTCAGACAGGTTGAATCTAATGTGGAGGACTGCACCTTCAGCTGCATTAATGGCTGTTTTAGGGCTTTATTTTCAGGCATCTCTAAGGTTCATTTATCCACTGCACACACCTGAGGGTGACATCACACCCACAGGTGATTAATTCAGTTCAAGGCCTCAGACTCAGACTCAGTTTCCACACCAACAAAATAGCTTTGGTATTTTGATGCATAATCAACATAAATAATCCAAGTCCAAAGTCATAAATAGAAAATATACAATAGAAAAATGTTATTGAATAATGTTCTATAAATTATTTGATTAACTATATTTTAGTTTTAAATCATTGACTGTAATAAAGACAGACAACGAAAGTGAAGCCAGAACACCTGGACGCCCCCTGGTGGCTGGCTGCAGTAAAGCTCATAACCCCCCCCCCCCCCCCCCCCCCCCCCATGTTAGCATATGGGACATCAGCCAAACTAAAAACTCATCAAGTAAATTTTTCCCAAAGATGTTTTTTTTGGTTATGGTCATTTTAGGCAGTTCTTATCATGCTGATGTTTGTTCAGGTGTTCATTTTTCTGATCAGCTTGGTTTTATTTCGTCCTTTGATTGAGCTGCTCCTGATTGGCTCAGGCGGAGGTGTGGGCGGGAACTCTGGATCCAAGTGACATCACCTTAACAAGGTGGCAGCACTCATGTCCGGGATGTCTCGGCTTCACTTTGTGGAGGAAGTGGTGACATATCGGCCATCTTCACTTGTGTCATTCGTATATGCTAGGTTAGCATCCAAGGTCAGCATGCTAACACAGCAACATTCTCACATTGCTGCAGTGGTTTGTGTGTCATGAGACTGCAGGAACAGACAGAGACACAAATAGTGACACACTGTGTGTGTGTGTGTGTGTGAGAGAGAGACTTTCCCACAGTGAAACCCAATCATCGTGTGAGAGAGGTCAGACACACACACACACACACACACACACACTGAGGTGGCTGTCTTTTCACACCTGCTAATCTTTTTGCAGTACAACAAGGATTTAATGCAGGAGTTATAATTTATCCACACACACACACACACACACACCAGCTGATATATTGTCAGCACCCTCTCATTGGTTGAACTCCTCTTCACCTCAGCAGTGAGGCACATTAAAGCTTTAAACGTTTGCTGCTGTTGTGTTGTATTTAATGCTTAATAGATAAAAACAGAAATTCTTTACTGGTGTGACTGACTGGGAAACCAACCTGAAAAGCTCCTTCAGAGCACTGACTCTGTCCACAATATGTTCTCCTCTGCTTTACAAGCTACCAGGATTTAGTCTGAACTTCTCAGAAATCGTGATTTTAAGAATGTTCTCAGAATTTCACCATCAGGAGCAGCTCTTTGTGTTAGGAAGCCTTTTGGGATTTAAGAGGACAAAGTTTTATTTAAGTTCAGCACAAGCAGACAAGCTTCAGCCTCGGAGACGAGCTGGGATGAAGTAGTTCTCCTTACTGGTGGAGGGTCAGGAGGGAGGAAAATACGATCCAGCGTGTGAGTCAGGACTTTATTATGATGATCACAACATTTCGTCCTCCGTCTCCACGATGGTGAGGTAACGCTGCCAGGACTGAGGTAGAACAGTGGAGAAAGTCCCATTCACACATCATACTCCTTTGTCACGAGGTCCAGGGTGAGAAGCTGCCAGCAAAATGTGTGTAAAGACCTGCCGTGTGTGTGGATGTGTGTGTGTTGATGATATCACAGGTTTATTGGTGTCAGGGGTCACAGAGGACAAGCAGGGCCATCCTATAGCAGGAAACACTGGGTGTCCAGGGAGGAATATCGTCCCCCGAACACTGGGCCGGAGCGCCACGCCGTGAGTCGGAAATCCTTTTGGAACAAGAGAACATGACTGGAAGCTGTGTGTGTGTGTGTGTGTGTGTGTGTGTGTGTGTGTGTGGAGAGAGAGAGAATAGGAGGAAGTGCTGTATTATTCTCAGTGAGACGGTGCTCGCCACCCGTCCGTCGCCACGACGCCTCAGACCTCACACCACTCAACCCCGCGTTCCCACAGGACGTCCAACACACGCACACACACACACACACACACACACAGTGCATGTTGAGGAGGTGGAGGACACTTCTGGTAGATGTTTTTATTCGCTCTGCTGAGTTTTGTTGGTGAAGCTCCAAGCAGCTGGAGAGAAAAAGTCTGAGCAGCTAAGTGCAGATGAAAGCTGCTTTTTAAGGCTTTCTAAGTCACATGAGCACTGGTGTAGAACTGAACCAGATAAAAACAGATAAATGTTCCACGTCGCCGCAGCTCTTATTTATGCTGTCCAGTCAGACGGGTGTGTGGCTCAGGACGTTTGTCTCGTGTCATGTGACCAGCTGTTCAGGAATCTGAGCAGTCACAATTGCACTGGCTGAATCCTGTTGCGTTTGTAATGATAATCAGACTAAATGTGAGGTTTGATTGGTTATCACCTGATAAAAGGCGTATTTGTCATCACTGTGAAACATGAGTGTTAGTCAGTGTGTTGATTCTCTTTCTTCAGGTAGTTCTTAAACCGACTGTTTGAACTGAATCTCAGGCTTCCTTTAAGATGGGAGGTTTTGTATAAAACATCATTTGTGTCATGTGTTTGTCTTTAGCTGAGGATGAAATACAACAAGTAATTTAGCTGATAATCATTAATGAGGTCACGGCGCCTTCAGGCAGAAAGCAAAGTGACCGTAAAGTGTGTGGCGGGAGGTGAGGAGGGATTTGTGGCGTTTTATCACCAGCCTTTAATTCACTCCCACAGACTGTATGAATGTCTGTTGTGTGAGGACATAATGGCTCATTGTTGTGGTGAAGGAAAGCTGCAGACACGTCGAACGACCAACCTGCAGGTGCTCCTACTCCACTTCCTTCCTGTCACCTGACCCCAGTTTCCCATCAGGACTCGCTTTGTGTGTGTGTGTGTGTGTGTGTGAGAGAGAGAGACAGAGAGAGACAGAGAGACAGAGAGACAGAGAGAGACAGAGAGAGAGAGAGAGACAGAGAGAGAGAGAGGTCCAGACTCTCTGCTTCACTCAGAAAGCTGACAATAAAGTTAATAGTAAAGTTTGAACAATCAAACCAAACCAGCAGAGAGTTCGGCTCCAGAGGGAGCAGACGTGTTGAGTCAATTTGATGCCCCCTCTCCTCCACCTCTCCTCCACCTCTCCTCCACCTCTCCTCCAGCCTCTCCTCCACCTCTCCTCCAGCCTCTCCTCCACCTCTCCTCCAAACTCACAAGACACAAGAGTCAGAGAAGAACCTTTTGTTTTATCAGAACAGAAGGAGGACAAGGAGGAGGAGGAGGAGGACGAGGACGAGGAGGATGAGGAGCAGGAGAAGGAGGAGGAGAAGGAGGTGTCCTCAGCATTGAAGACGGTGATGGGCTGTCAGAGAGGCCTGCAGCTCTAATCTCCAAACACGTCAACACACACTCGACAGCCTATGGGAAGCCCTGGGACTGAGTGTGTGTGTGTGTGTGTGTGTGAAAGGTGAAGTCCAGACCGTGGAACATACCTGTCATCAGCAGCACCACCTCCCGTCACTGACATGTGGCTCCTGTCTTCAGTCGGCTGACGGGGACGGAGACGTGACGCTGTGACGCGTGGTGGAAGCTGAGGACGCTGGTGTGCAGCTTCACATCCGTCTCCGTTCAGGCAGCGCGTGAACATCCGTCAGTTGTTTCAGTGTGAATCGGTTGGTGGATGTGTGCGACTCGTGTGTTTGGACGCAGATTTTCCACTCTGAAGTCGTGTTTGACGTTTTGGTGAAATTCTTGGTGTTTATTTTGTAAGGTGAGCTGCTGTGGAGTTTCTTATCTCTCTGGCCCACAGGCGTCGTCTGGTTTGAACTTATCAGGGGCAACACCCAGTCTGAAAATCCACACAGATTCAAGTGCTTTTGTAAAGTCTTTATTTGTCCACCTGAGCGCGTGTCCGTCCAACACGCACACACACACACACACGCACACACACACACACACACACACAAGCATTTTAATCAGTGAGTGTTTTCGTCTCTTCTCCCCACCTGAGATGACAGAAATCTGTTCTCTGGTCTTTGTGTTGAGTTTTTGGGGGTTTGGTCCTCCACACTGAAATGAAAATGTTTTCCGATGTGACGTTTGTATGCTTTAAGTCTGGTTAAAATTAGAGGATTTGTGTTTTGGTTGAGATTAGCAAAAGCTGAGTGTCAGCGACAGGAAGCAGACGGATGTCTCCTGGGTTAAATGTGGACGCATCCGTCCACCCCGACCTCGTCCCCCTGTGGACGGTGGCTCTGTAACAACATCACATTTCCTCCCCTTAAGGGGGATCTGTGACATTTACTTAAACTGCTGATGCTGTCGTTTGTCTTGGGAGGATCAGACGCTCATCATCAGTTTTCTTTCTATAAACTCGTGTTTTATTGCCGGGTTTTCCGTCCACGTTTCTGACAGCACGGCTGCCGCCCGTGTTGCTCGTCATCCTCACCGCCTGCCGCTGAAGCTGAGTCGACTCTCCTCGTGTGTGAGAGTCGTGTCAGCGCTGAGGGCTTCACTCGTCTCTGCTCTGGTCAGCATTAGCTTCACCTCAGGAGGCTTTAACACGTCGAGCAGATCGACACCACACACACATTCCTGCTGCAGGGCGCGCACGCGCACGCACACACACACACGCACACACACGCCGTTCAGGGGTCCGCTTGGTGCCTCGTGTCTGAAACCTGAATCCAGTCCAGATTCTGGTATTCCGGTGGGGCCCTGATGCTGCTGCGGGTCTCAGATCTGTGTGTCAGTACGTGGATCAGAGCGTGAGCAGAGACCCACCTGAATCAGGCCGGTTTCGGGTTTGGTCGTCAGCGAACATCAGCGCTGCCGACTGTTTTCCAGGAAAAGTCGACTCTCTTTAGTCAGTATTATATTTGGGGTACATCACATGACATTACACTTCATTTAGAGACGCTTTTCAATTTCAATTTATTTATGTAGCACCTTATACAATCAAAATGTCTCTAGATGCTTTACAGAAACCCAGAGCCTGAACCCCTGAGCAAACAGACAGTGGCAAGGGGAAACTGCCTTTTAACAGGAAGAAACCCTGAGCAGGACCCGACTCACAAGGCAGAACCATCCTGCTGACGGTCGGCTTTTATCCAAAGCGACTTACAGAATAACAAGCTTCAGTACAACAGAATTAGACATCCCAGATCAGTGCTGAAATGCAGCTTGTCTTTTGTTCCAATCCAGTTTCATTAATGATACTGCAGGGGAGAAGAGTTTCAGGAGTGGTTTCTCCCACTACGTGGTTCTGTGGGTCCAGTTTTGCTGTTATTGCAAACTGCCTCCTCTTCAGGAACGTGACCTGATTTCTGTGGCCTCCTGATCCCACACGTTCCAGTGATGGGGGGCCGCATTGTGTGTGTGTGTGTGTGTTGTCATTTGTGGCACATTCTGAAGAGAGAAAGTGGGTGTGGGAAAGACCTGCTCGCCCATCTCAGACTCTCCACGACACACACTTTCACACACGGTCAGCTGATATCCAACTCCCCCGACTCTCCCAGCACTTTACTTTGTGTGTGTGTGTGTGTGTGTGTGTGTCGTCTGAGAGCTTCTGGGAAAGTCCCCTCAGCTTCAGTAATATTTCAGTGTGACCAGACCTCCGATTCTCAGGAACATCACGAAGACCTGATATGGTCAGCGTGTGAGTAAACTGCTGCTGCTTCCACACCCAGCAGACACAAAGCAACACCATCAAACTGGAGTCGAGTTCGTGTCCACCTGCTCACGTCCAGGGTTTGTACTGTTGTAGCTCTGTTTTGGTCTCCACCCCAGTCAGCTCACTGCGTCTGTCTGCTGCTCAGCAGGTCCAGTCCGAAACACCAGAACTTTGGGCTGAACGACGCTGAAACTGTCGAGCCGCCGAGCAGCATTCGAATGTGATGACTTCTGGTTTATCCAAATGAATGTGAATGATGGGAGACGAAGGTTAGAGTTAGTTTAATGAGGTGGTTATTTAAGCTTTCAGTCATCTGAGAGCCTTGAACAACTTCTCCCACTGTTCTGCATGTTACGCTTCCCTCTGGATGACAACGACTGCGTTTCATTGTTGTACGTTAAATCAGCTGTGTGACTCACGGTCACATCGGATCCGCCAGTTAAAACACATTTAACAACTTCTCAGAGGTGCAGTTCAACAGAGAAATCTTTTCATGTCTGCTTGGTCTTGAAAACAGACACTGGACGTCCTCTCAGGAGGTTGTCTTCAGTCGTGTTTGTTGGTTAGGAAAAATGTGTTTGTTAGTTTTACTGTTCAAAATAACTGCCAGCAGATTTCAATGGAAGTGATAAAATATCCCTTTGAGCAAAGTGCTGTGAGACACATAACCTCAAAAATGGACTTTAAACACATGAATCCAGAGCACGAGAAGAGCTTTGATGGTGTTTGCCACTTGTGGAGAGAATGAATGGACTTTCTTTGTGCGCACAGTCGTACTTTAAGTGAATTAGCATCCTGACCGATGGAGGGAAGGAAGGAAGACTCGGAGGGTTAGAGGCAGACAGGGAACTGCGTGAAGAGAGAAAAGGATAATTGTGTGTTTCTGCAGTGAAAGAGTGTTATTCTTTGGTGCTGCTGAGAGGCCCGCATTGTTGGGCGCAGTCGAGCTGTGGGACCGGTCATCTGAGATCACACGTCCTGATAGTCGCCCTCAGACCTGAGCTCCACAAGCAGCCGGAGGAGGCTTACCCAAGATTATCTCCCAGATTCCACACCAGACCAGGTCCCCTGTCAGCCGCAACCCGACACATCAGCACCGCCTGCTCCGCTGAGGCTTGTTCGTGTATCTTGTGCGACGTCGAGGACAAACTTTGATCGGCTCTGATAAAAATGGTCAGAGTGAAGCCTCAGTCTGTCTTCAAGACCAGATGTCCTCCAGGCCACAAAGGTGGCAGCAAACAGGCGATTCAACAGGTTCTCAAGAGCAAACACACCATTAGGGCTTTTAATTCTTTGGCCTAAGGAGCACCTTGTGGCCTCGTCTTTGTCTTTAAAGCAGAAACCAGATGTCGTGCACCAACCTCTTTGTCAAGAACAAGTATTTAAGTGTTTGCAGATGACACTGTGATCTCACCTGCAGGGAACGTCCTGACTCTGCTGACAGCATCACACCAGAGATCAGAACTCTGGTTTGCAACTCGGATTCAAGAGATTTGGGACTCGTGAACTCGTGTCTTTATATTCTGTTTTTTGTGCACCGACCTGAAGGAAACGTGTGATGTGTGTGAGCTGAATGTCATCCCTTACTGTTACTCCCACTCATCAGGTGAGTGCAGCCACAGGTGATGCTGCCATAATAACAGCACAGTGAGCTCACCTGCAGCTGCCGCATCATAACCTTCAGCTCGAATGACTTCACACCAAATGAAAGAACAAGCTGACGTCTGCAGTAGGTGCAGGTGAGTCACCTGGGAGGTTTAGAAAAGCTCAGCATCACCTACCCAATGTTAGCTTGTAGGAGGTTAACTTTAGCTGCTCGTGTTCTGACTTCCTTTCCTCCTCTCCTCTCCTCTTCTCTTCTCTCCTTTCCTCTCACCTCCTCTCCTCCTCTCCTTTCCTCTCCTCTCCTCTCCTGTCCTTTCCTCCTCTCCTCTCCCCTCCTCCCTTCTCCTCCCTTCTCCTCCCCCCTCCTCTGTTCCCATGGTTTTCCCAGGCCTGCTCCCAGGGTGTTTGACCCGACTTCATGCCCCTCTCTGCCCTCTTTCTGCCCCTCTCAGTGCTTCCTGCCCCCTGCTGAAGCTACACAGGCTCTTATTGTAGCAGAGCCTACGCCTGTCAGTCCAATCTCACACACACACACACACACACACACACACACACACACACAGTCAGTTTGAACACACTGTCACAGTAACATATGCATTCAGGAAGTCCACACCTTTAAAGGCACAGTACGTAGTTTGAGTTGCTGCAGGGGGGTCGTGGGTCGCGTTTTGGGGCCACAACACGTTAACTCCACGTCGCGTGATGGGCTGTACAGATGATATGTTTGTATTTCCTTTTCCTGCCACAATCATGAAACAAATAACCAAGTATTTTTTCTAAAGCTCGTCAAACCGTTAACAACAAATAAGCTCCAGTCTTGTCACAGTCATGGCAGAGTGGGATCATGGGAGTTGTTGTTGTCTTCACTGTTGCTGATGAAAATCTGCCTGATGGCACTCAGAAGTGTTCACAGACGAGGTGAAGTTTTAAAGTTCCCTTCTCACTTTGACTTTCCTGGAGGTTACAGCGACAGGAAGTGAAACACACCGTTAGCTTGAATTAAGTGACACGTTTCTCTGTGCTTGAACTTTGTCGGAAACATCCCAGATGATGTTAGTACGTGACTCGGGAGATAAACAGGACTGAAACGAGGTGACTGAAGAGCGTGGACGGGACTCAGAACACACACACACACACACACACACACACACACACACACACACACACACACACACACACACAGTCAGACCCCCTCCACCCTTGTTAAGTGCTATCGAGATCAGGAAGCCCTGCTGTGTTTCCCACCACAGCACACACACACACACACACACACACACACAGCACAGCACACCCGTGGTGTGTAAGACTGTACTTATGCAATTTAGTATTCATACTTATTACTCAAGTGCACCTGAGAGGCAAATCTTCAGCAGTGGAAGACGCGTTCAGATCTTCCACTTCAGTAACACCACAGAACAGGATTAGCATAGCACGAGCATTAGCATCAGATTATCCTTACATAAGTAGTGCTGTAAGCAGTGAGGCTCCAGTTCAGACGGTGTGCTGTTATTATATTTATTTATACGTTTTCATCTCTTTAATTTGAATTACTGTCAATCTGCAAAGTAGCTGGTGCAGCTAGCGACCACAGCGATGGGCTGTGACAACCTAAAACTAACTTCATCGCAGCACTCGAACGACTCGGAGCCAAACAGACTCGATCGACACACCCGGTCACATCTGGCCTGTCAGCACAAAGCAGTAAGCAGAACGAGTTGTGCAGTAATATCTGAACAGGAGTGTCTGTAGTCTGATGGAGTTTGGATTAGCGGACTGTTAGCCTGTTTGCAGTGTGAAGCTTCCAGGTGTGAATGTGTGACTGTGGGACTGTGGCGTGGGGCGTTCACTGCCGAGAAAACAAGTTCAGCGCCAGTGAATGAGCAATCCTGCACTTTATCCCAGAACAATGAGAAAGGAGGAGGAGGAGGACCGTCTGAAGTACGACCGAAGGAGGACGGAAGCTGGAGAAAAGGAGGAAGAGAGTGAAGGACTCAGAGAAAGAAAAGCTGCCCGTCGTTTCGTGACTGTGGGTGATTTAGTGGTAATTAATCAGAGACAGAGAGAGAGACAGAGAGAGAGACAGAGACAGAGAGAGAGAGAGAGAGAGAGAGAGTGAGACAGAGAGGGAGACAGAGAGAGAGACAGAGACAGAGAGAGAGAGAGAGAGAGAGAGTGAGACAGCGAGAGACGGAGAGAGAGTGAGACAGCGAGGGCAGCGTGAGGATGTTGGAGAAGCAGAAAGTGAGGAAGTTGAGCACAGCCGCCGGAGTGTGTGAGTGTGTGTGTGAGTGTGTGTGAGTGTGTGAGTGAGTGTGTGAGTGAGTGAGTGAGTGAGTGTGTCCGTGAGTGTGTGTGTGTGTGTGTGTGAGAGCGTGTGTTTGTTGACTCAGGCAGCCAGAGGCATGAAGGCAATTGTTTGGTTTCAGTCCCTGAAGTCACATTCTCAGACTCAGAGTCCAGAACAGCTTAAACAACTGACTGGTTCACTGACCAGTCAACTGACCGGTTTAATGAGAGGGTTACTGACTGCTTTAAACTGTAATCCATTACTCGTTTCAGGTTGCACTGGAATATATGAGCATGAATAAAAGTATAGAAACAAATAAATAAATCTCAGTGTATATCACAGAACTAAACGTTTTAAACCTGGAAAAAGCACGTTTTACCGACAACACTTACATGTCGGACTGCTTGTTGAGAATTGTTTTCACAACGTGGTATTAATACTTTCACTTAAGTAAATTAAAGTTCTGCCTTTGGCCACACCTTGAACGCAGCGTTTGGGTTGACGGCGTGCTGATCAGCCACCACGTTTTCTGTGATGAGAGGAAGAGCAACAAACTTTATTTCTGCACACAGAGATCAGACAGGCTCCCTTTGATTTCCTCCCACATTAGCTTCAGGCTGAGACTGAAACTGACCTCAGACCAGCTTCAGTGTGTGTTTGTGTGGCAGCTCTGTGCGATCCTGTTACGTAATGAAAGCCTCAGGGTTAATTAAAGACGTTAAAACAGACGAGCTGGAGCGGCCTGCAGGCATTCATGCGATCAGGAACACATGACACACATGTGACACACACGCACACACAGGCAGGTGTCTACACTGTGTGTGTTTCAGATGAAGCAGTCGTCTGCAGCCGTTAATCTTCCTTCGCCGGCTGAGCAGATGAAAGTGACTCGTCTCTTCATCCAACACCTGATTGGACCTGATGGCTCAGATGGTCGCAACACAAAGACAGATTTCTGGATGTGAGGTCATCGCCTTGCTGGGACTTTGTTTCCACGGGTGAAGGGAAGGTGTGGAAAAGTTCATTCATGTGTGAAAAAGCCAAACTAACTCATTAACATTAACATCTTGTTTATGTCCTGTTTGCTGCTTTACTGGTAACTTCCTGGAGTGTTCACAGGTTGCCTGGCAACTGGTTCATCTTCAGGAAAACAAATCGGAATTTTCACACTTGTATTTCACTACGTTTCTTATTAATTAAACCGAGCGAACCTCAGAGGTGCAGGGAGGTGGACTTTGTGACCCTCGTGAACCAGGCTCGCTGTGCTCGTTTCCCGTCTGCATGCTAAGCTAAGCTAACTGCACTAAACTAAATGCTGTAAGCTGAGGTCAGTTTAGCCGAGTGAGATTACATAAGGCATTTTGACTATCAATGCAATGACGTGTGTGTGTGTGTGTGTGTGTGTGTGTCCAAATAGTAAAGAGGGGTGTGTGTAACTATATCTCTGCTGGCCAACAGTGACCCATTTCTCAGCCTTGTCTGGGAGATTCTGTGTGTGTGTGAGTGTGTGTGTGCACACGTGTGTGTATGTATGGACGTCTGCTCCCACGTCCTCATCACCCCCATTCCCAAGACGGTGCCAACACCCCAGGGCCTGCACACACACACACACACACACAGCTGCTGTCTGCAGATTGACCTGCACTGTGCTGTTGCATAAGACGAGACGGAAGAGACAGAGGGACAGAGGAAGACAGGAGTGAGACAAAAGAGAGAAACAAAGAGATGGAAATAAAAACAGTCTGTAGCTGGACTGACAGACAGACTTCGTTTAATCCTGTCGGTTACAGTGAAGTGCGAGCACGGATACGACGATGCAAAAACACTTTGGGACCAGTTAAAGAACTCACTTCTGGCGCCCCCTGTGGACACATCAGGCGCTTCCATCGTCTGGTGTCATAAAGATCTGGATATGCTGGCTTATGGGAAAGAAGACTTTTTAAAGCATTGTAGCTGTTGGCAGGACGCACGGCGATGAGGTCACGTGTCAGTTTGTGGCCACGTAAGATTAATCACTTTATAATAATAATAATAACTTAACATTGTTTTAATTTCAATTACTTAGCTAGCGATTAAGTCACCATGAACGGCAATTAAACAAATCCATGTCCCACTGGACGGCCCTGAGGGAGGACGAGCTGAAGTCCTGGACCCACATGAACAACATGGCGGGAGGAGATGTTTGTGTGACTGATGCCTCAGGTTCGGCATCGAGCATTTTCACCGCCGGGAAGCAAACTTTCTGCGGCGCCGTAACCTCAGAGCCTTCTGCTCATCTCATGAGGAAAGTCCTGACTTTCAGTGCTGCTGTACTCCGTGTGAAAATCCGTTCAGTACTTTATTTCGCTGCTGTAAGAACACTTTCTTCGAGGAGATATTAAGGCTGTTTGGTGGTGTGTTTCTCAGCTTCTCACAAACATGGCCGCTCTCTGGGTACCCGTTTGGTTTCTCTGTCCAGACCTCAGAGTGACGTCATGAACACAACATCCACGTTCCTCCAGCCTGTGGTGTGTGTGTGTGTGTGTGTGTGTGTGTTTAGGATTTCCTGCTGTTGCACAGCTCAGTTCTCTGACCTCTGCAGGTTCTATTTTTAGCCTTGCTGACCTTTGACCCCTGCTGCTTTATTTCGGCCAGTAAACAGTCTGGGAAACTAGCAGGGATTTCCCCTCCTTGCAGCTTGTGTGTTAGTGTGTCTGTGTGTGTTAAAATGAGATGAACATTGTGCACTTTGCTGCCTGGACAAAACCTGATCCCCTTGTTGAAGTTAAGAGCATACGTAACACCTTTATATTAATCTTGACTTCTGTCTTTGTTACATGGACAGACGTTCTCTGCGCTCTCTGACCTTCTCTGACTTTATTAGCTGTAACGGCCCAATAAACTCATTTAAAAATATGCTTAATCATATGTGAGCAACTGTATTTTCTAACTGAACTGCATGCTGTGTTCAGATCGGAGCTGATTGCAGAGTTCCAGCCCAGTGCATGGTGGTGTCGCCCCCTACAGGCACCTTATGAGCCTTGCAACCATCACAACTGCTCACTGTGGACATGTGGAAAAGCACTGAGCTTATTATTTGCAGGCTCATTTCAGTGGTGTAATGAGTGGCTGGGTGCTGTCTGTTCCGTTTTCTTCTGCTGCTGTGTCATCTGAGGTGAAGCCCAGAACACAACACACGACACCTTCACGTTTTTAACATAAACATGTAAATAACACACAACACTCGGCGGAAAGTGTGTGAAAAGTCACCTCCACTGCATGTTTGAGTGTGCGGAGGACACTGAAGAGAAGCAGACTCCACAAAGGTTCCGCCCCCGTGACGACAGCTGTACAAAGCCAATGTGCCACACAACCACTAACTAATGCTGACAAATAAATGCGATGACGTGTTAGAATAAAGTAGAATAAATACTATATTAAATTAAATCAAATTAAAGTGTAAATATCCTACTTAGATTACCGAAGAGCCTTTTAACTTTAAATCCCGTCTGAAACGTCACTGTGACGCGCCGTAGCGACGGCTAATCGCGGTGGTTTCGAGGCGCACCGGAAACGGAAGTATTCGGTGTTGTGTTTGTATGTTTGTTTGTTTGGAAGCGCACAGTGGTTGTTTCGGGGAGCTCTCGGTCGTGGTTTTCTCCTGCTCCTGTCGCCCCCGTTCAGACAAAATGGAGTATAAACTGATCATGGCGGTGTCCAGCTTCCCGAGCCTGTACGACAGCAGCTCCCTGACCTACAGGGACCTGAACATGAGGAGCGACGCCTGGAGACAAGTCGCTCACATAGTCGGTGTTCACGGTGGGTCTCAGGCTCGACGTGAGGACCGTCTGTCTGTCGTTACGTCGCTCCAGAACACGCTGACCTTGTGTGATCTAAAAGGAATCCTGAAGTTACAGAACAACTACACAAAAGTCCTGACGAGAAGTATAAGAGTTCAGTGTTAGCGGACTGCTGTCAAAATCATCATCATCATCATCAGTCCACATGTGCTGTGCTTTCTTTCTGTCTCTCTGTTAAACGTGTCCTTTCTGTTTATATGACGAGCTTGGCTTGAAGTGTGGAAGACCTCAGGACAGACTGATCATCACAATCTGTTTTGTCTTTGGTCCAATTGCTGATAAAAGTAAAAATAACAGTTCCATTATATTTTGTATTAGTAATCCAAATTCCAAAGTTGTGAAATAAATGTGATGGGGTTACAAGCACAATATCTGCCTTCAAAATGTAACAGAAACCAAAGTAAGTGTAACTTCTGTAACGCTTACGTGAATCATATTTATTTACATTCCATCACAAAGGTCACAGGCTCATTCCACTGTGGGTTTAGACCTTCACACGGGACTGGTGAGATGCTGTCACACTAAACTGAATTTTGAACATGTTCCTCAGAGTCTGAATGCAGGAGGAAGTGGAAGATGCTGCGGGACCAACACCGGAGGGAAAGGCAGCGGGAGAAGGAGAGACGCGAGAGTGGCGTCGGGCTCTTGAACTACAGGCCGTGGAGATATTCCGCCATTTTGTCCTTCTTAAACCCGTTCATCGACGCCAGAGCCGCAGGCACCAACGGCTGGGCTCTGGACCCGCAGCCCTCTCGGCTCCAGGCGTCCGACGCGGTGGGCTGCAGTACGACCACCGAAACCCGGAGCGACGACGACGACAGCTACGGTTTGTGGATCGGTTGTAAAGTAGCACGTCGCATGATGACACACGTTTTGTAGCCACGTGGTTCTGTTGGATCACAGCTGTGGGATGAAAATGACATGTGATGGTTCTGTCCGTCTTCATAGGCATCGCTATAGCAGATGCTACGACTACAACAGCAGCGTCGTCGTCGTCGTCGTCAGAGTTTGTTCAGAGGAAGCGACCGTCTTCTGACAACAGGAACCCCGTCAGACTGAAAGAAACAAAGGCCGAGGAGACCTCGGGAACTGCTGCGACAGACGACACCGTGCAGACCCAGCAAGTCCAGCAGGTCAACGTGAGGGAGCTGTTTGAGATGATGATGCAGTCGGTTACTTCCCTGGCCACATCCTTGGCTTCTTCACAGTCCTCCTCGCAGCCCTCAGATCAGCTGATGCCTCCTGATCTGCAGCACCTCCAGACTCCGTCCAGGCTGAACCACCTGAAAACAGAGGAGCAGGAGGCCACGGCAGAGGAGCTGTTGGACCAAACTGACGGAGAGGAGGATTGCCGTGCGGTGTCTCCCAGGCCGACCCGGGCCTGGAGGAGGAGCGCCGACAGCCTGCTGGAGGAGCACCTGAGGAGGATGGAGGCCCGGGAGGCTCAGAGGGAGCGGGACACGGAGCTGAGAGACGATGTCACGCTGTTTCTGCTGAGCTTGGCTCCAGCCGTGAGGAGGCTTCCTGTAGAAAAACAGTCATGGGTCAGAGCCAAGATACAGCAGTTTGTACACGAGGCAGAGTTTGGGCCTACAAATTTCCACTGACTTTTATCTTTTACATACCAGTGGGCTTAATAATAATCTCATTCAGCTGCAGAGGACTTTTCCACTTTCATAAAACTGTAGCTGAACTTTCTCATGTTTCATGCTGTTTTTGATAAAAGCATCTTCTAACTGTAATTTTTTCTACTCATATAGATTAATAAATAAGTGCTGTAAACCCTGTGTTAACTTTTGTCTGTGTGTAGACAAAGAAGCCTTTGGGGCATCGATCAGAAACAGGATTGCTGTGAAATGTATTGATTTATGTATGAAATCCTCATGTCAGATTTCTGTTGGGAAAATTCAACATGAGCAAATATGTTTAGCTGCTGCAGTAATCATGTAATGTGTCACGTTGGCTCGATCACCTCCGGTGCTCTTTTAATCGAGGAGAACCACCGCCACCTACCGAGATCTCGCGAGAGAGAACTGCAGCGAAGCCGCTTTCATCCGGGTCCTTGGGTCAGCTGATCAAAACACGGAAGCGGTCGTGGTTGTGTGTTTGCCAGCGGGCTCGACGAGGAGCAGGAATGTCTTTTTTGTGGATTTATGGAGCGGTTTTGTATTCGTTTTGACGTTTCGACGTGACGTTACAGTCTGAACGTTGTGGTCTGTCTTCGGTGAGTTCACTAAGACGAGTCAAACGGCGGTTTGTTTCGGTTTTTAATGTGCTCCGGGGAGAATACTTAAAACAATATGCGCTGAAGTATTCAGAGTAGAAGTACTCAGTGCAGTAGAGCACCTCCTGAGAATGTCCTGTTACACCTGGACTCGTGGTTTACAGTACGGGTTTAGTCCAGAGGAGAAGCGGCACACCTTGTTCACTGATACCTGTGTGTGATCTGACTTTGGGTGTTCACAGCCTGGTTTCTCATCCAGTTCGTGGTGTTTCTGGCAGGTTGGCCCGCCGGGCTGCAGGTGGCTGCTGCTGCTGCTGCTGCTGATGCTGCTGCTGATGATGATGATGATGAAGGTGTTTCGCTGTCCAGGCCGTCATGGCTACGCTGTGGAAGTGTCTCCGTTCATGGCCAACAGGGTGGCCTGCGTTGCCTCCCAGTACTACGGCATAGCTGGTGAGTACAACGCGGTTGTGATGATACGGTTTTCCTTTCAGCTGATAAACTGAACCAGAACGAGTTCACTTTGTGTGTTTGCAGGCTGCGGCACCCTGCTGGTCCTGGATCAGACGGAGACGGGGGTCAATCTAGTGAGACGGTGAAGTTTCTTTGTCTCTCTCTCTCTCTCTCTGACTTCTCACGTGATTTGTCTGTCCATCCGTTGTCTTAACTGAGGGAGGAAGGTGGTGTTGGGGTCTGACATGTACACCTTTCTCACCTGGTCCTCTGGTCGTGCTGTGCAGTGAAGACTTTTAGTTTAGGGTTAGCGCTGCAGTGTGGTGTGACCGTGAGGGATGTCAAGCTTGTATACTTTGGAAGAAACACAAAAACAGCAAACAAACACACACTGCAAAGAGTGTGTGAAAAAAATGTTGATTGATTGATTGATTGAACATTTAGAGTGATCAGCTGCAACGTCATTTTTAAATTTCTGTTTGTGAGTCAGTATGATAACGCAGCCGTGTGTGTGTGTGTGTGTGTCAGGTGGGAGTGGGGTGACGGTCTGTTCGACGTAGCCTGGAGTGAAGCCAATGAACACGTCCTGGTCGCCGGGGGTGGGGACGGCAGCCTGCAGCTGTGGGACACAGCCAATCACAGCGCTCCTCTGAGAGTGGCCAAAGAACACACACAGGAGGTAAAACACACACACACACACACCGACGCACACTCACAAGCAAGGCTGCAGTATTTTGACACGTGTGTGTGTGTGTGAAGGTGTATTCTGTCGACTGGAGTCAAACCAGAGGAGAGAACCTCATCGTCTCTGGCTCGTGGGATCAGTCTGTTAAAGTGGTGAGTTTCCTTTGTGTTTTTCTCTCTTCTCTCCTCTGGCAGTGGTGTGTTTTCATTTTGTGTATTTTCACCCCAGTGGGACTCCGCCCTCAGCCAATCGCTGACCACGCTCAGGGGTCATGAAGGGGTCGTCTACAGCACCATTTGGTCGCCTCACATCCCAGGATGCTTTGCTTCAGCCTCAGGTGAGCCTGCACAGGTTTGATTTGAAGATCAGAATTTATTCTTGATTTACTCAGGTGGGTTTGATCTGGACACAAGGGGGCGCTGTAGCTGTGTGGATGTGGTGCTGCCTCTGCTGTGTCTGTGCAACATGCGTTCGCTTCGTTCACCTTCAGTGTCAGTTTGCTTCAGGACTCGAAAGTTTGGAGTCACAAAGGAGCCGTTGATGTGATGTGGCTCATTTTTTGATTTTCTGTGTTTGACGTGGCAGAAAACGTATCAAATTGGTCTTTAAGGCTGATCTGATCTCACAGCTTCTTCCTCTCAAAGTGATGGACAGTGAATGGACCTTACAGTGGGGACGGAGACGTCTTGTGTGTTCGGCAGTTAGACTTTTGAAATGATAAAAAATCTGCATTTTTAATTAGGGAAAAGGAGTAGCTGCCACTCCAGGGATTTTAATGTGATGGTGTTATGATTTTTGCGAGATTTGTGTGTTCATGCTCAAAATATCCAGTAACTTCACTGCAGGGACTCCATAAAGAGTGCTCCATAAAGTCGAACATGAGTAAAGGTAACAGATAATCTGCTCAAATGTGTGGTGGAAACGTGGTGTGCAGGAGGCCTGCAGCTCCGTCTGCTCTCAAAGGAAGTGAGTTTTAGAAATTTGCTTCATTCAGAAGACAATTAAGTCAACGAGTTTGTACCCAGAGGGAGGCTGGGATTATCTCCTCCGCTTGTGTGGGAGCATACGCTAGCTTCATCAGAGGGGTGGAGCTCTCTGTTCAAGTCTGATCTGCAGCCGCTGGCTTCAGATCAGTATCGCTCGGTGGAGCACACTTAAACAGGTCGGCTAACGAGTTTGGGTTAATTGGTTTTGAGAGACTGAGCGGAACTCTGTGATGAGCTTTTATAACCAGGAAGTTGTTAAGCTCCAGCTGCTCAGGGAGTTATTCTGGGTTCAGTCATGTGACCTTTAAGATTTAATGTTCACATTGACATACACTGAGGAGGTGCAGGGGAGAGCTGATTAAATGTCATCATTAACTCGTCCACCAATGCAAATCGAGTTTAAAGTAAAATGTAAGTGTGATTAATAAGATATTCTGAAGCTTTGTTAGTCCGAGCTCGTCCCACGTGAAGTTTTTCAGCTTGTAGGTCCTTGTCACCACTCAGAACTGAGTGCTCTCATACGATCGCTTGACTTTAAACACATCATTTTACAACTGCAGAACTCAGGGGCCAAGTGTTGTTTGCTGGGCCTCACAGAGCTCATTATATCTGAGTAAACTGAGTCCAGATCAGATATGTCCTGCGGTGGAGCTCTGCAGCGCTGCTAACCTCTGCAGCTAAATGATTTACTGAGGCCTGACCTTCATAATGAAACATTACGGTCCACGATAGAGCTGCTTACATCCATGAACACATCTGATCTGATAGGTCAGCCTGCCGGCACCAGTCAGCTCTCTGGGCTTTGCTAAAGCTTGATTTCATCTTGATTCTGTACTTATTTAACACTGTGGCTCTGGTTTAAACAGACTTTATTGGGGTGGGGTATCGTTCACATTTGAACCGCGACCGGCACCTGGATTTGTACCCAGTCCTCATCAGGTCCAAACAGTGCAGCCATGTGTGATGGCTTCAGCTCCCAGACGACCACAGAAACAAACCTGGAACCAGACTGACTTATCTGGGGCCAAGTCTGAAAATGACCTGAGAGGAGCAGTTGTTGTCAGAGCTTCATTTCAGCTGCCCAGTTGACGGGTGGTTTACTGCAGCAGCCTGAGGTGAAGTTCGGCTCGATGCTGCTTTCTGACCTGCAGCAGCAGCAGGGATACAACGAGAACAAATGACCTCCTCCGTGTAATTAACTCGAGATCGGTTCAGTTCAGTCCATTATCTTGCTTTTCTTTCTTCCTCTTTCTTTATTTCTTTTCCCTGTTTTTCGCTCCCTAAAGGCTCACTCAGACCTTCACTGCATCAGAGTCACCTGGCAGTCAGGATGGAGGGTACTCGGCTCAGGTGTGGGTACTCAAATTACAAACCGAGTCTGTAAGACGCAGATTAAACAAAAAGCCTCCACTGCTGAGCGTGTCAGACAAACCAGCTCGCACAAAGTATCACGTGTTCGTATTTGTCGTAATATCACGACTGAATGACTGATTAATCATTAGGCTGAATTATCGTCCATCCTTATCTGTGACTGTGTGTCCCCCTCCAAACATCTGTGTGTGTGTGTGTGTTTGGCCAGATAATACAGAACCTGTCAGCCAAATGATGTTTTGCAGAACACACACACACACACACACACACACACACACACACACAGAGTCCATCTGTTAATAATGTGAACGTTTATTTGTGTTTGTTCACTGATACCTGGTAGTGTCTGGTTAAATAATTGATAGCAGGTGTCCATCACCACAAACACACACACACACACACACACACACACACACACACTCCTACTCCTCCATGTCCTCCTGAAAACTTTGGCTCCACATGAACTGTAGACGTTTGAAAGCGTTTTTACGTCCACTTCTCTGTAGCTGTGAGGTGAGCTGAGGTTCAGTTTGGTAGATCTGAAGAGGACGATGCAGATGTGTGCATCTGTCTGCGCAGCTGTGAGGCCGCCGTCGGCCTCTAACGTGTTTGTGGCTGCAGGAGGGAATTTGAACTGAATCAACAATCAGCCTACCAGACGTCTAAAGAGTCGCTCCTCCTGCGGAAACCTACAAAAATGATTGTGTTTTCAAGAAACTTAAAATTCTGATCCCCATGATGATAGAAGACAAAGTGTGTTTGTCTTGAGCAGAACCTCCTGTGAGGAGCAGGAAGGAGGACTTTTAAGAGAAAGACAAAGAGGAAGGAGACATGTTGTCCACACGCTGAATGGCTGTGAGTGTTTGTGCTCGATCTCATTGGATAAAACAATAACAATCATAACACCAGAAATGAAAGTGATCACAACTTTTAGTCTTGTTTGTGAGTTCAGCCCCTGAAGAGGCGAACCAATCGAGAATTTCACAGTAAAAAGAGTAAAAATCCACAGCCATGTAAGCAGCTTTTTGAGTTCATTTTAAGGTTGGGCAGGTTTCCAGTAGTTTGGCGTCTGGTTTTGTTCCTCAGTGTATCAGCTTCATGACTGCGGCAGAGAACAGTCAGCGAGGCCTCTGTTTTCTGTTTTACTTCCCCTCAGATTTGGGAATCGCCTCCCGGGGCTGCTGATGCGTTCAAGATCATTTAAACTCGCTGGCCTCAGCGCATCAGGACAGCCGGTCTCGTCTCCTCAGAGCCCTCAGTGAACCTGAGCGAAGCCTGAGAACGAGAGTGAGACAAAATAATGACAGAAAACAAAATGCCTCTTTCTGTTGCTGTCTCACACACACACACACACAGCTGAACAGGAAGTCTGGTCTGGTGATGGACGGCTGCTGTCTCACATCAGATTGTTTCTGCTGCTGCAGGCCTGGTCAGACCTGAAATGGGAAGACAGGCGGAGATCAATAAGTGGAGAGGGAGGGAAGCTTCCTGTGAAATCAGTTTTTCTGCATCAATAAGCTGTGATAAGCTGCTAACCAACACGCTGGACGTATTTACTCTCTTCAGATAAGAAAAGAGCGAAGCTGTCGCTGAAGTCGGGTTCTGCTTAATTAAGATGCTGTTTAACTTTTACAGTTTTTCTTCTTCTTTTGTTCTGTCCCCAGCAGTGGAATCGTTGACGTGTTGGAGTTTGAAGACTGGAAAAAGTCGATTGTGTTTGGAAGCGAAGAACTTCAGCTGCAATAAGATTGACTGCATCTCATTTGGTTTTTCCAGCTGAGCTGCACCATCAGTTCTGGTCCTCGACCCGTTTGGGCTTTCTTCTCTTACAAAGTGAACTGTCTGAAACATCTGCACGTTTAGACTGAGCACTAACCAGAAAGGCTCCGAGCTGTCCGTGGTCCCTGTCCCTGGGCTGGGACCGCACTGGGTCCCAGTGGTGTTGCTTAGTGACCACGCAGCAGCTGATCTGGAAAGGAAATCGACCTTTCCTTCCTCCATCTTGAAGCGGGCTGCTGTCTGAAGTCTCGGAGCTGCAGAAGACATAAAGGTTACACATCAGTCTGATGTGTCCCTCAGAAACTTCCTGTGCTGCCCCACATTTTCTGTCCCCCTGACCTGTAGTTGATGACCTTCAGGGTCCTTCAAGGCTCAGGTTTTCCTTCAGCCTTCAGAATGAGGCGAGCGGTGCAGTAGAAATGACGTGACCAGACGCGGCCCGTGGATTTCATCTGAGGAGAACAATAATAAGCCTTTTTGTTGCGTGACTATTTTTGGTGCCTGATTTACTCACCAAGTGGAAAATCTACCAGCATTTGGCACGTTGTGTTGCTGTTTATTTCACCATCTCTGAGTTTTGGAATCAAAGATGATGACGATGATGTTAATTTTTAAACTATAAATTTATTATTTAAAAATAGTCATTATTTGAAGTGAGAGTGAAAAATAATCATTAGAGACAGTTTGACCCTTTAAGATTTGTCTGAAACTCTTCAGAATGACAAGATAGTAAAAACAAAGTGATGGTTTTATTCAGACCACCTCACAAAATATAAGCTCTGAGCTCCCACAGGATGTGTCACTCTGGAGGGTCTCACAGATGGGTGGATGGATGACAACGAGCTGGCTAGCAGAGCTAACTAGCATTAGCGTACAGTGGAGGATTGCTGCCTTATCTCCCTGTGGAGGCTTCCCCTCTGGTGGCTCCTGCTGCTGCTGGCTTTGAAGGCAGAGGAAGGCAGGGGGCAGATGGCGTCTCAGCCCGATAAGCTTATCGGGGTTTCCCATGCTCCTCTCTGCTCTTCTCATGTTTGTCCTCCTCTTCTTCTCTTCTCATCTTCTCTCCATCCCCCAAGTTTGCTTCAGTGCCACACGACGCCACCCCCTCCTGAGTGTGTGTGTGTGTGTGTGTTCGCCAAGCTTCAGTCTGCCCTCCAGAGCTCCTCCGCTGTCGTTTGTGGTGCCAGTGAGGGTGGCGCTCACAGCTTCAGGAAACGGCGTCGCTCTTTGCTCTTCAGGTTTTTTCCTCAGTCATGTTGGACTCATCGCAGCATATGAACCCCACAAACAAAAGAAGGTCACTTGTTAAAGGTGTAGGACAGAGTCTGTCTGTCAGCGAGTGGACGAACCATTCAGAGAGAAGGTGATGGCGACTGCAGGGCCAGCGGTCTGTAACCGCTCTTATTTTTATTATCAGAACCTTTTGAAAGCGTTAGTCGCCTTCTCCGTCAACGTCAGTCGCAGCTGCTGGTCGCCTGGCTGGGTTCTGAGTACTGACCGGTTGTGTTCCTCTCATGTCTTCTGTTCGCAGAAAAGCTGCATGGGGTCTTTAAACTGCATGTAATTCCTCTGTTTGTCGGCGTTTCAGTACAGGCTGCTGTGCCAGCTCGCCCCAGTGGAAGACCTGATCCAGCTGTGTGTGTGTGTGTGTGTGTGTGTGTGTGTGTGAGAAGCCCTGGTGAAACAGATAAGCTCTGGAGGTGGCTGATCTCAGCTTCATCAGCCAGTGAAAACAGTGTTGTAAATCGGTGTGAATGCAGCTCTCTGCTGCAGTCTCCCACACGCCTGCTGTGATCGCTTTCAGCCTCGACTCTGAAGGTGCAGTGAAACAACAAACGTATTTTTAGATGTGGAGACCACGAGGGGTGAGAGAAGTTCGATCAGGCAGGTGAGGCGGTGCCTTCAGGAACAAGTTTGAAATAGACAAAAACATTTACAGGAACTTTTGTTTAGTCTTGTGTTTGTGTTTTTACCCCATCTTCCAAATGTCCCACCAATCAGTGGAGTGTTTTACTCTCACAGTCTCATCTCATGTGTCTTCATTTACTGTCAGAAGTGACAAAGAAGTGCAGCAGATTCTGACCTTTCAGATGTTGGAACCAAATGGATTAACAAAATAGCTGCTGACTGATTCCCTTTCAACTGTCCAATCGATTAATCGACTAGCTGTTCTGGTTTTCCGTTGTCCTTCCGGTTCAAACCGAACAAACTTATTGGAAATGTGTGATCTGCTGGCTGTTATGATTAGTTCACTGGCAGGTGTGTGTGTGTGTGTGTGTGTGTGTGTGTGTGTGCTGAACTTGCTGATACAGCAGATAGCTGGGGTAATAGACTGAAACCGTTTTACAGAAGAAGTCAGTCTTTAATGTGCTGCAGGATGTACACACACACTCATTCACTCACACACACACACACGGTGGGACGGTGTGAGGTGGGTTGGGACAGTGTGAGGTGGGTTGGGACAGTGTGGGACGGTGTGGCCAGGTTGTGGAGGAAGTGGTGAACAGGAAGATTAATCTGCTGGTCAGTGAACGTGACGTGAAGGCGGGACGAAGCCCCCTCGGTGGCCTCTTTGGTCTGCTCTCGGGATTCGTTCTCAGCTGTTCATTCAAACCGGTTCGTCACCGAGCTGAGAATCCAAAACGTTCTGGCAGGTTTTGGTCCTCGTGTTGGCCTGGGAGAGCCGGTCCAGAGTCTCAGCCACATTATCCTATTAAACCATTTTATTGAGCTGCAGGCTTCCACGTGGTGACTCTGACACGGCCCAAACGTCCATCTGTCCTCACTGTTCAAACGGTTAAGTGAAGTGCCGTCCAGCAGCCCTGAGGCGACTGAACGAAGTCTTAATGATGCAGTCTTAAGGAGACGCAGTCAGAGTCCACCTGTCTGTGAGATGATGAGAAGTGATTTGAGCTGCAGGCTTTACGAGGGGAGCTGCTGGTACAGATTTAAAATGTGGTTTTTATGGAGATGTGGGTCTGCGTTTTGGTGAAAGCTGGTAGATCTGCAGTGTTTGCAGTCAGGTGAGTTCAGGTGAGGGACAGGTGAGGTCAGGTGTTTCCCCCTCGTTGGTCTGAGGCTTACGGAGCCCTGAAGCACTGCAGGCTCTGAACATGTAGCAGTTTAAAGCTTCTGTCGCAGTGTGTTGGCAGGCCAGATCAGCACAGTCCTTTACATGCATGGTTCCCAGAGGATGAATCCTGCTGATGATCCCCTGACTGTTCATCCAGCGCCACCACCAGGTGTAGTGTCAGTTTGGTCCCTGCTGTGAACTGCTTCCTGTCTCAGAGTCGGCTGTGCTGTGTTTCTTTTCCTGTCTGTCACTCTTTGTTTGTCCCTCTCTCGGTCCTCCTCGTCCTCGTCCTCTGAGGTCAGATCTTCCCTGAGCTCATCGGTATGTGCTGTGGTCTTACTGGGACTGCTGGGTAAATCTCTTCTGCGTCTCTGGCTCTGCCTTCAGGGGACGGGACGCTCAGAGTTTGGGATGTGAAGGGCGCCGCGTGTCGATTGGCCGTCCCGGCACACAGGGCCGAGATCCTTAGCTGTGATTGGTGCAAATATGACCAGGTACCCACCCACCTCTAGTTTTGTTAAAATGCATGAATCTTTAATAAACATTCATGTTAAAGGACATTTAACTAGATTTTATAAGCAACTGTGCAACTGTTGGTCTTATAGTGAATTGTGTGTGTGTGTGTGTGTGTGTGTGTGTGTGTGTGTAGAATATTGTGGCCACAGGCTCAGTGGACTGCAGTGTGTGTGTGTGGGACCTGAGGAACGTCCGACAGCCCATCAGTCAGCTGAATGGCCACACCTACGCCATCCGCAGAGTGAAGGTACACACAC